>NC_134083.1:34600239-35275835 GCF_000715075.1 Nicotiana tabacum
CTGCTGTTGGCTAAACATAGCTTAACCACGAAGTGAAATAGGACAGTTAATCATTCAGACTGCAATTATCAAAAAAGGAAATGCCTTTTGACCCAGATTTAAGTTGACAAGTTATCAACGCAGTTAATAAAGGATAAAAAACCAACCAACCACATTTTCAAATAAAAATAATCTTCTAGGGATAGGACAAAAAGATGTACGTGTGTAGAGTTGATTACCAGACCACCAAAGATGATTTCCGTGGATGTAACTGCTCTTTGTTTGAAATTTTATTTGCAGTACACTGTTAAATTCTTTGTTTGAGAAGGTAACATAGTACACTGTTGCCTTATTCATTTTGTATTTCCCATTATTTCTTTTTTTCTTTGTTTTAAAATCTCAATAGTTCTTAGTCTTCCCTAGTTTGTTTAGGCCCTTTTCTTGGTGCCAATTCTTGGTAAAACTGAAAAATCCAAAAGTTGCCTGTTTTTTCTCTTTTTTTTACCCTGTGAAGAAAGCTGTTTGTCATCTTTTGAGTGTAAAAAAATGGAAGCAAGTTGAGCATCATGATGCATTTGTTTTCCTATATTCATTGGTCAGAGCTAAAAAGTTTTAAATAAACATCTCAGAGTATAATATTACTTTTCTGTGATGAGTTTGCTTGATTAATAGTATTAAGAGTATCTCTCTTCCATCAGTGAGTTCTTGTAGACAAACTCATATTTATTGTTTCATGAATTTATATGAACTTATCTCTTTTTTTCAGAAAGCAAGGTAAATCTCAATAAGTTTATGTTCTTATCAAGAGATAAAAAAGAATCATGATAATTTTGTGATTTCATTTACTTTATAGTTATTAGTGTCTATCCAATACACCAATGCAGCACTCTCAAAATTTGCTATATGCACTAGCTCAATCATCTCATTGAGGGTAAAATGTGAAGTTTAAAGTTAAAATGTTTCTAAAAATAGAAAGGTATCATTCTTTTTGGGACAAACTAAAAAGGAAAGAGTATCAAAATAATCTGGGACAGATGGAGAGTCAGAATTCACAATTTCAAGAGTTAACGAATTTGACAATTAGAAAAATTATAAAAGTTGTATAAAGTAATAATACTAATCAAATAGTGTATATTTTGAGACGTCCCAAAATCAAACAATTGGAGTATAAATTGAAAGAGGGAGTATATGGCAGTGTTATCAAAGGTGAAAAGCGCAAAAAAGCTCTAAGGTCTGTTGGGGCTTAAAGTGCAAAGCGCAAATAAAGCGTGGGCTTTAATGAAAAAAGGCGCAACTGGAGAAAAAGTAAAAATATGTATATGTAGTCTAAGACTAATAATTATAAGCATGAATAACAAATATATGGACAAAGAAATTGAAAAAAATTTACGATAAAGTGAAATATCAATTGTTTAATGATGCATTTTCAGGATTACACTCATTGGCAAGTAAAAGTATGCCTAAGAGCCTTGATGCGATACTAAAGCGCCCACAAAGCGAGGCGAAGCGCTCAACATGTTTTGAGCCTCGCTTCAAGGCTTAAGCGCGCTTTAAGCGCACCTTTGACAACACCGGTATACGATAGGAGAGCAAAGAGCGAAATTCCAGAGCAAGGGACTACCTTTAATCTGATACCAAAACCACAATAGATTAAGCATGATTGTGGAACTCAAAGATCTTCAGATCCTTTTAAGGACATTAATACTAACGAATCCATGACCTTAGTATCCTATAATTCTTCTCAAAGCATCGTTGCACAGACGCAGGAGATTGTGACAATCATTTTTAAGAATTATAACATAATGGATATATAAGCAACAGACCATGATGAGAACTTACAGAAACATCCCCGAATTCATCGAAATTAGTTGCAACAGTTTCCCACTGGTAACATGAGTTAGGTATTGCCGGAACATTCTTGCCCTTTCCTTTCTTGACCTCAACCTTTCTAATCTCTCGGTACAATCGATGCCCAATGACAGGATCATCCTCATACCTGTAAATGAAGTTAAAAGCAAAGAGACTTTTGCAGTGAACAACATCCACCATAGGAAATATCTATTCTCCACCTAGTGCTGTGAGAACCTATAAACAATATTACGTAATATCTAAGAAAAATGGAAGTATTGCGAGTGAAGTTATCTACCAGTACGAAATTCCATGAGAATCACCGCCAATACGTTCTTTTCGGAAAAGTGAAAGGCGAACACCTTGTTTCAAGGAGTCGTCTATGTAGTTACGAATATCTTCTTGCTGCAAAATAACCAACAATATTGGGACCTCAAATGACATTAAAAATTAAAAACTTCAGAAGGGTTAGACATAAAATCCAGAGAAAGCTACATAAGTTTGTATATTATCCAGTACTAGGTGCTCAAGAAGGGGTTAAAGGACTACTCTGCCTCATCACATCCTTGTTTATAAATTAAAAAGAACTTTGCCTCACCACATTCCATCTAATCCTTGATCTTTGGACTAGAATGCTTTTTATACTTCTCTTTTCCTATTGACGGAAGAAAATTACATGTGGTGCACCAATCTCTACCACTTAGGTGCAATGATGTGCTGCATTAGAAGATTCCAAAACCAGATATTTGAATCTCATTGAAGACCACTTAGACCACATTATGAAAAATAGGCTAAAGGTATATTAACAATCACCCAGCTTAACCTTTTGGTAATTTGAAGTGCCTGCTTCTCTTCCTTTTCTTCTTTTGAGAATAAATGCTCTATTATAAACACTATAGATGCCTGTATGATGCAGGAAAGTCCTGTTTAGTCAAGTTTTCTTCCTTTTTTCCCCTCTTTTCTCTGCTTCCTTTTTGTTGGGGTGCAAACACGGCCCCATAGAGTGAAACTAAACTTAATCCCAGAAGAGATCTAACATAACTTAGACACGTCTAGTAATTGGAGAAGAGTCACCACTTGAAAGAGGACAATGATGAACTTCCAAAACTACTATACCCTTCATTTTATGAGATGTACCAAATGCCTGAGAATACTTCTAAGAAAACTACGTCGTCAATCCACAATGGCAGTCCAATTTCACTAATCAAGAGTCAAACAGAATCAATCTCTGCCTATGATTATAACTTATACTTTTTTGGTTGATTGCAATGGGAAAGATTGCAAATTCAGGTAGATTCATATAGTTTATAAGTGTCTAAATTAAAGAACAAAGTTATGTCTGATTCAATTATGATAACTCAGTAGCTATTTTGTTATCTTTTCTGGATAATTAAACCAAGTCAAACTGAACCGCTGAGAACGTAACAAATATGGTTTAAGAAATCAGTAGTCTTCAAAAATCATTGATTACCCAAATATAATAAGTAGCTAATCACAAACCTGTCTCCGGAACCAAGTGAGCTTGGAAATAACACAGTAGATGGCAAGAATTAAAGATAAAATAAAATTTAGATGCAAAATACCTCAACACGAATATCACATAATGCTTTCAAAATCACCACACGAACTGCAGGATCTAGTGCATTATAAGCTTCAATTTCAGCCCTGAAAATTCAAAGGGGCTAGTTAGCATGCATAAACTTTTTTTGATAAGTACATACACAAACCAAATGCACTTCAAGAACAAAAACCTCTCTAACTCACCCATGTGAAGCGACTATAGGTAGTTCCCCTTCAGCAACCTGCAGAAAGTTATCAGTTAGTTATTCAAAAATATGTACAACTAAAGCTCACTTCAGTTTGTTCAAATGGTTAAGTTACCCAATGCCACCAATCTCTTAATTTCCTGCACAAAACCGTAATCCATGTATTGTGTCCAAGTGCCACTCGGGTAACTGGTGGAATTGCCTACAGAGATGGGGAAAAGTAATAGAAATGAGAAAATGGAAAAACCTTAAATTGGTAGAATTTCAATATAAGAGCATTTTAAGTAAATCCACTCACAAAAACGTTAGTCTAATTACTGGGGATGAAATGTGTGTACACATGTACCAGTGGTGATTCAAATCATCAAAACATCTTCTCTTTTATTGAGTGTTAAATCACTGAAATATTAGAAGCACTGCTTTGATATAAAGCTCAAGGAGAGCAAAATTATATCTCTGAAATGGCCTCCCTATAGAGCGTAAAATTCAGTTAGACGAAAGCATCAACAGACCAGTCTCCTTAACCATTAAATGTTAATGTGAAGCTCAAAGACAATAAGAATGGGGATATAGCATGGAGGCAAAGATTGTGTGCCTAAAAATGTTTGATTTGAATGCAGACTTTTGTTATCTGTCAAGCATGGGATGGATTAACAGTCAACTTTGAAAAGCTAAATCATTCTCATGAGTTGTGTTCACCCCAAATGCAATCCATCGTTCTTTTGGTTGTTCCCCCAAAGGAATCATATTTACTTGGAAGCAAATAGGAATCCCTCCCTCGGACACTTGCTCTGTCACGCACGAAATTTCAATGCAAAACCCCTGAAACACTACACCTTCCTCAAAAGAGTTAAGTTTGACCTGACTAAACAGGGAACAAGAGTAGTAAACAGGTGTATGCACACAGCATTTCTCCATCACGAGTAGCACCACACATGTACGGTTTTCTCCTTCGATTATGTGAAAATCAGCAGGACATATGCCCAACTCAAAGAAGACCACCTCTTTGGGTTCTAACCTCTACGTCGTACAAAGGCTAGCAAACCATAAGGCCACTAACATGGTCTACCAAGAAGTCACAAAGAGATCCGGATCAGCAAAGTACTGCTATTATGTTCCAATCAAGGCCTTCACCCATCAGTTTTTAAAAGAAATCTTAATCATTAATGCTCATTTAATCATATCAAGAAAAGATCACCATTGTCTACCGCTACTTAAGATACAACGTGTAATGAAGTAAACCCCATGCTTTCCTCAAACATAATAATGCATTTTAGGCACCGAGTCCCACCCCTATCTTGAAGTGTGACAGGCATGAAATGTCTACCGTGAAGAGACATCTCTTTTAGAATCCAAGTCACAAGACCTTTATTAGCATTTAAGGGTAATACTTAACCTGCTAAACAGTACGTAATTATCTAAAACCAACACCTACAATGCCCAACATCAGCACCATGTGATAGGAAATGCTACTACTTATCTCAACCCCCTGCCCGTTGAATGCAAGTTTGCTGGACCAAAGGGAAAAGACATATATCAAAGGATTAGCTCCACAAAAGACACAAGTCCATCACCAGAAAGAGACTGAAAATGATGGTTCTCTACATAATGCTAACTTCAAACCAACTGCATATTTCAAGGTATAGCTGCATTGGTATGCATGTAAAAAGTCACTCTGAAGTTAATTCTACGTGTTTCATGAGAAACATTTTCATACAGATTACAGGACTTTGCTATATATATAATCGCAAATCAGTATGTCTCTACACAAATAGTCCTCAAAGTAGTTTCATGACCCTTCTAACAGCATTAAAGGTTAAAAGGTGCAAACTTTGCAGAAATCCTCACTTCCAATGAAGAGAAAGACACAGGAGAGCAGAGAATTCTAGTTTAAAAAGTGGGGCACAAACTCTTTTTCTGATTTCAAGCAACAGATAATGCAAGTCAACTTTCCAGAGTAAAATCTAAAGGTTCACAAATACAAAAAACCATTACACTTAGTATAAGGAGTCGCCACAACACCAAAGAGAACTAGAGTTAAGTAGGAACCATCAAATACTAAGTGAATGCAGCACCAAACCTGAGTATGTAAAAGCTCAAATTGCATCAAAAGCAATTGAATTACGACAAAATCACCAACCTTTAGCAAAGGCATATGTATATCACCAAGTGTATCATTTGGAGTAATCAATGCTGTTTCAAATTCCTCCGCTGAGAACTCCACTCTAATATTTAACAAAGGCCTAAAAACCTAAAATCCCCATAAAAGCAAAAAAGTAAGCATTATCACCAAAAAAATGCACATAACACTTAAAGTTACAAACTTTAAGAACATACATTCAAGAAATTCAATATGGAAGCTAACTGCCACATGGACCGCAGGTTCCACCGTGGCAACTGCGAAGGCTCGGGCTCTCCCACAAGCTGTGTGACAATCTTGCTGCATTGTTGCCTTGACGAAGATGGCGACCCGTCTTCTTCGCCTTCCTCATCATCATTATCACCTTCTAGAAACTTCTCCTCCTCATCCTCCTCATCCCTCAATAACCTAGCCGCTAACCTTTCTTTCCTAACTCCAGACTTTTTCTTCCTCACTGCAGCAGCAGCCTCCGCCTCCGCCGCTGCTGCCGCCTGTAACCTCGCCGCTGCCCTTTTCGTACACTCCCTCGCCGGCCTCTCTCTCTTGACAACTATATTATTATTACTACTACTGTTATTAGCATTACTATTACTGTTGTTATAGTTGTTTTCAGCTTTGCTTTCCGAGTGGGTATTGTTTGTATCGTGTTGGATCGAGGAGGGCTGTGGGTCGGACATGATAGTGAGGGGGATCGGAGAAGGGATTGTCTAGGGAGGGTTTACAGGTGGAGATCGTGGGGTTGCATTGAACAAAAGTTGGGGTTTTGGCCAAGAAAATTTTGAAATATTATCGACAGCTGCAATATCTAGGAAGAGGTTCCAGCTACTGCTACTGTAAAAAAAGGAAAGCATCATCCAAGAAAATCGAACATGGGTAATAATCTTGTAATAATGATGGGTGATAATTTTAAAAAAAAAAAAAAGATTTGAGCTTTGGTGTGTTTAGTTCTTGTGGGTGTGTGAAATTGTGTGTTGTTTTTGGGGAGAGGGAAAGAAGAGGGAGGAGAAAGAGAATTTAGGGATATCTGAGAAAAATATTTTGGGGGTAAAGGGAGAGAGTGGCGTGGGATTTGGTGACTGGAACGGTGAATTTGGATTAAATTAGGACTGGAACGGTGAATTTAGGAACTTTCGGAATTGGAATGTGTGTTGTGATTTGTGAATGTATTTAACAACTTTGGTTCAGGGCAAGGGTTTTCACGAAACTGGAAGAATGAAGGATATTCAGAACGACGCCGTGCAATAACGTTGCTTTATATTTGACAGGAAAAATGTTTGGTCAACTTAATGAAGTATGGGAAAAGGGACAAAAGTTGGCAAATTTTTAAGCCTCTAAAAGGAAAGAAAAATAGGAGAGTAGGATTGTTCCCTATAATTTTTTTGTTACATACAAAGAGGTTAGAGGTTGGGGAGACCAAAAATCCCTGACCACATGGAGATTCCATTGATCATTACAGAAGCTAAATTAGATAACTTAGGTTTAATTGTGTTTATGTATCGTTAAAATTAAAATACAACACAAACTACTTCTGTTGTTTCTCTAACTTTTTGTTTCCACCGTTTTGAAACCTCTATGCTCTCTTGAATGAGATTTTGGGTTTTATGTGTCTATCATTTCACCATCAATATATCTTGAAAGTCAATAGTATTTCGTGATGATATTTATCTAATGTGATATATAAAATATGATAAAAGTGAATTTATTGATCGATTGTATTATATAGGTCCAAGTTAGGAGACCGACCCCCAGAATTTTTTTTAATGATCCGCAATTATGTTGAGGTTCGGGGAGTTGATGCAAGCCGATAAATCCTTCAAACATAGTGGGTGTTATTATTAAAGATTTTTGTGAATTTTTCGCTTAATTGTATTACAACACATGTATGAGCAAGGCAACAATTACCGTATATTTGGAGTCCATATAGCCTTTGAGCATTTGGTGGCTTTTTCCCCCAAGTGTTTAAAGAAATCAATTTATTTTTTTAGGGATTTTTTCTTTTCTATATAATATTTGAAGCTTATTTACTAAAATTATTCTAGTTTTATATATTACAAATTAAGAATTACTTACAAATTATATACAATCCATAATTAGTGCCTTAAATTAGGGGATTCAATTACATTATTTTCCCTTTTGTCTCCTCTCTTCTTTCCTCATTTTTCTGCCTCAATTCTATGGAGTTGAATTGCGCTAACCTGAGTTTTTGTGATATACTCAAATAGCGTTCAAAACATTTTGATTCTCATCGTTTTCTCCATTATAGATTCCACTCTTTTTAATAAGTAGTAGCTTTAGTGTACGTACGTTGCACGTGTCTTTCGCGTCAATCAATATAGAATATATTTAAAATAATAAATTGGTGCATACATTGAAACAATAGCTGAATTTTAGTATCTTCTGTGCATGCAAAGATGATGAATTTAGTTGAATTAGTTATATAATATTTGTAACTATAAATATTTTATTATAGTTATGAGATATAAATACGTTATGTTGTTGTATCTCGCCTAATATCTCTTTAGAATACAAGTAATATAAATTTGGACTATCAATTGACCAGTGACACTAATAGCTTGTTTGGCCAAACTTCTAAAATCACCTTATTTTAAAAAGTGTTTCTCGCAACAATATTATTTTAAGAAGTATTTTTGGTGAGAAGCAACTTGTGTTTGGTTAATTAATTTGAAAAGCACTTTTGAGCAGTAATTAGTATTTCGTTAAGCTTTTAAAAAGTGCTTTTAAGTGTATTTTTCTCAAAAATATTTTTCGAAAAAATACTTTTAGGGAGAAGCTATTTTTTCTGCTTCTCGAAAAATTCTTCTGCTCCTACTCAAAAATACTTTTTTCATTCTAAAAGCTTAGCCAAATACCTTAATATAGAGTATTTTTGGTATAAAAAAAAAAGAACTTTTGACCAAAAAGAAGCTTGGCCAAACATGCTATAAGTATTTATATTACATCAGAATTTGTATAACGGCTATTTCATCAAAATATTATAAAACTTAATTACTGAATATAAATATTTATCTAATTTTTTATCCTATAGTGCGCTTCTACATTCCCAAATATATATTTCTTGAAATTCTAATCTATTAAATAATATATTTTTCATAAAATTCTAGTCACTGAATTAGGCCGGTCTTGAGGAAGTTGTTCTTTAAAAAAAATCTAGATCTTTATAAATAGTTATTATTTTCCTTAATATGTTAAAAGCTTGAAAAACTAAATAATAATTTAAAGTTTTGAAAAAGGATATTTAATGCATTCATAATGAAGCTTTAAAATTAACCCTTCGGGGTTGTCATTTGGTTTGGAGGGTGGTCATTCTGGGATCGAATCCCCCCTCAATACCTTCTAGGATGAGCCTATCGCACAGAGTTTGCCTAGTGCGGTTTACATCCCATGTATGATTTGCATGCTATTACACAGGGGGAGGTTTACCTAGTGCGCACATAGTGCTCACCCGAAGGGCAGAGGTTGTAGCGGCTGCGGGTTTCCCCTCTTACCAAAAAAAATAAAACTTTAAAATTAATGGTAACTTTTTGACAATTGATTTATCATCAAGATTCTAAAATAAATTATGTAGAAAAATGAAGCTAAGCTACTTTTTATAATAAAAGAGATTAAAAGTTTAAAAATTTTCTCGACATAAAAAAATACATGGTATATATATTAGAGAATTACATATTTAAAGATTGATTTTTCTAATTTAGATGAAGGTTCAGTAAACAATGCAGTATGTATTATGTTTAGTAAACAATATGTGTTAAATAAATTTGATTTAATTTGTCGAGATTCTAAAATAAATATTTTATGTAGGAAATAAATTAAAGCTACTTTTTATAACATAATAAATTAAAAGTTTAAAAACTGGGTTTTTTCTCGGGTTGAGTCTTGTTCTTAATTTTTTATTTAATATTTATAAGTCTATTTTTTACATGGTAATGAAAAACAAATTGTAACCTAGGGACATAGAATTTGTTCTTTCCAACTTTGTATAAAAACTAAAAGAGGAACCATATAATCTTTACTTAGACAACAAAAGCAATTTTCTTAACTTAAAAGTATGGTGGTTGGTAAATAGAATATGGTTATATGGAATTAGTAAACAAAAAATGGTTACTTGGATATAGTTTCTGGTTATATGGAATTGGTAAACAAATATGGTTACTTGGATGTAGTTTCGTTGGACAATTAAATCAACGTGTAATTGTTGTTTTTAAATTCTTATATATTAGAAATTCTTACATAATTCAAATAAGGAAATATATTTAATAGTCAAAATTTTATTGATTTAAAAGTTCTATTCATACAACGATTCATATATTAAACAACTATTTTTTAACTTTCATACAACAATAATTACAACAGAATATAACTTAAATACGATTTCGTAAGTATATCGTATGTCATGTCTTCTTCTTCTTCTTCTTCTTCTTCTTCTTCTTCTTCGAGTTTCAATCTGCAATTCAGCCAAAATCAAGTCTAATCTTCACCAAATACCCTCAAAAATTGAGATACAAACTCCAAAGAATATTCCCAATTATTTGCAACAACACCCAATCCAAACAAATAATAGTTTTTGAAAACCCAAATTCGAATTCAAAGTTTTAAAAATTTTTAATGGCTATCAATGGTGGAGAATCAAAACACTTTCAAATTTATTGATTGACAATTTCATTCGAATACCAATTGTAAAAATGAAAGAAAATTGCTAGGTTAAAACTCTATATTAAAACAATTAAAATTCATTGATTAATTCTCTGGAAAAAAAAAAGAGAGGATAAAAAGCATAGAAAAATGAAGGAAGAAAAATTGGGGAAAGAACGGAAGAGGAGAGAAAGAGAGAGAGACAGAGAGAAAGAGAAAGAGAAAGAGAGAGAGCAGGGATGAAAAATAACTGATTCTCTAGTCAATTCATAATATAAAAGAGATATTCATTAATGCTAATTTGTATATAATTGGTGAATTGTATATGCTTATGAAATTAAGTTAAAACTTAATTAGGGAGAATAATAAAGTTTAATATGTAGTATATGAATGTAAAATTCAAATGAGAAATACATGAACGGATTAACTTCTTATTCAGAAAGAGAGTGAACACAGGTAATTTAAGAGATCGTCTTTAATGTGATATCATGCGGAAATAAGGAAGACTCTTTAAAACAGTCTTGAATGATTCATTAGTAACAGTGGCGAAAGTAATTGGTGCTTTATTGTCCTTAAGTTGACGCATAGTATAAGTGTATCACTATTTGAAACTTAAAATGAGACAATTCAATGCAAAAAAATAGGAAAAATAATATTGTATAACCGCTCTCAAAATAATAGTCGAATATATATATATATATATATATATATTGGAGGGGTAAGTGTTTTTTTTTGTATGTTTTGCGATGGGGAAGACCTTTCCTTGTTTGATCGTTTCCATTCTTTTCTATTTTTCGGTTGCCCTTATTTGAGCTATTTTTCCATATTTTGTTACCTTTTTGCTTTCTTTTTTTCCCCTTCAAATTCGTTTTCCTTTCTTTATACTACATCACTTAAAAATATTTCAAATATGGAGATTGATGGAGTACTTTTACTGTCCAAATATTGTACTCCATTTAGTTTTTGTTGTAATGTTCACAATAATATATTTTTGAGCAAAGATCACTTTTAGCTCGTGACCAAGATTATTTATCACATAGCCGTAAAAGTGTATAGAATTTATATACTTCTTATATATAACATACAAAAGTGCATGTATATATATATATATATATATATATAACTCGAAACAAACAAAATAAAGGCCTACAGTTGAATCTCTAAACCAAAGCACCCAGCTCAACTTTTATTTCGTGGGTGCTCATCCCTCTTATATTTGATTTTTTCATTAATTTCACATAAAATACACATAGCCTACCCAAAGACAATGGGTGCTTAAGCACCCACACCACTAAAACGCGGATCCGCCGCTGATCAATACGATAGACAATTGTATATACATACATAAACTTGTGTTCCTTGTGGGTTAAAAATAAGACGCGTGCTATGTATGTTTTATTCTCTGACACACATGGAAGGACACGGTGGGAAGCGGAGATAAAAGTAACAAAAATAAGGATGCTAAGATGGATGTGTAAATATATTATGAGAGATATAATTAGGAATAAAGATATTGGGGATTAGGTGCGAGTAGTCTCTTTGGCGGATAAGACGCGGGAAGCGAGGCTGAGATAGTTCGAAAATGTGAAGAGGAGGTGAACACATGCTCCAGTAAGGAGGTGTAAGAGGTTGGCAGATGGTGGGAATGAGGAGAAGGGGCGACTCGACATAATATGGGGCGAAAATAAAAAGTGAGGTCATAAATTTTTTTAATTTTTTTTACTCTTATAATTTATCGAAATCTAAAGAAGTTATAATTAGTTTTAACTATTGTTACTGTCGTCTAACCAAAATTAACCCAAATAGCTGCCCACCTACTCCCGCAAACTAAAAATAGCTGACGAATGTATAATATAAGTATAATTCATGTATAATATAGGTATAATTGTGTATAATCATTGTATATCTATGTATACCGGCTAGAAAAAGTAAACATTGAATCTGGTCGGCTATTTGTGTAACAATCCCTTTGTTTAATCTCTCTTGTGTTATCATGTTGAACTTTATTGATTTAGTTTTGAAAATTTTTTAAACCGAGGCAAGTGATATACAAATTGTTAAAGGTAATTGTATTAACACTTTTTACATGATTGAGTTTGCCAAATAGAGTATTCATCTACTTATACAGTTTCTCTTAGCACTTTTAATTCTAAATATAAGTTGAAACAAATAATGTTGTAGTAACTACTATATTTAAGAGTCATTCAATATTAAAGAAGAATTTTAATAGTTACTTGTCAAAGTAAAAGTATCTACAAAGGCACTCAAAGAATTAAGAAAAATTATTCTAAACTAACATTGTAATCGATTTAAGTTGGGACGAATTAAAAATATGAAATAACTGGTAACTACAATTTAAGATGTGTAAAACTTTAGCTATAACAATTTTAACTAAATGATTTAAAAATTCTATCAATAGTGCATAATTATTAAATACTATATATATTATTTATAGATTTTGGGGGCCTAAGGCCATTGCTTTAGTAGCCTTGGGCTCCAGTCGGCCTATTGAGGAGCGGTAGAGGTAGGCCGAAGAAGTATTTGGGAGAAGTGATTAGACATGACATAGCACATCTTCAATTTACCGGGGACATGACCCTTGATAGCAGGGTTTAGAGGTTGGGAATTAGGGTAGATGGTTAGTAGGTAGTCAAGTCTATTTCTTTCCTATACCAGTAGTATTAATATTATTCTTGTATTTTCTTATCCTTAAAACTCTTTTACTGCATGTTATTTTTTTGTGCTTCGATTATCTTATTATCTTGTTATTATTATTGCTTTTTTTTTTGCTTCTCTACTATTTTTTTTTATTTTTTTAAACTGCTATGATTTTGCTTTTTTTGAGCCGATATAGGAAACAACTCTCTACCTTCACAAAATAGAGCTAATATCTGCATACATACTATCCTTTCACGTCCTCACTTATAAGATTATATTGAATATATTATTTTTGTTGTTGTTGTTATACATACTTTTCTCAAATCAATTATGAATTTGGAATCTAATTTCATGTTGGTGTTATTCATACAATGTGAGACATAAACTCATAATGGTGATTTTTATATGGGGTATAAGTGGTAATGATGGTATTATGTCAGGTTTGATCCTATCCTAGGTATATTTCATAATTTTCAAACCTCATCATATCTTTTCATTTTTCATGTCTTGTCGAGTTAACCCCAAATGAAATCAAACTAAAAGAGCATCCCCTAAAAAGTAAAATAAAGTGAAAGAAAACTAAAGAGAAAAAAAAAAGGACTCATTTGCCTTGCTTTAACAATCACGTAGTAGTTAATCTCTCTTATAGCCAATATGGCCAAGCTTATTTTTTGGCTAAAAATATTTTTTTTTAAAGCCAAAAGTATTTTTGGCCAAAAATTGAGGTATTTGACCAAGCTTTTGGAAGGGAAAAAAATACTTTTGAGGAGAAGCAAAAGCAGAAAAAAGTAGCTTATCTCCAAAAGTACTTTTCTGAGAAGCACTTTTGAGAAAAATACACTTAGAAGCAGTTTTCAAAAGCTTGGTCAAACACTAATTACTGTTCAAAAGTGTTTTTCAAATTAATTAGCCAAATACAAACTACTTTTCACCAATTTTTTTTTTTTTAAAAAGTACTTTTGAGAAAAACACTTCTCAAAATAAGCTTATTTTAAAAACTTGGCCAAACAAGCTATTACTCTTGATACAACCATTTTTCAGAAGGAAAACTAAAGAGATAATAGATATATGTCAACAAATTTAAAAACGGTCAGTTAATATGATTAGATTAATTAGAAAAATAACGCGCGAAAAACATAGAAGATGAATGGAAATTTGTATAGCATTCGTAAATGATCCAGAAATATTGTTAAAAACTTATCGTCCTTGATCCTCGGATTGGTGATCTATACAATGTGGCTGTTGCAAATACGTTCCATCTAACTTTAGCAATAGTTTAATTATATCCGCTAAAGTTTTTGAAACTAAATTTATTTTTTCTGAGTTATATAGTTGATTCACACCTCAATTATAGCATGTTTGACCAAGCTTTTTTTGTGGCCTATTTTTTGGGGGGGTCAATAGAGTTTTTTTTCTAAAGTTAAGGTGTTTGGCCAAACTTTTAGAAGTAAAAAAATACTTTTGAACAGAAGCATAAGTAGATTTTGAAAAACAGAAAAAAATAATTTTCGCAAAAGCACTTATTGAAAAATACTTTTGAGAAAAATATACTTTAAAACGCTTTTTAAAAGTTTGGCTACATACTAATTGCTGCTCAAAAGTGTTTTTCAAATTAATTTACCAGAAACAATAAATACTACTCATACAATGAGCTGAAAGAAAGCAAAAAGAGCATAATTGTATAGTAATACTTAAGTAGCCTATTGAGTTCTTCTATACATGAATAGCTAAAACAGTATCCTGGAATCAACTACTGACCACCATAAACCAAAAAGACAACATGAGGAGTACTAACTTCTTGTATGAACCTGTTAACATAACTGCTGCTGAAGGAGGGGAAGTAGCAGGAGCTGGGGTGCCAAAGTCAGTGGCATTTTCCTTAGCACAAGTGTATTTGCAACGACTAGGACGAACAACCCTGTATACACCACTGCTTGCTAGGAGGTATATATCCTTATTGTTATCCTCACCATATGAGAAAATGTAGCCCAGAGCTGGAACTGAACTTCCTGGAACCAAGGCACAATTTATCGGAGAATTCCCAGCACAAGTGAATGCAATTTTGGTTGTGTTAAATATTCCACTATTCTCAGGGATTTCAGTGCCTGCCCACATTGCACCTGCATATAAATCCGCAAACAGATACCTGAAACAGTTCATGTATGTCATAAACATAAAAGTATATAATACAAAATTTTGGAAATACAAACAGTAACATTCGACCTGGACAACATTGAATTAGTAGACATACCTTCCGGACATGCAAGGATCGCTCATGGACCTATAGAAGTATCCACCAGTGATTGAGGCTGACCCTTCATTCTTATTTACTTCAGAGTGATTATAAGCCATGACTGGGAAAATTGGGTTTATTGAGCTCGTAGATATATTTTTTCCAGGTGATTTTGGAGGAGCGAATGGATGGGCACCCTCGTACATATTCCAGCCATAGTTTCCTCCCTTGGTGATTATATCCACCTCTTCATAGTGATCCTATGGGAAAATCATACAGTACCAATAGATCCAATGTATCAATGCCACAACGCCAACTAAATAAACTTCTGGAGTGAGGAAATGTAAGGATTTTTCGTATAAATCTAACGTGGAGTTTGAAGGTGGACACATAAGAATTAAAGAGCATGGTATTAGCTGTTAAAACATACATGTCTTATGAGAACTGCATGGGGAGTAAAATTGTTGCACATTACCTGGCCTACATCTGCACACATGAAGTAAGATGGCCTTGCAGAATCAAAGCTGCAGCGCCAAGGATTTCGCATTCCTAGTGCCCATATTTCTGGCTGCAATTCTTTATCTTCAATATAAGGATTATCCTTTGGAATGGTGTAGTTTCCCCATAAACCAAGCTGGCTAATCTCTTCAGCACCTAAAACAATCGCACACAAAATAAGAGGCGACTCAGCTGACTAAAAAACGCTTCATTTTCACAGGATTAGAAACTACACGTGGATCAACAGACGGAGACTTTTGGCAAGAAATTCTTCACAGTTGCAAATAAGGCAGAACAGACACAGAACCAGTAGAAAACTTGCATCCTCATTCCTCCAGAAGGCATATTACTTTCTTTTCACCAGTTGCTGCTAGTCATATTAGTTGAAAAATAAGCAGCTAGAATCTTTCCAAAGATCAGGAATGATGCATCTGTTGGCAAAGAGCTTTATCCTTGGCAAAGATGACTACAAAGACAAGAGAGTGCTATTTTCTAATCGGGACTACAAAGATTTAGCCGTTTAGAATCTATTTACAACATGCAGTACGATAGCCTAGAGCAGGTGCAAGACCATCAAAGTTAGCACATGTAAATGGATATATAAAATACTACTCAGTACATGTAAAGGAGGTCACAAATTCGAGCCGTGGAAATAGCCTCTTGCTGAAATACCACATATATACATACATACACCCTTGTGGTCCGGCCCTTCCCCGGACCCCGCGCATAGCGGGAGCTTAGTGCACCGGGCTGCCCTTTTTTTAATATACACACACACAACCTTCAAGTGCTCAAAATTAGAGTACATCCTTGTGTAATATTAGTGAACAAAAAATATCCCTTAACTATCCAAAAAAAGGCAAGAATCATCCTTCCGTTAATTCCCGTTAAGAAACTAACAGCTGCAACCAAAACATGTGTCAAGCACGTGACACTCCCCCCCTCCCCCAATCTCACTATTTTGTCCTTCCCGATCATCTCGTCTTCATCCTTCACCGAAGCTTAGGCTTCTAAAACTTGATTTTTCTTTGAATATAATAAATATTAAAATAATAAACCTTTATATTAAATAAAAGACTTACTAGAACTTTGTAAATTCAGTAATATCAATATAAGTTAATGTGAAAGCTATTGTATATGATATTATCGAATGCTTAAAGATCTGTAATATCAATAATACCATAGTTGGTGTGGATGATTGGCCGTTTAAACTTCGAGCCAGCATTTTCCAATTGTTTCTTATGCTTCAACCCACAAGATCTGGTGCTTTTAACTTTTAAGAATGAGGAAGATGTTTAGTTTGAGAAATAGCAAAAATACTACTCCATACAATGGGAAAAGCCAAATCTTTTTCAATGGCTATTGTTGCTTTTATCTTGTTTGTGAGGTGTGGGAAGATAAGTAATGGAGAATAGCCCTAGCTTCAATTCTTGTTCAAGAAAATAACTTATCTTGTTGCTCTAGTTATTTTCTGAAGTTAAACGTAGAACGTATAGCTTTTGAAGCTTTAATTTCACTGAATATGGAAGAGCGAGATAGCTTCGAGAGGGATAGAATCAGGAGTGAAGGGGGATTTTTTTTGGGGGGGGGGGGGGAAGTCACGTGCTTGGCACATGTTTTGGTTGTAGCTGTTAATTTCTTAACGGAAATTAACAGAAGGATGATTCTTGCCATTTTTTGAATAGTTAAGGGATGTTTTTTGTTCACTATTATTACACAAGGATGTACTCTAGTTTTGGGCCACAGTTGAAGGATGATTTCTGCCAAAAACTCTGCATCGGGCTGCCCTTTACATATTTTAGGAGATACAATTTCCAGGTGTACAGTACTTTTCTAGAAATTGAACCCAACTTACTCGGTGTGCTATCAACATCAAATCTCATAATCTTTCCAAGCAACGACTTCTTGTTTTGGGCAAAATTGTAAGCATCTCCTGTACCTCCACCGTCACCCATCATAAAGTACAAATATCCATCTTTAGGTCCAAAAAGAATCTGGCCTCCATGATGAGATGTAAAAGGAAGGCCCATTGTGAATATTCTTCTGACTTCTTTCGCGCTGGCAGTTTTTGCCTGGAAAAATCATACTTATTCATGATCATTCAGAGTCAAATAAAAAAGGGAAAAAAGTTTACTCCTTTAGACTGAAAAATTACCAGTGAAGGCTGGGATGCAGTCCCATTAACAGTAAATTCTGCTATAACGGATTGATATTGGCATGGCCGAGAACCACTATCAGAAGGTAGTTTTGATGGATCACAATTCACATCTGAGTTACAAGAGCATCTTCCCGCACAACCAGGCCATGTTTGCTTATCACAATTGAACGAAGCAAAGAAACGGCCATTCTGCGAAAATTTTGGATGAAATGCAATCCCCATCATACCAAATTGAGTGTCAAAATGAACTTCATCAGTTAGATCCAGAAAAGGATTTGTTTCATCAAGCTCTAACACCTTTCCAGAGTCGACTTCTGGAATGGTAGCCAACCATATTTTTCCTTGCTGATTCGAGAAAAAGGCACGATTAGAGCCATCAGGATGAGCAGCCATGTCGAGGTAACTACCATTTCCTATTTTCTCGAGGCACAAACCGCCTGGAGGACTTGGAGGTTCAGTGGTATTTAAGGTAACAGGTTCCCCAGCAAAGCATACTGTTCCATCAACACCAGAAGCAGCTCCTCCAAATGCATTACAGAAATCGTCTTGTGATTGCCATAGATCTGTCAACTTGGTGGAATTGGACTTTACAGGTGTTGGAGCTTGACCTTTCAAGGAAGCAGCAAAGGGAGAGTTCATTATGGATACATTTTGACATGTCGTCCATACTTTAGAGCAAAAGTCATCGGTAACTTGTCTAGTTTGCTTAGAATTTGCTGTAGTCGTGGAATTGCACAGTATAGGGAGTTGTCTCGGAGCAGAACTAGTACTAAAGAGATCTGCTGAAAATTGATCACATTTCTGCAGAAGGTGAAAATACAGAAGTCCATACATCAAGACCCAATAAGGAAGGTAGATGCACATTTGAAAATTAATAATTTGGACAGCAAATCCTTTAGTAATATTTCTAGTCATAGCATCTTAAATAACCAGTTACACAAGGTACAACTTGCAAGTCTGAAAAATGAAAGTTCATAGCTTCCAAATAAATCAGAACAAGGATCTCGAGAGCCATCTTGATACAGATGATTGTGGGAAATTGAGTCTTTTGACCTCAGCAGAGTTTCTAAATAGCACAAATTTCTGGTTTTATATAAAAAGAGCATTTAAATAATTAACAATCTAACGAACTATGGATATAATATAGGTCCTTAATACTAAACGGGTATCCTAAAACACATATTTATATAATTCATGCTGCAAGACTAGGAAAATAGGAAATAACTAGATGTTCATGAATCTTAAGGACATTAATTACCTTAAGTTGTTTAAGTTAGTGATGGTTACTCAAAACAAGCAGTTACATTTAGCAAGATAATACAAAATAGCACAGATCATGGATCTTCTTACCGCGCAAAGGATTGACTTTACAAGAGAAGCACAACCAGAATCAGAAATATTCATAGCATCAAATTGGTTCTTCAATTGTTTATCATCACTGGAGCTGCAGCATGAGGTTCCATTGTAGGAGCAGAAAGTCAAAGGAGTCTTTTGAGGGAGAGGAGCCCCTATAAAGCATCAAGAGAACTGAAATTAGAACAAGAATAGATAACTGCAAATGGGAAGTTATGACCAACAGCAAAAACTTACTTGAATCAGTACACAAGGGAAGTGAAACACAAGGATAAAGAAGCTGCAGAAAGTTCAACAGAAGGATGATCAAGAAGTAACTGCTTCCCATAACTACTAGCTGAGAAAACAAAAGTCTAAAGCAGAAAAAACACCTATTTGCAGGCTGCAGCTACATCAGGTTGTTTTCAAGATAAGATACATTTCCAGTTCTTAAGTGGAACCAGATAGATTATAGAGACACAAATATAAAACTATTTTCTAATTGACTGTATCCTTCTTTGCTTTAAATTTCAACACATGCTGCCTGTTGCCAACTCCCTCTATTATTGGTCCAACCCTCTAATCAAAATTCAAAAAAAGAAGAAGAAAATCTCCAGAACATGTTGTCTCTCATTTGTTATCAACCTGTCCTTTTCTCTTCTGTAAGAGGCTTTTGACATTTTCTTTTGTCTACTAAGGATAGACGCTCCAATTGGGCAGTCTAAACAGTTGACTTTAAGATTGTGAAATCTTGGCATAAATACATATACTAGTAGAACATATTGGGTGGTTGAGCAGGAAAAAAGAAGCAACTTTAATTGAGAAAACCCAGGCTGGAAGCTGGATGGATCTTGGTTGGTTTGGCTTCATGTCTTCTGTGTCCACATTGATTGCAACCCATATGTTCTGAATATGCTAAAATATTAGCCGCACTAATATACATTTATCACTTAACTATGATTAAATTATATATAATCACTTTCATTTTTAACTGCTAAGATTAAATTACTTGGTTTTGTGCAAACACCTTATGAGATAAATATTTACTCACTAAATATAGTCAAATCTTGTACTTAACAATACAGATCCCTAGAACAACGGTCGTTGTATATGATATGAATAAGTCCATTTTGGAAATATTATAGAAAACTCAGAAAGGGCACCGTCAAAATCAGCAGAGATGGAGACTGAATACATAAAGAAACAAAAAAAGGAACACAGAGCTCTGTACTTCTAGATAAAGGCGTTAGGCAAATCATAGACATAACCTTTTTAAAGGGAAAGTTTTTTGCTATCAAGCAATTTTTCCAAATGTGTGCTCTGAACATGAAAATCTGCAAGTGCTTGACCAATGCAAAGTGGTGATCTAGAAGTTTAAGTGAGAACTAAAACTGGAAAAGAAGCACAAAGACATTCTTGCTAATTCTATTCCTAATTGCTTAATCATATTAACTTTTTACACATCCTTTAAAAAAATATACTAATTTAATCTTATCAATTTTTGTACTTCCACATATTGACCTCTCTTCGATAAATGCCCACTCAATGGTTACATTAACCAAACAAATGCAAGACATTGTCCTGTATAATATTTATGGTTAATTGATAAGTATTTTTATTTTTGTTTTTAACTATTAATATTAAATTGTTTGATTGAATGTAAAAGCTAAATAAACATTTATGGTATTTTGTAGCATCTTGTTTACTTGTAAAACGGTATACTTGAATTTATACGTGGTTTCTAGACAAATGAATTAATTTGATCCTGAAATAATAAAATAAACGAAGAATTATGCAATACTTAGGCTTAAGATGTAGACGAAACAACAGAAGCAACAGTTTGGGGAACACAATTTTCGGGCACGACAACAACGAAATCAAAAAGTAAGAAGGTAAAAGGGTATTAAGCTTTGTATAGAATGTAGCATAAGTTTGCCAGAAAATTTGTGTCGCTTACAATGATAATTGAGCTCACTATTTATAGCTATGTCTAGGGAAGAAGGTCCTAGGATCGTGCCCTTCTTTAATGTCAATTATGAGGGACAGTGATGAAGATGTAACGGTGAACATAAATACCAAATTCTCTATAACGGGTAATTGCTCTTAATGCCATGGAATATTCTCTATTAAATGCTACCGAGAGAAAAGCATTTATCACATCTTTATGAGCGTTATTCTTTCCGGTGACAAACGAAACAGCTGCCTTTGGTCTTTGCCCATCCCCCCGTTTTGGGTTCCACATATCCCTTTTTTTTATGGCCACGTGTCATAGCATATTTTACCCTATACAGATAGTCCCCATGCTTTCCGGTGACATAACTTTGTGTTACCAGAAAGTTGGTAGAAATACTCTTTTGGCGGGAATTACTATAATTCCCTCTCAAGGCTTTTGACAGTTGATTAGACAAACGTTTCTTCGCATTTAATGCCTCGAACATGCGTCATCCCATGATTCAGCACAACTTTTCCCGATTATCGAGGTAATCATGGCCATGAATTTGGCCGCCAAAACTTTTACTTATACGTATCAACCTTCTCCCATATACTTCATAATTTTTCAAGTTTCCTTTATCTAATTTGCATCTTGCTCTTCATATTTTCTCTAATTCTCTTCAAACAAAAAATCTTCTCTTTCTTCCATACAATAGCTTTTTCCTCAAAGCGTACCGATTTTTCAAAAAGCAAGATCAAAGCCAAGGACTCTGCTCATCCATCCTTCGCCTGTTTCAGGTCTACCCGCGGGCTCTGTTATTGTTCCCGAGGAAGATGTCTTAGCTGATCCTGATTCTTGCTGATGCACCGAGGCTGCTTCAGGAGGCACTTACTCGAACAGGTATTTCCGGGCCTGCTTCGGGAGCAAATGTTTCTTTACGGAGTCCCCGACCGGAAGACAAATAACCAAAGAGAAGACGCTCCTCCATAGTCGGGGAAAAGAATAAGAAGGCGATGACCGATTCCCCAGAGTCATCTCCGGTAGTAGACACCGTGACGATCGACGATGATGAAAAAGTTAGTGATGAGGGAGCTTCTCTACTATAACGACCCGACCGGTCGTTTTGAATATTTACACTTCGCTCGGTTGTTTGAGGGCATGAGTAGCTCCGTATGATGTACTTTGACTTGTGTGAATCATCGTTTTTGGTTTTGCAGGTATTTCGAAAGCGAATTGGAAGAAAGAATTTCATTGTTGAAGCTTTAAATTGGGAGAGTTAACCAAGTTTGACTTTTTAGCATTTGACCTCGGATTTGAATTTTGATGATTCTGTTAGCTCCGTTAGGTAATTTTGGACTTAGGAGTGTGTCCGGAATGTGATTTGGAGGTCCGTGGTAGAATTAGGCTTGAATTGGTGAAAGTTGAAAATTTGGCGATTTTGGTCGGTAGTGAAAAATTTGATATCGGGGTCGGAATGGAATTCCTGAAGTTGGAGTAGGTTCGTAGTGTCATTTGTGACGTGTGTGAAAAATTTGAGGTCATTCGGGCGTGGTTTGGTTGGTTTCGACATCGGTTGTCGAATTTGGAAGTTAGAAGTTCTTAGGCTTGAATCCAAGGGTAATTTGGTGATTTGATGTTGTTTTGAGTGATTCGAAAGTTCGACTAAGTTTGTATGTTGATATATGACTTGTTGGTATTTTTGGTTGAGGTACCGAGGGCCTCGAGGCGATTCCGGGTGGTTAACGGATTTGTTGAAGTTGGAAAATATAGCTGAAGCTGCTGTTACTGATATTTCCGCAGCTGCGGAAGGAGGAGTCGCAGGTGCGTTTGGGGTAGCCGCAGATGCGGAAATGGAAGGCCAAGGCTGCGAACGCAGGTGCGAAGGATTTGCCGTATCTACGAGCCCGCAGGTGCGAGGCCTTGAGCGCAGATGCGGAAAGAAAGGGTTGAGTCGGTTCCGCAGAAGCGGAAGTATTGCGCAGGAGTGCACCCGCAGGTGCGGAACCTAGGGCGCAAGTGCGGAATTTGAGGACTTAAGTGGTTCTCGCAGGTGCGGTTCCGCAGGAGCAGACATTTGGCCGCAGGTGTGAATGCGCTGTGTAGAAAAGCCTTAGCTCGTGGTTTTGTCTTCATTTTTCAATTTTTGGATTTGAGAAACTCGGGAGAGAGGCAATGTTTCAAAGGTTTTCAAGGAGCAACGTTGGGGTAAGTGATCCTAACCCATAATGGTATAAATTTCATGAATCTATGGCTTTGTTCATCATTAATTAGTAGGATTTTGGAGTGAAAATGAGGGGTTAAGGCTTGGAATTTTGGAGAATTTAAATTAAGGTTTTGAGGGACCAAACAATGTCGTATTTTGATGAATTTCGTATGTATGGACTCGTGAGTGAATGAGCTTTCTAGTTTTGTAAATTTTGTCGGATTTCGTGACGTGAGCCCGGGGGCTGGGTTTGAGCCAATTTCGGGCTTTGGGCCAATTTGATAGTTTTTCTTGTGGAATTCATCCCATTAGCGTATATTGATGGTATTGTAATGATTGTGAATAGATTTGGAGCATTTGGAGGCCGAGTCCAGAGGCAAGAGCATTGTGGGGTAGAGATTTGACCGGTTTGAGGTAAGTAACGATTGTAAATCTAGTCCTGAGGGTATGAAATCCCGGATTTCGTATCATTCTACTATTTTAAGGTGACGCACATGCTAGGTGACGGGTGTGTGGGCGTGCACTGTTGGGGATTGTGACCTGATCCGTCCCGTAGCAACTGCAAAGTTGCATATTTTGTCGAAATTATATGATACTTATATGTTTTAGAAAGAGTTTCTGTAAATTGGGTTGAATGCCACGTTTGGGCCTTGTGTCAATGTTGTTTGGACCCTTAGGGGACTTTACTTACTATCCCCTCACTATTTTCTATTAAAAGTTTATACTCAGTCATGGTTATACCTGTTTACTGCATAACTCAGTTTTTCCTTACTCTATTTTGATCCATATAAATATTGTTTTGGGCTGAGTACCCCCCCCTTTTTTTTTACTGAAATGCCCGAGTGGCTTGAGAGGTTTATGACTGAGTGAGGCCGAGGGCCTGATTTGTGAGGATATTTATGGGATCGGGCTGCACGCCGCTGCATATTCGATATAGGCCGAGGGCTTGAGTGATTTATGCCATGATTTGGCTTGATATAGCGCTTGGGCTGAAAGAGCCCCTCCGGAGTCTGTACACACCTCCAGTGAGCGCAGGTACCTACTGAGTACGAGTACCGAGTGCTAAGTGACTGGGATGCATGAGTGATTGTGAGGTATGCCTGAGTGGCATGAGTGATTGTGAGGTATGCCCGAGAGGCATGAGTGACTGTGAGATTTGCCCGATGGGCTGTATACGAGTGATTGGGAGGTATGACCGAGGGGCTGTTGTTTATGATTTCATCATTTTTCTCACCTTTTCATTTAGCCTCTGTTTGAAAACTGTTGAAAAATATCTTTAAATGATTTTACTGGAACTGGGTTTAAACGAGATGTTTTGATTCAAATCCTGATTTTTAAAGCATGTGGTATTTTATTGAGATTTCATGATATGAACGTTTTATGCTTTATTGCTCGTCACTACTGCTCAGTCTTTATTTATTGTTGTTACTTACTGAGTTGGCGTACTCACATTACTCCCTGCACCTTGTGTGCAGATCCAGGTGTAGCTGGATAAAGTAGCCATTGTTGATTATTCTGGCTGCATATCCTTCTCGGGGATAACAAGGTAGCTGCCTGGCGATCGCAGCCCTACTCTTCTCCATCCTATCTTCCTTTAGTTGTATTAGCTATTTTCCAGACTATGTTAGTCTTGATATTGTTAGACAGATTGCAGTACATGCTCATGACTAGTGACACCCCGATGTCGGGCTTTTCTTTTACGCATTTTTGTTTTGACTTGAACTCCTTTACAGAGGTTTTTACGCTATATAGCCTTGAAATTATCCTTGAAATGAAAATATCGGTTTGTTTTGGAATGAGTCGGCTTGCCTAGTTCCACGATAGGCGCCATCACGACAGGTTAGGTTTTTGGGTCGTGACAGATTGGTATCAGAGCCTAGGTTACATAGGTCTCACGAGTCATAAGCGGGCTAGTAGAGTCTTGCAGATCTGTACGCATATGAGCTCTCGGTATCAGTTGTACATCGCCAGCTTGTGATTCTACGAACGATGTTTGAGATGTGTTATGTGTTTTGGTAATGGGCCAGTCTGGAGGACTTGAGGCCAGGTTTAGACTCCAGCTTTGGCTCGGTAGCTTCAGTTGTAACCTGTACATTTGGACTCATATGTCCGGTAATGCCCCTACAAGTGGAATTTGTGGCTCGATGAGCGGTGGAATGGCTTTGTGATGAGTTTGATGTAACTGCGGGATGTGTTAAGACGATTGGAATATGACGAGAAGTGTTTCCTTGAAATGTAAAGGAAGACCATTGGGCGCTTGATTTTCGTTTTGATGTGACGTATAGTCTCGAGTGTGAATATTTTGAAGGATCTTTCATGTTGTTAAATTTTGGGACAAATTAAATTCTCATGTCTTGTCAATGAGTCTGGACTCAATAAGAATAAGTGATTGTGTAGTAATTGTGGTGGGTATTTCTGATATTGATAGCTCGAGAAAGATGATCTTCGAAGAGACTTACATTCGGTAACATTTTATTGGTTTAGGTGCGACAGAGATGCATTTCGATTTGATGCAGTAGTTGGGTAGCAAAGTATAAGGGAAGACATGACGGGAAGTGTTTCACGGTGGTTGAAGTACTAGCAGGTCAAGTAGGAGAAGTAGCGGTTGAGAAGTTTCTTAAAGGAGATGATTTAACCGAAGTAAGAGTGGCAGATTGGCATATAAATTCAATGGTAAGGTAGTCGTGCACCTTGAGAAAGTGTAGAACAGTTTGGAATCGTGATAGAATGTGATTTGGCCTGCAGACTTTATTTGGAGTGATGGTTACTGTACAAAGAAAGATTGAATATGTCAGAAAGGAGTTTGTTTGAAACGAAGAAGGATGTGAAGATTTGATTATCGTTTCAGGCGCAATATGACTTGAGTTCGGAAGGTATTGTTGAACTTTCAGTTAATGTCAATAGGGAAAGTACAAACTTATACAAATGGTAGGCGAGCATTAGCTCAGGAAAAATTTGATGATTACATAGTTGTTGCACCCAGTGCAACATCGTTGGAAGATGTCGGTAAGGAATTCCATATGTGGGTTATCTCTGGTGAGTAGTTAGCGGTGACGTGATAGTGATGAAACTTTTGCGAGAAATATTAGTTGCTACCTAGTAAGAGGTCGAATGTGTGATTGTGGCTGGCGATTCAGAATGTTATGAGAAGCTTAACAAAAGACTTCGAGAAGTCTGGCGGGTTAACGGTGCGAGATCTTGGTAATTGAGAAGGAGAAATCCTTGCGGGTTCTAATTTTATATAATTGCAGCTTGAGTCTAAGTGGGGGAGTCTGCTATCGACGAGTTGATTGCACAGTTATATGTCATATTAGTTTCGGTTCGGGGTATACTGGTGAATCAATTATGACTTGCAGAGGTCGAGATCGAGGATGACTCGGGTAAAGGAATTTCTGGACACAAGTTGTATTACACTCTATGGTTATAGAAGGACCATAAAATAATTAAGTGGTTATTCACGAAGAATGTAGTGTACATGGAGCGGGAATTTACTCGGTTGCGTAGGAGTGTGGGTTACTCTTTATTTCCCTTGGGTGTTGGTGTGCTAATGGGGAACAGGTCGTTTCGGTCTGTTTGGTCGGTTAATTCGAGATTTGAGTAGAGTAGATGACTCTCAAGAATAGTTCTAATGGATTCAAGATTTATATGTTGCAATTTGGAATTTTCAAGATTTATATATATGGCTAGAAAACTGGGAGTTGCATTGAACAGTGTCGAGACTCGTGGCATTTTATATCATTGTGAATTATGCATTTCAGTATCAAAAAGGTGAAGGAAACAGTTTTAGGTTCACATAAAGTCTCTTCGGAGTAAGCATTTTTGGTTGTGGTACCTATGAGATACATAAAAAGGGAATTCAGCGGCTTATAAGCCTTAGGGCGGTGTGATTCTATGCTAGAGTTCGTGGGGCAAATTTTAGTTAAGGATAGTAGTGTTCTAACAAGGAAAAAGTAGCAATTTGAAGGCAATTTGGAAAGGACTTGGAGAAAAGGACAACTTGGTAGTAGGTTGGGGTAGCACAGTAATGGGTATGATCGGTTCTTTGGGTACTTATGACGTGGCTAGTATCTACAGGCGTTTCGTGGCAATGCTCTCGGATTTGGCAACCTGTATGGCTTGGTGGAGTTAGAAGAATTCAGTTCAGATAACTTGGTTATGTGCAAATGGATTTCAAAGTATTCATGATGGTTTCTACCATGGTTTGAACCAGATATTTGCTACCGGTGTATGGAACGTGTTGTGTGTTATGATTTCCTCCTAGAAAGAAGCAAGAAAGAGGTTTCTGACTAATAAGGTATGTAATTTTCTAGTGACTCAGAGTTGATAATGGAATTCTTATGCTTGTCACATGATGGCATAATAGATGTGGTGTGTTGTGCGGGAATAGGATTTACATGTACAAGGTCACAGTTCAATTTTGAAGGGAAGGACATAAATTCTTAGGCATCATGGACGGTTTTTGATGACTAGGTAAATGATATTACTATTTGGTATGGCTTGATGAGAGTGTACATTTCAGAAGGGGCAGTGTATTTTGATTTATGGGTACTTCGCTGGTATTGCGACACTCTCCCGGTTCATCGACTGTTGATATTCAAATTTTTGCCAGGCGACACGGAAGAATTTTTAAAGTATTTCTCGTGGGATGATTGTGTATGAGAGATATGTTAGGCATTCGGGCGGTGGAGGTGGAATCAAATATGGTGATTCATGTGTTCTATGGAATTGGAGATTGGGAGTTCTCAGGAGCAGATTGTTTCATGGTTGTGGACTGTGAAGTTGTGGCCGGAGCTAGCCAGATGATAGAAGGTGTTATGATTCAATCATTGTGTACTTTCAGAGGTTATTTATCTATTGGTGGCTGACCATAGTTGATTTGAGGCCCATTGGTAGGTCCAATTAGGATGTGTATTCTACACCGAGCCGGATTGATCGGCTCCATACTGCTATTGTTAAAGGATGTGCCATTCAGTTGATGTGAAGCTTATTCGTGTTCTGAAATGATTTATGAGTTACTCTTCTATGCTACGAGGAGTTGTGATTCGTTGGTTATATGCACATATGGTGCGGTTATATTGTGGCCTTATAGCGGAATGTGAGCGAGAATAATATTGGATATTGCTTGGTTGATGAGGTATTGGTCATGTTCTTTCGGGTTTTGTGTGGCATGGTGTCGTTTGCTTCTCCGTGGTTATGGTAATGCACTTTGGGTACTTGATGTCGAATTGCGCATGGTTATTGATTTTAGCAGGGTGTCATGAGGTGTTTCATATGGATCAGTATTTGGATAGGGTCGCGTATTACAGAAGAGTTATGTGGAAATATAATCCTTTGTGTAAGATTCGTATGTTATGGTTCTACGGTGTGTGATGGGTTCTTAGCATTGTGTCGGGGTGGTACCCGTCGAGCTTGCGGAACAGTTCTCTTGTTTGGGTCATTGTTACAATTGGGTACATTTGGAATGTTGCTATCTGGTGCACGGATTGCACGGGTTATGGCTTTAGATTGTATTGTTGTGTCATGTCACTAGAGTGGTCGTGTTGGATGAGACGAGGTCATTGGGCCTAGAATGGATGCTATCAGATTTGATTGTGATATAATTAGGAGGATAATATCAGAAGTCGGTTTTGAAATTGGCTATAGTTCTTGTAGAAGGAACGAGAGCTCCATGACATGTTGGTCTAATGAATGGTTATGAATTCGGTATGTTTCTTTCATCATCAGCAGTGTACGAAGGTTTTAGAACGAGGTTTTGTCTGATATGAGATTTATTACCGGCACTGGGTTGATTTGAGTCGATACTGTGATTTGAAATCATTGCTTCGAGTATTCGAGCTATGCTGTATTTGAATTTGAGTATTTAAGTTATGGTTATGGCTTTTGGTACAGCTTGTTCAGACTTATATGGTATGTAGATGCGAACTTCTGATCTTATAGGAAATTTCGGATGTCAGAAATTTGATTCGAAGGCTTGTGGGCTAGGTTGAATTGAGAAATTTTAGTTATGCTGTGCTATCGGACCTGTATGGGATAGGGTTATGTGGGATCAGCCCCGGGTATGTACATGGGAAAGTTACACAGCGATTTGATGGCTTATGGAATAACTCTAGGCACATTCGAGGACGAACGTATGTTTAAGTAAGGGAAGATGTAACGACCCGACCGATCGTTTTGAACATTTGTACTTCGCTCGATTGTTTGAGGGCATGAGTAGCTCCGTATGATGTACTTTGACTTGTGTGAATCATCGTTTTTGGTTTTACAGGTATTTCAAAAGCAAATTGGAAGAAAGAATTTCATTGTTGAAGCTTTAAATTGGGAGAGTTGACCAAGTTTGACTTTTTAGCATTTGACCTCGGATTTGAGTTCTAATGGTTCTGTTAGCTTCGTTAGGTGATTTTGGACCTAGGACGTGGTTTGGTTGGTTTCGGCATCGATTGTCGAATTTGGAAGTTTAGAAGTTCTTAGGCTTGAATCCGAGGGTAATTTGGTGATTTGATGTTGTTTTGAGTGATTCGAAGGCTCGACTAAGTTTGTATGTTGATATATGACTTGTTGGTATTTTTGGTTGAGGTCCCGAGGGCCTCGGGCGATTCCGGGTGGTTAACGGATTTGTTGAAATTGGAAAATACAGTTGAAGTTGCTGCTACTAATATTTCCGCACCTGCGGAAGGAGGAGTCGCAGGTGCATTTGGGGTAGCCGCAGATGCAGAAATGGAAGGCCAAGGCTGCGAACGCAGGTGCGAAGGATTTGTCGCATCTGCGAGCCCGCAGGTGCGAGTCCTTTAGCGCAGATGCGGAAAGGAAGGGTTGAGTCAGTTTCGTAGAAGCAGAAGTGTTGCGCAGGAGCGCGCCCGCAGGTGCGAAACCTGGGGCGCACATGCGGAATTTGAGGACTTAAGTGGTTCTCGCAGGTGCGAGGATTCGACCGCAGGTGCGGTTCCGTAGGAGCAGACATTTGGCCGCAGGTGCGAATGTGCTGGGCAGAAAAGCCCCAGCTCGTGGTTTTGTCTTCATTTTTCAATTTTTGGATTTGAGAAACTCGGGAGAGAGGCAATTTTTCGAAGGTTTTCAAGGAGCAAAGTTGGGTAAGTGATCCTAACCCATAATGGTATAAATTTCATGAATCTATGGCTTTGTTCATCATTAATTAGTAGGATTTTGGAGTGAAGATGAGGGGTTAGGGCTTGGGATTTTGGAGAATTTAAATTAAGGATTTGAGGGACCAAACGATGTTGGATTTTGATGAATTTCATATGTATGGACTCGTGAGTGAATTGACTTTCTAGTTTTGTAAATTTTATCGGATTCGAGACGTGAGCCCGGGGGACGGGTTTGAGCCAATTTCGGGTGTTTGGGCCAATTTGATAGTTTTTCTTGTGGAATTCATCCCATTAGCGTATATTGATGGTATTGTACTGATTGTGAATAGATTTGGAGCATTTGGAAGCCGAGTCCAGAGGCAAGAGCATTGCGGGGTAGAGATTTGATCGGTTTGAGGTAAGTAACGATTGTAAATCTAGTCCTAAGGGTATGAAACCCCAGATTTCGTATCATTCTACTATTTTGAGGTGACGCACATGCTAGGTGATAGGCGTGTGGGCATGCACTGTTGGGGATTGTGACTTGATCCGTCCCGTAGCAACTGTAAAGTTGCATATTTTGTCGAAATTATATGATACATATATATTTTAGAGAGAGTTTCTGTAAATTGGGTTGAATGCAACGTTTGGGCCTTGTGCCGATGTTGTTTGGACCCTTAGGGGACTTTACTTACTATCCCCTCACTATTTTCGATTGAAAGTTTATACTCAGTCATGGTTATACCTGTTTACTACATAACTCAGTTTTTCCTTACTCTATTTTGATGCATATAAATATTGTTTTGGGCTGAGTACCCTATTTTTTTTATTGAAATGCCCGAGTGGCTTGAGAGGTTTATGACTGAGTGAGGCCGAGGGCCTGATTTGTGAGGATATTTATGGGATCGGGCTGCACGTCGCAGCATGTTTGATATAGGCCGAGGGCCTAAGTGATTTATGCCATGATTTGGCTTGATATAGCGCTTGGGTTGAAGGAGCCCCTCTGGAGTTTGTACACACCCCAGTGAGCGCAGGTACCGACTGAGTGTGAGTGCCGTGTGCCGAGTGCTGAGTGACTAGGAGGCATGAGTGATTGTGAGGTATGCCCGAGTGGCATGAGTGATTGTGAAGTATGCCCGAGAGGCATGGGTGACTGTGAGATTTGCCCGATGGGTTGTATACGAGTGATTGAGAGGTATGCCCGAGGGGCTGTTGTTTATGATTTCATCATTTTTCTCACCTTTTCATTTAGCCTCTGTTTGAAAACTGTTGAAAAATATCTTTAAATGATTTTACTGGAACTGGGTTTAAACGAGATGTTTTGATTCAAATCCGAATTTTTAAAGCATGTGGTATTTTATTGAGATTTCATGATATGAACTTTTTATGCTTTATTGCTCGTCACTATTGCTTAGTCTTTATTTATTGTTGTTACTTATTGAGTTGGCATACTCACGTTACTCCCTACACCTTGTGTGCAGATCCAGGTATAGCTGGATACGGTAGCCGTTGTTGATTATTCTGGCTGCAGATCCTTCTCGGGGATAGCAAGGTAGCTGCCTGGCGATCGCAGCCCTGCTCTTCTCCCTCCTATCTTCCTTTAGTTGTATTAGCTATTTTCCCAACTATGTTAGTCTTGATATTGTTAGACAGATTGCAGTAGATGCTCATGACTAGTGACACCCCGATGTCGGGCTTTTCTTTTCCGCATTTTTGTTTTGATTTGAACTCCTTTATGAAGGGTTTTTACGCTATATAGCCTTGAAATTATCCTTGAAATGAAAATATCGGTTTGTTTTGAAATGAGTCGGCTTGCCTAGTTTCACGATAGGCGCCATCACAACAAGTTAGGTTTTTGGGTCGTGACATCTACATAGAAAACGACGATCCTCATCATCTCAACAAGATGCTCGACCTGTTGAGATAGTTAGACCAACCGAGGACGATGCCTCGGCACTTTGGGGAGAGTTTGATTTGGTAGATAATGTCAACTCTCGTTTTCGGGGCCCAATTGATGTGCCCAATACTACGGGGCTGAGTACCGGGTCCCTACCGTCTTTGGTTGGCGAACATCCAATAACGAGCACTGCATTTGATGCAACTGCTTCTCACTCTTCAACTCCACCTGCTTTATCTCCATCTTCACTAACACCAGCAACTGCTACATCATTTCCATCTTCATTGACTCTTCCACCATCAATTGCTACATCATCTCCACCAGCCGCATCTGACCACGAAGAAGGTGTTTCTCTTCCACAGTTCCCAGTTCACGGGAATTTGGGGCAAAATTATGCTGCCCCTTTTGAAGATCCACAAAGGAGGAGGAATGTTACTCTATCGGTCTCTACCAAATGCAACATGTTATCCCGTCCGATGGATCTTGCTAATTATCTAAAGCCTTTTGCTTCAGAGAAAGACTGGGAAAAGATTCAGGCACTATCGAGAGAGTGTTTGTTGAACAATTCCATGCACAACGTCACAACAGTATATTCCTTTATTCTTTTATTACTCCTTCTATTTTTGGGTATGAACATATCTTGAATTTTACCCTTCTTACTTTGTAGGACAACTTTCTTGCTTCCGAGGGCCTTCAGAGATTGATTCGTGAAAAGGAAGAGATTATCTCCGCACGAGATCAGCTTTTGGCAGAGCAGGAACAACACGTCGCTTGCCTTTCGGAACTGGAAGCCAAAGCTGCTGAGGTTGTTGTATTGGAGGCTCGTTTGCAGCAAAGCGAGCAAGAAGTGGTAACCCTTAACCAAGAAATTGGCCCGCTCAGGGTTAGATTTGACGAAGCCAGGGCCAAATGGGCTGAAGTCCATAACGCCGTTCTTGCTGCAACCGAACGTGAGGCTGCCTCCGCTGAAAGAGTGACCAACTTAGAGGCAGCCTTGAACTCCAAAATTGAAGAGCTTGCTGCTACGGGGGCGAAACATGCCCAGCTGGAAGAGAAGTACATGAAAATTATCAAGCATAATAGGCTTTTTAGTTCAACTGTCTGTGACCTTGATGTTAGCCTCAAATCTGCTAGGTCCGCTTAGGAAAACCTTTTTGCCGAGGTAACCCACCTCAAAGAAGAACTTAAGTGCCAAGCAACTTCCCTTGTTGTTGAGAAAACTTATGCTATGTATAGCATGAGGAGAAAAACCTTGGAAGAGGCCAAAACTGGTGTCATTGATTTAGATGCCGAAATTGCTAAGGCCAGTGAGCTTGAGTAAGCTGCTAAAAATGGACTCCTAGCGAGGTCCGATGCACCTGGTCCTTTTGGTTCCGGTTCCGAGTTCTCGGGAACTGAAGAAGAATCGGAGAATGGTGATGCTGAAGGCCAAAATGGTGAAAATGTTGAGCCATTAGTTGGTCCATCTACTTTTCCCCGGGGCGCGGGAACTTCTCTTCTTCCTGGTTCCTGAGATACTGAAGTTTAACTTTTCTTTTCTTTTCCTAATTCTTGTACTTGCGCCGTTTAAACATGTTTTTGTAAATAAAAAAATCTATTGCTCAAGTATTGTTTGAGTCTTCCTTTCGTTTGAATATTCATGCAAGTCTATAATCTTTGCATTTTTTTCCTTTTGCTTAAGAATTTTGCGCAAGCTTTTCTATTTTGCGTCTTATTATGTGAAGCCTTGGGTGTATTTTCACCGAAGGCATTTTTGGCTCTGGGCATCAGCCCTTTTTTGTGAGGGCTTTGATAAGTATTTGCGCAAGTTTACTTTTTGCGTCCTTTCACGTGCGGCTTCGGGTGTATCTTTCCCCGAAGGCATTTTGATTCCGGGCAAAAAATCTTCCGGAACTAACCCTTTAATGTGAGGGTTTTTATAAAAGAGGGCCCTCTTATGTTTACGGTGCTCTTGAAGAGGACGCCTCATGTTCATTACGGCACTAGAATTTGAAGTACTTGTTTAACTTTCAAATGACAAGGTTAATTCATCGTTTAGACAAGAAACAAGATAAAAATAAACATATTTCATTTCATTTCATTTCATTCCTTCTATTTTCAAAAAGTACATAAGCATTTGCTATGCTGAAAAGGAATTGCCATTACTTGTGGCTAACTCATACAACTTGTTTCTACGGGGCTGGCCGCGTAGTCCCCGGCCCCGATGATGCAATTATATTTCTGGTTTTTCGTTTCCCCATCGACGTGGCAGTCATTGTTGTCGTATCCTCATATCATTTCCCCCAGTGTTCGAATGCGAAGAGTGCGAATTGGAACACTGAAAGTCTTATGTATTTGAAAATTCCACTAATGAATTGCTAGATAATCCTTAACTTGGTAACACACTTTACTTCCCCTTAGGAATTTATGCTATCGAGCGAAGGATTATCTAATAACCTTCTAGTGGTTTGTGCTCGTGAACGATTGGGTAACCTTTGCTCAATAGCAAACTTAACTTCCCGATGGAAATTTGCTATAGAGCAAACGATTATCTAACCATCCCCGAGTGGATCTTTGCTTGTGTGCCTTGCTATTAAAGGTCTTATTGTTGCTGTCTTCGGAGTATGCTTTCTGTTGCTGCCTCGTTAAAAACCTTGTCAGAAAAATTCAATTGGGACAAAAACTGAACGAAAGGAAAAAGAGTGTAGCACATACTTTCTAATCGGATAATGTTCATCAGCAATAATATCTTTTGAGGTGTTCCATGTTCCAATTGCTAAGCAACTTTTCTCCATTTTGGTTTTCCAACTCGTATGAACCTTTCCCGGTGATAGCTGAAACCCGGTAGGGGCCTTCCTACGTTGGACCTAGCTTCCCCGCGTTGAGCTCCCGTGTGTTTTGTGTTACTTTCCTTAGGACCAAGTCTCCTACTTTGAAATAACAGAGGTTGGCTCTTTGATTATAATACCGCTCAATTCTCTGCTTTTGAGCTACCACTCTTACATTCGCCAAGTCCCTGCGTTTATCGAGCAGTTCCAAGTTGACTAACATTGCTTCATTGTTCGATTTTTTATCTGACTGGAAATATATCAAGGTGGGATTAAAGCTTTTGCACCATACACGAGGGACAAATGGGTTTCCCCTGTGCTCGACTTGGCCGTAGTTCGGTATACCCATAGAACTCCGGGTAATTCCTCGGGCCAGTTACCCTTAGCCTCTTCCAATCTTTTCTTGAGGTTTTGAATAATCACTTTGTTATGTGACTTCTCTTGACCGTTTGTGCATGTATGATAGGGTGAAGATGTGATCATTTTTATTTTTAAATCTTCGAGGAACTTTGTAACTTTTACGTCGATAAACTATGGCCCAATGTTGCATGCTATCTCTTTAGGTATTCCGAACGTGTAAATTATATTTTCCCACAAGAAATCCACAACCTTGAGTTCTCTGATTTTCTGATAAGGACCTACTTCCACACACTTAGAAAAATAGTGAGTCAAAATTAAAAGAAATCTTACCTTTATGGGAGCCGGTGGAAGTGGTCCGACGATGTCCATCCCCCATTTCATAAACGGCCACGGTGACAGAACCGAATATAAGGGTTCTATCGGTTGATGCACCAGTGGTGCGTAACGTTGACACTTATCACATTTTTGTACGAAGTCTTTGGCGTCTTGTTCCATGCGGGGCCGATAATATCCTGCCCTTACCAAATTCAGCACTAAGGAATCTGCGCCCGAGTGATTGCCGCATATTCCTTCGTGAACCTCTTTCATGACATAGTTAGCTTCGGATGCCCCTAAGCATCGGGCCAGCGGGCTTGAAAATATTTTCTATATAATTGGCCTCTCTTGAAGCTATATCGCGCCACTTTGGCGCGCAGTGCTCGAGATGCTTTGGGGTCTTTAGGTAGCTTCCCATGTTCGAGGTAATCGATGATTTCATTTCTCCAGTCCTAGACCAAATTAGTCAAATTTACCTCAGAGTAACCATTTGTATCCAGGACTGAGTTCATTAGTTGTAATACCGTCCCGGACTCCGATCTCTTTATTTCCGTCGATGATCCTAGGTTTGCCAATGCGTCTGCGTATGCGTTATATTCCCTTGGGATATGAGTAATTGACCACTCCCAGAATTGTGCTAACAGAGCCTGAACCTTTACCACGTATTGTTGCATGCGCTCCTCTTTGGTCTCGAAGATCCCCTAGACCTAATTTACCACCAGTTGTGAGTCGCATTTGATTTCAATGACCTCAGAGTCAAGTCCCCGGGCCAATTCGATCCCTACAATCAAAGCTTCATACTCTGCTTCATTGTTTGTTAAAGGGACCGTTCTGATGGCTTGCCTTAGGGTTTTCCCCGAAGGCGTGATTAAGACTATACCGAGCCCGGACCCTTTTACGTTGGAAGCCCCGTCTGTAAATAAGTTCCAAACCCCTGATGTCAATTCTGACACCATTAGTGCCTTCTTGGTTGCCAGAGGCAATAATCCCAAACTGAAATCGGCCATGAAGTCAGCCAAGACTTGCGACTTAATTGTAGTCCTTGGCTTATATTCTATGTTGAATTCACTCATTTCGACGGCCCATTTGGCCAATATACCCGAGAGCTCGGGTTTATGGAAGATGTTCTGCAAAGGGAAAGCAGTCATCACAGTTATCGGGTGCCATTGGAAGTAGGGCCTCAGCTTTCGAGCGGCGATTACGAGAGCTAAGGCCAGTTTCTCCAAATGTGGGTAGCGAGTTTCTGCTCCCGTTAAAATTTTACTAACATAATAAATTGGAGATTGCGTACCTTCGTTCTCTCGGACTAAAACCGCACTTACCGCAACTTCCGAGACCGCGAGATAAACTAGCAACATTTCACCTTCTTTTGGTTTTCAAAGCAATGGAGGGCTTGACAAGTACTTCTTTAAATCCCTTAAAGCCTGCTGGCACTCCGGGGTCCATTCGAAATTATTTTTCTTTTTGAGCAGTGCAAAGAAACAATGACACTTTTCTGGTGACCGGGAAATGAACCTACTCAAAGCTGCCAATCTCCCTGTAAGCCTTTGGACTTCCTTCACGTTTAATAGTTGGTCGGGGATGTCTTCTATGGCCTTGATTTTATCGGGATTTACCTCAATTCCCCTTTGTGATACCAGAAATCCCATAAACTTACTAGAGCTGACCCCGAACACGCATTTCTCGGGATTAGGTTTCATATTATGCTTTCTTAGGATGTCGAAAGTTTCTTGAAGATGTTTAAGATGATCACCTGCATTTAAAGACTTAACAAGCATATCGTCTATATAAACTTCTATAATTTTTCCTATTTGATTTTCAAACATCTTGTTCACGAGCTGTTTATAAGTGGCTTCGGTGTTTTCAACCTGAAGGGCATCACATTGTAGCAATATATACCAAAACTCGTTATAAACGAAGTCTTTTCCTGAACCTCCGGGTTCATCTTAATTTAGTTGTACCCGGAATAAGCATCGAAGAAACTCATTAACTCGTGCCCGGCCGTGGCATCAATTATTTGATCGATGTTTGGCAGTGGGAACAAATATTTCGGGCACGCCTTGTTAAGATCTTTATAATCTACACACATGCGAAACTTATTGTTCTTCTTAGGAATTTCTACTACATTGGCTAGCCAGTCTGGATATCTTACCTCTCAGATCGAACCAATATTAAGTAAGTAGGTTACCTCTTGTTTGACGAATTTATTCCTGATTTCGGCAATCAGGTGTTTCTTTTGTCTTATCGGAGGTATGTTGGTATCACGTCCCAATACCGAGGAGCGCGACCGGCGCTCAACCGAGTGAACCCGACCGAGCAAGCCTGTTAGATTTTATTCTACCCAAACTCATCCACGAATGGAGATAATGCATATTTTCCTTAATTAGACAAAATGTGTTCACATCTACAATACCAATTCATTTCCAATAGTTTCATTATTTTTAAAGTCTCAATTGGACAAGTAATACAACCACAACATAATATATATATTTTGACTATTCCAGCACCAATACACAACCCACATTATGTCTACGGAACTTCTATAGATAAAGAAGAGTACAATGATAATGCCGGCAACAAGGCCCCGGCTATACCTCAAACAGAATACACAAGTACAAAAGATTCATGACCCCAGAATAAAGTGGGGCTCACCAAGTCAGCTGGGAAGAAGGTACACTGCTATCACTGATCAATATCGCTTGCTGTGGAACCACCTGCATCCATTGAAAGATGCAGCGCCCCTGGCAAAAGGGACGTTAGTACCGTCGAATAGTACTAGTATGTATAATTAAACACCCTCTCAATAAAATGGCAATTAATACAAACAAGATTATCATAATATCAATGAAAGCCTTAATCAACATCAAACCTCACTTTAGGATCAAGACAGTGTTCAAATTAATTTCCATATCTCATATTGGAAGATTTTTAGTATCGATATACCATTGTCCGCAATACCAGTGTTCATAATACCAATGCCACCGTACTTTTAGCACGGAGTTCGATCACGACCCGATCGGCTAGGTATCTTATTAGAGAATCAATCACAATTACTATCAATACCAATACCATTATAAATTTAGTACGGAATCCGATCACGACCCGATCGGCTAGGCCATCTCATTAAAGACATCAACCACAATTACTATCAATATCAATACCACCGTAAATTTAGTACGGAGTCCGATCGCGACCCGATCGGCTAGGCTGTCTTATTTGAGACATCAATCTTTTTATATCAATCATCATATTTCATAATACTTTCACATCTTTTTATTTCATTGGCACTAGTGGCCATAATTATAAGATTATTCTTGGCACGTTGGCCATATTCAGTATTTCATGCTCAACTTATCAATTTCAAACATCATTATCATCATCAACAACAAATACAATTCAAATCAAGGTGTGTAGTACACATGTGAGCAATTTAGAGTCTAAGGCACATAGATATATTTCACAAACTTTGGCATAATAGCCTTCATTTAAACTTGACTTAAAGTCGAAACATTATTAATGCACAACCCATATTTTAACACATCCTCAATTGGTAACATAACATGAATAACGCATTTGGGATGCTTGTTGAACATATTTCTTTCAACCCAATCTTACTCGGAATAGCCAATTTCATAATGAATCACCCGCGACTTACGTAATTTACATGAATATCGTGGGATTCAATTCTAAGAGAAGAGTTTAGCCAACATACCTCATTTGAGCTTCCTTAAACTCTAAAATGTTCCGGAATTCTTAGCAACTTCAATCTATTTTAGAAATATAACAAATTGAATCAAAATTAGGAAGATGTTCATAGTTCTAGCTTATTTGAGCATTTTATCAAACACTAGGTGTGCACAAGGTTTCAAGGTCTTTTTATTGAGGATTCCATCATCCCACAACCCAATCTTCACCATGCTTAGTTCAACAATCTTCCTACAACCCTTGATATCACATGCATGTAAAATAATCAACTCTCATGCCCAAAAATTATCTTGCTAATTACCCATTTTCAGATGATTTCGAAATTAGGGTTTAGGGTGTAGAATCTTACCTCTAGGATTAAGACCTAGTCAGCTTGCCTTCTTAATCTTCCAAAACTTGAGCAAGAATTGAAGAACAATTATTGAAGAACACATTCTCACTCTAGGACACTCTCTCTCACTCTAAAATGGCAGATTATATCTAAAAATGGCCCAAAACGTGTATTTAACGAAGTAGGGTTGGATTTTAAAAACCCAAAAATGAAGCTCCGGAACAGGTTCTGCGGTCGCATATGCGACCGCATAATGGTTTTGCGGACCGCATATCGGTCGCATAATTGGTGTCCAAAATGACAAAAAATCTGCCTGAGTCTGCGGTCACTATGCGGTCTGCATAACTGTTCTGCGGATGCATAGTGCACCGCATAATAGTTATGCGGTCGCATAGTCAACCGCATAATTGCTTCCAACTGACCCAATTAGTTGCCTCACTCTGCGGCCATTATGCGGTCCGCAGAGTGATTCTACGGTCGCATAATGGACCGCAGAAATGCAATATTTTGCCTAAAATTTTTTCTTTACTTTTTCATGTAGTGTTCAACCCAAAAGGTCCGAGCCTTCTATAATCCTCAACACGTAAAACCAATTCGGCGCCACGAAATATTATTTTCTTTTGCAAAATCTTGCGGGGCCTTACAGTTGGGATCCAAGCTTAACTTGTGTATGGCTACCTCTATCGGGATACCTTTCATATCCTTATGTGACCATGCAAAACAATCAGAGTTAGATTTAAGGAATTTAATAAAGTCGAACCTGAGTTCTGGGTGCAGTCTTGTCCTTAAGTGGAATTTCCTTTCTAGTAATTCTTCGAACAATGCCACTTGCTCCAGCTCTTCCGCTGTGGACTTTGTTGCATCGGTCTCTTCTGGAACTTGGAAATATCTTGGCACTTGATAATATTCCGATGCCTCTACTCCCGAGCTAACTTTATCTAGTTTGGGAGTAGGTGTCGGTCCCTGTAATTGCTATACAACGTGTTCCTTTCTTTCGCTACTGGAGATCGAAATTTTATTCATCTCCCTTGTCGTCGGTTGATCACCCCTTATCTGCTTAATTCCTTTGGGCGTTAGAAACTTCAGCAATTGATGATATGTTGATGGTATAGCTTTCATCTCGTGCAACCATGGCCTTCCTAGAATGATGTTGTATCCCATATCACCATCTACCACTTCGCAAAGAGATGTTTTCATTACTCTTTTAGTGTTCGTGGGTAATAAAATTTCTCCCCGGGTTATCACACTTGCGAGGTTGAATCCAGCGAGGAGCTTTGTGGACGGAATAATACTTCCGGTGAGTTTAGCTTGGTCCAATACTCTCCATTGTATGATATTAGCCGAACTTCCTGGATCCACTAGAACACGTTTAATCTTAAAATCTAGCACATTTACAGAAATTACTAATGCGTCGTTGTGTGGTAGCAGCAATCCGTATGAGTCCTCCTCCGTAAAAGCGATATCGTCTTCCTGAAGCCTTTTGCTATGCGTTATTGATACTTTTATCTTCTTTGCTGCTGAAAAAGTGACCCCGTTAATCTCGTTACCTCCGAAGATCATATTGATTGTTTGATGCGAGGGATCTTCTCCTGCTTTCGAGAGTTCCGCGTTATCCCGGTTATGACCATAATTGTTCTTAGCTCGATCACTCAAGAATTCTCTAAGGTGACCATTCTTCAATAATGTTGCCACTTCTTCCCGGAGGTGTCGACGGCTCCCTGTCCGGTGGCCATTCGTCCCATGGTATTCACACCACAAGTTGGGATCCCTCTAGCTGGGATCAGATCTAATCGATTTCGGGAACCGTGCTTCTTTGATGTTTCTCATGGCCGACACCAACTCCATTATACTGACGTTCAAGTTATATACCGATAACTTGGGGTAAGAAGGATCCCGTGACCCTAACGCTTCTTTATACTGCAGTGATCAATTGTTCTGACCGCGATCAGTCCTTCTGTCAAGGGCGAACCTGTCCGCTGTCCGGAAACCTCTACTGCGGCCTTAGGTCCGTTCGTAGGGCAAAAACCGACACTTCGAGGTCCGTCTGTCCGCGTCATAATCATCCTTTGATTTTTCTCTGTTCTTTTCTCGTCATTTGGTCGACGACAGAAAACCAACTTGATCATCTTCGATCCTTATATTTGATTCATACCGATTATGGACATCCGCCCAGGTCATTGCTTGAAACTCGAGTAGGCTTTCCTTAAATTTCAGGGAAGCGTCTAAACTCCTTGGATTCAATTCCTTGGTGAATGCTTCAGCCGCCCATTCATCCGGGACAGCCAGGAGCAATATTCTCTCCTTTTGCAATCGGGTAACGAACTCTCAAAGCAGCTCGAACTCTCCTTGCACAATCCTGAATATGTCGGCCTTTTGGGCCTGTACTTTTCTATCCCCGGCATGAGCCTTGATGAAAGAATCCGCGAGCATTTCAAAGGAGTCTATGGAATGCTCGGGTAACAGCGAATACCACGTCAAGGCTCCCCTCGTGAGCGTTTCTCCAAATTTCTTTAGCAACACAGATACAATTATGTAAGGAGCTAAATCATTTCCCTTTACCGTTGTTGTGTAGGTGGTAATATGCTCCTGGGGGTCTGAAGTTCCGTCATACTTTGGCACGTCAAGCATTTTGAACTGCTTCGGGATTAACTCGGTGCCACACTTGGCTTGTATGACAATTCAATATACTTTTTTGAGTCAGGACCTTTCAGCACTAGTGGCGCACCGGGGATTTGGTCGATGCGAGCGTTCACTTCCCTCATAAACCGTAAAAGTTCATTCTTGAAAGGATCATTCTCGTCATTGAGGCCGGATCCGCTCCCCCTCACCCATCAGAGCCAATTTCACCCCTGGGAGTGTTGTTGTTGACTCTCTGCGTTGTTTGATTCGCGGGAGCCCTGGTAGGAATCAGATCTCGTCTGTTTGCATTAATTGGAGCTCCTGGCAGTGCCTGCTTCAACTCCGTCATAACCTTATCCTGTCGCGTGAGGTGCCCCAGAATGATCGCATGTTACTCTTGCAAGACTCTTACCATGTCAATGACATGTTCCTCATCAGCATCATCGGGAATTGTTTCTCGAACATGTTGAGGATACTCCATGTCATGCACCAGTATGTCGCCATTCGGCACATTATGAGTGTCACTGATTGAATCCTCGAATTGAGGATGATCCCCCCGAATCTCGGGGTTGTGCATGTTGTTAACAGTGTTATCTGCTATTTTTATGATTCTTTTCTAAGACAAAATAATCAAAACACGTTAGTAAAAAAAGTAAGGATCAATTTAATTACACGACTGTCTAGGCTCTACGGTGGGCGCAAAATATTTTACCTGTAAAACGGTACAGTTGAATTTATACGTGGTTTCTAGACAAATGAATTAATTTAATTCTGAAATAATAAAATAATCGAAGAATTATGCAATACTTAGCCTTAGGATGTAGACGAAACAACAGAAGCAATAGTTTCGGGAACAAGGTTTCCGGGCACGACAACAACAAAATCAAAAAGTAAGAAGGTAAAATGGTACTCCATCTCTTTCAATTTATATGAACCTATTTTCTTTTTAGCCCGTGCCAAAAAAAATTACCCCTTTCCCTATTTGGAAATAATTTATCTTTATGCAATGATTTATAGCCACACAAAATATATATGCCTCATTTTATACCACAAGTTCAAAAGTCTTCTCTCTTTTCTTAAACTCCGTGCTCAGTCAAATGGGTTCACATAAATTGAATCGGAGGGAGTATTAAGCTTTGTATAGAATGTAGCATAAGTTTGCGAGAATATTCGTGTCGCTTACAATGATAACTAAGCCCACTGTTATAGCTATGTCTAGGGAAGGAGGTCCTAGGATTGTGCCCTTCTTTAATGTCAATTATGAGGGACATTGATGAAGATGTAACGGTGAACATAAATACTAAATTCTCTATAATGGATAATTGCTCTTAATGCCATGGAATATTCTCTATTAAATGATGCCGGGCGAAGAACATTTATCACATCTTTATGAATGTTATTCTTTCCGGTGACAAATGAAACAACTGCTTTCGGTCTCTAGTCATCCCTATTTTGGGTTCCACGTGTCCCTTTTTTGGACGGCCACGTGTCATAGCATATTTTACCCTATACACGGCTATTTTTGACGTCATAATAACAGTTTGGGAGGTGAGTCTCAAGAAAACAGAAAAGTCAACATCAAATCATTTTTAAGAGAATAGGAAACTCGTTTTCTTACCAGAGTTTTCTTAGAGGTTCGTGCAAGGAGAGAGAGAAATTAAAAAAGAGCAAAATGGAGGAAACAAAATCAAGTCGACGATAATCTACAATAACGAAAATACTTGTTTTGTTACTTTTGTGCACTAATTGCACAATACTTGTTCTTTCTTTTTTCCCCATCGTATTTGCACAATACACTCGATATGAAAAATAAACGATTAGAACAACTAAAAAGGAAGTGGTTAATTAATTTCTTCGTTTAATATCTTACATCTACTTCAAAATTAATGGTCAAATTAATCAACTTTTCATCTTAAATGGACACATATACAATTTTCCAATATGAAATTTATATGTATATAAAAACTGTGAAGAAATATCTTTCTTATTTCAAGTTGGCGCATAGTACAATTTTAATTTTAGTGAAATATCACTCTCTTTGACTCTTGGGGTGGGGGTGGGGGTGGGGGGAGGAGTAGTCCTAGAATACAGAAGTAGTAATAGGTCGTTATAGTGTCGTCATTTAAAATAATACTCCTATGATTTTAAGAAGAAAAATGTTCACAAAATAATAGAACAACGACAAATTAGAAACTGATATAGTTATTTTATTGCATGGTTTTGACCAATACACTCCATAGTATATATATATATAGATGAAGAGTTGTTTTATTCTGAAAAACATTAATATAATGAAGAGTTGTTTTATTAAAAGAGAAGCATTTTACCGGCCTAGATATAGGGAATACCTATATATGTAAATGGACTTTGACAATATTGTATCATCAATACATAGTCATTAGAAAATTCAATTATAAGTGGCGCGATATGTGATGTTTGCTTTATGAAAGTAAAGTTTAAATTATTATTTTAATATTTTCTTTTACCATCACTATTTTAAATATATAAACAATTATACTAATATCTTAAATTTTCCTTGCACCTTTAAATATGGTCAATAAATTGAAATTGAGGAAGTACTTTCTCATTAATGAAAGTTGACTTTAGTCCTCCCTGCGCTTCACTATAAATGATTTTTGGTTATTTTCACATATATTAAAAAAATTACTTTTTAACATTAATTAATATTGTAATTGATCATATTAACATTAATTTGTTAATTAGAAATACAGCAAATACCCCCTAGGCTTTTTACTCAAATGACAACTTTAAAAAAAATTAATTATTTCTTGATATTTGAAAAAATCAAATATTGTGTACTATAAAAAAAATCAAAAAATCAATTAAAGTGGACCGGACGAAACATGAAAAGAGTGGCTAATAAAGCTTGTTTTCCCAAATCCGTGACAGTAAACTTTTCTCATTTATTTCTAGAAACCTTATCCAATGTACATTTAATGTAACGCGTTTTACATTATTAATATCTTGTACTAAAAAATATGTAACAGCGAACTCTGGAATTTTTATTTGAGAGTTGTGGTCTAGTGTGCTTCCTTGCAATAGTTTAATCTTAATTTCCATCTGTCAATAATGTTGGCTCCTGTTGGAGGAATCCGACATGCTCCAATAATTAATAATTTGCAAGTTATTTATATTTCTTTCTTCAATATGTCATTCATGACCTAATCCAAGTTAAATTTCTCCATGATTTAACCAAAAAAATAAAATAAATTTCTCCATGATCGCCCACGGTTAAATTGTAAAGGACAAAATAGGCCTAATTATTTTGTTAATTCTGCTTATGATTGAAAGTAAGATATATATATATATATATATATATATATATATATATATATATATATATATATATATATATATATATATATATATTGTCAGCTATTATTTTTTGAAGCGACTAAAGATATATTTCTTAATTGTTAAACATCGATCGAGTGTGGGTAAGTATTTACCTTCGTTGAACTCTTATATATCTAGTTTGAAATCTCATTCCTAAGGTGCATACGGTTCTTCTTTTTCTATAACCCAAATCATGGGGCACGTGAATCTATGATATTTCGATCAAATTAGGTATTTTATGCATGTATTTTCTAGAATTTGTCTAATATTATGTGTTGGCACCTATGTTTCAAAAAGACTAAATGGTGCACTTTATTGAATATTTGGTTATTCACCTAGAGAAACATGGATCGATTTCCACCTAATATATTTTTTCTACTTTTTTAGTGGTACACCCATGTTCAAGAAATTCTAAATCCGCCTATGCAACAGGTTCCTTCTTTTTCTAATATCTTTTTCTCAAAAACATTTCTGCAAGTTGGTTTTAGCATTCAAAATGCAAATGCACATCAATCTTCGTTGAAGCATGTTTATTTTGCTGTTTTGTGTTTTGGAAAGAAAGGGGAAAAAAGAAAGTTCTATCTAACAAACAGAGGGAAATAAACATAAATAAAAAACCAATTTTGTTCGTCTTAAATAAAGTTCAGTTTGCTTTTTTGCAACTCTTAGTTGCATATCCCATTACACAAGACTCAACAAAAGCAGCATCATGGACGAAATTAGAAGAGCAAAGAGTTTTGCACTGTCCCATAATTTTCCAGAGAAGGAAACAGGAGGAGAAGGTGGTGGTTTACTAGCTACAATTCTTTCTTTGGGACAATGATAATTACACCTACTTGGAGGTGCAACTCTGTAGACACCGGTGGTTGTCAGTATATGAATGTCCTTTTTATTATCTTCCCCTAAGGATGCAACGTATCCTATATCAGGCACAACATCCTCTGCAATTGATTCACAATGTATTGGAGAATCTTGCGCGCACCTGTAAGGGATTTTTGAACTTGTGAAACTTCTACTATTTTCAGGATTTTCAGTACCTGACCATATTCCATCTGGATACAAGTCTATGTACAAGTACCTGAAAGTTTGATTGGAAATAATGTTGAGCTGATGTACCGAATTATCAAGTTTGTTAGCAAAGAAAAAGATGCAAACCTTCCATACAGACAGGGATCAGTGTGAGACCTATAGAAGTAGCCACCAGTTATGGAAGCTGAACCAATTGCCTTATCAGCTTCAGAGTGGTTGTATCCCATGACTGGGAATATGAGACTATTGGAGCTAGACCAAGTGCTTTCTTTTGTGGCATTGCTTGTTTTGTAGGGAAAAGGGCCTTCGTAGATAGACCAACCATAGTTTCCACCCTTTGTTATCATATCAATCTCTTCGTACTGGTCCTATAATAAGATTCAGGAAAGGAGATAGTAACTTCAATAGGTGCAGACAACGCTGGATCACGCAAAAGGCTAATATTCTACTACTGTTTTTTGGAGTTTCAAATTAAGAACATGATCAGATTAACAAGTCAAGTCAATGCCTTCTTGTGAAGTAATTCTTTCCAACATTACTAAAGCTTTCAGAGACCTCAGCCTTCTCAATTAATTTAGAAAAATCTTGTCTTGCTTGAAGGCAACTGATTTCCAGCAGTTGTGTTTTCTTCTAAAGAATCCTGGAATAAAAATATTCACATGCATATCGATATAGCAGGCTGAAGACCTTGTTCCAAGAACTGATTGTATGTCCTACTCTGTTTGATATTGTTTGTTTGAATTTATCAAAATTTCCCTAAATTAACTATTATAATCATATAAGTATTGACTATGCTTATAAGAGATAGTGAACTTCCTAACCTGTCCAGCATCTCCACAAAGGAAGTAGGAAGGTCTTTCTGAATCGAAACTACAACGCCAAGGATTTCTAAGACCCAACGCCCAGATTTCAGGCGCTAATTGCTTGTCATTGTTGTACGGATTATCTCTTGGTATGGAGTAGTTTCCCCAAAGCCCTTGAATGTGCGCTTCATTTCCTGTCAGTCATAAAATGAGAAAATTGCAGAGTTCAGTTGTTACAGTGCAAGAAACATGCAGTTTGATCATCCAATCTGTTTCTACCTACTTACCTACCTACACAAAAGGATAAATGTTCTTTCAAGATGCTACGGGAACAGTATGTAGTGATTGCAAAAGTTCCATTGTTAAATTTTGTTTATATTTTTCGGAAATTAACAAGTCTACGCAATAAACATTTTAATTAACATACTTTGATCCACATCAATCCTCAAGATCTTTCCGAGCAATGATCTCTTGTTTTGTGCAAAATTGTAAGGATCCCCTCGATGTGTACCAATTCCAGTCATAACATACAAAAACCCATCCGCAGGGCCAAAGAGAATCTGCCCTCCATGAACTCCCCTATCCGGAAGTCCCATTGTAAATATCCTCCTCACTTCTAATGGACTAGCAACTTCTGCCTGTTAAGAAGATGATCAAATCAGGACATTAAGGGAACTTCAGTCAAGAAAATCCATAAATTCATATAGCGATAAGGCGAGTGTGGAGGTATACCATGGAAGGTGTTGATGTAGTACCATTTGCTGTGAACTCTGCTACCACAGTTTGATACTGACATGGCTCAATGCCACTCTCTACTGGAAGTGTTGCTGGATCACAATAAACTTCCGAGTTACATGAGCATCTGCCCGAACATCCTGAGTGTTGCAACTTATCACAATTGTATGAAACGAAGAAACGACCATTATTCACAAAATTAGGATGGAATTCCATTCCCAATAACCCATATTGGGTACCAAAAAGCACCTGATCAGTTATATCTAGAAAGGGCTTGGATTCATCAAGCTCCAATACTCCATTAGATTCACCCTCGGGAACATTGGCAATCCATACTTTACCTTGTTGATTCCACAAAAAGACACGGTTAGAGCCATCAGGATGTGGAGTCATGCCGATGTAAGATCCATTTCCAATTTTGTCAAGGCAAACACCATTTGGGGCTTGATTATGAGCTTCACGAATACCAAATGATTGAGCACCATTTATTAAGTCCTATAAGTTGATTTCAAGACAGGGAACAACTCAATGAGAGGAAATGTAGATATCTAAACTCAGCAAAGCATTAAGGACTCTTACTGAACAGAACTCGGGATCAGAGATATTCACTGCAGCAAATTCCTTCTCCAATCTTAAGTCATCTGCAAAGTCATATGAAACATTTTCATTAATTAGAAAGAAAAAAATCAGTTTCATATCTAATGTGCCCCTAGGTCCATGTCCAATAAGTAGAAAAGAAAAAAATGGAAGAGAAAATTAAGACAGGGAACTGCAACCTATACATAAAAAGAGTGATGATAGAGCCTTACTTAACTGATCAGTGCACAAAGTGTAGGATGATAAAAAACCATAGAGTAACGAGAGATTCAGGAGAAAAACAGTGCCCATAGTAAACATAGCACTAATGATAAAGGATGGAACTCCAATTTATAATGTATGCCTTATTATAGGAATGAAATTAAGAACACCACAGAAACACAACTCTTGGATGATATGTGATGCACAACATTAATTCCTATAAAGGCCTTTTGATCTGAATCTTATCTCTTCATATATAATGGCTCTACAAAAATAGTGTAAAATTTTAGGAAATGTAATTATATTACTACGTTAATCTCAGTGCACACGCCGATCTCAATGCTATTTTAATAACACAAATGCATGCATGGGGAGTCAAAACCTTTGCGTCCCGGTGTTTGTATCCCGTCGATCTAAGGTTGATTACCTACAGGTTTTTCTTTTGTTCGTACACCTTATTGCTAGAAAATTACAAATTGGAATACTCACAACAAAACAAAAAATAGAGAAAAGCACAACAACTAGTATTATATTGGCTCTGCTAATACATGGACCATGGTTAAGCAGGCTCAAGCAACTAAGCTTCATCACTTAACCAGGGCCCGTGTATTGGAACTAGGAAGCATTGTTATAAAAAACGTACTACTCCACTATAAAACAAAAAAGGGGGAATTTAAAGAAGAATCACTTATAAGACTCCTGATTTCGATTTTTAAGGTGATTTTGTAAGGAAGATATCAAAAGATTCAAACTGCAGCTATTTGGGGATAAAGTTAGTCTCTTACGAGCATGAATAGTACAACCTCACCACCAAGTAAAGCCCAAACGCAAGCAAGAACCAGATCAAACAAGAGGGTGAAAACCAAATTATAGCCGCTGACAAAATGAGAGTCATGCCAAGCCTAAAACAAGACGGCACCAGCCATATAATAAGTTTTACATTATTAGAATTTTAAACCAATTTAATATTATTTATTAAAAAAATCATCTATAAATTATTTAATAAGTGATTTAATTATATAAATATTTTTAGGCTGTTAGTAAAACGAATTAACTACCTCTTTCCACGTTTGCTTTCATATCACTAACCTATCTCGTTGTTTGAGATATTATACTTACCTCCTTATTTTGATTTTCTTGTAATAATACTAATTAATTTAAATGACAAAATTTTATAATATTCCTACCGTACCCTTTGTTGTGCAATTGTTGATACTACGTTCTTCAACATATAAAATGCCCCTTCAAATGTTCTCTCTATTACATATATAGTTGGTGCAAAGAATATCGAAAATCCTTACTAATAATAAGGCAAAATGGAAATAAATCTTTTTCTTTATGCTTGGATTTTAAATAAAGTGGAAACAACAATGGTTATAATAGACTTGAATGTAATATTATATGTAATAAGTATTACCTTAATCTCAGTTAATCAATGAAAAAGTTATTTGTTTTCATGAAGCACTGCTAACCTAACAATAAATCTCTAATGCCACATGTTTGCATAATCATAACAAAAGTAAGTTCAAGAGAAATTGAAAATTAGATTTTAATTCCCATCACCTAAGATGTGTTGCTTATGCCCCCTTTTTGTATTTAAAAAAAATAGAAAATAACGCATGCATCAGGAAAAATAAGTAAACATCCCTATACGGGAAAAAAAAATAAAAAATAAAAATAAAAACAGCACCAAGCGAAGAAATATAAAATTAAAAAATGTGTACATCAACCAGAGTTGCACCTTACAACTGTTTATGGCAATTGTTTAAGAAAATATGACAATTGTGTACGGTAAATCAATATTTTTTAAAGATTTTATATAGCATTATACTTGTTTACATTTTTTTCCTTTTCCTAATTTGAGAAATATCAAAGTACCAGGTGAACTTTTCTCAATACTGTTTTAAAGTTTTTCTTGATAATTTTATCATATAATATTATATCTTACAATTTAAAATAGTATTCTTGACCATAAATTTGTTTCAAGAATATCAATTAATAATATTTTTTAAAATTTAAGCAAATAGAATCCAACAAATAGATTCTCCTTTTAATAATATTTAAATACTCTCCTTTTATTATAATATAGATATAGATTATAACTTTGAAACCAATAACCTATGACCAAATAGCAATGAGCAAATAACTATATCTTAGGTTTGATATATTTTACCGCAAACACATGCGTGAATTTATATTACATGTTAGTAACTTTTCAATTTAAAATAGAATAAGTTTCAGAATAATTAATTTCTAATATATAGAAATTATTATTTCCTTAAAACAATAGAATTTTTTTACTTTTTAGTTCATTATTACTTGTCATTATTGCATTATTCATTATTTAGTATTTTTACATTTTTATGTGATTTTTTATTAGTTTACTATTTGATAAAATATCCTTTCTTAATATAAAAAGTACAATATATATTTTAAATTACTACATAAGAATTTAAATTATATTTTTATATTATTTATTGGAATCATTATTTATGTTTTGTTTTTAGTTTTATATATTATAATATTTTTAGTTACATGATCTTATCCATATATCAAGACCATATGAATTACTGTTCAAAAACTTTCCCATCTCAAAAAATAAATTAGTCTTATATCTCTACATTGAAGTTATTTTTTTCCTTTTTTATAATAACTTTCTTAAAAATATATAGATATTTATTTTTTGTTAATTCAAATTCAAAATAGTAACTAATTATTAACTAACATAACTTATTTAATCCTAAATGTCTTTCTCCTATGTTTCCACTTATTATAAACTTACTTGCTTTTAATAATATATAAATATATAGATATAAATAGATATAGATTGGTGCTTCGTACTTGGGTTAGGCCAAAATTGCTTTACTTGCATCTTAAGTTACCAAAAATTTCCTTAATTTCAAAACTTTCCGGACAATTTATGAAATTTGAGATTCATATTTCTACGCTAACCCTTACCCTGCTTCTCAAGTTACCATTTTATTTCCTTATTTCAAAATTTTCCGAAAGAACTTAGGAAAATTGAGAATCCTATTTTCTACACAAACTAGGCTTTCCTCAAAGTCTATAAAAGCGTTACACGGCTTGAACAACTGATCACCATCTTCTCTTGCATTCTTTTTGGCTTACTAAATTGCTCTCTGTATTATCGCCCCAACAGAAATTGAAGATGGTGAATCTACAAACTTCTGTTGAATATAGAGTTATAACAGACGATTCTATCATTCCAAGGACGAAGAACAGCAACAACCCTTCTTCTGAGACGTTTTTCATGATCCAAGTTCGGGTTCAACAATTCCTTAAGTATCTGCAAGAGGAAGGGGATTCTATAATGGAGGCACCAGACAGTCCACTAACTGTCAAATCTTTCTACTTGCCGAGTGACGCTGTGATTCACGACGATGATAGCATTTACGAAATACTATGCTCTGTTGGTGTGCCGCTTTATTCAATGGTGCCCATCATCCGACGCGTCTCTTCCTTTGCTCGGAACCTGATGTCTCAACCTACCAATTTCGGCCGCCCTCTGATTCCTATTGTTCTGGGCATTGCGGTTATTACTTGGGATCCCACAGACGCTGTGACGGCGCACCAGAGGAAATTTGGTGAGATTGAAGAAGAGCCCACGGCTAAACGCCAAAGTAAAGATGAACGCCGATACAGGGTTTGCCTTACACCAGTTTTAGGTATAAGGTATAAGGAGGAGAGAAAGCTGTCTAATTTTTGATTATTTTTTAGTTTCAGCCAATATTTTTGTAGACCGTGATTAAGCCAAATAATATGGTTTTTCATTACCTCCTATAGCACTTAGCAGCTGGATGTAATTAATTACTCCTTTTAGGTATTTCAATTTTCCAGTTCATCTTTATACATCTCTTCGATCATAAATTAGTGCCATAAGAAGATTCTTTAAGTTCCAGATTTGTCAATTTATTAGCTGTACAATTACTTTGGTTATGAGGATAAATCTTTTTCAAGCATAAACCACTAGCTAAGGTTAATTTTTTATGCTTTGGCAAAATTATTAGTTTGACAGTTGTTTATTATAGCTCAAACATGACAACTCCATTAAAACTACGCTAGGCCCAAAAGAACAGACAACATATTTTAACAATATATGAATCAAACTGCGCGAATACTATGTAGTATAATCTTTCCTGAAATATCTAATATACTAATCATGGACATTTTCTTTAAATGCTTGGTTTTCTATAGTTCAGGACTTGTAGACACACTTGCTTTTATATGCTTAATTAATTATTTTCTATCACCCAATTCCTAGTCAATGAAGCTAAAAGATGAGGGGTCACTCTATGGCAAGTGAAGTTTGGTGAAAGTACCTCCACCCACGACCGTTAGGTCATGGGTTCGAGTCACGCTGAAAAGGAAGTGTAGAAACACTATAGATCCTCCTAATTAGGGAGAGGTTAAAAAAAAAAAAATTACAACATGCCACTACTTCTCCAATTGTAACTTTCAATTTGCTAAATCACAAATATAATTTAAAAAAAAAAACATAATTTTACATGACTACTCTAATTTGAAATGCACCTAAGAGAAGAGCTACAAGATAAACAAAAACTCACATTCAAATGAGACACAACTTCTTTGGTTCTTTCTGTTTCACAATGAACTATTTGGAGATGGAAGAGAGAGCAAGCCACCATCCAGCACCAAGTCATGCCCACTCACAAATGCAGAATCATCTGAAGCTAGAAACAGAACTGCATCCGCCAAGTGCTTCACCGTTAGCGTAATTCCCTTCAAACAAGTCAAGTTCCCATACATTTTCAAAACCTTCAATGATGTCTCCTGCTCCGCACTCAACATAATTGGCGTCATTACTGCAGATGGCGAAACACTATTCACCCTTATTCCATATTCACCTAATTGCCTTGAAGCTGATTTCACTAGTCCTAAAACAGCGTGTTTCGACATTACATAATCCGTACGCCATGGTCCTGCCCTGCTTGCCGCAATACTGGCTGTACAAATAATGCTCCCTCTAACGCGCTGCTCCACCATGGCACGTGCCGCGTGCTTCACACACGCCGCCATGCCTCGTGCGTTGACTCTTAACACACGGTCGAATTCCGAAAGATCAAGATCGATTACCTTTTGACCTGAGTTACCAACGACTCCTGCGTTACTGAACATGATGTCGAGTTGACCATATTTCTGGACCGTCCAATCCACCATGGCTTTCACTTGAGTTTCATCACTGACGTCGCAGTGCACGTAGCTGCACCTCTGGAAAGGGATGGATTCCGCCAAAGCTCTGCCCTTTTCATCTTGGATGTCGGCGATGACGACGCGCGCGCCGTGATGGGCAAAAAGGCGTGCTGCTGCTTCCCCAATGCCGCTGGCACCACCCGTCACTGTGGCAACTTTGCCTTCAAGCTTTTGCATGGTCACTGCAAATTTTCTCCGTTTTCTTCTTTATTTTTAGTGGTATTTCTGGAGACTGGGAAATATGTTTCTAAAAGCTGGGTTATCCGGAGTTGGTGGCCTAATAATGCCTCAGCCTCAAACTAGCCACCAATTGCAGGTAAGGTAAGGGGTCCGCAGTCACAATCCTAGTACAGCCTCTTTTTTTAATAATTGAGTTGACATATTTAGCATAAAAATGCTTTTCAAATATGCTATCCAGCTATAGTTGAGTGACATGACTTATTTTCATCAATTCCTATTAAACAACTTTCTTTGGGGAGACCTAAATTCTTTTATAGGTGAATCAATCCGGTAATCAATAAATAGAGTTAGGACTTAATATGTCAACTGCAAGAATGTGAAGATATCTACACAAAAAGGTGGAAGTAATGCACAGCGAACATTAGTAAGAAAAGCTACGGGCTCCAAAAGCAAGGAGCATAGAGTATCTGCAATCTCAGACTACACATTTCGGCATTGGGCTAAAATGTGTTTTCTTAGTATTTGGTCCCAGGAAACTATTTCATACATCAAGAATAATCTGAATGAGACTCGTCGTAGAAATCACTGGGACATGGTGACATGACCTCTTGCTCCAAATATTGCAGCACCTGTTGCATTGAAGGTCTATCATCTGGATTTGCATCAGTGCATCTTGCAGCTATTTCCAGAATTGCTTCTACTGTCTCTACGTCTGCATCTGTGCACCTCTTATCTAGAATGTCCTCCAGTCTATTCTCCTTCAGCAAGGTATTCATCTGTACAGTTTTCACATTGTGACACTATCAGTTTGTGGAAATAGTAGAGCTAAATACTAAGACAAGTTCCATATAACTATCACATAATCTCCAACCAAGGTCTTCTATGAAGTTTTAAAAGTCAATGAGAAGCATACCCAGCCAACCACATTTAGGCCTCGATTCACGAAAGATGGATCTGTTGGCCTTTTCCCTGTCACAAGCTCTAAGAGGAGAACTCCAAAGCTATACACATCAGACTTCTCTGTCGCTCTTCCACTTTGCAAGTACTCTGGGTATGTTACCAACAAGAAATTGTTGGTCAGACATTTCGGTAGAAGATGAGTAGAGGTTGAGAGACTTTACAGGAGAGGGAAAGCCTTAAGAGACCAACACCACCACAACATATGGCAAGTGGAAATCAACAGAGGTTTCAAGAAAAGTAAAAAAGGAAACTGGTCCAAGAATGATAAACTTCTATCAGCATCCAACACAACACAAGCATAGCATAGTCCATAAGAAAATAGGTCAAGGCATTTTGACCAAACAAAAAAAGAACCATCCAAACTTACTTTACAGCCAACATATACATGATTATATGTATCATGTATGTATCTATCATTATAGGTGCTTATTTAAAAAAGTGAGTATGCATACCTGGTGCTAAATAACCAAAAGTACCAGCAACCACAGTAGTAACGTGAGCTTCCTCATCAACCAAAAGCTTGGCAAGTCCAAAGTCTGAAACACGAGGCTCTAGATTCTCATCAAGGAGTATGTTGCTTGATTTAATATCTCGATGAACTATTTTAGGACAGCAGTCATGGTGTAGGTAGGCCACCCCTCTTGCAGAACCAAGAGCTATTTTCAAACGTGCATTCCAGTTCAACAAACGATCATCCACACGTTCTGCCAAAATGCACAAAAGATGCACGCAATGAATTGCCAAGAAAAGCAGATTGTTTAAGCAACAGAAATAGCATTTTCCTCCCCTCCTCTCCAGATTCTTTTTCTGTTTAACTCTTTTGTTAAAACACAGAACTTGAGCAATGTCTCACAGATAAGGCATATATCTCCAGAAAATACTGGGCAACTGATAAAGAATAAAATCTGAACCACTAATAACAAAGAATAAAATCCAATTCATATATTGCCATGGCCAACGAGCTCAATGCGAGTGACTTCTCTCTGAACCAGAGAATACCAGTCAGATGTGCTCCAAGCAACTTTAAAAGGGTGTAAAAAATAAAGTATCATATTTCTTGCTTTGCATCTGCAGACTCTACACTCAACAACAATGCACAGAGAAAAGGTCCCCCTTTTAATTGTTACCTTTTTCAGCTCTTCCTCTTAATGCATATACAACGGATGACTGAAATTAATAGGTACATTTGGGCCTAACCAAATAAAAGAGATGTATGGCAGAAACACTTCTTTTTCATGCTACACCTTAAACAATTTCTATCGTTGATGTCTTCTATAAGTTAAGAAGAGAAGTAATGATGAGGAAAGACTTCCACAAGTTTAAAATTGCAGGAAACATACCATGCAGAAAATTGTCCAAGCTTCCCATGACCAGGTAATCATAGATGAGAAGCCTTGCAGTAGGAAGCCTGCAGTAACCTCGAAGGTTTACCAGATTAATGTGTTTGATGCTACCCAATATTTCCAGCTCTCTCTCAAAGACTTGATCAGAGCCTTCACGACTCCGGTCTATTCTTTTAACAGCAAATGTTCCACAATCATTCATAACCATCCGATACACAGTACCGAACCCTCCTGCTCCAACAACATCTTCCTCATCAAGGGATTCAATCTTCTCTATTAGCTCACATGAAGGATAAGGAAGATCGCCGTGGAAAGTAATAAGTTTGGCACCTGCAGACTTGACAAATTAAGGCAAAAATATGGAGAAGGAAAAAGAAAATGGTAATTGTACTATTCACCCTCTTACTTGGCTCTTTGTAAACTTGTTTCTTGACTTCTGTGTATTTTTTTGCTGCCCTTTCCTTCTTTGACAACAACCAAACCCAGAGGAAAATAAAGAGCACAATGAGTACGAAACCCAATGTAGATATTGCACCAATAACTGCTGCTCTAACATAGTGAGAGGATCGCTTAGTAGGGACTGCACAGAAACCACATTAATTTAGCAATAAATCAGACTTTCTACAGAGAAGTAAAGGAGAAAACAGCAGAATCCACTCAGTTCAGGAAAGGGAAGTTCCAAAGTCAGTGAACTTCTAAAATGTAGTAGAAATAAAGCAGATATAACAACCTGCAGCCTCATCACTTTCAGCATGAGGCAATACTACAGGGAATCCCATTGATGTTCTGCAAGGCTTGACGACCTGTTGGCCACAGAGATCTAAGTTGCCAATAAACCTAAGCATAAGCATTATCCTCATCAGAATAGTCTTCTATAAGATAGCCATTAATGGCAGAATTAAACAGTGAAAATGTCATTCATCTCTCCTAAGATTATAAAGAATAAAAGTAAACGGCAATCCAGTTCACGAGACTCCAATTAAACAGTTGTTTCCGGAAACAAGCTTGTGTTGGTGATTCTAATTCGCTGATCTTTCGACGGGTACTCTTCTTAGTTTGTTTTTACTAGATATCATTGTAACACTGCCACAAACCTAACATATGTAGCAAACAATATTTACTTACAAATGTACCTGGTGAGCAAGTACTCGATTCATCTAGTAATTTATTTCTTAAAATGTGATTGGGGTGCCAAGTGGATGCTGAAAAATTATCTTCACTTCTATACAGATAATAGGAAGCAGTATTCAAGATATATTTTATACTCTCTGAGTTTCGAAACATCTATCTAAATTCATTTTCAGCCTACAAGAAAATATTTGAACTCATCAGGTGATATCAAATGTGGGATTAAATTCCAAAGGAAGGAGGACTTACGATTTGTTCCCGAAAGTGCTCAGAACTCCAACATCAGGAATCTCTCCCGAGAAGAAATTGGTTGACAAGTTGCTGAATTGATTTGCAATTTTAACACATCAGTGTAAAGGCAGTAACTTGCTGGGTTAAGAAATTATGATGAAAGGAAATTGGACTTACAGATGACGAAGGTGTCTGAGACGACCAAGAGAAGAAGGTATGGCACCCCTAAGTGAATTGCTTGATAAGTCCCTAAGAAAGATTAAAAGACAGCAACCAATAAAACAACCTAATCGATCAAATAATCAGATGGTGAATTAAAACATTTTGAAATCTTACAATATGGTCAGCATTGAAAGATTTCCAATATCTGATGGTATGCCTCCTTGAAGATAGTTTGCTCTGAGGTATCTGTATTAAATAGTATCTAGCTTGTGACAACTTTATCAAGAAACACAGGGAATCTCCAAGAAAATATGCTATCACTCGGTTATAGGAAACTCCAACTTACATAGCTCTGAGTTCAGAGCAATTGCCAATCTCAGTAGGAATCACACCGTGCAGACTGTTTTCGTGAAGTGCCCTGGTTTTAGGGAAAGAACACAGTTTTATCAAGGGAAGCACAAGAGATAAACATTAATTTTACCTAGAATTAGCAAGAGCCCACACAAAGAAACAATGCACCAACATAGATAATTTTGTTGCATTGCCCCAGTAAGCTAAGTGGCATGGAGAAAGGCTATGGGACTTACAATCTCTGCAGTCTGGTGAGTTTTCCTATGCTGGGAGCTATAATTCCTCCAAGTTGCATATAAGGTAAGTTGCTGAAAATTCCAAAAAATAAAATGCTGTAAATTAACCCAAGCAACCAAAGCAAAACGAGTGAAGAAAGCACTGATAGAGGAAATATAAAGAGAAGTGTGCATACATAGATTGAACTCTTTGGTCATTGGGATGGCAAGATATGCCAGTCCACCCACAAGGTGACTCATCCGAATAATTCCAGTTGCTCAACACATTTTTGGTGTCATTCAAAACGGTTCTCATTTCCAACAAAGTAAAACCTAAAAGGAAACAGAGAACAAGAATCAAAGTTAAGACCTTTTTAGCTCAAGAACAACATACATTATGAAAATAAACCTAGATAATGCCCATAAACAAATAAACTTACCATCTGGGGTTAGAGAAAGAGAGCTTTTGCTGAAAATGGTCATCGTAAACAAACCAAAAAGGGCCAAAATCCGCAGACCCATTTCGATTTCTTGAGCAAAACCGCAGATTTGAGCTTAGTTTTCACTTTGGAATAGTAGCCTACTGTCTACTAGTCCTTGAGTTCAGGACTAAGTGTCAAGTATATAGAGGAGTGGTAGCAAGTTTACCAATCAAGACAGATCTTGAAAGAGTAAAGCTATAATGAAGAAAATGGTGGGGTTAGGGTAGAAGTATTTAAGATGATTAAAGTTCTTACAAACGGAAAATCCATAATAATGAAATGTCAAGCACGAAGTGAGAAAGACGAGGGTGGGGTGGTGTGTATTTTGAAAAGGAGAAGACTTTACTTTGAAAGTAGTATAGAAAGTTGTGTAATAGAAAAAGAGAGAGCCGTTGTTCAGACAGCCGTGGAGTTCAAATAGAGTAATGAAGTTGGACTACGCTCTCGCGCGTTAAATATTTGTGTACTCGCTAGATATTGCTGGATGCGTGTAAAATTATGTTAAAAGAGGAGTGTGTGTAAGTGACAGCTATAGATGTGCGAATGGGGAAATCTTTTTGTTGGAAAAAGGACAAATCTTTGCACTGCCCGAGTCTGAGCAAAAACTTGAACATTTGATGACCTATGTTTGGAGTGTATGTACTCACATTTGCATTCAAAAGTATCACCAACCCTTTTAGTGGGACCTTCTTAAATGGGTGTGTTCTATATCACTCATTTTCGAAAACAAAAACACGAGCTGGAAATATGAAAAAAATGAAAAGAAATTGAACTACGTAAATCCGATAATTTTATGTGTGAGAGATTTATAGAGTTTAGTTGATAAAAATTGAAAAGCAAATGAACTACTTAATTAATTTTATGTGTGAAATATTTGTAGAGTTTAGTAGATTGAATGCATGATAGGAGTGGCGGAGCTAGGGGTGGATCCACTCTTTTAGGATGGGCCCGCTAAGATGATAAAAACGTAGTATATAAAAATAGTTTAACCATCAACCTTGTACCGAAATTCTTGTTACACACTTCTCGTTCACAAATTTTTTTTTACACATTCAACCTTTTAAAAGTGTGTCTAAGCTAGTGTTTGGCCATAGATTTCCAAATTTATTCTGAAAAACCTGATTTGGGTGAAGTTTGGTTTGAAGATGAAAATGTGTTTGGACATCAGTTTTCAAAACATATTTCCCAAATTTATTTTGAAAAAATATGAAATATGACTTATACCCACAAGTTCTAAAAACTATCACAAATACTCAACAGGATCATTATCAATAACATTCATTATATTATCGCAAATCATAGTCCTAAACATAAATAAATTTGATACAAAATTATCATTTTTATAATGAACTACATGATATACTATCAGGTGACCGAGAATACGAAGCAATATTATTACAAAATAATAAATGATGGGCTCTTTTATAAAATACAAAAATTTGGGACAATTTTAGAAAAATACAATAGTGATATTTTGGCCCAAAACCAGCTATTGAGCTGGTTTTTGGTCTACTCCGTTTGTTCCATTTTATTTACACTATTTCCACATTAATCGTTAAAAAAAATGTCAATTTTGTATTTGAAAATAATTTAACTTTAAACATGTAAGAGCCCGTTTGGACATAAGAAATTTTTCCCTTTTTTCCAAAAAAAATTCACTTTTTTTCGAAATAAGCGGTTGTTCATAAAATTTTCAATTTTCACTTGAAGATGCATTTTGGAATTTTTCGAAAATTTTCCTCAAACCACTCTCCCCCTCACCTTCTTCCCCACATAGAATTGTTGAAAGAACATAAAATTTCAGATCTAAAAATTGAGTGATTTTTGTTAGTTTATGGTCTAAATATTGTGAAAACCATTTATCAGTGGTAGATTTAAAACCTTTAACAATATTATTGAAGGTTTGGTAAAAAAATCTAGAATCCACTATTGTTGGGGTATTGAAAAAGCTTGAAAATTTAATTGGGTCTTGTTGATTATTGGGTTGTTGAATTTGTTGCACGATTTTTTTCGGCTAGTTATTTAGATAGTGTGGTTGAATTTTGGTATTGCTGGAAACTTTCTCACAAACAACCATGGTGTCGGCAACAATGGTGCTTAAGATAGAAAATGAAAAGATGAAGAAGATGGGGCTTAATTGTAATTTTTAATATTTGTTTTCTTTTTTAAAATCAATGACACGTGTCACGACCCTATTAGGGCGTGAATTTCACGTTATCTGAAAATTTGGCACCTATCTCAATATTAGGCAAGCCAATAACCTCAATAATCTTTTAAATTTGAAAACATAATATTTCAATTTAATAGAAAATTCCATAAATATTGTTATAAATACACTCCCCAAACCCGGTATCACTGAGTACATGAGCATCTAAATGATAACATAGTCGGACTGATACAAACACTATCTGAAAATGTAAAACAGTACAAATAACTGAAAGGAAAGAGAGTCAAGGTCTGTGAACGCCAAGCAGCTACCTCGATAGTCTCCAACAGATGAAACTCCAAAATCTAGCAACCGCCGTATCCGAAAGTACCTAGATCTGCACACGAAGTATAAAGTGTAGTATGAGTACAACTGACCCCATGTACTCAATAAGTAACAAGACTAACCTTTGTGCTGAAAATAGTGACGAGCTCAACAAGTACAGTCCAGTATAGAAATAATAGTACAGAAATATAGGTATGCTTTCAAGTTCAACAGTTAAACTCAGTACAAGTAAAATAGATAATTCTGATTGATATGAGGAATATGACATCTCTATATCTACATGCCAATGTACATGCTGTATGTGATGCACCTTAGTGGGAACCTCGTGTACTCACAATCTCAAAATACTCAATCACCCAGTACTGTATATGGTCAATCCAGTCCGGGAAAGATCCATCCCATATATATATACATCAACTGACAGTTAGTCACTCAGTACTGTATAAGGCCAATCTAGCCCAGGGGAAGATCCATCCCCAAATATATATAATTAGGCAAAATCCATGCCAAGAAAAATCCATCCCAAATATATAAATAAGGCAACTCCATGCGCTAGGAAGTCCATCCCAAATATAAACATCAACTGCGCTCACTGTGGGGGTGCAGACTCCGGAGGGTCTCCTTCAGCCCAAGCGCTATATAAAGCCAATATGGCCTACTACGACGTGTAGTCCGATCCCATAATAATAAATCCTATAAGGCCTGCTGCGGCGTGCAACCCCGATCCATATAATAATAACTATAAAGCCAATATGGCCTGCTGCGGCGTGCAACTCGATCCCATAAATATACTCACAAATGGATGAACATGACTGAGTATGAAATTTATATTTTAAAATAATTAATTCAACAGCAACATGACCCTGTGGGTCACAAAATATCGGCACGTAGCCTAAACAAACAACAACAACATACCCAGTAAAATCTCACTAGTGGGGTCTGGGGAGGGTAGAGTGTACGCATACCTTACCCCTACCCCGAAAGGGTAGAGAGGCTGTTTCCGGGAGACCCTCGGCTCAGCAGAAGAGACAATAATATCAGAAAAGAAACGAAATAAAAGATCTGTAACAACAAAAGAAGCCAGAAAAGTAATAATATCATCTTAAGAGACACCAAATAAGTGAAGGGAATGCAATAACACAATACTATGCAAAACAACAAAATAGTGTGAACACAATATAGACCGCTAACATATATAGATAAAACTCTATCAGACTACCCGGTACAAAGAGGGAAAAACTCTCTACTACCCCTAGCCTACAACCCTAATGTTCGACCTCCACACATTCCTATCAAGAGCCATGTCCTCGAAAATCTGAAGTCGTGCCATGTCCTGCCTAATCACCTCGCTCCAATACTTCTTAGGCCGTCATCTACCTCTTCTCGTGCATGCCAAAGCCAACTACTCGCATCTTTTAACCGGGGCATCTATGGTTCTCCTCCGCACGTGCCCGAACCATCTAAGTCTCGCTTCCTGCATCTTGTCGTCCACGGGAGCAACGCCCACCCTCTCCCGAATATCTTTATTCCTTATCTTATCCAGTTTAGTAAGCCCGCATATCTATCTCAACATCCTCATTTCGGCTACTTTCATCTTCTGGATATGTGAATTCTTAGCTGGCCAACACTCAGCCCCATATAACATAAACGACCTAACCATCGCTTTGTAGAACATACCTCGGCACGTAGCCTAAACATGATCTTTAATACGAGCCTCAGCTCAATTTCTCTAACACGTGGGGAACATATGAATAATGACATGATTCTTTGATTGTGCAACTCTACGAAATTTATTTTAAGTCACAATTTCTAAGGTGCACGCACACACGCCAGTCACCTGGCATGTGCGTCACCTCAAAAATCGTGTTACTTACCTCAAACCGTACAAGCTATTTATTCCAATATGCCTTTGTCTCACGAATTGGCCTCTAAATGCCTCGAATCTAATCACAATTAATTCAATACAGTCAACACAAATTATAAGAATTAATTCCATATGAAAATACAAATTTTTGAACAAAATCTGAAATTCAATTCAAAAATCGTCAATGGGGCCCACGTCTCGGAACTCAACAAAAGTTACAAAATATGAACGTCCATTCAACCACGAGTCCAACCATATCAAATTTACCAAATTCCGACATCAACTCGACCTCCAAATCTCAAATCTTATTTTCAAATCCTTAGGCCCAAATTCTTGAATTACACCTCAAAAATACGTAATCTAGTCGAAATACTCGATGATAATTCAATATTATTGACTAATAATGATCACAAGTGACTTACCTCAAGATTTTCCGTGAATATTCTCTGAAAAATTGCCTCAACCCATGTTAGAAATGACCAAAAATGGCAAAAATGTCGGAACCCCTCTGTTTTGTACACTGCCCAGTGTTTTCGCACCTGCTGCCCTTTTAATCGCTACTGCGGTCAACACTTCCGCACCTACGGAACTTCCACTTTTGCGGTCCTAAATCCGCTTTTGCGAGACGAGGACCGCTTCTGTGGAGCCCCTCATGTCAGGCCCTTCCGCTTCTGCGCTGCCTCTTTCGCATTTGCGATCTTGCAGATGCGGAACTTCACTCGCATCTGCGACCTCTGCCCACACTGCTCCATCCCGCTTCTGCGATCAACGCGTCACTTCTGCGGTCGCGCACCTGTGACCAATTCCATCGCAGGTGCGATTGCACCAGAATTGGAAATTTTTTCAGAATTTCTCCAAGTCCAAATTTTGATTTGTTAACTATCCGGAATCCACCCGAATCCCCCGAGACCTCAACCAATTATAACAATGAGTCCCAAAACATCATACGAACTCAGTCGAGGTCTCAAATCACATCAAACAACGCTAAAACCATGAATCACGCCCCAATTCAAGCCTAATGAAGACTAATGAATTCCAACTTCTACATTCGATGTCGAAACCTATCAAATCAAGTCCGATTGACCTCAAATTTTGCACACAAGTCATAAATGACATAACGGACCTATAAAAATGTTCAGAACTGGATTCCGACCCCAATATCATAAAGTCAATCTCTCGGTCAAACTTTCAAACTTTAAATTCCTATTTTCACCATTTCAAGCTTAATTTAACTACGGACTTCCAAATAATTTTTCGGACACATTCCTAAGTCCAAAATTACCATACGGAGCTATTGAAATTATCAAAACTCTATTCCGGAGTTGCTTACACATAAGTCAACATCCGATCAACTATTTCAACTTAAGCCTTAAATCTTAAAACTAAGTATTTTAATTCATTCCGAAATTTCCCCGACAAATCACATAATTATAATTGAACACAGGATAAGCAGTAAATGGGGGAACGAGGTTGTAATACTCAAAACGACCAGCCGGTTGTTACATTCTCCCCCTCTTAAACAAACGCTCATCCTCAAACGGGTTTAGAATTATACCTGGAGTCTCAAATAAGTGTGAATATTTGCTCTGCATCTCTCGCTCAGTTTCCCAGGTAGCTTCTCCGATTGGCTAGCCTCTCTACTGCACTTTCACTAAATCTATGTTCTTTGATCTAAACTTTCGAACTTGCCGGTCCAAAATGGCCACCGGCTCTACATCATAAGTCAAATTGCCATCCAACTGTACTGAAATCCAAAACATGAGACGGATCTCCGACATACTTCCAGAGCATAGATACATGAAATATTGGATGAACACCTAATAGACTAGGAGGCAATGCAAGTTCATAAGCCATCTCTCTAATCTTCTTAAGTATTTCAAAAGGCCCAATATACCTAGGACTCAACTTACCTTTCTTTCTGAACTTATAACACCCTTCATAGGCGAAAGTCGGAGCAGTACTTTCTCTCCTACCATGTAAGCGACATCGTGAACCTTCTGGTCGGCATAACTCTTCTGTCTAGACTGCGCAGTGCGAAATCGATCCTGAATCAATTTAACCTTTTTCAAAGCATCCTGAACTAAATCATTACCCAATAGCCTAGCCTCACCTGGTTCAAACCAACCCACCGGAGACTGACATAGTCTTCCATATAAAGCCTCATACGGAGCCATTTGAATGCTCGATTGGTAGCTTTTATTATAGGCAAACTCTGCAAGCGGCAGAAACTGATCCCAAGAACCCCCAAAATCTATAACACAAGCGCGTAGCATATCTTCTAATATCTGAATAGTGCGTTCGGACTACCCGTCCGTTTGAGGGTAAAATGTTGTGCTCAGCTGAACCTGTGTGCCTAACTCTCGCTACACTGTTCTCCAAAACTGTGATGTATGCGTGCCCCGATATGAAATGATGGACACTGGCACATCGTGTAGGCGAACAATCTCGCAGATATAAATCTCGATCAACCGCTCTGAAGAATAAGTAGTGCCGACTAGAATAAAATGAGCGAACTTGGTTAACCGATACACAATCACCTAAATAGCATCAAACTTCCTCAAGGTACGTGGGAGTCCAACTACGAAGTCCATGGTAATACGCTCCCATTTCCATTCCGGAATTTCAAGTCTCTGAAGTAATTCGCCCGGTCTCTAATGCTCGTACTTCACCTGCTGACAATTTAAACACCGAGCTACAAACCTCACTATATCTTTCTTCATTCTTCTCCACCAATAGTGATAAAGACTTCGATGATCCGTAAATACTTCACAAGACACACTATAGAGATAGTGCCTCTAAATCTTTAATGCATGAACAATGGCTGCCAATTCTAAATCATGAACAGGGTAGTTCTTTTCATGTGGCTTCAACTGGCACGAAGCATAAGCAATAAGTCTGACCTCCTGCATTAAGACACACCAAATACCAATCTGAGAAGTATCACAATACACTGTATAAGAGCCTGAAGCTGAAGGCAAAACTAGAACTGGAGTTGTGGTCAAGGTAGTCTTGAGCTTCTGAAAGCTCTCCTCACACTCATCCGACCACCTGAATGGAGCACCCTTCTGGGTTAATTTAGTCATAGGCGCCGCAATAGACGAGAAGCCATCCACAAAGCGACGATAATAACCGACCAAGCCAAAAAAACTCCGAATCTCAGTAGCTGAAGATGGCCTAGGCCAACTCTGAACTGCCTCTATCTTCTTCAGATCCACCTTAATTCCCTCACTGGACACTATGTCCCAAGAATGCCATCGAACTAAGCCAGAACTCACACTTAGAGAATTTGGCATAAAATTTCTCCTCCCTCAGCCTCTATAGTACAATACTCAAATGTTGTGCATGTTCCTCATGATTACGTAAGCACACCAGGATATCATCAATAAATACTACGACAAACAAATCAAGATACGACTGGAATACACTATTCATCAAGTGCATAAATGTTGCTGGGGCGTTGGTCAGCCCAAAAAATATCACGAGAAATTCATAGTGACCATAACGGGTACTGAATACCGTCTTTAGAATATCTGAGTCCCGAATCTTCAACTGATGATACCCAGACCTTAAATCAATCTTAGAGAACACCCTCGCTCCCTGAAGCTGGTCAAATAAATCATCAATACGAGGCAAAGGATACTTGTTCTTGACTGTAACTTTGTTCAACTGCCTGTAGTCAATGCATATCCGTATAGTACCGTATTTTTTTTTCACAAATAGAACTGGTGCACTCAAAGGCGACATACTAGGCTTAATAAATCCCTTATCCAGAAGTTCCTGAAGTTGCTTTTTTAATTCTTTCAATTCAGTTGGTGCCATACGATATGGAGGAATAGAAATGGGCTGAGTGCCCGGCACCAAGTCAATACCAAAATCAATATCCCTGTCGGGTGGCATACCCAGCAGGTCTGCAGGAAATACATCCGGAAAGTCTCGTACTATCGGTACAGAATCAATAGTAGGAGTATCTGCATTAACATCTCTCACAAAATCTAAATATGACAAACACCCCTTCCCAACCATCAGTTGGGCCTTCAAATAAGATATTACTCTGCTGGGAATATAATCTAGAGAACCTCTCCATTCGATCCTCGACAACCCCGCATTGTCAACGTAACGGTTTTTGCGTGACAGTCCAAAATAGCATGACATGGAGACAACCAATCCATACCCAAGATCACATCGAAATCAACCATACTAAGCAATAAGAGATCAACTCTAGTCTTCAATCCCCTGATAGTTACCACACATGATCGATACACACGGTCCATAATAATAGTATCGCCCACCGCCGTAGACACATGAACAGGTGAAACTAAGGACTCACGGGGCATATCCAGATAACGAGCAAAATATGATGATACATACGAATATGTGGAACCAGGGTCAAATAATATAGAAGTTTCCATGTGGCACACTAAGACAATACATGTGATCACTGCATCAGAAGCAACGACATCTGGCCTAGCAAGAATAACATAGAATCGAGCATGACCGCCACATGATCAACCTCCCCCTATAGGGCGACCTCTGGCTGCTTGAGCCCTACCCCGATCTAACTGGGCGGGTGGCATAACAGCTGGTGCAGGAGTCATATCCTAACTCATCTGCTGAACTAGACCTCGCGAAAGGGACAATATTTCCTCTCATGACCCAGCTCTCCACACTCATAGTAATCCCTCTCAAAGAATGGTGGCGAGTTCTGAGGTGGACCTCGAGAACCAGAATAACTACCAGAAGAACCTGGTACAGATGAACCCTGAACTGATATGCACGAGATGAACTCTGAGCTGGAAGTGCATTAAGAGAAGATTGACTCGGCCGAGCACTGTATGAACCATGGCTAGCTGATGTGCCACGATGAGCTGGACAAGCCATCTAAGCGGGCATATAAGGTCGCCCCCAGTTGTGATAGGACTGTCCCCCAGAAGGAACACCGCTGGAATTACCCAGACCACGAGACCTCTTGGCATCCCTCTCCTCAGGCTCCTGAGTAAGGACCATTTCTAACCGCCGAGCACTATTAACCACCTCGTCGAATTTAGCACTTGCTATATTTCCCAGAGTCATAACAAAACGGAACTGATGGTTGAGGCCATTAATGAACCTCCTGATCTTCTCCCTCTCAGTAGGAACCAACCTAAAAACCGCATCTCATACTAGGTCACAGACAGATCCTTCTGACGTAAATGCTCAAACTGCCTACGCAGTTCCTCTCTGCGGGTCTGTGTCACAGACTTCTCCAGAAATAATACGGAGAACTCATGCCATAATAGTAGTGCTGCACCAACTGGTTTGCTCCTCTCATAAGTCTCCCACCATATGAAGGCTGCTCCGGACAGCTGAAAAGTAGTAAATAAGACCCCACCGATCTCCAGAATACCCGTTGTACGAAGCATCCACTGGCATATGTCTCAGAAATCCTAAGCATCCTCTGACTCAGTTCCACTGAAAGATGGAGGATGGAGTCTTTCAAACCTCTCTAATCTTTTCTGCTCCTCGTCATTCATAATAGGACCCACCCGGGCCTAAGCAGCTGCAACCGGCTGGACTGGTTGTGCCCCAGGTATCTGAAGTCCCTGTATTACCTGCTCTGGAGTACGGGCGACATAGGTATGAGTACCTCCCCCAGCCTGAGAAGTGGCTAGTGTGGCCTGAGCCTAAACTACCTAAGCAAGGCTAGTGCAAATAGTCAATATATGTGCTAAAGCCTCCTGAAATCCTGGAATCACGATAGGCATAGCTGGTGCCTGAGCTGGTCCTGCCGGCTCAACTATATCTGGAACCTACTCCTGAACTAGAGCAACTGGTGGTTCTACAGGTGCTTCCCCAACTGTTGTACGAGCTACACCTCGACCTCTACCACGGCCCCAGCCTCTACCGCAACCCCGACCTCTCGTGGCCCTAACTGGTGGCATTAGTGGCTGGCCGTCCGATCCGGTAGTACATGTCCTCACCATCTGTGAGAGAATAGAATAACAAAATTTAGTTTCCAGAATCAACAAATTCGCACGACTGAATACAAGAAAGTGAAATTTTCCTAAGGGTTCGACAACCTCTCGAAGATAAGTACAAATGTCTTCGTACTGACCCGCAAGACTCTACTAAACCTGCTCATGACTCGTGAGACCTATATAGCCTAGGCCCTGATACCAACTTGTCACGACCCAAAATTCGCATGTCGTGATGGCGCCTATCTCAATACTAGGCAAGCTGATAATCTCAATAATCTTTTAAGTTTGAAAATATAATATTTCAATTTAATAGAAAATCCCACAAATATTGTTATAAATACACTCCCAAAACCCGGTGTCACTGAGTACATGAGCATCTAAATAATAACATAGTCGGACTGATACAAACACTGTCTGGAAATATAGAACAGTATAAATAACTGAAAGGAAAAAGAGTCAAGGTCTGCGAACGCCAAGCAGCTACCTCGTTAGTCTCCAATAGATGAAGCTCTGAAATCTAGCAACCGCCGTATCCGGAAGTACCTGGATCTGCACACAAAGTGCAGAGTATAGTATGAATACAACCAGCCCCATGTACGCAATAAGTAACAAGACTAACCTTTGGGTTGAAGGTAGTGACGAGCTCAACAGGTACAGCCCAGTATAGAAATAACTATACAGAAATGTAGGGATGCTTTCAAGTTCAACAGTTAGATCAATTCTGATTGATATGAGGAATATGACATCTCTATATCTACATGCCAATGTACATGCTGTATGTGATGCACCTTAGTGGGAACCTCGTGTACTCACAATCTCAAAATACTCAATCACCCAGTACTGTATATGGTCAATCCAGTCCGGGAAAGATCCATCCCATATATATATACATCAACTGACAGTTAGTCACTCAGTACTGTATAAGGCCAATCCAGCCCAGGGGAAGATCCATCCCCAAATATATATAATTAGGCAAGATCCATGCCAGGGAAAATCCATCCCAAAAATATAAATAAATAAATAAGGCAACTCCATGCGCTGGGAAGTCCATCTCAAATATAAACATCAACTGCGCTCACTGTGGGGGTGCAGACTCCGGAGGATCTCCTTCAGCCCAAGCGCTATATAAAGCCAATATGGCCTACTACGACGTGTAATCCGATTCCATAATAATAAATCCTATAAGGCCTGCTGGGGCGTGCAACCCCGATCCATATAATAATAACTATAAAGCCAATATGGCCTGCTGCGGCGTGCAACTCGATCTCATAAATATACTCACAAATGGATGAACATGACTGAGTATGAAATTTACATTTTAAAATAATTAATTCAACAGCAACACGACCCTGTTGGTCCCAAAATATCGGCACGTAGCCTAAACATGATCTTTAATATGAGCCTCAACTCAATTTCTCTAACACGTGAGGAACATGTGAATAATGACATGATTCTTTGATTGTACAGCTCTACCGAATTTATTTAAATCACAATTTCTATGGTACACTCCCACACGTCTATCACCTAGCATATGCGTCACCTCAAAAATTGTGTTACTTACCTCAAATCGTGCAAGATCTTTATTCCAATATGACTTTGCCTTGTGAATTGGCCTATGAATGCCTCGAATCTAGTCACAATTAATTCGATACAGTCAACACAAATTATAGAAATTAATTCCACATGAAAATATAAATTTTTGAATAAAATTCGAAATTCATCTCAAAAATCGTCAATCGGGCCCACGTCTCGGAACCCGACAAAAGTTACAAAATATGAATGTCCATTCAACCACGAGTCCAACCCTACCAAATTTATCAAATTCTGACATCAACTCGACCTCCAAATCTCAAATCTTATTTTCAAATACTTAGGCCCAAATTCTCGAATTACACCTCAAAAACACGTAATCTAGTCGAAATACTCAATAATAATTCAATATTATTGACTAATAATGATCATAAATAACTTACCTCATGAATTTTCGTGAATTTTCTCTGAAAAATCGCCTCAAACCGTGTTGGAAATGACCAAAAATGGCAAACAATGTCGGAACCCCTCTGTTTTGTACACTGCCCTGTGCTTTCGCACCTGCTGCCCTTTTAATCACTTCTGCGTGACTGCTTCTGCGGTTAACACTTTCGCACCTGCGGAACTTCCGCTTTTGCGGTCCTAAATCCGCTTTTGCGTGACGAGGATCGCTTCTGCGGAGCCCCTCATGCCAGTCCCTTTCTGTTTCTGTACTGCCTCTTTCGCACTCGCAGATGCGGAACTTCCCTCGCATCTGTGACCTCTGCCCACACTACTCCATCCTGCTTCTGCAATCAGCGTGTCGCTTCTGTGGTCGCAAACCTGCGACCAATTCCATTGCAGGTGCGATTACACAAGTACTGGAAATTTTTCCAGAATTGTTAACTATCCGGAATCCACCCGAAGCCCCCGGGACCCCAACCAATTATAACAATGAGTCCCAAAATATCATACGAACTCAGTCGAGGTCTCAAATCACATCAAACACTGCTAAAACCATGAATCACATCCCAATATAAGCCTAATGAAAACTAATAAATTCGAACTTCTACATTCGATGCCGAAACCTATCAAATCAAGTCCGATTGACCTCAAATTTTATACACAAGTCATAAATGACATAATGGACTTATAAAAATTTTCAGAACTGGATTATGACCCCAATATCATAAAGTCAATATCTCGGTCAAACTTTCAAACTTTAAATTCCTATTTTCACCATTTCAAGCCTAATTTAACTACGGACTTCCAAATAATTTTTCGAACATACTCCCAAGTCCAAAATTACCATACGGAGCTATTGAAATCATCAAAACTCTATTCCGGAGTTTCTTACACATAAGTCAACATCCGGTCAACTATATCAACTTAAGCTTTAAATCTTGGAACTAAGTGTTCCAATTCATTTTGAAACTTCCCCGAAAAATCACATAATTATAACTGAACACATGATAAGCAGTAAATGGGAGAACAAGGCTGTAATACGCAAAACGACCGGCCGGGTCGTTACAAAAATGGTGCAAAATTGGACTCAAAATATAAAAATAGGTAGAAAAAAAGGTTTATGACATTTTTATATATAGCGCATGTTTTTCATGCATTATACCTTAACGATCAGTTACCCCGTTAAGGTATGGCGCATGAAATACATGCGCTATGCTTAGTATTTGCTAACCCATAATAATTGATGAGTATAACGCATGTATTATATGCACTATATGTACAACACATATAATAAATGTGCTATACTTACCAATTGTCATCCCCTCGCATTGAATATTTGCTTACTTATGGTCCAGCGTTTGTTCCTCAAAAAATCATTCTGAAAAAATCACTTTTTAGCATCTTTTATATCACTTCATATTCAACAATATTTTTAAAATTTTCCTAGAATGTCTGAAGAGCGAAAAATTAGGGTTGTATTATATTAGGATGGTGAGGTTGTGGTGGAGAATAACTCGGTACACTATAGTTGTTCTCCATAGAGTATTGTTAAGTTGCCACTCACATTGAAGAACGACATATTGATATCTTTGATTTGTAAAAGAATGAGTGTGAGTGGACGTTCGGTTAATATTAAGGTAGCCGTAAGATATCCTTATTCGCTTACTCCACTTGTAACGACCCGACCGGTTGATTTGAGATCTAACATGTAGTTCTGTATTTTGAGGCCTTGAGTAGCTTCACTTCATGTATTATGCCTTGTACGTGTGGTCGGTTTTGATTTTCGAGAAGTTCGGAGTTGATTTGGAAAGAAAATTCTCAATTAGAAAGCTTTAAGTTGAAAGAGTTGATCAAGGTTTGACTTTTGAGTAAACGACCTAGGAATCGGGATTTGAAGGTTTCTATATGTTAGTATGATAATTTTGGACTTATGCATATGTTCGAATTAAGTATCGGATTGTCCGAGAGTATTTCGGCGCTTATTGTGGAAAGCTAGAATTTTGAGGTTTTAGAATTTCCTAAGTTCGAGTTGAAGTGAACTTTGGTGTTATTGATGTCCGTTTGGGATTCCGAGCCTTGGATTAGGTTCGTATTGTGATTTGTAACTGGTACGCAAAATTTGGCATCATTCCGAAATGTTTAAGTGTGATTCGGACGCGTTCGGCGAAGGATGAAGGTTTGAAAGTTAAGAGAGTTTAAGAAATTGAGTTTGATTTTTAATTCTTGTTTTCGATGTTGTAATTTATGTTCCGAGCCTTTGAACAAGTTTACATAGGATATATAAACTTGTTAGAATGATTGGACGAGATTCCTTGGACCTCGGGTAAGTTTTAGGGTGGCTTCGGACCACTTTTAGACCATTTTGAAATGTTGTTATGTGATGTGAGGGGTGCTCTTCGCGATGCGGAGGTCTTGGTCAAGATCGCGAAGAGAAAAATTTATTCCAGGCCTTTGTGAATCGCGATCGTGGAGGGATGGTCGCGATCACGTAGAAGGATATTTTGCTATTAGTAGTGTGAATTCGGGAGCTTATATCTTGCAATTTATAAAAAAATTGGGAATGATCTAATAATAAAAGTTATAGCCCTTTGAATCTAGTTTTCAGAAAACTAAACTGTTTATTATTTAAAATTTTGTACAAAAAGTTATGACCTTTAAACTGAAGGGTGTCTGTGAAGAAGAAAACATAATTTGTACATCGCGATCGCGGGATATTGGCCGTGATCGCGATGAAGGAAACGATGCTGGAACTTTTGTTAACCGCGATCGCATGGCTAATGACCGCGATCGCGAAGAAGGAGGCCTAGCATGTATATTAAACATCTAATTTCGGGATTTTGAACTCATTTCTTCACTTTTAAGTTCTTGGAGCTCACGTGAGGCGATTTGGGGTGATTCTTAAAGAACATTTTCGCCATATATCATAAGGTAAGTTATTTCTACTTGTTTCTACTTCTTCTGTCTAATCTTGTGAACGGGTATTTACCCCATAGGTGTTATACTTATTACATGCTACATGTTATGGGAGCTACGCACATATGAAGAGACGAGTGTACGTGTGTATGCTAGAGTTCCTGATTATGTCCGGGTAGACTTAGATTCACGTCATGCTTTAATTATACTAATTGAGTTATTCTTGCCTGTTTAATTACTTTAATTCGCATTATGACCTGAGACTAGACTCGCTATTTTAGATATTTGACGAGCTACTTGATCAGCCGTAAGAATTGTACTTCTCTTTCAGATTTCTCCCATGTTGTGCGTATTCATTAGAAAGTTTCTCTTGAGTTCCATAACTCACACGTATATTCGTGAGTGGGGTCATAGACCTGTAAAAACTTCACACTCTTATGGGATCAGGTTGTTCGCCTCGGCAGGATATTATAACACACTCTTATGGGATACGGTCGTTCGCCTCGGCAGGATATTGTAACATACTCTTATGGGATCGGGTCGTTCGCCTCGGCAGAATATTGTAATACACTCTTATGGGATCAGGTCGTTCGCCTCGACAGGATATTGTAACACACTCTTATGGGATCGGGTCGTTTGCCTCGGTAGTATCGCATATCATATTCTTATGGGATTGGGTCGTTCGCCTCGACATAATTATGTATCACACTCTTATGGGATCGGGTCGTTCACCTCGACAGTTCTATGAAACACTCTTATGGGATCAGACTCATGAGTTTCCTGACTTGAGATGTGATCATTGATTTGGTATTGACCATTACGTATTCCATTTGAGGTGGTATCCGATAATTGAGGACTTTTATGTTTATTGTTCTGTTGTAGTCCGTATTATTTGCCTATATCTATACTCATTGTTTACTTATCATGTTTCATACTTGTCTACTTTATTATATTTGATTTACTAAACCACTAGTAAGTGTCAATATCGACTCCTCATCACTACCTCTTCAGAGTTAGGCTAGATACTTACTGGGTACGCGTTGATTTACGTACTCATGCTGCACTTCTGCACTAAATGTGCAGGATCTGATAGGTTCATTTGGTGGTCATTTGAGCACGTAGGCGCAGCTGCTGAAGGGACTTTGTGGTGAGCTGCATTCCATGCTACGATTCGCAGCACGCAGAGTTTATCATAATTATTTACTTTATCCTGTCTATCTTGTATTACCAGACAAATATTGTATTATTATTGTACTTCCTAGTAGATGCTCATGCACTTGTGACACTAGATTTTGGGGTGTTGTAGAATTTGTTTATGGTTTGCTTTACATTGACAGACTATTACTTTATATTGTAATTAAATTGTACGTATCTACGCTTTTTTTTAATGCATTGATCTCTCTATCTAATAAGATTCATGATTTCAAAAATAATAAATTGAATAATTAAGTTGGTATTCACCGTTGGCTTGCCTAACGACGATGTTGGGTGCCATCACAACCTATATTGAGATTTGGGTCATGACACCGCAAGGGGTTGCTTGTCATGCCGAGTTTAATATCGAAGACGATGAAACTCAGCAAGATGTTTTGAGACTCCGGAAGAACACCGAGATATTCTTGTGTTAAAAATATTTGAAAATATACGTCAAGTCTGAAGATGTCAACAATATTGATATTCCGCAAAATATGGATACCAGACAATCATTTGGTGGTATTTTTGGAGCCGTTTTATCCGAACATGTTCCATATGAAAGAGTCTGGCAAGATATAAACTTATCTCTATGGGCGAATGAGAAGCGATGACATAATTTCTCCCCAATGCAGCAGCATGGAGGGTCGCCAAGTTTACACAATTCACATGCCGAGTGGTAAATTTTAATTTTCCTTGTTGTAGTATAATTTTTTATTTTATGTATCTTATTCGTACTAACACTTATATCTTTCAAAGGGGTTATAGGCTAGAAATGAATTTATAAGTTATAAACCAACCAACAGTTGGAATATACCTAATTTTGGAGGTTTGGATCATGCTGGTCTATCCGCGAGTCATCAACAACTCGATAATGTGCATCATTGGCTATATGCAGATTATATATTGTAAGTTAAGAGATAAAGTTAACATATTATGATGTGATAACGCCGAGAAACTCATTATTTTATTGGTTGTGCAGTGAAAACGAGCAACATGACAGTTATGTCCTAACTCAGTTGTGCGATGATGATATATTGAATCGGGATATGGCAGATGCACATAGTGAGGAAGATGATAGTGATTATGACAACAATGTTGATGAGTCTACAGATGATACACCCTTCCCTTATGAGAGCGACAATGAGGAACCACACTTCGTAGATGAGAGTGAGAATGAGCAACCCGATTTGACGAGGGAGCATGATGTCACCAATGACCATACTCCATATATGCAGACTCCTCCTACCATTAGACCCAGAGTGTATGAGTCCTATGTGCCCTTTCATTCAAGAGAGATTCCCTACCTTGATCAGTTGTCCAGTATGCCGGTTGTGGATGCCCTCACAAGGGATCTTGATGATATTTGTACAGCAATGTGAAATGAATCTAGACTAACAGAGCTCTGTAAAAATATGCTTTTTGGTGACAAGTCGCACCTTAGCAGGACGGTGCGAATTTTCAGCATAAAACATATTCGTGAGATCGAGGTTGTTGAGTCATCTAAGCTAATATATAAGGTTGTTTGTCGTAGATGAGACCAAGATTGTAAGTGGATAATACTTATCCCAAGTGTCGGAATGATGGTGCTCGCGATCAGTAATGAAGCTGTCGGGGTAAATCATGAAGTCCCCGGTGACAACAGTCTGAATGTAGGTATATCATTGCCAGTATCGTATGCCTCAGCAAAGTCACCCGACAGATCCTCACCAATATCCTCTACGGTTGCGTCAGTGCCCCCTTGCTAGAGACCTCGTCCTCGCAGACCACCACGACCACGCGAGCCACCCCCTCCTCTCTGGACATGCCTGGCACATCTACCACATGTTGGGGGCACGCCTGGCCCATAATGGTAATCCTTAAGCGGCACATACGCAGCATCAAAACCTAATCGCGCATCCATTCGGACAACTACCAATGTGGAAGCAGCAAGATCAGCAACCTGACGACCTCATGCCTCCCAGTGTATGGAACGTACCGATCACCCTCCCGATGAACATGATTACCGATCAAAGTGCGAGTAACATGACGATACCAAGCCATGTACCCACGCTCACTGTCAACACGGTCATGTAGAGGGTATGGCGGAATCGGGCCCAATCTCTGATCTCAGTCCTCTATCTGGGCCTCTAGCCACGCCAGTATGCATGTTCAACTCTGCTGCGATCATACCGCTTGAAATATGTGGCATGCCAATTAGGAGGAGCAGGTATAAGCTATCAGCGACCAAACTGTCGCGGGACTCTTTCGATCGGATGATGCTCGACTATATCGAGATATATCAGTGGGACCTCAGCCATCCACACAGCTCGACCACGTGAGCAATAATCTGGCAAACTGTCGATGAGCTCGTCGCTATATGGCCTCCATATGAACTATTTATTAAACATAAGACAATGAGTAAACGCAAAACAAATCAAGCATTATCAAACCAACATAATCAAATATTTACATGAGCATCTTTAGGTAGATCCAATAGATCCCTATAATAAGGGAGATGATGTCGAGCCTCGACATCGCGGGCGCGACGTCTCCAATCTACCCTCCTCCTAGCACTGGTAGAAACGGTAGAGGTGGTTCATCTGGAGCTAGCGGTCGAGGAGGGGGCTGCATCTGCAAGAATCTCTCCCAAACCCAAACCTAATATTGATTGTGGAGGTAAATTTGAGTAATTTTTACTATATCTATGATAATCTTGAAAAGAATTGATAATGTTATCACCTGCATTAGCGGTATAAATCCAGCGATGTCTCTCACACGACCCATTGACGCCTTGCACAACTGCCTATAAAGGTACGGTAGAACGGCTCTACCCTAGCTGTACATGGGTAAGTTATCTAAGCGATCCAGATGATACAAGAACCGTTGGCTCACAAGGTTTCCCGAAGTGTTCGGGAAAAGAATTCCACCAAATATCATCAAGATCAACATCCTCGACTGCCGCTCAATAGCCTCAAGTGGTGACTCATCCGTGATCTGTTCGTGCAGTGCCTCCAGATACTGCCTAACAGGCGATTGTTGCAATCAACTAATGCCACTGATAGCAGTCTGCTCCACCGGCTGCAATCCAGTGAGCCTCTGCAGCATCTGTAGATAGTCGTGCCTCCTTTACTCCCTAAGAGTAGGCAGGTAGTGGACAACAAAACCATCAACGGGAAACCCGAATAATAACTCCACGCTCTCTAGCATGATGGCCTCACCGATAGACAAATGAAATATATGAGTCTCAAGACTCCACCGTTGATCAGAGCTGTGATCAGGGGTCAATCGAACTACAACCGGCCGACCTCTACAATCTGGTAAAAACCAGTCCGTTGAAGGCACGCAACTGTACGAGGATGAAATGGGTGGTCCCTAATAAGCTCCCAATACGTCTCGGGTGGAAGTTCTCGCTAAGAAACTCCCCATCCCAGATGTTGATGACTATGGGCCGCCTGGAGGAAAAGCAGCTCTCGAGAAGCAGGTCCAGGATGCACAGACGGACGATCCATGATGATGTTTGTAAATTGAATAATATTAATTAAAATATTATTCTTTTTAATCGTTTAACGTCTCAAAATATCTTGCGATATTTTTTATATTATTATTTAATTCAAAATTTTTATATTATTACTTAATTTGATATAAAGTATTTATTTATATTTTAGTTTATTATAACTTGAATAAAATTTGACAGAATTTTGAGAAATATTGATGTGTCTAATTCGATCATCATTATGCTTAATCACTAATATTTAATTTATTTAACTTATCAAGATAATTTTAAATATTTTTAATAATAATTTTTATATAAAATACTATTAAGTATTTATTGCGTTCGTAACAAATTATATGTTAATTTGTACCTTTTACCAAAAAACACGCCATGGTCTCTTTTATGTACTGTCAATTTTTTAACAATTTTATTCGTCATTAAGATATTACTAATACTTAATTTGTTTAACTAATCGATATAATTTTTAAAGTCTTAATAATTATTTTTATATAAACTATTATGAATTATTTATTTCGTTCGTAACAATTTGTATGTTTATTTGTTATATTTTACACAAAAGTCCGACAGAGTCTCTTTTATACTAACAACTAATTATTTTATGATTCATATCTGATAATACTTTTACTATACGACTAATAATTGATTAATATATGATCCGTAATTGATTACTCTAACCGGCTACGTTAGTGATGACACGTTGTTATTGTTCTACACTAACGAATACTAAAGAGCACTAAAATAACACTAAAGGAAACTAAATAACACTAAAGGCACATCACTCTAAAGGGCACTAAATAACATCAATTAACATAAATTATAATGTATTTATAGTTCTACTACACTAAAGGACATCACTAAATGGCACTAAATAACACTAAAGGCACATATTATTATTGTACAATTATAAAAATAATCAACAAGTAACACAAAATATTCAAAAAATATATAACAAAGGTATAATAAATAATTTTCACACAAATTTCCTAAACATTAAATTAATTCGGATTTAAAAAAATCACAAAACAAGCATAAAATTATACAATACATTAAAATCTATAATTACACAAATATATACATATATATAATTACACACACACACACACACACACACACACACACACACACACACACACACACACACACACACACTATATATATATATATATATATATATATATATATATATGCTGCTTTAACAACCGAATCGAGCACTAAGTGAGTTCTACTCTACGAGGCAGCCTTGGATCGGGTTTTTGATCGATAGAATATGAACGACATAAGATTTCGGGGAAGATTGTGAGCTCCAATGGAGTTTTGCTTTAGAAAAAGGGAGGGGGCGTTGGAAGAAGATGGCTATATTTAAGTATGTATAGCGCATGAATTACATGCGCTATACTTGACCGATTGACCGCCTTTTCACGTTCAAACATAGCGCATCTAATTCATGCGCTATATTAAGTCTTTTAGAATAATTTGATCTCCTTTTCATGCTCAAGTATAGAGCATGTATTTCATGCGCTATACCTTAACGGAGTAACTGCCGTTAAGGTATAGCGCATGTTTTACATGCGTTATATATAAAAATGTTATCAACTTGTTTTTCCCGACCCGACCAGTCGTTTTGAGTATTATAGCTCAGTTCTCCCATTTACTGTTTATTCTTTGCTAAATTGTTGTTATGTGACTTTTCGGGGTAATTGGTTTGGTTTCGGGGATGTTTCGGAATGAGTTGGGACACTTAGTTCTAAGGCTGGAAGCCTAAGTTGAAAGAGTTGACCGGATGTTGACTTATGTATAAACGGCTCCGGAATAGAGTTTTAATGGTTCCGATAGCTCCGTAGGGTGATTTTAGACTTAGGAGTGTGTCAAGATAGTGATTTGGAGGTCCTTAGTGGAATTTGGCTTGAAATGACAAAAGTTAGAAAATTAGAAGTTTGGAAAGTTGAGAAATTTGACGGAGAGTTGACTTTGGGGTTGCTGGGCTCGAATTTTGGTTTCAGAAGTTGGAATAGGTCCATTCTATCATTTATGACTTGTGTGCAAAATTTGAGGTTAATCGGAGTTGATTTGATAGGTTTCAACATCGATTATAGAAGTTGAAATTTCTTAGTTTTCGTTAGGCATGAATTGTAGTGTGATTCGTGTTTTTGATGTTGTTTTAGGTGATTTGAGGCCTCGACTAAGTACGTATTGTGTTGTAGGACTTGTTGGTATATTTGGTTGAGGCCCCGAGGGCCTCGGGTGGATTTCGGATGGTTAACAGATCGAATTTGGAACTTAAGGCATTGCTGGATAGACCTGGACTGGTGTGATCACACCTGCGAAGGTCATGGTCGCAGGTGCGAGGCCGCATGTGCATGGATGGCATCGCAAAAGCGGCCTGGAAGGAAGTGGGCAGTGATCGCATATGCGATGGTTTTGTCCGCACCTGTAAGATTGCAAATGCGGAGAAAAGGTCGCAAGTGCGAGGTCTGGGAGTGAGCCTGGGGAGCGCAGGTGCGGATCGTGTTCCGCAGATGCGGACTCGCATTTGCGCAAGTTTGATCGTAGATATGGAAGTGTGCTGGACCAAGTGGATAGTAGAAGCGATGGAAATCTCTGCAAAAGCGAAATCGCATGTGCAGTTAAATGATCCTCAGAAGCGAGAACCTCTGGGCAGTGTATATTAACATAAGGTTCCGAGGTTTTATCATTTTTGGACTTTGCAAAATTCGTATTAAGGCGATTTTTGATAGGGATTTCGAGGGGTTTCTTGAGGCAAGTTACTCTTGATTATTTTTATGCAATAATATTATTTACCCATTGAATTTACCACCTAGTTTGTGTGTTTTTGAGGTGAACTTTTAGGAGTTTTGGGCTAGGGAGTGGAGAGTGAAATTTGGGGATTTGAGTGACGATTTGGTTTCGAAATTTGGTAAATTTGGTATGGTTGGACTCGTGGTTGAATGGGTATTCGGATTTTTGTATCTTTTATTGGATTCCGAGATGTGGGCCCAAGGTTGACTTTTGAGTTGACTCTTGATTAAGAACCTAGAATTTTCACATGGAATTAATTTATATAGCTCGTGTTGATTGTATCGAATTGTTTGTGGCTAAATTTGAGGCATTCAGAGGCCGATTTGCAAGGCAAGGGCTTGCTAGCGGAGTAATTCGACTTGCTTGAGGTAAGTATCATATTTAAACTCGGTTGAGGCACCAGTTGCCTGAATTGTTATGATAGCCACATGATTTTGGGTGCGCACATGCGTGGGGATGAGCCTATGTATGGGTACCGGGGTTATATATTCATGTTCGGGTTGTGCTCGGGATCTTATGAGCCTAGAATTGACTGTTAAGCTTTTAAGATATGATATCTCACATGTTGTAACAGTTTATGTGATCTATTTGAGGCATGCTGAGACTACTTAGAGGGTTAACCAGAGAACGATCTTGTTAAATGTGTTTATGTAATGAAATTGCCGATTTGAGCTGCGCTAGCACACTTTGCACATGCCTGTACTTTAGCATGTCATTTATACCAGTCCAGGGACATGAGAAATCTTATTTCATTCATCATATACATGTACACTTGCTTTATTGCTTATGTATGATATGTTTGGACTGGAGGCCTGTGACTATGCCAGGCGGATTACGTTAATGGCACGTGAGTTGTCCGTACAGGACCTATTGTTAGCACGTGAGTTGGCCGTGGGGATCCATATATTGATATTATTGGCACGTGAGTTATCCGTGCAGCATATAAGTTGTCCGTGCTGATCCATATATTGATAATATTGACACATGAGTTGTCCGTGCAGTGCGTGGAATTTGTATTTTCTTGATCATTTATCGGATTTACTTGTTTCCTTCCTTTACATGCCATAATATTGTCTAAGCAGGGTATTTGAGAAACTGTGCACATGCACACATAGATATTCTCCTCACGAAGCTTGATGAGTTAGTTTTAAATATTGTGTTGTGCTGGTTTAAAAGGGCAGAATTACACATGAGTAACTAGTATCCTCAATAATTTAAGCTTCTCTTACCTTGCCTTGTTTATTTACGATACTTATTCAGTTGGTTATACTCACGCTACACCCTGCACTTCATGTGCAGATCCAGGTATTTTCGAGCACAATGGTTGTTGATCTTGGAGTTTCAGCCATATTTCGGAGATTTTTTGAGGTAGCTGCCGTGGCGTCCGCAGACCTTGACTCTCCTCCCCTATCTCTCAGTTTTACTTATTCTATTCTACTTTCATAGACAGTGTATCGGACTATGTTATTATATAGATACTCATGTACTTAGTGATACCCGCGTTTTGGGAAATTCTGTATTGAGTTGTGGCATTTTCATCCAGTTTTATGAGATTTTTACTTACTTAAACCTATTTCAGTATATTTTGAATTTAAAAATACTGGTATGTGTGAGTTGTCGGCTTGCCTAGTATCTTGATAGGAGCCATCACAATATGTTGAGTTTTGGGTCGTGACAAGTTGGTATTAGAGCCTAGGTTACATAGGTCTCACGAGTCATGAGCAGGTTTAGTAGAGTCTTGAGAATCGGTACGGAGACGTCTGTACTTATCTTCGAGAGGCTGCCGAACCCTTAGGTAAAACTTCACATTCTTGTATTCTTGTCGTGCGAATTTGTTGATTCCGGAATCTAAACTTCTTGTCATGACCCAAAATCTCACCTGTCGTGATGGCACCTATCTCAATACTAGGCAAGCCGAAAATCTCAACAAACGACAATTTCTCTCAAGATTGAAAATATAATATTTAAATACAATACAAACACTTCCTAAAACCTGGTGTCACTGAGTTCATGAGCATCTAATATGAATACAAGTCTGGAAAATACTCAAACTATAATAGTCTGAGACCAAATACGGTAAACAAATAGATAGAGAAGGAGAGACATGGTCTGCGGAATATGGCAGCTACCTCAAAATCTCCTGAAAATCAACTGCTCTAAAGGATCAACACCCGCTATGTCTAGGAACACCTGGATCTGCACACGAAGTGCATGGTGTAGTATGAGTATAACCAACTCAGCAAGTAACAATAATAAATAAGGAACTGAAGATAGTAACGAGCTGCACAGTTATGGTTCATTTCCAGTAATCCCAACAAAGAATAGACATGCTATCAAATCTGGCAGTTTAATGTCAAATAAATTTTTATACAGTTCTTGTTCATGTAATCCGTATATCAACAATCTTTCAAAAATTTCACAACAATGACAGATAGCAACTAAGTGCAACAACAAATGGAATTCAAGTACAACCTCTCAGAACAACAATCACTCACTGGTATCCCAACCCTCATCACTCCCTAGGCTCCCAGCCCTCATCACTCACTCAATGGGTACCTGCGCTCACTGGAGGTGTACAGACTCCGGAGGGGCTCCTACAGCCCAAGCACTATAATCTGCATGGATAACTCACGTGCTGCACGAACAACTCACGTGCCATAATATAATTATCTGGATCCACACAGCCAACTCACGTGATGCACGGTCAACTCACGTGCCATAGTATAATATAAGGATCTGCACGGTCAACTCACGTACTATAGTATAATATAAGGATCCGCACGGCCAACTCACGTGCTATAGTATAATATAAGGATCTGCACGACCAACTCACGTGCTGCACGGATAACTCACGTGCTATAGTATCAATATCTCACAATCAAGCCCTCGGCCTCACTCAGTCATAAATCTCTCTAGTCTCTCGGGCTCTCAATAATTATGAAATCAGCCCAAACAACAATGATATGATGTATTAATAATAATAATAATAGAGACTGAGATAAAATGTGCAAGTAAAAACTGAGACTGAGTACATATAGCATTTAACAGGCAATTCAACAAGTACGCGACCTCTGTGTGTCCCAACAGTACTGTCACATAGCCTAAGCATGATTTCTAACATGATTTACAGTCAAATTTTATCAACAGATAGAGAGCATATAGCTAACAATAAAATATTCAACTTTATAGTTTCTCGGGACGGACCAAGTCACAATCCCCTCGGTACACACCCACACGCCCGTCAACTAGCATGTGTGTCACCTCCAAAATAATCACATGATACCAAAATTCGGGGTTTAATACCCTCAGGACCAGATTTAAAACTGTTACTTACTTCAAGCCGTGAAATTCTTATTCTGCAATGTCCTTTCCTCGTGAATTGGTCTCCAAACGCCTCGAATCTGGTCATAAATAATTCGTTTCAGTCAATAAAATTCATTGGAATTAATTCCATAAGAAAATAATGATTTTTCATAAAAATATAAAAATTTGCTCAAAAATCGCCCGTGGAGCCCACATCTCGGAACTCGACAAAAGTTACAAAATCCGGAAGCTCATTCAACCACGAGTCTAACCATACCAATTTTACCAAAATCTGACCCCAACTCGACCCTCACATCTTAAATTTAAACCAAGAGGGTTTTCAAATTTCCCAACTCAATTCACCAATTAAATGATAAAAACAACCATGAATTTAGGTAATTTAACCAATATTGAGTTAAGAACACTTACCCCGTTGTTTCCTCTGAAAATCACCCAAAATCGCCTCAAATCCGAGCTCCAAATCGCCAAAAACTGAAAATGGGACTTAAACTCACTGCCCAGGCTTTTTTTCTTCGCGAACGCGGTCAGTGCCTCGCGTTCGCGAAGCACAAAATATCTCCCGTCCAAATTCCTCCTTCGCAAACGCGACATCACCCTCGCGTTCGTGAAGCACAAAATGCCTCTGCCTCAATGCCTTCTACGCAAATGCGTTCAACCCATCGCGAACGCGATGCTTCGTTCCCCCTCACTACGCGAACGCATAGAGCAATTGCCTGGGGTCCTTAGCTGCTTCCTCTCTTCTTCGCGAACGTGTAACGCCTCTCGCGTTCGTGATGTACACCCGGTCCACCTTTCGTGAATGCGTGCTTCTCTTCGCAAACGCGAAGAGCAAATATTGCCAGCCTCTCAGTTCCTCTTCGCGAATGCGAGGCTCCATTCGCGAACGCGATGAAAGAAACCACATAGTGCATCAAAAAATTTCCAGCAGAGTTCCAAGTCCAAAATCCAAGCCGTTAACCATCCGAAACTCACCCGAGCCCCTCGGGACCTCGACCAAATATACCAACAAGTCCTAAAATATCATACGAACTTAGTCGAATCCTCAAATCACCTCAAACAATGCTAAAACCATGAATTATACCCCAATTCAATCCTCTAATGAACTTTGAAATTTCTAATTTCTACAAAACGACTCCGGAACCTATCAAATCACGTGCGATTGACCTCAAATTTTGCACACAAGTCATAAATAACATAACATAGGTATTCCAATTTCAGAATCGAATTCCGACCCCGATATCAAATAGTCAACCCCCCGGTCAAACTTCTCAAAAATTAAACTTTCGGCATTTCAAGCCTAATTCATCTACGGACTTTCAAATAATATTCCGGACACACTTCTAAGCCCAAAACCACCATACGGAGCTATTGGAATCATCAAAATTTGAATCCGAGGTCGTTTACACATAGGTCCATATCCGGTCCACTTTTCTAACTTAAAATTTTCGATTATGAGACTAAGTGTCTCATTTCACTCCGAGTTCTTTCCGGACCCAAACCAACTAACCCGATAAGTTATAAATCAATTGCAAGACATAAATTGAGCAGTAAATAGGGGAATGAGGTTATAATATTCAAAACGACCGGCCGGGTCGTTATACTTCTATTATTCTATTCTCTCACAGATAGTGAGTACACGTGCTACCGAATCGGGTGGACGGCCACCAGTAGCACCAGCTAAGGCCACAAGAGGCTGGGGCCGCAGTAGAGGCCAAGGTATAGCTCATACAGTAGTTAGAGTAGCACCTGTAGACCCACCAGTTGCTCTAACTTAGAAGCAGATTCCAGGTGTAGTTGAGCCGGTGGGACCAACTCAGGCACCAACAGTGCCTATTGTGATTTCAGGCCTTCAGTAGTCTTTGGCCTAGATATTGACTGTTTGTATTAGCCTTGCTCAGGCGGTTTCAGTTCAGGCCGCACCAACCACTTCTCAGGCCGGGGGAGGTGCTCAAACTCCCGTACTCTAGAGCAGGTGGTGCAAGGACTCTAGACACTTGGGTATTACCAGCCTAGCAGGTTGTAGCTGTTCAGGGCCATGTGGGTCCTGATATGAGTGACAAGGAGCAGAAGAGGCTAGAGAGATTTGGGAGGCTTAGGCCTCTATCATTCAGTGGGGCTAAGTCAGAGGATGCTCAGGACTTCTTAGATAAGTGCTAGTGTATTCTTCGCACGACGGGTATTCTAGAGACTAATGGAGTCTCCTTTACTACTTTTCAGCTATCAGGGGATGCCTTCATATGGTGGGAGACATATGAGAGGAGCAGGCCAGTCGGTGCAGCACCAATTTCATGGCACGACTTCTCCGTTCTCGTTTTGGAGAAATTTGTGCCACCAACCCGCAGAGAGGAGTTATGTAGGCAGTTTGAGCAGCTACGCCAAGAGGGCATGTCTGTGACACAATATGAGATGAGATTTTCAGAGTTAGCTTTCACGCGATCTGGTTGGTTCCCACAGAGAGGGAGAGGATTAGGAGGTTCATTGATGGCCTCAACTATCAGTTGTGTTTTGTTATTACTCGAAAGAATGCATCAGGTGCTAGGTTCGACGAGGTGGTTGATATCGCTTGGCAGCTAGAGTTTCTCCATAGTCAGGAGTGTGAGGAGAGTGAGGCCAAGAGGCCTCGTAGTTCGGGTGGTTTCAGCGGTGTTTCTTCTGGGGGTTAGTCCCACCACAACAGGGGTCGTTCTTATAGGCCCACTTAAACGGCTCATCCAGCTCATCGTGGTGCATTAGTTAGCCACAGTTCTTACAGTGCTCGTTCGGGTCAGTCTTCATTCAGTGTATTACCAGCATAGAGTGCTCACCATGCCTCGTCTACTCAGGTTTCTATAGGCAGTTCCTCGGGTTACAGGAGCAGTAGCTCCGTCAAAGGAGGGTTGTTTCGAGTGCGGGGACTTGAGTCATCTCAAGAGGGATTGCCCTAGATTATTGAGTGGGGTTCCACATTAGAGTTCTCAGTCGATGATACCAACACCAACAGTTACACCACCCGCTCAGCCAGCTCGGGGTGGGCCATAGGAAGTTAGAGGTCGCCCTAGAGGGGGAGGCCGATCAGATGGTGGTCAGGCTCGATTCTATGCTATTCTTGCCAGGCCATTGCTTCAGACGCAATGATCACCGGTATTGTTTCAGTATGCCACATGGATGCTTTCACATTATTTGACACTACTCTACTTATTCCTATGTATCATCCTATTTTACTCGTTATTTGGATATGCCCCGTGAGTCCTTAGTCTCACCTATTCATGTATCTACATTAGTGGGCGATACTATTATTGTGGACCGTATGTATCGGTCGTGTGTGGTGACTATTGGGGGAGTGGAAACTAGAGTCAATATATTATTGCTTAATATGGTTGATTTCGATGTGATTTTGGATATGGATTGGTTGTCACCATGTCATGCTATTTTGGATTGTTACACTAAGACCGTGACGTTGGCGATGTCGGGATTGCCAAGGATCGAGTGGAGAGTTTCTCTAATTATATTCCCAGTCGGGTGATTTCATATTTGAAGGCCCAATGGATGGTTAGGAAGGGGTGACTGTCATATTTGACCTTCGTGAGGGATATTGGGGTTGATACTCCTGCTATTGATTCTGTCCCAATAGTGCGAGACTTTCCGGATGTGTTTCCTGCAGACCTACCGGGCATGCCACCCGACAAGGATATTGATTTTAGTATTGACTTGGTGTCGGGCACTCAGCCCATTTCTATTCCTCCATACCGCATGGCACCAGAAGAGTTAAGGATTTGAAAGAACAACATCGGGAGCTTCTTGATAAGGGATTTATCCGGCCTTGTGTGTCGCCTTGGGGTGCAACGGTTCTATTTGTGAAGAAGAAGGATGATACCAAGCGGATGTGCATCAACTATAGGTAGTTGAACAAAGTTACAATCAAGAACAAGTATCCTTTGCCGCGCATTGATGATTTATTTGACCAGCTTCAGGGAGCGAGGGTGTTCTCTAAGATTGATTTGAGGTCTGGGTATCACCAGTTGAAGATTTGGGACTCGGATATTCTGAAGATGACATTCAAGACCCGCTATGGTCACTATGAGTTCCTTGTGATGTCTTTTGGGCTGACCAATGCCCCAGCAGCGTTCATGCATCTGATGAACAGTGCATTTCAGCCACATCTTGATTCATTTGCCATAGTATTCATTGATGATATCCTGGTGTACTCACGTAGCCAGGAAGAGCATGCTTAACATTTGAGGATTGTACTACAGCGGTTGAGCGAGGACAAACTTTATGCCAAGTTTTCCAAGTGTGAGTTTTGGCTTAGTTCGGTGGAGTTCTTGGGGCATGTGGTGTCCAGAGAGGGTATTAAGGTGGATCCAAAGAAGATAGAGACGGTTCAGAGTTGGCCCAAACCGTCTTCAGCTACTGAGATTCGGAGCTCTCTCATCTTGGCTGGATATTATCATCGCTTTGTGGAGGGTTTCTCGTCCATTGCAGTGCCTTTGACCAGGTTGACCCAGAAGGGTGCTCCATTCAGGTGGTCGAATGCGTGTGAGGAGAGCTTTTAGAAGCTCAAGACTGCCTTGACCACAACTCTAGTTCTAGTTTTGTCTTCAGCGTCAGGTTCTTACACAGTGTATTGTGATGATTCTCGAATTGGTATTGGGTGTGTATTGATGCAGGGGTAGAGTGATTGCTTATGCTTCATGCCAGTTTAAGCCTCATGAGAAGAACTACCATGTTCATGATTTGGAATTGGTAGACACTGTTCATGCATTGAAGATTTGGAGACATTATCTCTATGGTGTGTCTTGTGAGGTATTTACGGATCATCGGAGTCTCCAGCACTTGTTCAAATAGAAAGATCTAAATTTGTGGCAATAGAGATGGTTGGAGCTGCTAAAGGACTATGATATTACCATTCTGTATCATCCTGGGAAGGCCAATGTGGTGGTCGATACCTTGAGTCGAAAGGCGATAAGTATGGGTAGACTTGAATTCATTCCTGTTGGTGAGAGACCGCCTGCATAAGATGTTCAGGCCTTGGCCAACCAGTTCGTGAGATTAGATATTTCGGAGCCTAGTCGGGTTCTAGCTTATGTGGTTTCTCGTTCTTCCTTATGTGATCGCATCAGAGAGTGTTAGTATGATGATTTCCATTTGCTCATCCTTAAGGACACGGTTCAGCACGATGATGCCAAGGAGGTTACTATTGGAGAATGGGGAATTGGGGATGCAGGGTCAGATTTGTGTGCCCAATGTGGATGGGTTATATGAGTTGATTCTTGAGGAGGCCCATAGTTCGTGGTATTCTATTCATCCGGGTGCCGCAAAGTTGTATAAGGACTTGAGGCAGCACTATTGATGGAAGAGGATGAAGAAAGACATAGTGGAATTTGTAGCTCGGTGCCTAAATTTTCAGCAGGTGAAGTATGAACATTAGAGACCGGGTGGATTGCTTCAGCGGCTTGAGATTCCGGAGTGGAAATGGGAGTGTATCATCATGTATTTCGTAGTTGGGCTCCCATAGACTTCGAGGAAGTTTGATGCTATTTGGGTAATTGTGGATCGGTTGACCAAGTCCGCGTATTTCATTCCAGTTGGGACTACTTATTCTTCGGAACGGTTGGCTGAGATCTACATCCGCAAGATTGTTCGCCTTCACGGTGTACTGGTGTCCATCATTTCAGATCGGGACGCGCAGTTTACATCACAATTTTGGAGAGCATTGTAGGTTGAGTTAAGTACAACATTCCATCCTCAGACGGACGGGCAGTATAAGCGCACTATTCAGATATTGGAGGATATGCTACGCGCTTGTGTCATAAATTTTGGGGGTTCTTAGGATCGGTTTCTGCCGCTTGCCGAGTTTGCCTACAACAACATCTTACCAATCGAGCATTCAGACGGCTCCGTATAAGGCTTTATATGAGAGAAGGTGTCGATCTCTGGTGGGTTGGTTTAAGCGGGTGAGGCTAGGTTATTGGGTATTGACTTGGTTCAGGATGCTTTAGACAAGGTTAAATTGATTCAGGATCGTCTTCACACGACGCTGTCTAGACAGAAGAGTTATGCCAATCGAAAGGTTCACGATGTTGCTTACATGATGAGGGAGAAGGTACTCCTCAGAGTTTCGCCCATGAAGGGGGTTATGTGGTTCGAGAAGAAGGGCAAGCTAAGCCCTCGGTACATTTGCCCGTTTAAGGTGTTTAAGAGGATTGGGGAGGTGGCTTACAAGCTTGCCTTGCCGCCTAGTCTGTCGAGTGTTCATCTAGTGTTTCATGTTTCCATACACCAGAAGTATGTCGGCGATCCATCTAATGTTTTGGACTTTATCACGGTTCAGTTGGATGGTGATTTGACTTATGATGTGGAGGCGGTGGCAATTCTAGATCGGCAGATTCGAAAGTTGAGGTCAAAGAACATAGCTTTAGTGAAGGTGCAGTGGAGAGGTCATCCAGTTGAGGAGGCTACTTGGGAGACCGAGCGGGATATGCAGAATAGATATCCACGCATATTTGAGACTCCAGGTATGATTCTAGACCCGTTCGAGGACGAACGTTTGTTTAAGAGGTGGAGGATGTAACGACCTGGCCAGTCGTTTTGAGTATTATAGTCCTGTTCCCCTATTTACTGCTTATTATTTTCTCAATTGCTGTTATGTGACTTGTCGGGATAATCGATTTGGTTCCGGGGATATTTCAGAATGAGTTGTGACACTTAGTTCCAAGGTTGGAAGCCTAAGTTGAAATGGTTGACCAGATATTAACTTATCTGTAAACGGCTTCGGAGTGGAGTTTTGATGGTTTCAATAGCTTCGTAGGGTGATTTTGGACTTAAGAGTGTGTTCGGATAGTGATTTGGAGGTCTGTAGTGGAATTTGACTTGAAATAGCGAAAGTTAGAAAATTAGAAGTTTGGGAAGTTGAGAAGTTTGATCGAGAGTTGACTTTGGGGTTGCCGGGCTTGGATTTTGGTTCCAGAAGTTGGAATAGGTCCATTGTGTCATTTATGACTTGTGCGCAAAATTTGAGGTTAATCGGAGTTGATTTGATAGGTTTCGGCATCAATTGTAGAAGTTAGAATTTCTTAGTTTTTATTAGGCTTGAATTGAGGTGTGATTCGTGTTTTTGATGTTGTTTGAGTAATTTGAGGCCTCGACTAAGTTTGTATCGTATTGTAGAACTTGTTGGTATATTTTGTTGAGGTTCAGGGGGCCTCGGGTGGATTTCGGATGGTTAATGGATCGAATTTGGAACTTAAGGTATGGCCGGGCAGACCTGGATTGGTGTGATCGCACCTGCGAAGGTCATGGTCGCAGGTGCGAGGCCGCATGTGCATGGATGGAATCGCAGAAGTGGCCTGGAATGAAGTGGGCAGTGATCGCAGGTGCGATGGTTTTGTCCGCACCTATGATGTCGCAAATGCAGAGAAAGGGTCGCAGGTGCGAGGTCTAGGAGTGAGCCTGGGGAGTGCATGTGCGGAGCGTGTTCTGCAGATGCAGACTCATATCTGCGCAATTTGATCGCAGATGCGGAAGTGGGCTGGAATAGGTGGATCGCAGAAGCGATGGAAATCTCTGCAAAAGCGGAACCGTAAGTGCGGTTAAATGATCCGCAGAAGCGATAACCTCTGGGCAGTGTATATTAATGTAAGGTTCCGAGGTTTTATCATTTTTGGACTTTGGAAACTCGGATTAAAGCGATTTTTAGGGGGATTTCGAGGGGTTTCTTGAGGTAAGTTATTCTTGATCATTTTATGCAATGATATTGTTTACCCATTGAATTTGCCACCTAGTTTGTGTGATTTTGAGGTGGAAATTTGGGAGTTTTGGGCAAGGGATTGGAGAGTGAAATTTGGGGATTTGAGTGACAATTTGGTTTCGAAATTTGGTAAATTTGGTATGGTTGGACTCGTGGTTGAATGAGTATTCAGATTTTGTAACTTTTATTAGATTCTGAGACGTGGGCCGGGGTTGACTTTTTGACTTTTGATCAAGAACTTAGCATTTTCATATGCAATTGATTTCTATAGCTCGTGTTGATTGTATCGAATTGTTTGTGGCTAGATTCGAGGTGTTCAGATATCGATTCACGAGGCAAGGGCTTGCTAGCGGAGTGATTCGATTTGCTTGAGGTAAGTATCGTATTAAAACTCGGTTGAGTCACCAATTTCCTGAATTGTTGTGATAGCCACGTGCTTTTGGGTGCGCACATGCGTGGGGATGAGCCCATGTGTGGGCACCGGGGTTATATATATTCATGTTCCCGGTTGTAGACAGACTCTTATAAGCCTAGAATTGACTGTTAAGCTTTAAGCTATGATATCTCACATGTTGTAACAGTTTATGTGATCTATTTGAGCCATGCTGAGACTACTTAGAGGTTTAACCCCTGGACGATCTTGTTAAATGCATTTAAGTGATGAAATTGTCGATTTAAGCTGCGATAGCGCACTTTGCACATACCTACACTTTAGCATGTCATTTATACCAGTCTAGGGACATGAGAATCCGATTTCATTCATCATATATATGTATACTTATTTTATTGCTTATGTATGATATGTTTGCACTGGAGACCTGTGACTATGCCAGGCGGATTACGTTATTGGCACGTGAGCTGTCTGTGCAGGTCCTATTGTTAGCACGTGAGTTGTCCGTGCGGATCCATATATTGATATTATTGGCACATGAGTTGTCTGTGTGAATCCATATATTAATAATATTGACACGTGAGTTGTCCGTGTCGCACGTGAGTTGTCCGTGCAGGTCCTATTATTAGCACATGAGTTGTCCGTGCAACACGCGAGTTGTCCATGCAGTGTGTGGAATTTGTATTTTCTTTATCATTTATCTGATTTACTTGTTTCCTTCCTCTACATTCCATAATACTGTCTGAGCAGGGTATTTGAGAAATTGGGCACATGCACACATGGATATTCTTCTCACGAAGCTTGATGAGTTAGTTTTAAATATTATCTTGTGCTGGTTTAAAAAGGCAGAATTACACCGGAGTAACCAGTATCCTCAATAATTTAAGCTTCTCTTACCTTGACTTGTTTATTTACGGTCATAGTGGATGTTGATCTTGGAATTTCAATCGTTTTTCAGAGATTTTTCGAGATAGCTGCCTTGGCGTCCGCAGACCTTGACTCTCCTCCCCTATCTCTTAGTTTTACTTATTCTGTTCTACTTTCTTAGACAATGTATCAGACTATATTATTGTATAGATGCTCGTGTACTCAGTGACACCTAGGTTTTGGGAAATTCAGTATTGAGTTACAGTGTTTTCATCCAGTTTTATGAGATTTTTACTTAAACCTATTTCAGTATATTTTGAATTTTAAAATGTTGGTATGTGTGAGTTGTCGGATTGAATAGTATCATGATAGGCGCCATCACGACATGTTGAGTTTTGGGTTGTGACAAGACCAATTATGCATCATTTTGGTTCCGGACTCCTGGGTATATAAGTAGATAGACCTTAGACTTTAATGACGCATTTTAAAACCGTGCGAGCCTAGGCCTAAAGCGGATAATATCACTAGTGGGCTGAGCTATTACATATGGTATCAGAGCCGAATCTAAACCTCAGCAAGGACGCTGGGTCCCAAGGGGGGGTGAATCTGATGCACATGAAGGAGGACGGGTCAGGCAGGACCGGCAAGCTTCTGAAGAAGGAGTGCACATGCCGCCTTAGGAAAATCCTACATCCGAACTGGAGAGGAAAGTGAAGAGATTTATAAGGCATGTCACAAGTTCACATTGTACGCGCACATTTGGGACTCAAGGTGGCGTAGCGCAAAAAGACAATTTCGTGCGCGCCTAGGTCCGAAGTGGACAATACGTGCCATGAGCTTAGGTCGTGACAAATATGGTATCAGAGCTATTCCGCGTGCAATCTTGAATGGTGGTGAGACAAACCTCAGCGAGGATGCTGAGTCCCTAAGTGGGGGTATATATGACAACCTAGGCGAATCCCACATCGACAAAACACGATAGAGATACTGGGTATATAAGTAGACATGCCTTAGACTCTAGTGACGCTTTTAAAGTCATGTCGGTCTAAGCCTAAAGCGAATAATATCACTACTGGATTAGGCTGTTACATATGCCTATGTTGAAATTTTCTTAAACTAGGTTAAATATCTAATCTTGCCACCCGCAATCGTAAGCTAAACAAATTTGCCATGACTAGTAGACCTCTTTGAAAGCTTTTCTTGTGTGTAAAATTCAAGTTGGAATTTACTTTGAACCTTCCCCGACTTTCTTTTTTCTTTGTGCTTTTTATTTCCCTTTGTTCCATTTATTTCCCTTTTTGGCTACCTCTATTTTTCTATTTGTCATTTTATTATTTTTTATATTTTTATTTTCTATATTCTATTAAATAATATGCGGTCTCCAGTAAGAACACTCAAAAAAAGAGACTCCAAAATTTTAAAATTACATAAAATAAGTATTCTCTTAATCTCAAATCTATGAGTTTTCTTCTTTTTGTATTATATCATAAAAAATTATGTATTCTATGGTTATTAAATATAATTAAAATCTCTTTACTATTAGCTTATGATGAAAATTTTATATGCATTGCTTAGAAAAAATGAGATTTATGATTTTAATTTTTGGGAACTAGTTTATTTAATTTTATCCTTATGGGGTATAGTTTATCTAATGAAGATATTTTTAAAACAAATCTTATTTTGATTGATGTAATTTTCTTATTGAAGATGTTATCTTACTTGTGTAAATTTATTTTTAATATATAGAAAAAGATGTAATTTTCTAGTGAAAATGTTGATTTTACTTGTGCTGTTATAGTAAATGTGTGATTCCTTATTTAAAATGCTAATTACGTTTGTTTTGATAACTGAGATGTATTTTTCATATTCGCAAATAAATAATACCTATTAAGTTGACCAAAAAAACGAATAAAAATTCCTAATAAACTTCATATTAATCATTATAAGGTATACACTAAAGAAAATTATGGCACCCGTCACCTTCAAATTTTAGATCCGCCTCCGGTCGCAGAGCCACACTGAAGCAAGGTAGTCGTTTGATATTCTTTGCTAAAAGAATTTACTTATATAGATGTATATTACAAGTTAAAATAATAAAATACCTAATAAATATAATAATTGCATCTTCATGATTTGAAGCAGAAGCTTAACATAGCTTATTTTTATAAAAGTTGAATCTCTTTAGAAATCTCTAACTCCGACACTGCATGATACATGGAGAGTCGGAGCCTCGAACTAGACATGACATTCTGACTGACTATACCGAGCAAATTAAAGTTATGCCAAAATGGAGATTCTCAACATAAACTTGATAACCTCAGATTAGCCACAACAACAAACAAATACAATCATTAAATTTTCCATTTGCGAAGCATTTTCAGAGCACGGAAAAATTATAGCATGAGAACACTTAACCAGTCCCGCCCCATCTCGCTCTGCCCCCGTGTAATCCGTGTCACAGAGGCGGATTTATGTGGAGGGGTGGGGTACATGCACTCATGCTCCTCTCCCTAGGTTATGTATATACCATACCAATTTTAAAATTATCTATATAAATATGTTGGTGACCACCCATGCTCAATTGACTACCTTGGTGAATTGGTAAGTTGGTGTCCTGTGTACCCCAGGTCAAGGGTTTGATCCCTGTCCCTTCACCTTTTCTATATTAAGTTTTTTTTTAAAGTTCATTTTGGCTAAAAATATGGCCCACGTTTTTAGGAGGAATTTGGGTATATACTATCAAATCCCTAATTCCTAAAAACAAACTTCACAGTCGGTCTCCCTCTCAACTCTCTCGCTCTCTCCCTTCACTTTTTCTATATTAAGTTTTTTTTAAAGTTCCTTTTGGCTAAAAATATGGCCCACATTTTTAGGAGGAATTTGGGTATATACTATCAAATCCCTTCTCTCTCTCTCTCTCTCTCTCTCTCTCTCTCTCTCTCTCTCTCTCTCTCTCTCTCTCTCTCTCTATATATATATATATATATATATATATATATATATATATATATATATATATGTGTGTGTGTGTGTGTGTGTGTGTGTGTGTGTGTGTGTGTGTGTGTGTGTGTGTGTGTGTGTGTGTGTGTGTGTGTGTGTGTGAGAGAGAGAGAGAGAGAGAGAGAGAGAGAGAGAGAGAGAGAATGGATTCTTCAAGAAAGCAACATTTCTTCTCCACTACCACGTTTCTTTAAAATTCTTAGCCTCAAGTATCTAACAGAGGCGTATCCAGGATTTTAAGAACATGGGTGCACCATTATCTTTAAGATAAATGTTTGGTTCGATTATATAAAATTTATGGTGATAACAAGTTCACGACTTCACGAGCAAACTATATTAATATTATATTCGCAAAAAATATCATTCACTTTACAATTGTCCTCGACGAGTTTTCATACTTTGAAAACGGTCGATAATAGCATCATTACTTACTGTTTTAAATATCTTACACTCTAACATGTGCTTTGAATCTTTCCACACCCTTGTTCCAACCCCTAAAATCATCTTTTGTAAATGCATCCCCTGTATTTCCACAGATTTCAAGTTCATTCTTGAATAAATAATAACACAAACAAAATGCCACATTTGCTTTTATGCTATACTCCAACCATTGAGAATATGGTCCCCTAAATCAAGTTGGACTAAACTGACGCATTTTACTCCCAATCTTAGTTTTAGGAAAGGTATGACCAATCGGTTGACAAGGCCCTTTGTTTATATAATATCTCCTCACTTCATCTCGAATATTAGGACCATAATCCGAAATTGGCATTCTTTCTTTGGGATCCGGTTCAAAAGATTTCAAATCAAGCACTTTATCAACATTTGAAAGTAGAGAAGGATTTGTCGATCTCTCTTTGAACTTCCGGAGCGATTTGTGAACTCATGGATGGCCAACTAGCACTAGAACTTGGTTCACCATTTTTCGGCTTGGTGAGAAATCTATCCATTTTAATCTTATGGATCGTTCCTATAAAATTAAATATTCACACTTCTATTTAATCTATCTTAGTTCAAATAAATTGTTAAATTCAAATCAATCATATTAAAGCATGTCAGTCAACATATGAAAAAGTTATAGCACAAAAATTAGACATCTGTAGTTCTATACATGTATGTTTGAACTTATACACTTAAATTGTGTTTGGATTTGAGCAAGTTCTTCAATAAAGCTACAACGAGAGAATTAAAATACAGAGCAAGGAGAGAGTAGTTAGATACCTGAGGCTGGGAATTTTAAAGGAACGTGGCCGTGGAGAAGAAATGCTGCTTTCTTGAAGAATCCATTATATATATATATATATATATATATATATATATATATATATATATATATATATATATATATATATATATATATATATATATATATATATATATATATATATATATATATATATATATATATATATATATATATATATATATATATATATATATATATATATATATATATATATATTGTTTTTAGGAATTAGGGATTTGATAGTATATACCCAAATTCCTCCTAAAAACGTGGGCCATATTTTTAGCCAAAAGGAACTTTAAAAAAAAAACTTAATATAGAAAAGGTGAATGGACAGAGAGAGAGAGAGAGAGAGTTGAGAGGGAGATAGACTATGAAGTTTGTTTTTAGGAATTAGGGATTTGATAGTATATACCCAAATTCCTCCTAAAAACGTGGGCCATGTTTTTATCCAAAAGGAACTTTTTTTAAAAAAAACCTTAATATAAAAAAGGTGAAGGGACAAGGATCGAATCCTAGACCTGGGGTACACAGGGGCACCAACTTACCAATTCACCAAGGTAGTCAATTGAGCATGGGTGGTCACAAACATATTTATATAGATAATTTTAAAATTGATACTGTTTATACATAGCCTAGGGAGGGGAGCATGGGTGCATGTACCCCACCCCCCTCCACGTAAATTCGCCTCTATCAAATAACCTTCTTAATTAATGTTATGAAATATTTTCTTAATTTTTCAAAATCTTAAAATCACTTATTGTGGATTGAAAGTAGGTTCTTTTCTTTCTATTTTGTCTTCGAAATTCATTTTTGTTTTAGATTTCTGAAATAAAATAAATACAAAATAGTTAATTTGAAAAAATGATATTGTATAGCCGCTTTCTAAATAATAGCTAAAAAATATATGGTTTTTATATATTTTTTGTACATATATACATTTTGTATGCTATATACAAAAAATATACAAATTTTATATATTTTTTCCGCTAATGAATGTAAATAATTTCTGGCGCGAGCTAAAAGTGAAAAAACCTATATTTTTTCTTCATTTTGTAACTATATATTTGAGGAAATATGTATGAGAATCTTAAGAAAATGTCCCAAATAAGTCCTAACTTACTAATCTCTAGCCATTAATCATACACTTACCAAAACCAGCCAAGCACATATAAAATTGAAAACCCAAATAAATAAGGATTCTTTATCACCAAGAATCACAAGCAAAGATCTCTTTCCATATCTTTATGCACGATTTACAACATTAGACGCAAGAGTGAAAGGAAATTTCATGGATAAGATAGCAAACAAGGTGACGAAAGACAAAAAAAAATACAAGATTCCAAAAATCTAAGCAAAAAGGGACCTTTTTGATGGGTATGATTGTAATTTATTAAAAACATATAGATTAGTCAATATTCAAAATTCGAGAAAGATTGGAAGTGATTTGGATTGATTGGGTATCATCATAGTTAAAATCAAGTAAAAAACTTCTTCTGCGACACGTGCATCAAATATGTATTACACTTGTATCTCACACACAAGTATATATGTATATATATGTGATACATATTTGATACAAATATGATATATATGTGATACACAGTGCGATACACATATCATCTTTTTCCATGTTCATCTTCTACTTCGAATTTTCAATTCAAACCACCTCAAAATCCTCCCCCTTTCTTTTCACGAGTATGATTTAGACTATTATGATACATATAATGGATCCAAGCTTTTTGTCGAATAACTAAGATATTTACTTTAATGGGTGAAGTTGACAGCAAATGAAGACAATATCAATGTCATTATTAGATTTTGAGGATTATATGCATGGTTTGCATTATCACATTCACTTAAAACATCATTCCTGTCTTGTTTATCTACAAACAAATTTACGTGCAATAAGGACATGCATGCATGCCATGGTTCCATTTTTCTTTAATTTATTCCGGAGAGAAGTGAGCTATAAAACTTTATGATCATTAGTTGTTGTTTCCTCATTCCTGAGTATTATTGTTCTTTAATATATATATTTTTTTTGGTAAGACGCAAGCTTGAATTGCTACTATTGAACTACACGCTAGATAAGTAAAAAAATGAAAAGCACATGACAATCAATTAATTAACTACATATATCAATTCTAAACTAGTTGAAGTCGACATATACAAATTAAGTTCAAGAGGATTGAATATAGCTAAACCTATTCTCTGCTACGTTAACTTGTCATAACCTTTTTTTTGTTAGAAATTGGAACCTGCTATGCTGATAGGTAGGTTGAGTTGAAATCAAATGGCAGTACATTCTTAGGATTTTGGTGCTTTTAAAACTTTTATAAAACGGGAAAGGGAAAAAGAAAAAATGAAGAAAGAATAAACGTGCATTTCCCACAAAATTCGGCAGGTGATGGTAAATGTAAGCCATCAGTCTAATTTGTTCCCTCTCTCTCTCTCTCTCTCTCTCTCTCTCTCTCTCTCTCTCTCTCTCTCTCTCTCTCTCTCTCTCTCTCTCTCTCTCTCTCTCTCTCTCTCTCTCTTTCTTCTCATTGAATGTTGAGAGCACCGGTTACCTTTTCTTCTTTGTATCTACAAACACATTTTCAGTTTTCACCACATCATGGAATTAGAAGCAACATCTTGACTATTTAATTGCCATTTGCGAATAGAGAACAAACACTACCTAGAGAGGAGAAATGGCTGAAGAGATCATCAATGCAAGCCAATATTCTTCCCCTGAAGAATCAAATATTGCTCCAATCGTTCCTCGTTCCACAAGGAAAAAGGGAGGATGGACAGCCATCGCATTCATTCTTGGTAAAGACAAAAAACATCCAATTCATCAACCCATAATTTATCCACAGACAATATTAATGTAAATATATAAAGACTGTGTTGATCTGTTTGTGTGTGTAATGTTTCTGAAGGGAATGAATCGTTTGAGAAATTGGCGTCGGTGAGTTTGATATCCAACATGACCACATATTTGCGGACCAAATACAATATGGGGGGAGTATTTTTGGTGAACGTGGTCAGTATATGGTCTGGCTGCTCCAACATTACACCTTTAGCTGGTGCTTTCTTCGCTGATGCTCACCTTGGCAGATTCCTCACTCTCCTCTTTGGTTCCCTTGCTTCTTTCCTGGTATTAAAAAAATTTCTTTTCCTTGGTTTTAAATTGACGCTTTAGGCCATGCCCGCATGGTTTTTCCCAAAAATTCTAACACCATTAAAAAGTATTCAATACCTTATAAGTAGATTCTTTTTCTTTCCTATTTTCCCTTTTGCGCAAATTTTTATTTTAAACTGCTATATGGATAAGGGCTAAAATCTCGATGTGTATGTGAGTCTAGTAGCAAAGGTATGTGGTCCTAACTTTTTGGCTACGGATTTATCTGAATCTAGAACTCTTGACACGAGTATATATATACATATAAAAATCTACTAAAATGTTAACAAATATTATATTGAACCCAGAATTTTGACAATAAAGTTGAACCCATTAAGTTTAAATTCCGCTATGTCATTAGGAACAACTGGTTGAAAGCCCCCATTCTTGTTCTTTTGGCAGGGGATGGGAATGGTGACTCTAACCGCTGGAGTAGATGAACTCAGGCCACCTAATTGTCAGGGCCTTGCAACTTGTTCCGATCCACACAAATGGCAGCTTGCATTCCTTTTTGCAGGTCTTGGATTTATGGCTATAGGTTCAGGAGGTATCCGAGCTTGTAACATCGCCTTTGGGGCTGATCAATTTGACACTAATACAGAGAAGGGAAGGTCTCAGCTCAAAAGTTTCTTCAATTGGTGGTACTTTTCATTCACCATTGCCCTTATCATTGCTCTCACAGTTGTTATCTACATCCAGACAAATATCAGCTGGTTTATTGGCTTCCTAATCCCAACTTGCTGTTTAGCTCTTTCCATTATGATTTTCTTGATTGGTCGCAACACTTACATCCGTTTGAAGCCTCAAGGATGTGTTTTTATCGACATGGCAAAGGTTATAAATGCAGCTTGCAGAAAGAGACACGTTCGCGTTGTACCAACATCAAATTCCCTTTATGAACCTGTCCCTAAGGAAACTGCAGAAAACCAGATATCAGTGCTTAGACACACAGATAGATTCAAGTGCTTAGATAAGGCCGCTGTGATTGTGGATCCGAGCAGTGAATTGAATGGTGATGGAGTTGCTAAAGATAGCTGGAGACTCTGCAATGTTGAACAGGTCGAAAGGCTGAAATGTGTAGTGGGAATTTTACCTGTTTGGATAGCTGGAATCACTTGTTTCATCACTATGGAACAGATGAACACATTCGGGGTTCTTCAAGTAATTCAATCCAACACAAGAGTTGGGAATTTTAATATTCCTCCCGGGTGGATGGGACTAGCATCTATGATTGCCCTGGCTATATGGATCTTCATATACGAGTGTGTATACGTTCCCAATGCATCGAAAATCTCTAAGAAGGAAGCCAGATTGTCACTCCAAATAAGAGTCAAAATAGGCATTTTCATGTCAATTCTTTGCTTAGCAGTAGCTGCATTTGTAGAAACAAGGCGCCGAGACTTGGCCTTGAAAGAAGGCACATTCATCTCTCCACTAGGTGTTGCATTCTTTTTGCCTCAATTCATACTATCAGGGTTGACAGAAGCATTTGCCGCGGTCTCAGTCATGGAATTCTTGAATAACCAGGTACCAGAGACAATGAGAAGTGTAGCTGGAGCAATTTTTTTCTTGAGTCTAAGCATTGCCAGCTACCTCAACACTCTCATTGTCAATATCGTTGAGATGTTAAGTGGACTACACGGCGGAAAGCCATGGTTGGGAGGTCATGACCTTAACCAAAACAAGCTAGAACGTTTTTACATTCTTATTGCTGGATTGGGAGTACTAAACTTCATATACTTCCATTTTTACGCCAGCCGTTACATTCTAAGTTATGAAGAGTCAAAGAGGAGACAGACTGTGTTGGAAACTCGCATTGATCATGTTGACCTGCCAGAGAAGAAACCATGAAAATTGGAGCATATTAATATGGTTTAGTCATCCAAATGGAGTAATTGAATCAAAGACATGAGTTAATTAAATTTATGTCTTTTATGTGTGTTTGCGGAGCATGCTACTTTATTAGCAGTCACTGTCCAATATTAATGTTCCTCAATGCTTAAAATTTAGTAAATGCTGTAGGACTATATAGGGGCCGGATAATATATAAGGAGTTAATCCTTTTCGCTTCTTAACAACAATTATTACACCTTAATTCCAAGCAAATTAAGATGAGTTATATGACTTCTTACTGCCATATCGCTTCATTGTAATACTATCAAAACTTATTATTTCTCGCACTATAAGTTCCTTTACCTTTTATTAAATCCGTACTGAGAATCTAACAAACATTGGACCCAAAGTAAGCGCTACGTACACTTCCGATTAATTAATAGTTTGTAGAAATTACTTGTAATTTTATTCTTTTTGTTTCTGCTTTCAATGTCATTTGCGATCACAATAAGCTGTTATCAATTAAAAATAGTATCTGGAATACAAATTCGACTGTAGTATATTTAAGTCTGATAGGTTACAAGTACCTTGTTTTATGTTTTGATGATCTAACAAACTTATTGTCAAGAATCAGATAAGGAACCGGTTACATATCCTCAAGATCTTAAGATCGAAAGGTTCCAGCTTGGAATATGCTTCGACTCTTCAGAGTCAGAGGAACAACAGAGGGAACAAATAACTATCGTTTCCCGAGGAAACAGTACAAGTCAACTGCCCAAGCTATAAAGTTACTGTCTGCACACGCTATAGTGCAAAAACAATGCAGCAGTCAACTTTATGGGGAGTATTTTTTTTACCTACCTTGCTTACATCATCCTAGTGATGTCACAAATGCATTATTAACATCAAGGAAGGTAAAAACAAATCTGTTGTTCGCTTAGAGAAATCATTGAAGCTCTCACACAGTGATTGATCATCAAGCAATCAATTCTCAAGTGCATCAAGAACAAAGAACAATACTACTACAGACCAGTTCCCCACAACAAGTCATTGTATGTCCTTAGTTGAGTTGTAACTTTGTAATAGTTCTTAAATTGTATTTCCTACTTAGCTTGTTCAGAAGTATTCTGTAGGAAACTCTTTGTAAACCTTAAACCTTTGTGTTTGAGTCTTGGCTAGAGTTAGTCGAGTTATAAAGTCTTTGTAATAGAGTTATTACAAAGTGGCTTGTAATAGAGTATTACAAGTTAGTGAGGGATTAAGAGATTAATTCCTAGGGTGCATACGTTGTAATCTAAAAGTTGCTCAGTAGTGAAGTTGAAATCCTACAAGGGTAGGTCGTAATTTTTAATCCCGTTGAGTTGGAAATTTTCCACGTAAAATTCCTCTTGTCATCTACTCACTGCAGTGTGCGTGTGTTCTAGTAGGAACTGATAGAGAACCTGGTTCTCTATAGAGTTTGGTAGACCCTTATATTCTATCAATTGGTATCAGAACAGGTTTTTTCTATCAGGTTAACACCTAGAAAGGATCCTCATGGCTGCTCCTACAAACTTCGAAGAAAGCCAGTCTACTTACAGACCACCTAGGTTCAATGGACAATATTATGGATGGTGAAAAATTAGGATGCACGACTTCATCATGGCTGAAGATTCTGAGCTATAGGATGTCATATGTGACAGACCTTTTGTTCCCACCAAGAATCTTGGTGACCCAGCTGTATCCATTCCCAAGACGAGGAAGGAATTCAATGACGCTGATCGAAAGGCCATAGAAAAGAACTTTCGTGCAAAGAAAATTCTTATTTGTGGCATTGGTCCTGATGAATATAACAGGATATCGGCATGCCAATCAGCAAAAGAAATCTGGGAGGCTCTTCGGACAGCTCACGAAGGAACAACACAGGTTAAGCAATCCAAGATCGAAATGCTCACAACTGAATACGAGCTCTTCAGGATGAAAGATGATGAATCCATCCAAGATATGCACACTCGCTTCACCTCCATTATTAATGAGCTTCACTCTCTTGGTGAAACTATTCCAAGAAACAAGCTTGTCAGGAAAGTCCTTAGTGTTCTGCCCAGTTCTTGGGAAAGCAAAGTGAACGCCATTACAGAGGTGAAGGACTTGCAGACACTGACCATAGATGAACTTATTGGCAATCTAAGAATATATGAAATGAAGAAGAAGAAGGACAATGAAAGAAGAGAACCCAAAAGGGAGAAGAACCTGGTCCTCAAGACAGACAACAATGATTCAAGTGGTAAGGATGGTGATATGGCTTACTTGACAAGAAGATTCTAGAAGATGGTTCGCAGGAATGGAGGCATTCCAAAAACGGAAAACTCTAGCAAGCCAAAACATTATGATCTCTGTCATAAATGTGGCAAGCCAGGATACTTCATCAAGGAGTGACCTATCTTAAAGCAAGATCAGTACAAAAATAACTTTGACAAAGTAGCCAAGAGGAACCCGGTTCCTGATAAACGCTGCAAGAGAAAGAATGCCGTTGACAATGTTGTAAAGCAAGCTCTTGCTGCATAGGGAGACTCCTCCAGCGAATCTGAAGAAGAAAATGATCATGGTTATAGTTCAATGATGGTAGTGGAAAGTGAATCAACTGAGTATGACTCAATTTTTGCCTTGATGGCTCAGTCTGATGATGATGAAGATGACAACGATGATGAGGTAAATTTTCTAGATGTTCAGAGAAATTTGAAATCTTATTCTCCTAAAAAACTCATTTCTTTGGCAAATGTGTTAATTGATGGTCATCACAGTCTTATAAATGATAAAGATACTTTAACTGTGGAGTTAAGAGAAGCAGAACAAACCAGAGATGCCTTAGTAATAGTTGTTGTTGATTTAAAGGAAACAATTGAGAACTTGAAGAAAAAGAAGAATGCCTTAGATGAAAAAATTACAAATATAGAACATGAAAGAGATGATCCAATGGTCGTTGTGGTAGACCTAAAAGAGACCTTTGAGTGTGTAAGAAAGGAAAAAGAAGTCTTAGATGAGAGAGTTGCTAACATTGAGCATGAGAGAGATGACCTATTAGTGGTGGTAGTGGACTTGAAGGAAATAATTGGAGAACCTAAAATAGAGAGTAGGCCTGGAAATTCTCAATAGGGAAAGGAAGTTGCAAGCGAGGCATACATTAAGCTTGAAAGTGAGTTAAATTCAGTGAAGTCTAGTCTGTGTGCTGAGCTTGAGAAAAACAAACAACTTCATAAAGAACTAGGAAGAGTGAAGAGTGATCTTGAAAAATCACTCAAGTGGACCTGGTCCTCTGATGCTATCACTGCCATGTACACCAACAATGGGGGAAACATGCAGGGGATTGGGTTCCAAAGGGAAAACATTCCTTACAATCCTCATAACAAGTTGTTGTGACCAAACACACTCACGCAAGTATACGTGGTCGTCAAGTAATATAGTAGTGAGTAGAGTATCGTTCCCACAAAGACTTATGATTAACTAACTACTGGTAGAGAACCTGGTCCCTCATATAAAAAACGCATGATGCTTGCTTGGACCAGAAGATCCCTCATTCACCCCTTTCCTCATTACAAGGGACCCAATCTCGTTTGGGTTCCTAAGTCTAACTCTTGCTTTTCTTGTGTAGGGAACAGTGAAAGGAAGCAACCTACAATGGTACATGGATAGTGGCTGCTCAAAGCACATGACTGGAAGTACAAATAATTTCCTTTCACTTAAAGCCCTGCAAGGAGGGAGTGCATCCTTTGGAAATGGCAAGAAAGGATACATTTTGGGAGTTAGAAGGATTGGGAAGTCTCTTTCACACTCAATTGAAAATGTGTACTACGTGAACGAGTTGAAGTACAACTTGGTAAGTGTTTCCCAAATCTGTGACAAGGGAAGCAAGGTGGAATTTGTGTCAAAAATATGTACAGTCACAAACATAGTGACTGGTGAGGTGGTGCTAGTAGCAAAAAGATACAAAAATGTCTATGTTGTTGATTTTGAGTCTCTGCAGTATGGTGATCTCAACTGTCTAAGTGCTATTGATGATGATGCTGAATTATGGAGTAGGAGGTTGGGTCATGCAAGCTTCATGTTGCTGAACAAATTGGTCAGGAAGGACCTGGTTCATGGTCTGCCCAAATCAAGTTTCAAGGATCACAAAGTGTGTGATGCATGTGTAAAAGGCAAGCAAGTCAGATCCACATTCAAGCCCAAAAAGGAAGTCAATACCTCAAAGTCACTTTATCTTCTTCACATGGATCTATGTGGACCCATGAGGATGGCAAGCAGGGGAGGAAAGAAATATATATTTGTTATAGTTGACGATTACTCCAGATTCACCTGGACTCTGTTTCTCAGAACCAAGGATGAAACCTTTGAAGTGTTTGTTGCTTTCGTCAAAAGGATTCAAGTGAAGATGGGTAATAATGTAGCTTGCATCAGGTTTGATCATAGGACAAAGTTCGACAATGCCAAATTTGATGAGTTATGTACTGAAAATGGTATCACTGACAATTTTTCGGCTCCAAGAACACCTCAACAATATGGTGTTATGGAGAGGAAAAATAGAACTCTTGAAGACATGGCAAGAATAATGTTGATTGACAGTGGGATCGCAAAGAATTTCTGGGCAGAAGCTGTCAATACCGCTTGCTACTTGGTGAACAGGTGCATGATCAGGTCCCATCTGAACAAGACTTCATATGAACTGCTAAATGGAAGGAAGCCCAAGCTGACACATCTAAGGACTTTTGGGTGTAAACGTTTTGTCCTCAACAATGGAAAGGAAGCTATTGGAAAGTTCGATGCCAAAAGTGATGAAGGAATCTTTCTGGGATACTCATCCCAAAGCAAAGCTTACAAAGTATACAACAAAAGGACTCAATGTGTTAAAGAAAGTATACATGTGATCTTTGATGAATCTCACCTCTCCTGTGAGAAGGACAGACATGTTGACCAAGATGAAGAACCTTTATCTGTTCTAGGTGAAGTTATTGACATGGCAAATGGAAAGGCAGACATGATGAGTCATGTCAAGGAATCCAGTAAAGATAACGCAAATACATCTCCATCCATTGGAGAGGAACATGGTCCCACGATCACAACAATTGAAGCTGAAAATAGTGTTGCTGATGCAGTCCAAGGTACTCCATTTGCTGAAGTAAGAAGCGGCCAAAAACCTTAGTCAGATATACATGGGTCCTATACAAATGATATTCAGGTATCAAACTGGAAGCACAAAAGCTCACATCCTCTTGACAACATAATCACCCCTCTTGACTCAAGTGTTCAAACCAGATCAAAAGCCAGAAATTCACTTGCCTTTTCAGCCTTTCTTTCTCAAATAGAGCCCAAAAACATCAAAGAAGCGTTGAAAAATACAGACTGGATCACAACTATGCAAGAGGAGCTGCATCAATTTGAAAGAAACAAGGTATGGCACCTGGTCCCTCGACCTGCAGATCGAACCATCATAGGAGCCAGGTGGGTATCAGGAACAAACTTGATGAGTTTGGAAATACAACAAGAAACAAGGCAAGGCTTGTAGTTTAAGGCTACAATCAGGAAGAAGGGATCAATTATGATGAAAGGTTTGCTCCAATTGCTCGAATGGAACCCATTGGAATTCTTATCGCCTTTGCATGAAGTTCACACTGTTCCAAATGGATGTCAAAAGTGTATTACTAAATGGCTATCTGAAAGATGAAGTCTATGTCAACCAGCCTTTTAGTTTTCAGAGTCACGAGCATCCTGAGCATGTGTTCAAACTGGACAAGGCATTGTACGGGCTAAAGCAGGCTCCCCGGGCTTGGTATGAAAGGTTGTCAAAATTCCTTCTAAAAATAGATTTACAAGAGAAAAAATTAACAACACTCTTTTTCTGAAGAAACGAGGGAGGAATATGCTCATTGTTCAGGTATATGTTGATGATATCATCTTTGGAGCCACAACTGATTCTCTTTGTGAAGAATTTGCAAAACTCATGGGGAGTGAGTTCGAGATGAGTATGATGGGCAAATTAAATTTCTTTCTAGGACTTCAAGTGAAGCAATCTTAGAAGGGAACATTGATAAGTCAGCAGAAGTACATCAAGGAATTGCTGAAAAGGTTTGACATGGAAGCATCAAAAGTCATCGACACCCTTATTGCCACAGCTACTCGTCTAGACATAGATAAACCTGGTTCCCCTGTAAATCAGACCATGTATAGAGGGATCATAGGGTTACTCTTGTATCTTACTGCAAGCAGACCAGACATTGTGTTCAGCGTGGGCCTTTGTGCAAGTTTTCAATCCAATCCAAAGGAATCTCATCTGAAGGCTGACAAGAGAATATTGAGATATCTCAAAGGAACGAAGGACATGGTTCTCTACTATCCCTCAGGTGATAACTTTGATCTTATTGGATATGCTGGTGCTGATTATGTAGGATATCTGGTGGACAGGAAAAACACGTCTGGAATGGCACATTTCCTGGGTTCTTGTCTAATCTCGTGGGGTACAAGGAAGCAAAACTCAGTGGCACTCTCAACTGCAGAAGCAGAATATGTAGCAACTGCTTCTTGCTGTGCTCAATTGCTGTGGATCAAGCAGCAGCTGGAAGACTTTGGAGTGTTCTCAAATTGTGTGCCTCTCCTATGCGACAATACAAGTGCACTCAATATGGCCAAAAATCCATTCCAACATAAGAGAACCAAGCACATTGACGTGCGTCATCACTTCCTTAAAGACAATGTTGAAAAGGGGCACATTTGCATGAAATTCCGCACCACAGAAGATCAGATTGCAGACATATTTACCAAGGCTTTGAGTAGAGAATATTTTGAAAGAAATCGTCTGGCACTAGGATTGATAAAGCCCAACTGAGAACCTGGCCCCTCGATGATTGGCTATGAAAGACATGATCAGGTAAAATTAGCTAAAAAGTATTTTCTGGCAAAGTCTAACTCATCTCTATACCGTTACAGGTAGATACGCATGATGATTACAGAGCAAATAGGCAGTTGATGCAGTACGCGCTGGTAAAAATGGCAAAGGTTACAGATGCAAGATTAGTCAGGGAACCTGGTTCTCTTGACCCAGGTTAGTAGTTTCTCTGTTCTCTCATGCATAATTTTGAACGGTTAAAACAAGTGCCACGTCATCAGTGCGTCTGTTTATTTTCCATGCATCCTGTAAACCCAAACGTCTCACCTGTTAATAATAATTGACCCGACTCCTAAAACTGTCGCCTTTTCTTAACCGGTCCCTCATCCATCATAAATTCATCTATCACTGTCATAACTCCTCCCATCAAATTTCAAAACCCCCCATTCTTCTGCCTCTCTTCAAACTACCAAATCCCTTCTCTTCTTCTCACCATGGCTGAAAATCAAACAACCTCGAGTGTTCCAAGTGACATCCCCATCGATTCCTCATCTATTGAAACACTGATATTAGACTCCTCACCCCACACCACTGCTAACCAAAAACCTAGGATAGAGTCACCCCCACATTCCCTCTCCTTTCCTACCCACTCGAGTTTTGGTTCTCATAGGAGTCGCAAAATCTCGACTCCCAAAAGATTTGTGGCCCAAAGCCCTTCTCCTATTTCGCCGGAAAAAGGGGACGAACAGAGTTCTGCTGACAAAGAAGAAAATCAGAAAATTTCAAGCTCGCCTATGACAAAAAGGTCAAAGGTAGATCCAACTGATAGTTCCGAGAAGTTTGACTCAACAAAGACTGCTCCTGATCTTATGTCCACAGGTAACACTCCTTTCTCTACTATGATCACACTTAATATGATGTCATGCATGACATTATTAAGGCAATTTCCATTCTATAAATAGCAAGGGTTTTATTCATTTGTAAAACATCTCTCACCTGCCTTCTTTTCTCCTAAGTCATTTGAATCTTCTTTTTCTCTTGTAGTATTTCACTTGTATTTTTGGAGTGAAATAAAGTTTGAGTTGATTGTGTACGGGGACTAGGCAAAAATCAAATTTTGCCGAACCTTATTAATTTCTGGTGTTTTTTTTATTATTGTCTCACTTACTAGTTATTAGCTATCTTTAGATATAGTAGTTGTGATTTAATCACTCTCTATATATTCGGCTTTCGCAATAATATATACATTTTTTCAGCTATTATTTTGAAAGCGTATCTACGATGTTATTTTCCCTAGAAATAATATGGCATACGAAGATTGACGGAGCCCTGTTAAGCTTTTGTTAACACAACTATAAAACCAGCCTTTCCTTTCGAATAACATGTTATCAATGTTGCTCAATACTTCTGAACAAGCTAAGTAGGAAATACTATTTAAGAACTATTACAAAGTTATAACTCAACTAAGGACATACAATGACTTGTCGTGGGGAACTGGTCCGTAGTAGTGTTGTTCTTTGTTCTTGATGCACTTGAGAATTGATTGCTTGATGATCAATGACCGTGTGAGAGATTCAATGATTTCTCTAAGAGAACAACAAATTTGTGTTTACCTTCCTTGATGTTAATAATGCATTTGTGACATCACTAGGATGATGTAAGCAAGGTAGGTAAAAAACACTCCCCATAAAGTTGACTACTGCACTATTTCTGCACTGTAGCGTGTGCAGACAACAACTTTATAGTTGGGGCAGTTGACTTGTACTGTTTTCTCGGGAAACGATAGTTATTTGTTCCCTATGTTGTTCCTCTGACTCTGAAGAGTCAAAGCATATTCCAAGCTGGAACCTTTCGATCTTAAGGTCTTGAGGATATGTAACTGGTTCCTTATCTTGTTTTTGACAATAAATTTGTTAGATCATCAAAATATAAAGCAAGGTACTTGTAACCTATCAATTTCCCCTTTTTTGATGATGACAAACTTATAATTTAAACATCCCGGACAAGTTTCCCCCTGAGTCTGTATTCCCCCTTAATCAGTGCTCATTAATCAATTATGCACATTAATCTTCCCCCTTTTGGCATCATAAGAAGAAGAGCAACAAGTATATAGCAAAAAGAAGTCTAGCTTGAGTTAGCTCATGCCACTTATGTGCACACAACATGACTAAAAATAGAACATAAAGACAAGGCATAGTTAGAAAAAAGGGAAAAGCTGGCATTAGCATTAATTTGGATTTTTCAATAGGAGCAGAGTCAATGTTACTACCACCATCCACAGTTTTGAACAAACAAAAAAAACCACAAACATCATCATAAAAACTGACACTGGGGAATAGACTGATCACTAAAAACTGGACACTGTTTAGGGAGCACTTGAAGGAGATGGCTTAGAGAGGGCTTGGAGGACTAAATCCATTCGAGCATTTGCTGACATTTGCTCGTTGAGCAGTCTCTCTTTCAGGTCATCCACTTGTTTCCTAGGCTCAACATTCTCTTTTGTTAGACGAGCAACCTATTCTCATTGAGAACAACTGGAACCAGTGCCTCCTACAGCTGACTTAACTGAGTCTCAAGGATAGCATTCCTTGTTTTCAATTTTCTTATCTCCGAGGTAGCACTGTTCTGAGCATTGATCAGCTGAGATATGGTAGAAGTGCTTCCAACCCCTCAAATTTTCTCGATACACTCACATTCTTCAAGAGTAGCTTTGGAGAAGGTTTGCTTCTTTATGCCCATTTTAGCTTGTCCTTGAGGAACCTTGAAGTGCTTAAAGACCTTGGTGAGAAGGAACCCATACGGCAGCCTATGATTACCATCTTTAAAGTCTGCCACTTTGTTCATATGCTCTATCATAATCCCAGGCAGATTGGTGGTAGTGAAGTTAACCAGTACTTCCATGAGGAATAGGTATACACGAGAGGTGATAGATCTTCTCTCAGCTCGAGGCAGCAGTACCTTGTTCACCATCTCAAATAGCACTTGGTATATAGGAAGTGTAACACCCCGGGAAACTTCGAAGTACTTAAGTGTAAAGCCCGGTAAATTTTACAAAGAAAATAATGTTTCATGGTGCCGCATAGGGACCGCATACACATACAGATTTTTGATCATTTTTGTCAGCAATTATGCGACCGATATGCGGTCCGTATATCCATTATGCGGTCGCAGAACCATTCCGGAGCTCCATTTTAGGTTTTTAAAACCCAACCCTATTTCGTTAAATACACTTTTTGGGCCATTATTTAGTTATAATCTAATATTTTAGAGTGAGAGAGAGTGCCCTGGAATGAGAAAGGGTTCTTCAATAATTGTTCTTCAATTCTTGCCCAAGTTTTGGAAGATTAAGAAGGGAAACTCACTAGGTCTTCATCCTAGAGGTAAAATTCTACACCCTGACCCTCACTTTCGAATTTTATGTAGAAATGGACAATTAGCAAGATAATTTCTGGGCAGGAGGGTTGTTTATTTACATGCATGTGTTATAAAAGGGTGTAGGAAGATTGTTGAGCTAAAAATGGTAAAGATTGAGTTGTGGGATGATGGAATTCTTCATAAAAGGACCTTGGAACCTTAATGCACACTAATTGTTTGATAAAATGCTCAAATGAGCTAGAACCATGATCATCTTCCTAATTTTGATTCAATTTGTTATATTGCTATAATAGATTGAAGTTGCTGAGAATTCCGGAACATTTAGAGTGTAAGGAACCTCAAGTGATGTATGTTGGCTAAACTCTTCTTTAAGAATTGGAATTTCCATTATCCTTGTAAGTTCTGAGATGTTGATTATAAATCGAGTATTCCGATAAGTTTTGTGATAAAGATATATGTTCAATTCATGTTTCAAATTCTCTTATCATATTTTATTATAAATTGAGGATGTGTCCCAAACTATGGATTATGTATTCACATGTTATAATTTCTAGTCGTGATTTATGTGAAAGTTATTATGCCAAGTTGTGTAGAGTTTGTGATTGTGATACACCCCTACCCGCATATATTGGGGTGAGGCGACATGACCGCTTGGTGTGGGGATTATGGTATAGAGATTGTTACTGTGATACACCTCCACCCACATATATATTGGGGTAAGGCGGCATGACCGCTTTGTGTAGGGATTATGATATTGTGGGACTGTACCTCCACCCGATTATATTGGGTGAGGCGGTACAACCGCTTTGTGTATAGTTTTGGTATTGTTGTGGCACCAACACCCGCATACATTGGGGTGAGGCGGCATAGCCGCTTTGTGTTGGTGTTGGTATCGTTGATGCATTTCCACCAGCATACATTGGGATGAGGCGGCATATCCGCTTTGTGTAGGTTCTTGGTACTGTGGTATTGTACGTATACCTCCACCGGCATACATCGGGTGAGGCGGCGGGGCCGCTTTGTATTAAGATGGTTACAAAGTATCTCATCTTAAATCTTATAAATGTTATTGATATCTTTTAATAAGCTTGTTATGGTTTAAACGGTTATCTATATTATTCTATTGCCACACTGGTTCATCATATTCATCTTGTATTTCTGATTTCTTAAATTGGTGTTTTGTTTTTATACTAGTACAATTCGACGATACTAACGTCCCTTTTGTCGGGGGCGTTGTATCTTTAAATGGATGAAGGCGGTTCCACAGCAGGAGATATTGATCAATGATAGCAGTACACCTTCTTCCCAACTGACTTGGTGAGCCCCACTTCATCACGGGGTCATGTATCTTTTGTTCTTTGTGTATTCTATTTTAGGTATAGCCGGGGCCTTATTGCCGGCATTATCATTGCACTCATCTTTATCTATAGAGGCTCCGTAGACATAGTGTGGGTTGTATAATGGTGTTGGGGAAGTCAAACTCGTGTGTTGTGCTTGAATTACTATTTCCACTTCAGATTATGAAAATGTGTTTGGAAGTGAGACTTTAAAATAAAGTAACTAATGGTAAGAAATTGGTATCGCAAACATGATCACTTTATTGGTTGATTAATGAAAACATATATATTCTCTTTATTCATGAATGAGTTTGGGTAGAAGGAAATCTAATAGGCTTGCTCAGCCGGATTCACTCGGTTGAGCGTTGGTCGCGCTCCTCGGTTTTGGGGCGTGACAGGAAGGAGGGCCTTCTTCTGAACCCGTTCCCCCTGCTGAACTGCTCTGTCCTTTAATATGGCATTTCTGAAATTTTGAGAACAGGATCTATGAACACTAGACAGCCCTTCAGCAGGCACACCAAGAATGGACCCCAACAGGGAAGAGTCCATCACCATATCAACTCCATTCACCAACACACAGATGTGATCATCTTCAACTTTAAAAAAGTCAGCATAGAAACTTTAAACTTCCTCTTCATACACCATTGGAGCATCATTTGTGAACAAATGTGTCCACTGTTGGAACTCACAGATCTCAAACAGTTGTTTCATACCAGCCTCCTCCAAGATATCAGGGGCAAATGTGCGGCCCCACAGCACCTTTTGACTTCTTAACCTCTCTTTCCTAGCACTCTTTGGATCACCCAATCTAGCCTTCTTTGAGGAACCAGGTTCCTCATCCGTATCAGCTTTTGTCTTAGCAGACTTGCAAACATTCTTTCCTTTTTCATTAGACTTTATAGACTTCTCACCCAATTCTTCCATCACCCTGGCAGCAGACTCTTCTACCAACTTATCACCAGATACTTTCACCACATTTTCACTAGCAACAACATCATCAGACTTATTCAAACTTTCAGCAGACATTGAAAATCCCCTTTTAGGCTTGGGGAAACCATGCTTCTGTGAGCGCTTTCTATTCAAGGAACCATGTTCCTCTTCTACTTCATCATCCACATTCACAACTGGCACTATCTTCTCATTCACAACTTTCCCATCTTTCACTAATTTTCTTCTCCTTGACTTAGCTTGGTTGTTCTTAAGCGCAGACTCAAGAGCCTCCTTCCTTTGCAACCTTGTAGTAGGTCGCTTAGGAGTAGACTCTTGAGCAACTATTGGTCTATGCCTAGTCAAGCTAGCAATTGGCATATCATCAGAATCCTCTTCACTATTGCCTTTTTCTTCTCTGGACATAGATCTTTCCTCAGGCATCACCACACACAAAGGCTCAGCATCAAAATGAGGAGAGGGAGCAGGGTCAACACTCACCTGGGGCTCTTGAGAGGACCCCTGAGTTAGATCCTCCTGGGAGGAATCAGGTCCCTCATTTGGTACCCGAGTAGTTTTGTCATGTGCTAATTGTTCAACAGACACAAGCTCTCTACCATCTTTCACAGTCTTAGACTCTTCCCCCTGAGTCCCAAAACCATCATCACCTCCTTCTATAATAACCCCTTCATGAGCTATGGACAACATATTTTCTATTGCCTCTTTTTCTTGTACATCCATGGAAAATGCATGAAACATGCATCTACCAATTTTTTCCTAAAAGGAGGCTTCAAATGTTCACACTAGTTCAAATTAATCTCGTCAAATTCAACAAATCTTCACCTTGACAAGATTCCACTTTTTTAATTTTCTCTCACTGATAAATTTTGATTATGCCTTCAACTTCAATCTTCAAAGTTCAACAATGTTGATCAAGCTCAAACAATGTTGAAATTTGATCGCAGTCACTACTTTTGTTAGCATATCGGCAGGGTTGTCTGTAGTCCGAATTTTTTGCACCATGACTCCACCTTCTTCTATAATATCTCGTACAATGTGATATCGAACATCAATGTGCTTCATCCTTGCATGATAAACTTGGTTCTTTGCTAATCGGATAGCACTCTGACTATCACAAAATAGTATGATGCTTTCTTGACCAATACCAAGCTCTCTAAGCAACCCTTGAAGCCAAATTGCCTCCTTTACAGCCTCCGTAATTGCCATGTATTCTGCCTTAGTAGTAGACAAAGCAATTGTTGACTGCAAATTAGACTTCCAACTAACTGGTGCATTTGCAAAAGTGAAAACATAACCAATAGTTTATCTACACTTGTCCAAATCACCCGCATAATCCGAGTCACAATATCCAACCAGATACTGACTATCTTTGTAATGACCTGACTTATTGTATTAAGAATTAAAGCCCCGTTCAGTGACTTAAGGTCTCGAGCAGTTTCGTAATATGTATTATGACCCACGGGTGTGGTGGAGTTTGATTTTCGGAAGATTTAGAATTAAATTGAAAGAACAATTCCTATTTAGAAGCTTAAATGGAAAGAGTTGACCGGAGAGTTAGCTTTTGAGCAAACGACCCCCGAATGAAATTTTTATGATATCAATAGTTTCGTATGGTGATTTCGGACTTAGGCGTATGTTCAAATTTGGAAGTCCGTAGGACGATTCGACGTATTTTGGTGAAAGTTGAAAAATGGAAGATTTTTGGAAAGTCCAACCGAAGGTTGAATTTTTCATAACGAGGTCGGATTTCGATTCCGGAAATTTGAATAGCTCCATTTCATCATTTATGACCTGTGTGCAAAATTTGAAGTCATTCTGGATTGATTTGATACGTTTCGGCGCAAAATATAGAAGTTGGAAGAGTTGAAAACTCATAATTTGATTCGATGCGCGATTCGTAATTTCGGTGTTGTTTGACGTGGTTTAAAGCCTCGACTAAGTTCGTATTATATTTTGGGACATGTTGGTATAATTGGTTAAGGTCCCGAGGGCCTCAGGTGGATTTTGAACGATTAACGGATCAATTTTTGGACATCTAGAGCTGCTAGAATTTTGGACATTTTTGGTGTAATCGCTTCTGCGGAAGCTTGACCGCAAAAGCGACCTCGCAGAAGCGAGGTACTTCTCGCAGAAGCGATGGACATCAACCTGGGTAGAGCTGGACATGAGCGCATGAGCGAAAAAGTGGTGCGCACTTGTGATGTCACATGTGCGAGTGTTGGAGCAAAAAGTGAACGGGAAGCGCAAAAGCGGCATATTTGCCCGCACGTGCGAAACTGGGCAGAAACATTTAAGGACCATAAATGGTCATTTCGCCATTTTCGATTGGGATTTTGGAGCTCGGTTTTTGGGCGATTTTGGAGGAGTTCTCAGGACTTTGGCTTGGGTAAATGTTCTATATCCTAAAGTGATTATATTTCATAAATCTATGGTTATATTCATCATCTATTTCGGATTTAAATGGAAGAAATCAAGATTTTTGCAAAATCTTCCAAAAATAAAAATTTTAAGATTTGGAGGTTGAGTTGTTATCGGAATTTGATAAAATTGGTATGGTTGAACTCGTATCGGAATGGGTGTTCGGATTTTATAAAAATTTTGTCGGGTTCCGGGAGGCGGGCCCCGAGTTGACTTTTGTTGATGTAACGACCCGACCCATCGTTTTGAGTATTATAACCCCGTTTCCCCATTTACTGATCAATTTATGCTTTACATTTATTATGTGACTTGCCGGGAGTAATTTGTTCGGGTCCGGTGAGTTTTTTTGAATGATTTGGAACACAAAGTTCCAAGGTTTCGAAATTCAGTTGAAAAAGTTGACCAGATGTTGACGTTTGTGTAGTGACCCGGAAAGTTTTGTTAAGGAAATTAAGTTTTTGTGGCGTCGAGATAAATCAAATAGTACAAAGGTTGAACAATTCGCCGGGAAGTAGAGGAAATTTTTTGGCAGAAAAACGCATTTCTGCGGTCCATTATGCGATCGCATAATCACTCTGCGGGCCGCATAATGGCCGCAAAAGTGAGGCAGAAGAGGGCCAGTTTGGATGAAATCTGCGGTCGACTATGCGACCGCATAACAGTTCTGCGGTCACTATGCGACCGCAGAACAGGTATGCGGGCCGCATAGTGACCGCATACACAGGCAGATGTTTGCCAATTTTGGACACCGATTATGCGACCGATATGCGGTCGCATATGCGACCGCAAAACCTATTCCGGAGCTTTATTTTTCTGATTTTATAAACCCGACCCCATTCTTATAAAACACTATTGGGGGTCAATTTAAAGGTTTCATCTGATATTTTAGAGAGAGTTGAGAGCATTTTAGAGAGAGAAAGTGAAGACTTAGTCATTTATCCATCAATTTCTTGTTCAAGGTTTGAAGATTTCACAAGGATCTTGCTAGGGCTTCATAGAGGTAAGAATTTCTTTCCTCAATTCTTCAATTTCGGGTTTGGAGTAAAGATGGATGATTAATAGTATGATTCTTGGGTGTAAGAGTATTATGTATACATACCAATAAGGTTGTGGAAAGAATTTTAAGTTCAAATGGGTAAAGATTGGGTTGAAAATGGTAGAAATCTTCATAGACTTTAATTGAAGATTTGAGGTTCGAGTTGATGTCGGATTTTGGTAAAATTTATATGGTTGGACTCGTAGTTGGATGGGCATTCATATTCTGTAACTTTTGTCGGGTTCCGAGATATGGGGCCCACGAGCGATTTTGAGTTAATTTCGGAAGTTTTGTTAAAATGTTGATTTCGTTAATTAGATGAGTCTATTATTGTTGTATTTATGATATGAAATTGCTTTTGGCTAGATTTGGGCCATTCAGAGTCGGATATTCGTGGGAAAGGCATTGTGATCGATTGATTGAGCATGGTTCAAGGTAAGTGGCTTGCCTAACTTTGCGTGGGGGAAATCCCCTTAAGATTTGGAACTATTATTCTATGTGAGCGCCATGTACGTGAGGTGACGAGTACGTACACGGGCTAGATGTGTAAAATCCGATTTTCTTGCCGAGCAGCAATATATTTTCCTGTTATTTTGAGTTATACCATTTTAATGAATACTAATTTATTTTCATTCTTAAGTGAGTTATTCCAATATGTGCAGCTATCATGTTTAGTCTAATATAACATGTCTACGTGTCTTAATTGTTTATGTGAATTATGTGCAACATGCTTGGTAAATTTTCCTGCTTCTTCCCTGACTAGTACTTATGCTAAATTGTAAGAATTTCGTGATGTAGATGTATTTCTATTACTCGCGCTGCATATTTACTTTGGGACTACGGAACAGTATTTCGGGAGATTCCCATGCATATTTACTTTGGGACTACGGAATGGTATTCCGGGAGATTCTCCTGCATATTTACTTTGGGACTACGGAATGGTATTCCGGGAGATTCTCCTGCATATTTACTTTGGGACTACGGAACGGTACTCGGGGAGATTCCCTGAACATTTACTTTGGGACTACGGAATGGTATTCCGGGAAATTCCCTTGCACATTTACTTTGGGACTATGGAAGTATTCCGGGAGATTCCCCTGCACATTTACTTTGGGACTATGGAACGGTATTCCGGGAGATCCCCCTGCTCATTTACGTTTGGGACTACGAGACGGTATCTCAGGAGATTCCCTGTTGTGTTTCTGTGTACTGAGCTGTTACCTTCTATGATTCCATTGTTGTTAAATTTCAGCCTTTATTTTATTTCGGTATCTCACTCTATATTGTTTAATTATATAATTACCAGTAGGGCCCTGACCTGACCTCGTCACTACTCGACCGAGGTTAGGCTTGACACTTACTGTGTACCGATTGTGATGTACTCATGCTACTTTCTGCACATGTTTTTCGTGTGCAGATCCAGGTGCACCTTATCAGCCGCACTATCAGTGAGTCGGGACAGCTTTGGAGACTTCAAGGTATATCTGCCGTGTCCGCAGACCTCGGAGTCCCCTTCTACTCTTTCTCATGTCCATTATATTTTGTATTTTTCCTTGTTAGACTCTGATGTATAGAGACACTAGATTTTTCCTTCTGTAGTTTGTGATTCATGATGTTCCGGTCTTTGGGATTTGCTGTGTATTTTTGAACGGTTAAGTGTTAAAATTATGTTTTCATTTCATTATTTCGCAAATGTTAGGCTTACCTAGTCGTAGAGACTAGGTGCCGTCACGACATTATACAGAGGGAAAATTTGGGTCGTGATAAGTTGGTATCAGACCTCTAGGTTCATAGGTGTCGCGAGTCACAAATCGGTTTAGTAGAATATCGCAGATCGGTACGAAGACGTCTGTACTTTTCTTCGGGAGACTATGAAACTGTTAGGAGAATTTCACTCCTTTGATTCCTTGTCGTGCGAAAATTGTTGACTTCAAAGATTCTAAACTTCTGAATTCTATTCTCTCACAGGTGGTGAGGACACGTACAAGCGGATCTGATGACCAGGAACCCGCGCCCCCTGCTAGAGCCACGAGAGGCCGGGGCCGGGGCTGGGGCCGGGGCCTGGGTAGAGGTTGAGGACGTCCACGTGGTGCAGCCAGAGCACCCGCACGAGCTGCTATAGAGGAGCCCCCAGTAGCTCAAGCTGGAGGGCAGACATTTGAGATACTTGTTCCTGCACCAGCCCTCCAGGAGACTCTAGCCCAATTTCTGAGCATGTTCAGCACCTTACCTCAGGATGGATTGATTCTACTTGCTCCTACCACATCTCAGGCCGGGGGAGGAGCACAGACTCCAGTCGCCGGTACTCCAGAGCAGCGGGCTTAGGTCGACCAGGTTCTAGAGATTGTACCAATGTAGCAGGTAGCTCCAGCTCAGCCCGAGGTTAGGGCAGCAACTTCTAAGGCGGAACAGCTCAGACTTGAGAGGTACTGGAAGTACCACCCACCTACCTTCAGTAGATTGGCTACATATGATGCTCAGGGTTTTCTGGAGAAGTGTCATCGTATTCTCCGTACTATGGGCGTAGTGGAGACGAGTGGGGGTTTATTTTACTCCATTCCAGCTTAGAGGAGCAGCCTATCAGTGGTGGCATGCTTATGAGTTGAGTAGTCCGGCTGAGGCAGCTTCACTTACATGGACTCAGTTCTCGGACATGTTTTTGAGAGAGTATGTCCCTCAAAGCCTCAGGGACTCATGGCGCGCGGAGTTTGAGCAGCTGCACCATGGTGCTATGACTGTGTCATAGTATGCAGTTCGCTTCAGTGATTTGGCCCGACATGCACCGGCCTTAGTTGCCACAGTTCAAGAGAGGGTTCAACGATTTATTGAGGGTCTCCATCCTAGCATCCGGAGTAGTATGGCCAGGAAATTGGAGATGGATATTTCTTATCAGCATGTTGTGGGTATTGCCAGGAGATTCGAGGGCATGTTTGCCTGGGATAGAGAGGACAGGGAGGCCAAAAGGTCTCGAGAGGCTGGTTATTATTCGGGAGCTTGTGCCCCAGCAGCTCGCCATGGTAGGGGTTATGTGAGCCGCCCCGTTCATTCAGCCCTTCCAGCCTCCAGTGGTATTCCAGCTCCTTCTAGACCCAGGAGCCTTATTATGCACCGCCAGTATCTAGTGTGCCTCCTGCACGGGGTGTTCCTAGCGGCCAGTCCAGCAGACCTGGCCCGAGACAGTCACAATAACCACGCCCTCCCAAAGCTTGTTTTGAGTGTGGCGACACTCGCCACATGGTGAGGGATTGCCCCAGGATTAAGAGGGGTGCACCTCCACAGACTATTCAGCCACAACGTGCTCCACCGGGTCGCAGGCTATGATTACAGCACCATCTGCCACCCCACCTGCTCAACCAGCTCGAGGTGGAGGTTGGGGAGGTAGAGGTCTCCCTAGAGGGGGAGGCCCGGCCAGATATTATGCACTTCCTGCTCGTATAGAGGCAGTTGCTTCTGATTCTGTCACTATATGTATTGTTCCGGTCTGTCATAGAGATGCATCGGTATTATTTGATCCAGGCTCTACATATTCTTATGTATCCTCTTATTTTGCCCGGTATTTGGGCATATTTCGGGATTCTTTGAGTTCCTCTATTTATGTATCTACTCCTGCGGGAGATTCTCTTGTTGTAGACCGCGTGTATCAGTCGTCTTTGATTGCTCTTAGTGGTTTTGAGACCAGAGCCGATTTATTATTACTCAGCATGGCAGACTTTGATATTATTTTGGGCATGGACTGGTTTTCGCCCCATTATGCTATTCTTGATTGTCAGGCTAAAACCGTGACGCTGGCTATACCAGATTTACAGTGATTAGAGTGGCGAGGTACCTTAGAGTATACTCCCAGCAGAGTTATTTCTTTTCTTAAAGCTTAACGAATGGTTGAGAAGGGGTGTGACTCGTATCTAGCTTATGTGAGAGATGTCAGTATTGATACCCCTATAGTTGAGTCAGTTCCAGTAGCGAGGGACTTTCCAGATATGTTTCCAGCTGATCTTCCGGGCATGTCGCCCGACAGAGATATTGATTTTGGCATTGATTTGTTGCCGGGCACTCAGCCCATCACTATTCCTCCATATCGTATGGCTCCTCCTGAATTGAAGGAGTTGAAAGAGCAGTTACAAGAATTACTTGATAAAGGCTTCATTTGGCCCAATGTGTCACCTTGGGGTGCTCCTATCTTATTTGTGAAGAAGAAGGATGGTTCTATGCGGATGTGTATTGATTACCGCCAGTTGAACATAGTCACAGTAAAGAACAAGTATCCATTGCCTCGTATTGATGACATATTTGATCAGTTACATGGTGCCAGAGTGTTTTCCAAGATTGACTTACGTTCAGGTTATCATCAGTTGAAGATTCGGGAGCCGGATATCCCGAAGACTGCTTTCAGGACTAGATATGGTCACTGTGAGTTTCTTGTTATGGCTTTTGGGTTGACCAATGCCCCAGCAACTTTTATGCACTTGATGCACAGTGTGTTCTGACCTTATCTTGACTCGTTCGTCATTGTGTTTATTGACGACATTCTGGTATACTCCCGGAGTCAGGAGGATCATGAGCAGCACCTGAGGACTGCACTTCAGACCTTGAGAGAAAAGAAGTTATATGCAAAATTTTCAAAGTGTGAGTTTTGGCTAGACTCAGTGACATTCTTGGGTCATATAGTATCGAGTGAGGGGATCCGAGTGGATCCAAAGAAGATTAAAGCAGTGCAGAGTTAGCCTAGGCCGTCCTCAGCTATAGAGATCCAGAGTTTTCTTGGTTTGGCGGGGTATTACCGTCGCTTTATAGATGGATTCTCATCTATTGCAGCACTATGACCAGGCTGACCCAAAAGGGTGCTCCGTTCAGGTGGACAGAGGAATGTGAGGAGAGTTTTTAGAAGCTCAAGACAGCTTTGACTACATCCCCAATATTGGTATTACCTACAAGTTTGGGGTCTTATACTGTATATTGTCATGCATCGCGGATTGGTCTCGGCGCGGTGTTGATGAAGGACGGTAGGGTGATTGCCTACGCGTCCAGACAGCTGAAGGTGCACGAAAAGAACTATCCTGTCCACGACCTTGAGTTAGAAGCTATTGTTCATGCCTTGAAGATATGGCGGCATTATTTGTACGGTGTTCCTTGTGAGATTTACACCGATCATCGAAGTTTGCAACATCTGTTTAAGCAGAAAGATCTTAACTTACGTCAGCGGAGGTGGTTGGAGCTACTTAAGGATTATGATATCACTATTTTGTACCACCCTGGGAAGGCCAATGTGGTGGCCGATGCTTTGAGTCATCGGGCAGAGAGTTTGGGGAGTTTAGCATATCTACCAGCAGCAGAGAGGCCATTGGCGTTGGATGTTCAGGCCTTAGCAAGCCAGTTTGTGAGATTGGATATTTCTGAGCCGAGCCGAGTATTGCCTTGTGTGATCTCTCGATCTTCTCTTTATGATCGTATCAGGGAGCGTCAGTATGATGACCCCCATCTGCTTGTCCTTAAGGACACGGTCCAACACGGTGATGCTAAGGAGGTCACTATTGGATATGATAGTGCATTAAGGATGCAATGCCCAATGTAGATGGTTTGCGTGAGTTAATTCTCTAGAAGGCTCGCAGTTCGCGGTACTCTATTCCTCCGGGTGCCGCAAAGATGTATCAGGACTTAAAACAACATTACTGGGGGAGGAGAATGAAGAAGAACATAGTAGAGTATGTGGCTCGATGTCTGAATTGCCAGCAGGTAAAATATGAGCATCAACGACCAGGTGGATTGCTTCAGAAGTTAGAGATTCCGGAGTGGAAATGGGAGCAGATCACTATGGATTTCATTGTTGGACTCCCACGGACTCAGCGGAGGTTTGATGCAGTTTGGGTGATTGTGGATAGGCTGACCAAGTCGGCTCATTTCATTCCTGTGATGACTACCTATTCTTCCGAGCAGCTAGCTCGAATCTACATCCGTGAGATCGTCAGGCTTCATGGCATACTGGTATCTATTATCTCCGACCGGGGTATGCAGTTTACATCACGGTTCTGGAGAGCTGTACAACATGAATTGTGTACTAAGGTTGAGTTGAGCACATCATTTCACCCTCAGACGGACGGGCAGTCCGAGTGCACTATTCAGATATTAAAGGATATGCTCCGTGCGTGTGTGATAGATTTTGGGGGTGCTTGGGACCAACTCTTGCCACTTGCGGAGTTTGCTTACAACAACAGTTATCAGTCCAACATTCAGATGGCACCGTATGAGGCTCTGTACGGTAGGCGGTGTCGGTCCCCAGTGGGTTGGTTTGATCCTAGCGAGGCCAGATTATTGGGTACGGACTTGGTTCAGGATGCCTTGGCAAAGGTGAAGGTGATTCAGGATAGACTTCGCACAGCGCAGTCCAGACAGAAGAGTTATGCGGATCGGAAGTTTCACGAGGTGGCATTCATGATTGGAGAGCGAGTCTTGCTCCGAGTTTCGCCCATGAAGGGTGTGTTGAGGTTCAGGAAGAAAGTCAAGTTGAGCCCTCGGTATATTGGGCCTTTTGAGATACTTAAGAAAATTGGAGAGGTAGCTTATGAACTTGCTTTGCCACCTAGTCTATCAGGTGTTCATCCAGTGTTCCACGTATCCATGCTCCGAAAGTATGTCGGAGATCCGTCTTATATTCTGGATTTCAGTACAGTGCAGCTAGACGGTAATTTACCTTATGATGTGGAGCTGGTGGCTATTTTAGACCGACGGGTTCGAAAGCTGAGGTCCAAGAACATAGCATCAGTGAAGGTGCAGTGGAGAGGCCAGCCAGTTGAAGAAGCTACTTAGGAGATTGAGCAGGAGATGCGGAGTAAATACCCACACTTATTTGAGACTCCAGGTATTATTCTAAACCCGTTTAAGGACGAACGTTTGTTTAAGAGGGGGAGGCTATAACGACCCGACCCGTCGTTTTGAGTATTATAACCTTGTTTCCCCATTTACTGCTCAATTTATGCTTTACATTTGTTATGTGACTTGCCGGGGGTAATTGGTTCGGGTCCGGTGAGATTTTTTGAATGATTTGGAACACCAAGTTCCAAGGTTTCAAAATTCAGTTGAAAAGGTTGACAGATATTGACGTATGTGTAGTGACCCGGAAAGTTTTGCTAAGGAAATTAAGTTTTTGTGGCATCGAGATAGATCAAATAGTACAAAGGTTGTAGAAATTTCTCGCGGCGAGCTTACGAGCTGCGACTCAGAATTTTTGGGTTGAACAATGCACCGGAAGTAGAGGAAATGTTTTGGCAGAAAAATGTGTTTATGCGGTCCATTATGCGACCGCATAATCACTATGCGGGCTGCATAATGGCCGCAGAAGTGAGGCAGAAGAGGGCCAGTTTGGATGAAATCTGCGGTCGACTATGTGACCGCATAACTGTTCTGCGGTCACTATGCGACTGCAGAACAGGTATGAGGGCCGCATAGTGACCGCATACACAGGCAGATGTTTGCCAATTTTGGACACCGATTATGCGACCGATATGTGGTCCGCATAACCATTATGCGGTCGCAGAACCTATTCCGGAGCTTCATTTTTCTGATTTTATAAACCCGACCCCATTCTTATAAAACACTATTGGGAGTCATTTTGAAGGGTTTCATCTGATATTTTAGAGAGAGCTGAGAGCATTTTAGAGAGAAAAAGTGAAGACTTAGTCATTTATCCATCAATTTCTTGTTCAAGGTTTGAAGATTTCACAAGGATCTTGCTAGGTGTCACAACTTGCAATTTGGAGTTGTGATTTCGGCCAAGAACTGGTGAGAAAAGTCCTTCTGATGGTCTGACGTAGAACTTTCTACTCGGACGACTTGGGCTTTTTAATTTTAAGCATATATAAGGGGGGGTATAGGTGATGAAAGCTCCGACCTGCCTCCCCCATACGTGCTGCCACCGAGCCGTATAGAACGAGCTACCTTGGGGGTAACCTCAAGGGCCTGCCTAGATGACTCAAAGGAGTGTCAAAGGTACCCATACGAGTTAGGGAAACTCTGTGGGCGGCGCAACGCCTTCGGGCTAGCGTTGGGCATCAAAGTGGTGCTGGAGGCTCGAAGTGTGGAACGGCCAGCCCCGCGGGCTGCCGAATGTTAGAACGAGACCTCCGTGCCGATTGGATACTTGACGCACCTGTCATAGGGGCATCATGTGTCGACTTGTGAGCATAGCTTGGGTTCAACCATGCAAGCAAGGGTCCGTTGGCCTAAAGGTGCAGTTGTGGGGCAACACTGCACTATTCGGGATGGAAGCGTGTCACGAGGGCAATATATGGGCATGGCACGAAAGACGCGCATGACAATGGCTAAGGGCTAAAGGTTGCCTTACTCGGGCGAGCCACGAGCTAGTTGCGGATGCACTAGGCGAGTGTCAAGTTTGAGGATTGGGCTGTACACGCGGGAGTGATGCTCAGTCTTGGGCGAGGGACAAGACATATCCTAAGCCAACCCCACAGGGCGCGCATGGATTGTGATCCTAAGATGAAGTGCCACGACATGTCTAGGGCCAAGGGCCTAGGCATCTTACGGGCGACACAAGTTGGGGCGAGCCTACGGGCGAGTCCCACCAATAGGCATAGGATCGTGCTTGGGAATCCTGGGATAGGAAACAGGCTGGCCTGCAGCGAGGGGAACTGTGGGCGCCGCACGGGCGAGCAGGTGCCGCTACCCAATGTAAGGATTTGAGCCCGTGACACTTGGTATCAGAGCTGATTAAGGCCATATTATGCCATGGCACAATGTCAAGGCAAAGGGTGGATATGGCGAGTGCATTTTGGATATCAGTGCAGAGATCACATCAAAGCAGAGATTGATGTTCATATGCCACCAAAGATCGAGAACCCGATACTGATGGTCGACGAAAGAAATGGGTGATTCCATTGTCTTTCGTAAGTCTAAGGTGCTACTGAATAAGGTGATATGCCGATGAGTCGGATGGCCAAGAGAAAGCCATATTTGCCAGGTCGTGCAACCATATTTCGAAGAGTGGGAGCCATGGACTATAAACTTGGGCATGATCATAGCAGAGATCTTGCCAAGGATGCGTGCAATACATCAAGTTGAGTGTCTTTCCTTCGGGATAGACTTGTGAGCTGCCTAAGGGCATTGCCAAGGTGAGAAAACAGATTCGAGGGTATAGAGAAGCTTGTGAACTGGGCGGATTTCCAAGTTAGAAGGTGTCATTCTGGAAAGAGGTACGTCGAATGATCGGGGACCGTGTGCGAGGCACACCGAACCGGGAAGCCGTGCTAGTAGGGCCAAGAGGGCGCCTGTCTATAGGGCGAGTATTGAAGTACTACCGGGAGCATTGGCTACTTTCTGAGGAAGTGACAACTGGAAAACAAAGAGCTTTGTTCGAAAATGCGGCGATGCTATGACTTTGGGAATGTAGTACTCACCAAAGGTCGTCCCAAGTGCTGGCCAAATGCCAAGTGGGACGACAGAGCTAAGATGTATCCTCCTCATTGAGTGTGGGAGGATCCCGCCTATGCAATAGGCATATGGGCAAAGTCGTGGGTCTGGAAGAGAACACATCTTCAAGGTAGTGAAGGCAATTAAAAGCTACGGGAGCGGAATGCTACGTGAGCTATGCCAAGAGGGCATCTGAATGCTACGGGAGCGAAAGGCTATGGGAGCCATACCAAGGGCATCTTAAGGCTACGGGAGCGAAAGGCTATGGGAGCGACGTCAAAAGAGCACATTGATGTGCTAACCTATGAAGAAAAGCTTCAGACGGACATGAAGGCCGTGAGGGTTATGGTGTGATTGACTAGTGTGGGTCAATCACAAAGTTAGACACCAGAGGGTGCAAGTGCGGAGGCACTTTCCAAGTGAACACCGAATGGAGGTGAAGTGCAGAGGCACACTTGGAAGATACTTGGGGGAGAAGTGCATGGGGCACGACTCATTTTGAGAAAGGACTTCGAGGAAGTCCAACCCACAGGACAAAGGGAGCTGAAATGGGCATACCTGAGGGGGCAGACTCCGGGATATCTTAAGCCATGATGTGTCATCGAGGACGATGACATTATGAGTGTGGGAGGATGTCACAACTCGCAATTTGGAGTTGTGATTTCGGCCAAGAACTGGTGAGAAAAAGTTCTTCTGATTGTCTGACGTAGAACTGTCTACTCGGAAAACTTGAGCTTTTTAATTTTAAGCATATATAAGGGGGGTATAGGTGATGAAAGCTCCGACCTACCTCCCCCATACGTGCTGTGACCGAGCCGTATAGAATGAGATACCTTGGGGGTAACCTCAAGGGCCTGCCTAGATGATTCAAAGGAGTGTCAAAGGTACCCATATGAGTTAGGGAAACTCTATGAGCGGCGCAACGCCTTCGAGCTAGCGTTGGGCATCAACATGGTGCTGGAGGCTCGATGTGTGGGAAGGCCAGCCCCGCGGGCTGCCGAATGTTGGAACGAGACCTCCGTGCCAATTGGATACTTGACGCACCTGTCATAGGGGCATCATGTGTCGACTTATGAGCATGGCTTGGGTTCAACCATGCAAGCAAGGGTCCGTTGGCCTAAAGGTGCAGTTGTGGGGAGACACTGCACTATTCGGGAAGGAAGCGTGTCGCGAGGGCAATGTATGGGCATGGCACGAAAGACGCGCATGACAATGGCCAAGGGCTAAAGGTTGCCTTACTCGGGCGAGGCACGAGCTAGTCGCGGATGCACTAGGCGAGTGTCAAGCTTGAGGATTGGGCTGTGCACGCGGGAGAGATGCTCAGTCTTAGGCGAGAGACAAGACATGTCCTAAGCCAACCCCCCAAGGCGTGCATGGATGTGATTCTAAGATGAAGCGCCACGACATGTCTAAGGCCAAGGGCCTAGGCATCTTACGGGTGGCACAAGTTAGGGCGAACCTACGGGCGAGTCCCACCAACAGGCACAGGATCGTACTTGGGAATCCTAGGACAGGAAACAGGCTGGCCTACAGCGAGGAGAACTGCGGGCGCCGCACGGGCGAGCAGGTGCCGCTACCCAATGTAAGGATTTGGGCCCGTGACATAGGGCTTCATAGAGGTAAGAATTTCTTTCCTCAATTCTTCAATTTCGGGTTTGGAGTAAAGATGGATGATTAATAGTATGATTTTTGGGTGTAAGAGTATTATGTATACATACCAATAAGTTTGTGGAAAGATTTTTAAGTTCAAATGGGTTTAAAGATTGAGTTGAAAATGGTAGAAATCTTCATAGACTTTAATTGAAGATTTGAGGCTCGAGTTGGTGTCGGATTTTGATAAAATTTGTATGGTTGGACTCGTTGTTGGATGGGCATTCATATTCGATAACTTTTGTCAGGTTCCGAGACATGGAGCCCACAGGCAATTTTGAGTTAATTTCGGAAGTTTTGTTAAAATGTTGATTTCGTTAATTAGATGAGTCTATTATTGTTATATTTATGATATGTAATTGCTTCTGGCTAGATTTGGGCCATTCAGAGCCGGATATTCGTAGGAAAGGCATTGTGACCGATTGATTGAGCTTGGTTCGAGGTAAGTGGCTTGTCTAACTTTGCGTGGGGGAAATCCCTTTAAGATTTGGAACTATTATGCTATGTGAGCGCCGTGTACGTAAGGTGACGAGTACGTACACAATCTAGTTGTGTAAAATCCGATTTTCTTGCCGAGCAGCAACATATTTTCCTGTTATTTTGAGTTATATCATTTTAATGAATACTAATCTATTTTCATTCTTAAGTGAGTTATTCCAATATGTGCAACTATTATGTTTAGTCTAATACAACATGTCTACGTGTCTTAATTGTTTATGTGAATTATGTGCAGCATGCTTAGTAAATTTTCCTGCTTCTTCCCTGACTGGTACTTATGCTAAATTGTAAGAATTTTGTGATGTAGTTGTATTTCTATCACTCGCGCTGCATATTTACTTTGGGACTACGAAACGGTATTCCGGGAGATTCCCCTGTATATTTACTTTGGGACTACGGAACGGTATTCCGGGAGATTCCCCTGCACATTTACTTTGGGACTACGAAACGATATTTCGGGAGATTCCCCTGCACATTTACTTTGGGACTACGGAACGGTATTTCGGGATATTCCCCTGCACATTTATTTTGGGATTACGAAACGGTATTCCGGGAGATCCCCGTGCTCATTTACGTTTGGGACTACGAGACGGTATCTCGGGAGATTCCCTGTTGTGTTTCTATGTACTGAGCTGTTACCTTCTATGATTCCATTGTTGTTAAATTTCAGGCTTTATTTTATTTCGGTATCACACTCTATATTGTTTATATATATAATTACCAGTAGGGCCCTGACCTGACCTCGTCACTACTCGACCGAGGTTAGGCTTGGCACTTACTGGGTACCGATTGTAGTGTACTCATGCTACTTTCTGCACATGTTTTTCGTGTGCAGATCCAGGTGCACCTTATCAACCGCACTATCAGTGAGTCGGGACAGCTTTGGAGACTTCAAGGTATATCTGCCGCGTCCGCATACCTCGGAGTCCCCTTCTACTCTTTTTCATGTCCATTATCTTCTGTATTTTTCCTTGTTAGACTCTGATGTATAGAGACACTAGATTTTTCCTTTTGTAGTTTGTGATTCATGATGTTCCGGGTTTTGGGATTTGCTGTGTATTTTTGAACGGTTAAGTGTTAAAATTACATTTTCATTTCATTATTTCGCAAATGTTAGACTTACCTAGTCGTAGAGACTAGGTGCCGTCATGACATTATATAGAGGAGAAATTTGGGTCGTGACAGTTGACTTTTTAGGATAAATTTCTAAGTCGACGTTTATTATCCGGAATTATTTCCGATGAATTTTAATGAAGTTATACAATTAATTTGGATAGACTTGAGCGGTCTGGAGGTCAATTCAAGCAAAAACGCAATTTTAGAATATCGGCATAACTTCGAAAAGGTAAGTGTCTTGCCTAACCTCGAGTGGGGAATTACCCCTTAGGTATCGAGTCTTATGTGCCATTTGTGAAATGTGAAAAGCCGTGTACGCGAGGTGACGAGTACGTACTCGGGCTTATATGCATAAATTTTATTGGGTTAAAGTCTTAGGCATTATTGTGTAGTAAATTGGATAATTATTGGCATTTATTAAATCATCTATTTACCATGCCTAAATCCTTGTTTGTTGAATTTTTTTAATTTTATATGACAATTTGATTTTATTGTTATTTGAATATTTATGTAATTCCGTGAGTTTGTTGGTTTGATATTTCTGGGAATTTAATCTCATTATGAATTTTTCTTCTGTAAATAATTAATTAAATGAGCTTAAGAAGACGTGTTTTTATAATTATTGAGAATGTGGATTAATGAAGGCGTTGCCCTATGCTGAGTAATTTCTATTTATGTTGATTATTTTTTTGGGTCTTATAAACATTGAGTGGAGCCTTCGGCTATTTGTGTTGAAATTAATTGATTTGTTGTATTCTTTGGAATTGGTTGTGTCTATTGGGCAAATTGTGATATGAATTGATTTTGTTGTGTTACCGTGATAATTTTTCGTATAAATTGTTGTGTTGTGTGTGTTGTTATTTTGAGGATATAAGGGTGCATTCCACTGTTGATATTATGTGGGTATAAGGGTGGCATTTCACTGTTGTTATATGTGTTGGGATATTGTCTGCGCGGAGTGATAAGGGTGGCTATAGGAGAGATAAGGGTGGCTATTGATATTGTCAGGACGAAGGGATAAAGGAGAATATTATAGGAGTGATAAGGGTGGCTATATGAGAGATAAGGGTGGCTATTGTCAGGGATGATATGTGATGATGTGGAGTGGTTGCATTGGTGATTTTTAAATGATGTTGTGATTTTTCTTGTGTTTATTTTTATACCTTGTGCAATTTGTCTTGTTGTGGGTAAATTGATAATAGTCTGATTTATGTTGAAATTGGGAGCCTGTGGCTATTGCCAGGCAGATTATGAAAAGAAATGTGGGCACGGGGTGTCATGAGTAAATAATAATAATATTGTCACATAAATTGTCCGTGCAGTTGAGATATGAAACGTGGGTACAAAGTGCCGGAGAAAATATGATGGTTTTATTATTGGCACGTTAACTGTCCGTGTAGATGTGGTATGAAAAGTGGGCACGAGGTGCCGAGAAAATGTGATGATTTAATTATGGGCACGAAGTGCCGTGAAAATATGAAATTGAGCTGAGACCCGTATTTTATGATTATGAAATGAGGTGTCACATGATGACTTTTTAAATTGAAATAATTATATTCAAAATATTTATTTGGAAAGATTTTTATTCAACAAGATTTATTTGAGGAAATTATATTTGAAAGAGATTTATTAAAAGAATTATATTTGAAGAATAATTATTTGAGGAATTATAATTGAGAGAGATTTATTGGAAGAATTATATGTGAAAGATATTTATTGGAAGGACTTGATTTAATTGGGTTTAGTTGTATTTACTATTTGTTGAGTAACATTAATGGTGTTCTTGTTGCCCTGCTATGCATATCACTGATTGATTTATGTTGCCCTTATTGTTATTTGTTTCCTATTATTTTGTATACTATATTGCACAGGTTATTAGACTAGTGAGTGTCTTGACTGTATCTCGTATCTACTCCATTGAGGTTAATCTTGATACTTACTGGGTACCAACCGTGGTGTACTTATACTACACTTCTGCACATTTTTTTGTGTGCAGAGCCAGGAATTGGAGATATCGGACTCGGACAGAGTTAGAGTGGGATCGCAAGGATTCAAGGTAGAGTTGCTTGGTCGTCGCAGTTCCTTGGAGTCTTTCTATTGTATTGTACTGTTAATTATTATTCAAACAGTATTGAGTATTCGATCCTTAAGATCATTTCATGTATTCCATTAGAGTTCGTGACTCAGTATTAACAGTCTTGGGAGATTTTCATATTTGTTTCCGCTGTTAGTTTTGGTTACTTATAAATAAAGACTTGAAATATAACTGTAATCGGCTTACCTAGTCTTAGAGATTAAGTGCCATCACGACGCCTGTGGTGGGATTTTTGGGTCATGACAATCTTCCTGCTCAAAAATCAATCCAACGTCTACAATATTACGAATATACCGTAGAATTCATTTCACAGCTTGCCAATGCTCCTTTCCTGGATCATGCATATACTTGCTTACAACTCCGATAACATGTGAAATATCAGGTCTTGTGCAAACCATTGCATACATTAAGCTACCAACGACATTCGCATATGGCACTCTTGACATATACTCTCGTTCTGCTTCATTCTTCGGTGAAATAGCACCACTAAACTTAAAGTGAGGAGCAAGAGGAGTGCTAACCGACTTTGTATTTTCATTCATGCCAAATCGATCTATTACCCTCTTCAAGTATTCTTTCTGAGATAAATAGAGTTTCTTTGAATGTCTATCTCTTTTTATCTCCATGCCAAGAATTTTCTTCGGCCCACCCAAATCCTTCATCTCAAACTCCTTTCTTAGTTGAATCTTCAACTTCTCAATTTCCTCTTGACATTTGGAAGCTATCAACAAATCATCAACGTATAGGAGAAGATATATGAAGGATCCGTCTTCAAGCTTGTACAAATATACACAATGATCGTATTTGCTTCTTCTGTACTTTTGCCGCAACATAAACTTGTCAAATCGTTTGTACCATTATCTAGAAGATTGTTTCAATCCGTACAATGATTTTTTAAGTTTGCACACCATATTTTCCTTTCCAGCAACTTTGAATCCTTTTGGCTGAGTCATATAGATTTCCTCTTCCAAGTCTCCATGTAAAATTGCAGCTTTTACATCTAACTGAACTAGTTCCAAATTCAACTGTGCTACCAAAGCCAATAAAATTCTAATGGAGGAGTGTTTCACGACCGGAGAAAATACCTCATTGTAATCAATTTCCTCCTTTTTAGCGTACCCTTTGGCCACCAATCTTGCTTTGTAGCCAACATCTTCTTGGTTAGGAAATCCTTCTTTCTTTACAAAGCTTACTTGCCCTTTAGGAGATTGGCCAATTTTCATGTACGATTGTGATGAAGGGACTGCATTTCTTCATTCATGGAAATCCTCTACTTATCTTCTTATGAACTTTGGACTGCGTCTTTATAAGTGGTAGGAACACCATCAGCTACAATTGAGGCTGCACAAGCCACCATTTCTATGAGACGAACAAGTTTCTTTATTGTTCTTTTTAGCTTGCTAGTTGATATTGATTCAAGTTGTTGTTGGGGTTCCTAAGTTGGAATCTCCCCTTCCACTGACTCTTACTCTAGGGAAAAATCTTCTATTGTTTCCTCGCGTTCTCCCTGTGTTGGAAAAATTAATTTTCCCTCAAACTCCACCTGCTTTGAAGCACCATCAGTTTGTTTGACATCTTCAACTGTCACCTTATCTGTTATGGAAGATTCATCAAAGGTAACATATCTACTGAAGTATAATTTTTCTTGTCTCTGGACACCATAATCGGCATCCTTTGACTCCAGAAGTAATCCCCATAAATATAGCTTTCTTTGCTCTTGGATCTAATTGACTCTATCACATGATAGTATGCAATTGAGGCAAACACATGCAAAATGTTATAATCTTCAGCAGATTTTCCATATCATTTTTCAAATGGTGTCTTGCCACCAATAACGGCAGATGGTAGATGATTAATTAGGTGGCAAGCATATGTTATTGCCTCAGCCAAATTTCTTTTGCCCAAGCCAACATTAGACAACATACACCAAACCTTCTCCAGCAAAGTCCGGTTCATACGTTCTGCCACTCCATTCTGTTGTGGTGTATTTCTGGCGGTGAAATGCTCAAAATTCCATAATCTTCACAAATCTTATTATAAATATCATTTTTGTATTCTCCACCGTTGTCTGTGCGAAGACACTTTATCTTTCTGCCTGTATGAGTCTCTATCATCGCCTTCCATTTGAGAAAAATTCTCAGCACTTTATCTTTGGTTTTCATAGTATACACCCACACTCTCCGAGAAAGTCATCAATAAAGGTTACAAAATAGTATTTCCCACCTAATGAAGGTGTTTTGGAAGCACCCCAAATATCCGAGTGAACATAATCCAAAATACCTTTAGTATTATGGATAGTTGTTCCAAATTTAACTCTTGTCTGTTTTCCCTTGACACAATGCTCACAAAACTCCAAATTGCAAGTCTTTACTCCTTTCAACAATCCTTGATCTCATAAAATTTTCAAGGATTTTACTCCAGCATGTCCCACACGTATGTGTCATAGCTTGGTTGTTTTTGCCTCATTGTCATCACTGGATGTCACTGTTGCTGTCCCAATAACTGTACTACCGTGATAGTGGTACATGTTATTATTTCGCCGAATTTCCTTCATTACCACTAGTGCACCGGAACATATTCTCATTATCCCATTTTCTGCAACTACTTTGAGCCCCTTTGACTCTAGGGCTCTTACATAAATGATATTTTTCTTCAATTCTGGTGCGTATCGAACATCTGTTAATGTTCTGATAAATCCATTATGGTTCCTTAATCGGATTGAATCAATACCATATGCGGTAAGATGATTGTTATTTGCAGTGTGAATAACTCCACATTCTCCTGTTTGAAAATCAACGAACCAGTCCTGATTGAGATACATATGATAGCTACAAGCTGAATCCATCAACCATATGTCACATGGTTTGAATGGCTCAGTTGTAACTAGTGAGAAATCAAAGTCGTCACAATCAACTACAATTGAATCCATGGCAACCTTCCCATTGTTAGGTTTGGCCTTATTTTCCAACTTTGGATAGTCTTTCTTCCAGTGCCCCTTTTCTTGGCAAAAGGCGCATTCATCTTTGCTGGGTCTGGATCTTGACTTGGATCTACTTTTCTTTGTTCTCATATGATTTTGAGAACGACCTCTCACGACCAGTGTTTCTTCTTCTCCACTATTGTCTGATTTCTTTTCTATGAAAACATCTAGCCCTTGTTAAAAAAGGACATTAAGAGCCTGAGCTTGCCACATCCCGAAATATCCTGACCCGTCAAAAAATTTAACTGCAAATTTCGCATTAGACATAATTCTTGTCATAAGCGAAGACGCCAACGACGTATTACTGACACCCAATGTGGACTCTTTATTTTTGTTATCTCTCATTTTTGTTACATATACTATTTATTTGCTGACAGTACAGAACACCAAAGTAATTCTTTTTTTATGTGAAAGTTCAGACTATGTTGCAACCACAAAGCATACTCAGATAGAACCTTGGATCTGATACCAATTGTTACACAAGTAGAATATATAGAGAGTGATTAAATCACAACTACTATATCTAAAGATAGCTAATAAATAGTAACTGAGACAATAATAAAAAGAACACCAGAAATTAATGAGGTTCGGCAAAATTTGATTTTTGCCTAGTTCTTGGACACAATCAACTCAAACTTTATTTCACTCCAAAAATACAAGTGAAATACTACAAGAGAAAAAGAAGATTCAAATACCTTAGGAGATAAGAAGGCAAGTGAGAGATATTTTACAAATGAACAAAACCCTTGCTATTTATAGAAGGGAAATGGCCTTAATAATGCCATGCATGACATCATATTAAGTGTGATCATGCAATGTAAATGCATGAAAAATGCATCTACCAATTTCTTCCTAAGAGGAGGTTTCAAATATTCACACTAGTTCACATTAATCTTGTCAAATTCAACATATATATTATATACAAAAAATGTACAAATTTTATATACTTTTACGACTACCAAATATAAATAGTTTCAGCCACTTCTATAACAGTGGTTAAAACATTAGCTATATTAGGAGGACTGAAAATTTGACAACAATATAGTTTCGGTATATCCTTGTAGAGTCAGACTCTTTAGCTCTAATTATGCAAGTAGTGCCTTGAAGCCAAAGTGGTTCAACATTCACCAAATATGGTAAACTACAATCGTGAGGGCAACTTTCACAGTTTCACTTTCACTAGCCGATTATTTAACAAAGAAGGTGCAACAGATAATACAATTTTATTTGCATGTCCTAGTGATTTTCCTTCTAGGTTGCCAAATACCAAGTTTTAGATTTCTTAATACAAAGTATTTAACTATTAATCATATAATTTTGAGTCCTGTGCAGTGTTGTTGAATTATGAACAAAATTTCCGTCCAAGTTTTTCTTGAAAGATTGCATATAGGTGTTCATAACACAAAGCAGAAGACAATAACAATCCTAGACAGAACTTATTGTGTTTAAAATTTATTTACATGTCAAAAATCGGATCTAAGACGTACGTACCTGATGAAGAGAGCCTCGTTTCAGAATTTTCTTCGATAGTGCGAAGACTCTATGCGTATCCACACCGAGATCGATCTTTGCTATCAACTCTTTGGTCAATGAAAACCGCGAACAAATTGAACGAAAAATATTGTGTTGAAATTTTCTCAAAAATCTCAACTCAAAGGTAGAAGAACAAGAAACAATTTCCTCGCAATAATATCTTCTCTTGACTTTGTGGGATACACATACACCTTATAGGTTTTCATGTATTCTTCAAGTTACCGAATATATCTCTATATATACATGAGTTTGCAATACTTTTCCAATGGGAAAAGGAAGAATTAAACAACAACAACAACAACAACAATAACAACAATAGGTATGGGGAGGGTAGTTTGTACACAGACCTTACCCCTACCTTAGGATAGAGAGGTTGTTTCCGATAGACCATCGGCTCCCTCCCTCCAAGAACTCCCCACCTTGCTCTTGGGGTGACTCGAACTCACAACCTCTTGATTGGAAGTGGAGGGTGCTCACCACTAGAGCAACTCACTCTTGGTTGGAAGAATTAAAATGGTGGTTTAATTCCTTTCCAAGTCAAAGTTAAACTTTAGAAAAATAATTTCCCCTTTGCTGACTAAGTCCCTTTTTTGGACTTTATACTTGAATCCAATTCTTAATTGGATTTCACTAATTAGCCTCCTTTAAAGAAAGAAAACCGTGTAACCCATTTCTTATGGGATTATTAGTGCAGTAGGTAGTGATTTGTGGACTTTGAATTAGTCTTCTTATTAATATTTAATATATATTCCATATATAAATAAATATTAATTATAAGTACTAAATATATATTACACATATATATATTTCAACCAAGAGATATAATTTAATTTTCTATTCCAAATAGAAAACTTCAATTTGTTCACAATATTAATTATATCCTCTGTGCTAGCAAAGAATATAACAATATTTTATTTGGACTAATAACTAAATTTATTTGACTAAATTAAATTCTTTAATTTAATTATCAAATAATAAAGTAATTCATCCTTTAGCAAAGATCAAAACACTCCTTAGTGTGCGACCCCATAGGTTCAATACTAAATCGGTAGTAAATTGATCATATCAATATACTAATCAAGGGTGGCGTCTAGCAACACTCCTCAACGACCGGATATCATGAAGTATAAAATTTACAATCAAGAACCAGTAGAGGAATAATGTAGTAATTCCTTATGTCTTATAGCTCTGGATCACCCTAGGATATGGTTCAACTGTCAAATCCTAATATGTGACCAACTATGTGTTCATGTCAAATATAATCGACTATTGAATGACCTAAGAAACTCTTTTCTTCTTTCATTCAATTGCCCTGGCCAAGGTCTTAATTTGGTCGTTTATAATTCATGATAGCATGGAGCTTAAACTCATTATCAAGAGTTGACATATTCCATCTTGATCAATCACTAATTCTACAAATATTTAATCGTACCAATATCCTTTCAACTATCGCCCTAGGGCCATAGATGTTTAGTATCAAAGCAAAATAAATAACTTGTCAATTACTATGATGATATCAGGTCGAAGGAAACTCTTACATCACATTCTTTAAGAGAATATCCTATTGACAGTTTATGGTAATTCTAACTATTAGGAATTATCCAATGAATCGGTTCAATGATCATATCTCTATATGTGTCATCTATTTATGTGATTTAATTAATGAAATCAACTAATATTTATCCCATAAAGACGATCACATAAATATTGATCTAACCGGATTACTAATATCCAAATTAATAATCCTACGATCAAGAACAAAATTTAGATTAAATTGCAAGAGACTTTACTCTCATTATCACGATCTCCATCATGATGATAAGTCTCAAAATTTAATCAAGGACCTTATTAAATTAATCAAGCAATTAATAATAACTATGATAAACGAATATCAAATGCCATATATTTTTATATCAAATAACATTCATAAAAATATGTTCAAATCATCAAATATGAGATTAGATCTAGGACATATCTAATATATCCTTAATACTTCACACAGTATATAGCTTCACATCTAATTTATCGAGCACAAAGGTGTGCTCGAGTATTTAACGCTCATTATACGCAGATTTCCTATTCCATTATTAACAATAGGCCAACTTTAGTGGGAATTAAAGTTGCTATTGATCAAGTAAACTTGCAAATCGCCTGACCGAAATTTCTCTCCAAACAGAAAATGTCACAGGCACATGATCATCAGTGTATTTTTATTTGACACTACTACTAGCTCAAACAAGATTTGGACAAATATTACAAGTATTTATTGGCTATTGCTATCAAGCTGAGAACGATATGTTCAGCCTCCACTGGCGACTAATGATGCAAATTTTGACAGAATGTGTAGACAGGATCTTGCATTTGATTACTCTATCTTCGATAAAGATTCCAATAAATTGACAATTCCATATGCAGTTACGTTATAAAATACTTCATTATATACTCGTCAGGTTATTTTTATCTTTCAATTTAGCTATAAAAATATGGTAAAAAAATATTTGACCACTTTAGAAAATCTATAAGGCACTATTTCTCTTTTTTCCAATTTCCCCTTGAGGCATATAGTCATTAATGAAGAGATAACAATAATTTAGTCAAATGCGCAATGTAATTATTGCAATTAAATAATTTTCTTAATGTGTGTTTCCAAATTTAATAAAATAAATAAAAAGTTTATTTGGAGGGAGTGTAGATTAAAAAACAACTACCACAAATCTAGAGTTTTGTGATAGTAATGGAGCCACATGTTGATCAATCATAAAACTAATGATATAAATTAAGTACTTTTTGTTCATGAAAGGAAATTAATATTACGACTCATTTGATTTATATAAATTTACAGGCTTAATAGGGTAGGTTAGCACAGCCCCAAAAGAAGGAACTAGAAAAATGACATACGAGGTCACCACGAATTTGTTTCGTTGCATGATGGGGCAAGAAAAAATCTGAAAAATACCGGGCCAAAGTAATCTTAATTCTAGACCGGTCAAATAAATATACAGTTGACAAACAAAACTGTTAGAATACAACTTTAGGGGAACAGAAAATTGGTGGGAGTAATCTCTGTCCTAAAGTAATTTAAGCCCCCATTATTTTGCTGCATGGTTTGTGGCATAATTTTCCCAGATTTACAAAATCAAATTGAAATTTAAGTCCAGCAAAAGTTGAATTTCCCCAAGAATTAATTAAAGTTGTGAATTTTGTTAAGCAAAAATGAATGTCAGAACCAGATACAGTATCTTATGCTTTTGAGGTATATCAAATAATGTGTCTTAAATAGCCTGTTCGGCCAATTTTTTTTTTTTTTGCCAAAATATATTTTTTTTTATAAAGTTAAGGTGTTTGGTCAAGATTTTAGAAAGAAAAAAGTATTTTTGAGAAGTAGAAAAAAATATTTTTCTAAAAAGCACTTTTGAAAAAAATTATATTTAAAAGTACTTTTTAAAAGCTTGACCAAACACTAATTACTACTTAAAAATATACTTTAAATTAATTAGCCAAACGCAAATTATTTTTTATCAAAAATGTTTTTTTTGAAAAATACTTTTAAAAAAAATATTTTTTAAAATAATCTGATTTTAGAAATTTTACCAAACAGGCTATTAAATATCTTTAATTTAAACTTACGTTCTCTTTTATTTCTAATCAGTAAGTACATAACTACATTAAAAAACCATGCAAAAAACTTGCTAATTTTCATAAAACCCATGTTTTAAAGACCAGCCGCCCTTAATGTGCTAGTCGGCCATCTCATGTCAAAAAGTTAACACGTGCATCTGGATATATACATGGACATGCAGATATTTCCTGAGATTTGGCAAAAAAATAACGAAAGGGGCACACTCTTCTATAATATGTAAATGTTAATAGGGTATGGTGAACACAGACGGATCTAAGATTTAAATTTTATGGGTTTAATTTTTAAAAAATTTTAGTCTTAAACCCATTATATTTGTAAAGTTATGGGTTCATATCTACTATTTTTGTAAGTTTAATAAATTTTTATATATAAATTTTTATTCCTTATTAAAAGTTATGAGTTCAATTGAACCCGTGGATAATACGCTAGGTCAGCCCCTGATGGTGAGACAATAATTAACTGATAAGACTCTTTAATGAGTTGACGCATATAAAACAAGTTTGAAAACACAAGATTACGGAGGCCATGATGACTATAGAAACCGACTTCCCAACGCAATTCCAAAAATGTGCAACTAATCGCCTCTGCAATATTACCACAATTTCTCTATCTTCATTCCATATTTACACGCTTTGCAAGTCAATTTTCAATTACGTTGTGGAAAAACTATGTATAAATATATTGCAAGTCAATTTTCAATTACGTTGTGGAAAAACTATGTATAAATATATATATGTATATCAAAGCTAGAAAGCTACTACTTGCTCCAAGTTAAGAAGTGATCACCAGAAATCTGTCAAATAATTTGAACGCTCTGAAATGTATTTTTCCTAATTCATTTCGTATCCGGCTAAATGGTAGCGATTTTTTTTCCATAAATGTAGTCCACTGTCCACAAACTAAAATCTAAATTAGGAGTCCCCGGGACAGAGGGATTTTTCAAACTTTGTGGGCTTATCGTTTTGCAGAATTTGGACCAACTTGCAGCCACAAACTAATTAAATGACAATGGCATCAATGCTAGCAGTTTGGGAAATATCACATAATCACGTTTCTATTTGGTTGGATGGGAAAATGTTTTACTATCTGTTAGTAAAATATAATAGTTGTGAAGTATAAACTTTTTCATATCCCGTGTTTTCACATATCACTCTTATATGTAGATATGTTAGACTTCAATGCAAAAACATAGACGGCATTGGACTTTATCACATTATTTTAGTTCTAATATAACATCAATTCAAAACCTTAACTTAATGGTTCAAGTAGCTTAAAGTTATTACATGAATGTCCTTCAAATGTTGTTGATCTTTACTGATTAATTATTTCTACAGTTAAAAGTCTTTGTTTTGAGAGTAGTATACGTGATTCTAAGGTTTAATATGGTTGATATCATTCACATCCCATAAATGATAAATGATGTAAGTCTTATGATTATAATTAGTTGCCATGAAGAAATTGTAGCACACAGTCGCAATGGATTTGTTACATGGCTGCAGACTTTTCATCATCTTAGATGAAAATACAGTAAATGCTTAAATTTACTGATAAATTGATCTTTGGCCTAACTCAACCCAAAAGGTAGCTTATAAGATGAGAATTGTCCAAGACCATATAGGGAGAGACCAAGGACCTCAAATCCCACCGATGTGGGATATTTCAATACCCCGTCTCACGCCCAGGCCTGCAAACTAGAACGTGAACAATATAAATGGGGTCCAACATCGGTAACAATCATTGGGATGGGCCTGACTCTGATACCATGATAAATTGACATTGGGCCTAACTCAACCCCCAAAAGCTAGAATGAGGAGAGACCAAGGACCTCAAATCCCACCGATACGGGACATTTCAACATTACACACTTCTAATTAAGACAATTCTCTTAAGACTTATATTATCAAACGCTTTTCGGAAGGAGATAATGAAACCTCACGTTAACATATCAATCCATTTGAACCATTAGGGAAGGCCCTTATCATGCATGCTTGAGTTCCATAGTCTCTTGATCGCAACACTGGCAATTTGTTTTGGTTATGAGATTTTGTTACGTTTCATCTTAATTATCTACTTCTAAAATCCTAAAGGAAGTACAAATATTTGTATGGTGGAAAGTGGAAACTCTTTTAAACTCTTTAGAGATGAGAAAGGATGTAGGCATAGGCTAGCCCCTTCTACCAAATTAAAAACCACCACCTATATAACAGCTGCATTAAGAGCTTGGCCATATATATATATATATATATCTATTATTTTTGCTTTTACTAATTAATATGATATGGAGGTGCTACCTTCTTTATTAGACTCTACGGTACCTTTTTGTAACCTATCGATCTTTACTTCTTCGAGCAAAATATGCTTAATCACATCATACTTCACAAAATATAATTTCTCCACATCTCATGTTATATTTAGATACTGATCAAATTTAGAAAAAGCAAGCATGATATATATGAAGGTGTACGCGTTATGCAAAAAGATAGCCGCAAAAATAGGATTAAGAGTAACACAAAAGAAAGAAGTAACTTTTTTACCTAAAGTATGCTTTCAAGTATTGGCTTCCTAAAACTGAAAATCTTCTAGACTTATAACCGGAACCTCCTAATTAACTCCTATCGCATACCAGGAATATATTCCTTATGTTTCAAGTTCCTTATTACATCAAATGTGATCTTTAGTTTTATCTTTATACATGTTTATTCATGTATTAAAAACTATAGTATTAATACTAATGTCATAATTTACTATGTATAAGAATAATACTGAATAAAGAATATAACTGATACAAGTATTAGTTATACATAAATTAAAAAATATTATAAAATAAAGATTAATAATACCAAAACTAATATATATATATATATATATATATATATATATATATATATATTATATATATTATTATTTCTAATACATCCTACCAAACGACCCTTAGTAGGTAACATAGGGAAGAGAAATGATGTAAGCTTAGCCTAACCCCTCCGACAAAGCAAAAATGAAAAAGCCACATAAAAGCTGCACCAAGGCTTTGCCTAACACCTATCAACTAGATATAGAGCCACATATTATTTATTACTACTTAGTGGCATTTGAAAGGTGATCTACCTTAATTGATAGATTTTCTAGCATTTGTTGTCGTAACTTATCTTTACTTCTTGGAGCAAGTTGGCTTACTTGCATCATATTTCATGACTCGTGTTAGGCTTAGATGCATATTAAATTTAGAAACAGCAAGCATGATATGAAGATACACATAAAGCACATGCAAAATATTAGTTGCAGAAAAAGATTAAGAGGAGCATTAAGAACGAATGATAACATATATACCTAAAGATTATATGGTTTAAAGCGTTAGACACCACTAGAGCCGTCAAAATGGGCTTGGTCCGTGAGGCCAGCCCAATCCAGTCCGTCATTGGGGCAGGATTGGGTTATGATTTTTTGAGCCCATTTAAAATTGAAGCTTATAAGCCCGGCTCAAGTCAGTCGGCTGGCCCTTGAGACTTGACCGATGCTGGGTTGGGCCGGCCCGTGAGCCAAAAATTAATTAAATCTAAATATAAATATTTAATATTTTTAAAAATGCAAAAACTAAAAAAAACTATTAACTATAATCCTCATTCTCCAACCCTAGATTGCTCATTTACCCTTCTATATCAACTAGAATTCAGATTTTTGATATGCATGTAGTATGACAAGATTAGTTTCTCTTTTGCTTAATTAATGACGAATTAGAAAAGTTTTAAGTGGCTAATAATAATTTTTTTTCAAAAGAAATTTTTACTTTAAGTTGCTAATGATCAGTTGAATTATTTTAATATATTATTAATAATTAAACTGGTCTTCAATATAAAAAAATAAGTGTTTAATAGCCAAAAAAAATTGACAACACTAGCAAATTTCATAAATTTTAAAATTTTCGTGGTCCATAATGATGAAATCAGTAAAAGATGATAAAACTAAATTAAAAAATCTCAGCATATAAACTTATTGTAGCAATCCCTAAACCCGAGAAAGTTGAAAGAAAAGTATTAAAATAATTATTCATGTAACGTTTAAAAAAAAGAGCTAGAGATATAAAGAATTTGCATTTCAGTTACGAGATTCCTTGTCAAATATCAATCTTATTTTATACTCTAAACAAACAGAAGTTGTTTACATGATTAAACGACTATATCACAAGAAATATTTAAAGAAATTTTTTTTCTGAAAAAGCTGAAGGGTCGGTCTGCCCTTGCCCACAGCCTTCTTAAGGCTGGGTTGGGCTGGTCATTTTATGGCCCGTTTCGATGGCGGACCGGGTCGTCCTCGCTTACCAAATTTAAAAGCCCGCGAGGCTTGAGCTGGATTGGACTGGCCCGTTTTGACAACTCTGGACACCATAACTAATAAACTATCATTTAATATGTGCATACAACTTAAAATATAGGCATCTTAGTTGATTTTCAACACCAAATATTTGATAAAGTCCAAAATATGATAATTTTATCCAACATGAAATTTTATTATTGAATGAATAATTTAAGTTTTAAAGTATAGAATCCGATCAATATTATAGGGATCCGAATATCAAATAATATATATATTAGAGAGTTATTTTTGCCGATCAATATTTTACTTTGCAACGTTTACAATGTACACAAAGCTGCTTAATTGAGATTGAGATTTGGAGTCATTCTACTTTTTTTCTCTTCTTTTTTTCTTTTCAATCGAAACATATTTAAACATTAAATAGAAAAAATATCAACGATAAATAAAATTAAAATTAGATAACCATTAATGACTGTTTTACCTGGTTGTTGCCGTTGTCTATTTATTGCTTCATTTTCACTTCGTTTGAGTCGAGGGTCTTTCGAAAACAACATTTCTACTTTCATTAAGTAAGGGTAAGGTTTACCTATACTTTACCCTCCCCAGACCCCACTTGTGATATTTCATTGGGCTTTTTGTTGTTGTTGCTGCATTAATATCAGGCAAATTAAGGACTTGAAAATTAGGACTGAGAAAAAGAAAAAAAAAAGGAACTGTCCAACTTTCATCGTCAATTAGCAATTCATTCTATTCTTCTCTGTGATTAACGAAGGGGAAAATTTACAAAAATGGAAATGATTTACACAAATAATACATAGATCGTAAGTTGTTTTCCGCTACTATATCTAAGAGTTGTTGGTCGTAAACTATTTAATTAATCCATATCTAAGAATAATAACTTAGAACATTGCAAATGTACACGGTACAAAATGCAGATATAGACAAAGCCAATAAACGTATCACATGTCTGGAAAAGTCATCCAATAATGAGAGAGATCAAGAATTCTGGGAAACTACTTCAAGTTGACATATAGCCATTCCCTATAAATTACCTTCCTCAATATGTTCAGCTCTAACAAGAAACTACAAAAAATAAAAAATAAAAAATTGGTTTTGATACATTTGGGCTTTGCCTATATACCATTTAAATTTGAAAGTGTATTTTGAGGAGCTGAAAAATAATTATCATACTCTCGGATATGGAAGTGGATAAGGTACCTGCAAGAGATGAACCCAAGTATGGAGGAATCAAGGCCATGCCCTTCATTATAGGTAAATTAGTATTCCAATATCAAATGAGCTATTATACTTCAATTTTCATTCTAAATGTGACAAACTATAGAATTTACAACACAAAAATGTTGGAGGCCCCTCTTATTTGAGCTTTGCTTGTGTAAAACATAACTTGCAGGAAATGAGACGTTTGAGAAATTAGGGACGATTGGAACCTCAGCGAATCTCTTGGTTTACTTAACCACTGTCTTCAACATGAAGTCAATTACTGCTACTAACCTCATTAACGTCTTTAATGGTACTTGTAACTTTGGAACCCTGCTCGGAGCTTTCCTATCAGACACTTATCTTGGTCGCTACAAGACACTGGGGATTGCTTCTATATCTTCTTTCACGGTATTTAGAGCGCGCACTTTAATTTACTTAATTATGTTTTTCATAATTTGAAGGGGAGCCAGTTGTCTCCGTGTCACCTATAGGTCACGGGTTCGAGCCGTGAAATCAGTCATTGATGAAGTTGTTTCCGTGTGACCTATAAGTCACGAGTTCGAGCCGTGGAATCAACCATTGAAGGGGAGCCTTGGAGCAACGGTGAAGTTGTCTCCGTGTGATCTATAGCTCACGGGTTCGAGCCGTGGAATCAGCCATTGATGCTTGCATTAGGGTGGGCTGCCTACATCACACCCCTTAGGGCTGCGGCCCTTCCCGAGCCCTACGTGAATGGGGATGCTTAGTGCACCAGGCTGTTTTTTTTTTTTAATGTTTTCAGCAATTTGCAACTTATTGTAAAACTTTGAATATTTGTATGTATACAGGGCATGATGTTTTTAGCGCTAACAGCAGCAATATCAAAACTGCATCCTCCTCACTGTGGAACGGCAGCAAATAGCATTTGTGTTGAACCAACTACAGGGCAACTAGCTTTCTTACTATGTGGATTTGGTTTTCTAGTAATAGGTGCTAGTGGCATTAGGCCATGTAATTTAGCCTTTGGAGCAGATCAATTCAATCCCAATACAGAATCAGGAAGAAGGGGAGTTAACAGCTTCTTCAATTGGTACTACTTCACCTTCACTTTCGCAATGATGGTATCCTTGACTGTCATCGTCTACATTCAATCAAGCGTGAGTTGGGCTATTGGATTGGCTATTCCCACATTTCTAATGTTCTTGTCGTGTGTTTTCTTCTTCGTTGGTACCAAAATTTATGTCATGATTTTACCCGAGGGTAGTCCCTTGACAAGTTTTGCCCAAGTGCTCCTAGCTGCAATTAAAAAAAGGCGATTAAAGCTACCAGAACAACCACAGAATACCTTGTTCAATCACGTTTCAATCAGTACTATCAACACTGAACTTCCTTATACCGATCAATTTAGGTAACTGATACAATCATTCCACCTCACTTTTTTTTTTCTTGTGGAGCTGAGACTAATGAAAGATACAACAATGATTGTGCAGGTTTTTGAATAAAGCATCTATTATAACTCCTGAAGACAAAATAAAGGAAGATGGATCAGCAGCCAACCAATGGAAACTTTGTAGCATCCAACAAGTGGAAGAAGTGAAATGTGTTGTAAGAGTATTTCCAATATGGATAGCAGGATTGATATACTACATTGTTCTAGTCCAGATGCAGACTTATGTAGTCTTCCAAGCCTTGCAAAGCGATAGACGTCTTAAAACTACAAGTACTTTCAAGATCCCAGCAGCATCTTACGCAGTCTTCCAAATGTTAAGCATGACTATTTGGATACCTATTTATGACAGATTAATTGTACCATTTCTTCAGAGGATCACAAAGAAAGAAGCTGGTATAACAGTCCTTCAAAAAATGGGAATTGGTTTAGTTATTGCAGTTTTCACAATGCTAGTATCAGCTCTAGTGGAAACTCGAAGAAGGAATGCCGCGTTTAGCCAACCAACACTAGGCATTGAAACAAGAAGAGGTGAAATTTCAGCTATGTCTGCTAACTGGTTAATACCTCAACTAGCTCTAGCAGGACTTTCTGAAGCATTTACAGTCATAGCGCAAGTTGAGTTTTTTTACAAGCAATTTCCAGAAAACATGAGGAGTTTCGCAGGGTCATTCTTGTTTTGTGGTATGGCATTGGCTAGTTACATGAGTAGCTTCTTGATATCAGTAGTTCACAAGAAAACAAGAACATCAGATACAGAGAACTGGTTAGCAGAGGATCTAAACAAGGGGAGATTGGATTACTTTTATTACTTAGTTGCTGCTTTAGAGGTTTTAGATTTGGGATACTTTCTAATATGTGCCAAGTGGTACAAGTACAAGGGAACACAAAATGATCACAATCTTGAAGTTGCCATGGAAAAATTAGAACCCACAAAACCTCTAGTTTGATTTCACACTTTCTTTCTTCTTCTTCTAAATAAACATACATACAATTTCAGCTGCCATGGCAATGTACAACTGATTCATGTTACACCAAATCTCACCCAATACACCACAAATGGCGATTCCTAATGACCAACCTAGGTTAAGCGAATACTTTATTTGAAATATTTGGTTAATGTTGATGTATGAGAATGTTAGATAATAAACTAAAATTAGACAAACAAATAAAAGGAGAACTGAAAAATAATTAATTGTGGCAGAACTTAAACGTATTAATATATTCATCCGTTTTCATCTTACTCATTTTTTTTCATATAACTGAAAAACATTTGGTGATGAACTAGAAATATGAAATTTGTAATAACATAAAGCAAAACCAGTAAAATCAAAATGTAATGCGAAGTTATAAATTATTATCAGAATTTGATCATTCTTACTTATTACAAGTTTTAAATTGTAAATATTCTATTAGAGTTAGATCAGCGCAGAAATGACATTGGTTTTCTAAGAAAATTGTAAATACAACTAGATCAAATTGTATAATATTATCCCAATGGCATAATTTAAAATTCCTAAACATCTTTAATTCAATTATATAGCAAAAATAAACAGTATCGTTAAAGAAAAGATAGTTCAATTGGTTTTTCCTAGAGGGGAAAAGTTCGACTTTTTAATGTCTTTTTCGTTGAGAAATTACATCTACTATCTACTAATTTCTGTATAAACATCATTTTCCTTTTTGTTGTGGAAAAGAAATTTGGCGTTTCACGAATTAAGATTAATATGATTCTTCTGTTAACAAGAGTTATTTTTTAGCTCTTGAAGATATGCAATGGCTAAAGCCTAAAACTCGCCACGGCGAATGAGTAAATACGTGAAATTTTCGTTGGTTGTCCTTGACCTTTTTTGTCTATTTAGTAAATGATCCTTTTTTAATTTCTTTTGCAACTGATAGACCTTAAGATTATAGTTTAAAAATTCTTGTTGAGCAATCTGAAAGTCTTATCAGAAAATGTGAAATCACGGTCTAAAATTTGTAAGTTATTATAAACGTGAGACTATAGTCTAATGTATTGTGAACAAGCTAAAAGTCATATGAGTAAACATGGATCCGAGTATAACATTGTCCAGAGGAAAAAAAAAAATTCAAGGGTTATATTTACACTTCTTCTTAAAATAGGGACAAAATCTAAACTGTAACCTTGAAAAGGGATATTTGTGTACAGTATCCAGCAAATATAGAAGCTAATCCCAGTTACCCAAAGTCCAAAGGAAACCAGGCCCAGTAATTAGGCTTGTCATCTTTAATTAATAGCCCTGCTGTAATTCTTCATAATTTTATGATGTCGTGATAGACAAATAAAAGCAGCCGCCACTTGTGAATTTTGAAGAGTTAGTTTATTAGAGTGTTCTTATTTTCACATTAGTAATTAGTAATATCTCTTATTTAAGGTGCTGGGACAAAAGTTTTATTCTGTTTAATTATTTTCCTTTAGTAAACAGAATATTTGTGTGTAAAAGTATGTCTATCCATCCTAATTTAGTTGCCTTAATTTGCAGAGACGACTTTAAAGTAGGAGTTTAGATTTCGTTGTAGAGGTAAAAGCAAACAAGGACAAACTGAAATTGTTTGAACAAAGAATTGACTTTTTGCTATCTCCACGAGGTACATACTTCGAACTTAAGGGAAAAAAATTTAAAGTATTTTTCAAAAATAAACTATACTTAATATTTTTAAAGGTTAATACTAAAAAAATATAACGAATAACTTTCTTTCTAGAACAATTTGAGACAAAGCACAACAGAAAATAACATACGCAATTAATATGACATACAAGAGCAATAAAGCACAATTAGTAGTGTGTTAGATACATCTAAAAATCCACTTGATAGTGCGTTTTTCCAGTTTGCGCCAACAACACTAATTAAATGAAGAAAAGCGAAGAAAGGCGAGAACTAAGTGCTACTTGGGATATCAAAGTGGTACTTGTAATTATTCAGTTATTTCTTTTTTTCCTTTCAGTTTAGTTGACCAATATAGTAAACTGGACTGTATTTAATGGGATGGATGGAACTAATACTGTTCTCAAGAATAGTCAAATGGTTTGTACGGACAAATGTATTATTGTATAATATTAAATCAGTGGTATAACCCACATGCAATTTATATATTTGTGCCACGACCCGAAATTCTCACATTCGAGACCGTGATGGCGCATAACATTTCATTTGCTAGGCAAGCCAACGTTAGAATAATATTATCCATTTTAAAATAATTTTTAAATTTACTAATAACAAAGAATTAAATACAGAAGTAAAGCCTGAAATGTAGTGAATAATCCATAAAATAACGGTGTCTAAATACCATCCTAGAATTGGTGTCACAAGTGCACGAACTTCTAGAATAATACAAATAAAGGTTTGAATAAAATAAAGCTGTCTGAAAACAAACACACAGCTAAAGTAAAGTAGACGGGGACTTCAGAACTGCGGACGTAGTGCAGTTATACCTCAAGTCTCCTATGGGTAGCTGAAATTCGAGCAAGTCTATGGTACGCCGCTGGAACCAACTCCGGAATCTACACAAGAAGTGCAGAGTGTAGTATCAGTACAACCGACCCCATGTACTGGTAAGTGCTGAGCCTAACCTCGACGAAGTAGTGACGATGCTAAGGCAGGTCACTCACATTAACTTGTACGTAATAATAGTAATAACAACAATAATAGATATAAATTAGGTAACTCATTTTTAATAGTTGAAGCCAACTCAGTAGTCATAACTAATTATTCTTTCAACCAATTTTTGTTGCAGCGTGTAACCCGTTTCCACAATATATTCATTTTCAGCCATCCAATATATTTATTTTAATCAAGTATATATATAGACATTTAAATAAGTCAGTTGCGTCGTGCAATCCGATCCCCCAATATAGACTTTTAAATAAGTCTGTTGTGGCGTGCAATCTGATCCCCCAATATAGACTTTTAAATAAGTCTATTGCGGCGTGCAATCCGATCCCTGAATATTCATATATTTCGGAAAAGGGCCAAAAATGCCCTTGAACTATCTGAAATAGCTCAAAAATGCCCTCCGTTTGTTTTAGTACCAAAAATATCCTTGGCGTCTATTGTTTGGACCACAAATGCCCTTAAGCTGTTAGTCTTGTCATTGAAGGTGACATGGCAGTCCAACTGGGTTAGATTTACTTACATGGCCATCCACCTAAGCAATCCAACATGGCAAAATTATTTTTTCTGAAAAATTATTTTTTCAAAATTTTAAAAGAAATACAAAATCAACACTTATTCAGAAAAAAGTAAAAAAAATCAACACTTGTAACGACCCGATTTATCGTTTTAAGAATTTACGCCTCGTTCAGTGACTTAAGGTCTCTAGCAGCCTTGCAATATGTATTATGACCCGCGTGTGTGGTCGAGTATGATTTACGGATGATTTAGAGAGATTTAGGACACTTAGTCCCTGAGATGGAAGCTTAAGCCTTAGGATTTTTACCGTAGTCGGAACTGTGTGAAGACGACTCCAGAATAGAGTTTTGTCGGTTCCGTTAGCTCCGTTGGGTGATTTTGGACGTAGGAGCGTGTCCGGACTGTGAATCTGAGGTTTGTAGCCAATTTAGGCTTGAAATGGCGAAAAGTCAAAATTTTAAAGTTTTGGATCGAAGTGGACTTTTTGATATAGGGGTCGGAATGTGATTCCGAGAGTTGAAACAACTCCGTTATGTTATTTGGGACTTGCCTGCAAAATTTGACGTCATTCCGGGTTGGTTTGATAGGTTTCGGCACGAGTTTTAGAAGTTAAAAATTTTGGAAGTTCATAAGTTCGATTCGTGGTGCAATTTGTATTTTCGGCGTTATTTGATGTGATTTGAAACCTCGAGCAAGTCTGTGATAGGTTATGGAACTTGTTGGTATGTTTAGACGGGGTCCCGGGGGCCTTGGGTGTGTTTCGGATGGCTATGAGCCATTTCCTTCTATTTTTGAACTGCTGTTTTCTGTCATCTAGTTTCCTTCTTCGCGAACGCGAAGGAAGTCCCGCGTTCGCGAAGAGGAGTTTGAGGGGCTGATGATTTGTCCTTCACGAACGCAAAGCTGTGAACGCGAACACGAAGAAGGGGCACGACAAGCTTTCGCGAACGCGAAGAAGAAAGGAAGATAGGGGTCTGGGGTCGTTTGGCCTTTGCGAACGCGAAGAGTGGAACGCGAACGCGAAGGCATTGGTCAGCTGGTCTTCACGAACGCGACGAGGACTTCGTGAACGCGACGAGAACTTCGCGAACACGAAGAGGAAATGATGGGGCAGAAACAGTTGGCCTTCGCGAACGCGACTAGGACGTCGCGAACGCGATGGAGGATTTGAGGCAGTTGGGTTTTGGCCTTCGCGAACGCGAAGCAGTGCTCGCGAACGTGAAGAAGGCCTATCTGGGCAGAATTAAAAGTCTCAAAAAGGGGGGTTTGAGTTCATAACTCAAAAATCAAATTGAGAGCCCGATAGAAGGCAATTTTTGGAGAGATTCTTGCGTGGGTGTTTTGGGTAAGTGATTCTTATCCAGTTTTGATTAATTTCCATGATTATGTCTTTGAATCCATCATTTAATTCGAATTTAATGGAAGAAATATCAAGATTTTTGTAAAATCTTTCAAAAACGAAAATTTAGGATTTGGAGGTCGAGTTGTTATTGGAATTCGATAAAATTGGTATGGTTGAACTCGTATCGGAATGGGTGTTCGGGTTTTATAAAAATTATGTCGGGTTCCGAGAAGCGGGTCTCGCGTTGACTTTTGTTGACCTTTTAGAATAAAATTTTAAGTCGATGTATTATTATCCGGAATTGATTTCGATGAATTTTAATGAAGTTATGCAATTAATTTGGTTAGATTTGAGCCGTCCGGAGGTCAATTGAAGCAAGAAGGCTATTTTGGAATATCGGCCTAACTTCAAAAAGGTAAGTGTCTTGCTTAACCTTGAATGGGGGAAATTTCCCTTAGGCATTGAGTCTTATGTGCAACTTGGGTAATTGAAAACCATGTACGCGAGGTGACGAGTACGTACTTGGTTTATATGTGCAAATTTTATTGAGTTAAAGTCTTGAGCATACTGTGTAGTAAATTGGATAATTGTTGGCATATATTTAATCATCTACTTGCCGTGCCTAAACCCTTGTTGTTGACTCTGTTGTTGTATGATAATGTGATGTGATTGTTATTTGATTATTTATGAAATTTCGTGAATTTGCTGGTTTGATAATTATTGGAATTTAATTTCATTTTTTATTTTTCCCTATGCAAATAATTAATTAAATGAGCTTAAGAAGAGGTGTTTATATAATTATTGAAAATTTGATCTTTTATGAAGACTTTGCTTTATATTGAGTAATTTCTATTTTTATTGATTGTTTTTGGATGTTGTAAACATTGTGTGGAGCATTTGTCTATTTGCTGTGAAATTAATTAACTTGGTTGTAGCTTTGAAATTTGGTTATGGCCATTGGGTAAATTATGATATGAATTGATTTTTGTTATGTTGTTGTGATAATTTTCCATGTAAATTATTGTGTTGTGTGAGTTGTTATTGTGGGGAGATAAGGGTGGCATTTCACCGTTGATATTATGTGGTTATAAGGGTGGCATTTCACTGTTGTGTTTATTGGCTATTGATATTGTCTGGGCGGAGCGATAAAGGTGGCTATAGGAGTGATAAGGGTGGCAATAGGAGCGATAAGGGTGGCTATTGATATTTTCTGGGCGGAGCGATAAGGGTGGCTATAGGAGCGATAAGGGTGGCACTAGGAGCGATAAGGGTGGCTATTGATATTGTCTGGGCGGAGCAAGAAGGGTGGCTATTGTGAGGGACGATATGTGATGATGTGGGGTTGACAATTTTCTTGTGATGTTGTGATTTTTTTGTGTTTATTTTTATACCTTGTGCAACTTGTCTTGTTGTTAGTAAATTGATAATAATCTGATTTATGTTGAAATTGGGAGCCTGTGGCTATTGCCAGGCGGTTTATAAAATAAAATGTGGGTACGAGGTACCGTGAATTGTGATATGAAATGGGGATATTGGCACGTGAATTGTCCGTATAGTTGTGATATAAAATGTGGGCACGAGGTGCTGTGATAAAATGATAATGATATTTGGCACGTGAATTGTCCGTGCAGTTGTGATATGAAATGAGGGCACAAGGTGCCGAGCAAATATGATGATTTAATTATAGGCACGAGGTGTGGAAATATGAAAATGGGTTGAGACCCGTATTTACGAAAAATATAAAAAAGGGCTGAGACCCGTATTTTGATGATTTTGAAATGAGGTGTCACATGGTGACTTTTTATTTGAAAGAATTATATTCAAAATATTTATTTGGAAGGATTTTTACTTAGAAAGTATTATATAAAAGAATTGTATTTTGAAAGATATTTATTTGAGCGAATTGTATTTGAAAAGATTTATTTAAAGAATTATATTTGAAAAATAATTAATTGAGAAAATTATATTTGATAGAGAGTTATCTGGAAGAACTATGTGAAAAACATTTATTTGAAAGGCTTGATTTAATTGGGTGTAATTGTGTTTATTAATTGTTGAGTGATATTAATGGTATTCTTGTTGTCTGTTGTGCATATCACTGGTTGTTTTATCTTGCCTTTATTATTATTTATTTCCTATTATTTTGTATATTATATTGCACATGTTATTAGACTAGTGAGTGTCTTGACTGTACCTCGTCTCTACTCCATTAAAGTTAGTCTTGATACTTACTGGGCACCGCTGTGGTGTGCTCACTCTACACTTCTGCACATTTTTGTGCAGAGCCAGGTATTGAAGATAACAGATTTGAGCAGAGTTAAAGCGGGATTGTAAGATTCAAGATAGAGATTCTTGGTCGTCGCAGTCCCTTGGAGTCTTTTCATTTTATTGTACTGTTAATTTGTAATCAAACAATATTGTATATTCAGTCCTCGAGATCATTCCATGTATTCAGTTAGAGTTCGTGACTCAGTACTACCAGTCTTGGGAGGTTGTATATTCATATTTATTCCGCTGTTAGTTTGGTTTACTTATTTAATTCAAAAAAAAAATGGCTTCAAAATATAATAAAAATCGGCTTACCTAGTCTTAGAAACTAGGTGCCATCACGACGCCTGTGGTGGGATTTTGGGTCGTGACAAGTTGGTATCAGAGCTCTAGGTTCATAGGTTCTACGAGTCACGAACGAGTCTAGTAGAGTCTTGGGGATCGGTACGGAGACGTCTGTACTTATCTTCGAAAGGCTACAGAACTGTTAGGAAATTTCCATTTCTTTCATTCCTGTCGTGCGGAATTTGTTGAATTTGGAATTTGAACCTTTGTATCTCCATTCTCTCACAGATGGTGAGGACACGTGCTACTGGGTTAGCTGAGCAGGCATCCGCACATACTGCTAGGGCTGCAAGAGGCCAAGGCCGAGGTAGAGGTCGAGGAAGGGCACGTGCTACGACTAGAGCACCTGTCAGAACAACAGTTGGGAGCCACTAGTAGCTCCAGTTGGGGGACAGGTACCAGAAGCACTTGTTGTTACCCCAGGACTTCAGGAAACTTTAGCACAGTTCCTGAGTATGTTTGGTACATTAACTCAGGCGGGATTGATCTCTGTTGCACCAAATATTCCGGAGATTGGGGGAGTAGCTCAGACTCCTATCACAACTCCAGAGCAGCAGGTTCACGTTGGTCAGGTTCCGGGTGTAGTACCAGTACAACCTGTTATTCCGGTTCAGCCTGAGGTCAGGCCCGAGGCATCAGAAGAAGAACAAAGGAGACTTGAAAGGCTTAAGAAATATGATCCACCAACTTTCAGTGGCACAGCTACAGAGGATGCCCAAGAATTTCTAGAAAATTGTCACCGCATTCTCCGCACCATGGGTATTGTGGAGGTGAGCGGAGTTGCCTTTACTACATTTCAACTATCAGGCGCAGCGTATCGGTGGTGGCAAATTTATGAAGAAGGTAGACCAGCCGATGCCACACCACCAACTTGGGTTCAATTTTCGAAAATATTCTTGAAAGAATTTGTTCCCCAGACTCTCCGAGATGCGTGGCGCACAGAGTTTGAATGGTTACGTCATGGCACGAAAGTGTCAGAATATGCTATCAGGTTCAGTGAGTTAGCCCGTCATGCACCTATCTTAGTTCCTATAATCAGAGAACGGGTCCGCAGATTTATTGAGGGGCTCGATTATGATATTAAAATATGTATGGATTGAGAGTTGCAAACTGATGCTCCATTTCAACAAGTAGTGAAAATTGCAAGGAAGATTGAGGGTGTTTTAGGCGAGGAAAGGGAGTCTAAGGAGGCCAAAAGGTCTCGAAGATCTGGAGGGTTCAATGGATTTTACTCTTCAGATAGAACCCATTATAGTGGAGACTCGAGCAGTCGGTCAGCTCAGTATGCACATCATATTACTTGGAGTGCTCCAGTTTACAGTGCACCATCGACACGAGATTCTTACAGTGATTATTCTAATTATTCGGCACAGACTCAGTACGAGCAGCCGCGACCTCATAGGGGTTGTTATGAGTGTGGTGATACTAGGCATATCATGAAAGATTGTCCCAGACTTGGGAGGGGTGGATTCCATCGGAACACTCCAAATACAAGCTTTATTCCAGTCGATACTCCACGTGCACGGTTAACTAGAGGTGGAGGACAGGCGGGTAGTGGGCGCCTAAGAGGTGGAGACCCGACCCATTGATATAATCACTATGATTTGGCTGGGGCCAATACACCAGATGGTGTCGTTACAGGTACGATCCTGATTTTATTATAAAGGATATTTTTCTTAATTTGATTCGGTTATGAATAATGAGGTGAGTCCTCCTATTATGCTCCACTTATGGTGAGCTTCATAAATTTGTGACACACTTATATGTTTATCCCTGTTGGGAGATTTAAAGATGTGAGCCCGTGTCTGTTATTTTATTTTTGTACACCATTGAGGGCTATAAGTCCAAAAGTAATTTTTATTATTCATTACAGTGGGTTTAATGTGTTTCGGAATAATTGATTTTAATTTTTATGAATTATATGCCCTACCAGTATGAGGGTTCATTATATGTTATGAAAATTGTTTATGAAATCTATTAAAAAGAAGAAATCAAGGAAATTAAAAATTTCAGTTGGCACAATGTGCAACATAATTGTGATTCGGATTTGAGGACGAGATCCTCACATTTTTATATGATGTGAAATATTTAAACCGGGTTGCAGACCACGATAGAAGTTATATAAGGACGAGGTCCTTGTGGTGAAATATTTTTGAGTTTAAAATTCTCCCTTGTGAAATTTAATTTGTGCAATAATATTAATAGGGAGTCATGCTTGTTAGGCTTATTTGATAATGCTTGTATATTTTCTGTTCATATTCAGCCATTTTTGTGCTATAAATATTGAGTTTTAGCCTATGAGGTGAGTGCCCAGGTGGCGTTAAATGTGACTCATTAACCCGAGTAAGTAATCATGAGGTCTTCATGCCTCACGTTCTATTGTCAGTGTTGTGAAAAATTCGAAACGAGGTGATGGTTAATATGAGATTAATTGATGATGCTGGAATTAATTATGAACATCTTTTAAGACCAGAGATGTGGTGATGAGCATACATATGATGTGCTTCATGTCCTGATATCATTATGATCAGGCAATGCTGAGATTAATGTTATTGATATATACCCTGTGGTATTTTGTTGGATTGTGGACATGTTGTTAGGAGTTGTTTTGGTGTTACTCTAGCAGGTGGATAGGCCCAATTACAGGGGAGACGTTGCCAAAATTTCTGAAAAATTTGGGAGTTAGTAAAATTTGAAGGATTGAGAATTGCAAAAGAAGAGACAAATTATGTTATGTGTTTGAGGACGAATGATCGTAAGCGGGGAATAATGCAGCACCCCAAAGGAAGTCTTGAATTACTTCAACACTATGCGTTGAAGACTAATACTGTGCGTTGTTGTGGAAAATCAGGCCTTTTGAAAATATTGGAGCGTAAGAAAATAGCCTTAATGTTTAAAAATATGGATAAAAGAAATAATCTCAAGTGAGATGATGTTGTCAGTCTTATCTCAAATACGGTAACGTGGAATCAATCATGAGTTTATGTGTAAAAGTAAAATTATCAACTCGGTAACCTCAGAATAATTCTTAGAACGTTCGAGGACGAACGTTTGTTTAAGAGGTGGAGAATGTAACGACCTGATTTGTCATTTTAAGAATTTATGCCTCGTTCAGTGACTTAAGGTCTCTAGCAGCCTCGCAATATATATTATGACCCGCGTGTGTGGTCGAGTTTGATTTACGGATAATTTGGAGAGATTTGTGACACTTAGTCCCTGAGATGGAAGCTTAAGCCTTAGGATTTTTACTGTAGTCAGAACTGTATGAAAATGACTCCGGAACAGAGTTCTGTCGGTTTCGTTAGCTCCGTTGGTTGATTTTGGACTTGGGAGCGTGTCCGGACTGTGAATCTGAGGTTTGTAGCCGATTTAGGCTTGAAATGGCGAAAAGTCAAAATTTTGAAGTTTTGGATCGAAAGTGGACTTTTTGATATCGTGGTGGAATACGATTCCGATAGTTGGAACGACTCCGTTATGTTATTTGGGACTTGCCTGCAAAATTTGACGTCATTCCGGGTTGGTTTGATAGGTTTCGGCACGAGTTTTAGAAACTGGAAATTTTGAAAGTTCATAAGTTCGATTCGTAGTGCGATTTGTATTTTTGGCGTTATTTAATGTGATTTGAAACCTCTAGCGAGTCCATGATAGGTTATGGAACTTGTTGGTATGTTTAGACGGGATCCCGGGGGCCTCGGGTATGTTTCGGATAGGCTATGAGCCATTTCCTTCTATTTTTGAACTGCTGTTTTCTGTCATCTAGTTTCCTTCTTCGCGAACGCGAAGGGAGTCCCGCGTTCGTGAAGAGGATTTTGAGGGGCTGATGATTTGTCCTTCACGAACGCAAACGCGAAGAAGGAGCAGGGCAAGCCTTCGCGAACGCGGCCCAGGCAACGCGAATGCGAAGAAGAAAGAAAGATAGGGGCCTGGGGTCGTTTGGCCTTCGCGAACGCGAAGGCGTTGGTCAGCTGGTCATCGCGAAGGCGACGAGGACTTCGCGAATGCGAAGAGGAAATGATGAGGCAGAAATAGTTGGCCTTCGCGAACGCGACTAAGATGTCGCGAACGCGATGAAGGATTTGAGGCAGTTGGGCTTTGGCCTTCGCGAACGCGAAGCAGTGATCGCGAACGCGAAGAAGGCCTATCTGGGCAGAATTAAAAGTCCCAAAAATGGCGGTTTGAATTCATAACTCAAAAATCAAATTGGGAGCTCGATAGAAGGCGATATTTGGAGAGATTCTTGCGTGGGTGTTTGGGGTAAGTGATTCTTATCCAGTTTTGATTAATTTCCATGATTATATCTTTGAATCCATCATTTAATTTGGATTTAATGGAAGAAAAATTAAGATTTTTGTAAAATCTTCCAAAAACGAAAATTTAAGATTTGGAAGTCGAGTTGTTATTGGAATTCAATAAAATTGGTATGGTTGAACTCGTATCGGAATGGGTGTTCGGGTTCTATGAAAGTTATGTCGGGTTCCGAGATGCGAGTCCCGCGTTGACTTTTGTTGACTTTTTAGAATAAAATTTTAAGTCGATGTATTATTATCCGGAATTGTTTTTGATGAATTTTAATGAAGTTATGCAATTAATTTGGTTAGATTTGAGCCGTCCGGAGGTCAATTCAAGAAAGAAGGCTATTTTGGAATATCGGCCTAACTTCAAAAAGGTAAGCGTCTTGCTTAACCTCGAGTGGGGGAAATTTCCCTTAGGCATTGAGTCTTATGTGCAACTTGAGTAATTGAAAACTATGTACGCGAGGTGACGAGTACGTACTTGGTTTATATGTGCAAATTTTATTGAGTTAAAGTCTTGAGTATACTGTGTAGTAAATTGGATAATTGTTGGCATATATTTAATCATCTATTTGTCGTGCCTAAACCCTTATTGTTGACTCTGTTGTTATATGATAATGTGATGTGATTGCTATTTGATTATTTATGAAATTTCGTGAATTTGCTGGTTTGATAATTATTGGAATTTAATTTCATTTTGTATTTTTCCCTTTGCAAATAATTAATTAAATGAGCTTAAGAAGAGGTGTTTATATAATTATTGAAAATTTGATCTTTTATGAAGACTTTGCTTTATGTTGAGTAATTTCTATCTCTATTGATTATTTTTGGGTGTTGTACATATTGTGTGGAGCATTTGTCTATTTACTGTGAAATTAATTGACTTGATTGTAGCTTTGAAATTTGGTTGTGGCTATTGGACAAATTGTGATATGAATTGATTTTTGTTATGTTGTTGTGATAACTTCCCGTGTAAATTTTTAAGTTGTGTGAGTTGTTATTTTGGGGAGATAAGGGTGGCATTTCACCATTGATATTATGTGGTTATAAGGGTGGCATTTCACTGTTGTGTTTGTTGGCTATTGATATTGTCTGGGCGGAGCGATAAGGGTGGCTATAGGAGTGATAAGGGTGGCAATAGGAGCGATAAGGGTGGCTATTGATATTTTTTGGGCGGAGCGATAAGGGTGGCTATAGGAGAGATAAGGGTGGCAATAGGAGCGATAAGGGTGGCTATTGATATTGTCTGGGCGGAGCGAGAAGGGTGGCTATATGAGCGATAAGGGTGGCTATTGTGAGGGACGATATGTGATGATGTGGGGTTGTGGTGTTGACAATTTTCATGTGATGTTGTGATTTTCTTGTGTTTATTTTTATACCTTGTGCAACTTGTCTTGTTGTTAGTAAATTGATAATAATCTGATTTATGTTGAAATTGGGAGCCTGTGGCTATTGCCAGACGGTTTATAAAATAAAATGTGGGTACGAGGTGCCGTGAATTGTGATATGAAATGGGGATATTGGCACGTGAGTTGTCCGTGCAATTGTGATATAAAATGTGGGCACGAGGTGCTGTGATGAAATGATAATGATATTTGGCACTTCTGTCACGACCCAAAACTAACCCTGTCGTGATGACGCCTATCATGGAACTAGGCAAGCCGACTCATTTCCAAAACAAACCGATATTTTCATTTCAAAGATAAGTTCTTTGTTATTTAACATAAAAACCTTCATAAAGGAGTTCAAATCAAAATAAAAGTGCGGAAGGAAAAGCCCAACATCGGGTTGTCACTAGTCATGAGCATCTACTACAATCTGTCTAAAAATATCAAGGCTAACTCAGCCTGGAAAATAGCTAAATACAACTAGAGGAAGACAAGAGGGAGAAGAGCAGGGGCTGCGATCGCCAAACAACTACCTTGCTTTCTCCAAGAAAATCTGCAACCAGAATAATCAATAACTGCAATCGTGTCCAGCTACACCTAAATCTGCACACAAGGTGCAGGGAGTAACGTGAGTACGCCAACTCAGTAAGTAACAATAATAAATAAAGACTGAGTAGTAGTGACGAGCAATAAAGCATATAACGTTCATATCATGAAATCTTAGTAAAGTACAATATGCTTTAAAAATCAGTGTTTGAATCAAATCATCTCGTTTAAACCCGGTTCCAGTAAAAATCATTTAAAGATATTTTTCCAACAGTTTTTCAAATAAAGGCTCAATGCAAAGGTGAGCAAAAATGATGAAATCATAAACAGCCCTTCGGGAAAACCTCACAGTCACTCGTGCCACTCGGGCATACCTCACAATCACTCTTGCCACTCGGGCATACCTCACAATCACTCTTGCCATTCGGGCATACCTCACAATCACTCATGCCTCCCAGTCACTCACCACTCGACACTCGGCACTCGCACTCAGTAGGTACCTGCGCTCACTGAGGGTGTGTACAGACTATGGAGGGGCTCCTTCAACCCAAGCGCTATAATCTGCACAGACAACTCACGTTCTGTATGGACAACTCACGTGCTGCACAGACAACTCACGTGCTGCACGAACAACTCATGTGCTATAATAAATAAGTATGCTTCAGGCGGGCAGCCCCGATCCACACTCATCCTCACAAATCAGGCCCTCGGCCTCACTCAGTCATAAACCTCTCAAGCCACTCGAGCATTTCAGTAAAACAGGGCATTCAGCCCAAAACATTTATATGCATCAAATAGAGTCATAAAACTGAGTTATGCGGTAAACAAGTATAAACATGACTGAGTATAGATTTTCAATCGAAAACAATGAGAGGATGGTAAGAAACAGCCCTTAAGGGTCCAAATAGCATTGGCGCAAGGCCCAAACATGGCATTCAGCCCAATTTACAGAAATACTTTCTAAAACATATAAGTATCATATGGTTTTAACAAAGTATGCAACTTTACAGTTGCTACAGGATGGACCAAGTCACAAATCCCCAACAGTGCACGCCCACACACCCACACGCCCGTCACCTAGCATGTGCGTCACTAAAAATAGTAGAATGATATTAAATCAGGGGTTTCATACCCTGAGGACTAGATTTACAATCGTTACTTACCTCAAACCGGTCAAATCTCTACCCCGCAATGCTCTTGCCTATGGACTCGGCCTCCAAATGCTCCAAATCTATTCACAATCAGTACAATACCATCAATGTACGCTAATGGAATGAATTCCACAAGAAAAGCTACAAAATTAGACCAAAACCCGAAATTGGCTCAAACCCGACCCTCGGGCCCACGTCTCGAAATCTGACAAAATTCATAAAACTAGAAAGTTCGTTCACTTACGAGCCTAACCATACCAAATGCATCAAAATACGACATCGTTTGGTCCTTCAAATCCTTAAATTAAACTCTTAAAAATTCCAAGCCCTAACCCCCTACTTTCACCCAAAAATCCTACTGATTAATGATGAACAAAGCCATATATTCACGAAATTTATACCATTATGGGTTAGAATCACTTACCTCAACGTTGCTCCTTGAAAACCTTCGAAAAATTGCCTCTCTCCCGAGTTTCTCAAATCCAAAAATTGAAAAATGAAGACAAAACATGAGCTGGGGCTTTTCTGCCCAGCACAATCGCACATGCGACCTCTGTTTCCTCTTCTGTGAAGTCAGCCCAAATTCCTCCTCTCCATATCTGCGCTCAAGGCCTCGCACCTACGGCCTCGTAGATGCGGCTAATTCTTCGCATCTGCATTCCCAGCCTTGGCCTAGCGTTGCCCGCACCTGCGCACTCTCCACGCGCACCAGCTGCCTCGCACTTGCGACTCTTCCTTCCGCAGGTGCGGAAATAGCAGAAGCAACAGCTCTAGCTGCAAATTCTACTTAAGAGACTAAGTGTCTCAATTCACTCTGAAACCACTCCGATCCCGAACCAACTAACCCGATATAACATAATATTGCTGAATAACACAAAAAGAGGTAGAAATGGGGGAAACAGAGCTATAACTCTCAAAACGACCGGCCGGGTCGTTACATCCTCCCCTCTTAAACATCCGTTCGTCCTCGAACGGGTCTAGAAACATACCTGGAGTCACGAATAGGCGTGGATATCTGCTTTGCATCTCCCACTCGGTCTCCTAGGTGACCTCCTCCACAGGCTGACCTCTCCATTGCACCTTTATTGAAGCTATATCCTTTGACCTCAACCTTCGAACCTGCCGATCCAAAATAACCACCGGCTCCACATCATAAGTCATATCTCCCTCCAACTGAACCGTGCTGAAATCCAAAACATGGGACGAATCTCCAATATACTTCTGGAGCATGGAAACATGAAATACTGGATGCACACTCGACAAGCTGGGTGGCAAGGCAAGCTCATAAGCCAGCTCTCCTATCCTCTAAAGCACCTCAAAAGGCCCAATAAACCGGGGGCTAAACTTTCCCATCTTCCCAAACCTCATAACACCCTTCATGAGTGATACCTTCATCAATACCTTTTCCCCAACCATAAAAGACACATCACGGACCTTCCTATCCGCGTAGCTCTGCTACCTAGACTGCGCCGTGCGAAGCCGCTCCTGAATCAATTTCACCTTATCAAATGCGTCCTGGACCAAATTTGTACCTAAGAGCCTAGCCCCACCCGGCTCAAACCATCCAACCAGAGATCTACATCTCCTCCCATATAAAGCCTCGTTCGGAGCCATCTGAATACTCGATTGATAACTGTTATTATATGCAAACTCCGCAATTGGCAAAAACTGGTCCCATGAACCCCCAAAGTCAATGACACAAGCACGCAACATGTCCTCCAATATCTGAATAGTGCGCTCGGACTGCCCGCTCGTCTGAGGGTGAAAAGTTGTGCTCAACTCAACCTAAGTACCCAACGCTCGCTGCACGGCCCTCCAAAACTGCGATGTGAACTGAATACCCCTATCTGAAATGATGGAAACTGGGACACCATACAGGCGAACGATCTCTCAGATGTAAATCTCAGCCAACGCTCTGAAGAGTAAGTAGTACCAACTGGAATGAAGTGCGCGGACTTGGTCAACCAATCTACAATAACCCAAATAGCGTTGAACTTCCTTGAAGTCCGTGGGAGCCCAACTCAAAGTCCATGGTGATCCGCTTCCACTTCCACTCTGGTATCTCCAATCTCTGAAGCAAGCCACCCGGTCTCTGATGCCCATACTTAACCTGCTGACAGTTGAGAAACCGAGCCACAAACCCAACTATATCCTTCTTCATCCGCCTCCACCAATAGTGCTGCCTCAAATCCTGGTACATCTTTGTGGCACCCGGATGGATGGAATACCGCGAGCTTCGGGCCTCCTCAAGAATCAACTCTCGAAGCCCATCTACATTAGGCACACATATCCGGCCTTGCATTCTCAGCACGCGGTCATCACCAATAGACATATCCCTAGAATCACCTCTCCGAACCATGTCCTGAAGAACGAGCAAGTGGGGGTCATCATACTGACGCTCCCTGATACGGTCATAAAGAGAAGACCTGGAGACCACACAAGCCAATACCCGACTAGGCTTCGAAACATCCAATCTGACAAGCTGGCCCGCTAAGGCCTGAACATCCAATGCCAAAGGTCTCTCTGCTGCTGGAAGATATGCTAAACTCCCCAAACTCTCTGCCCGGCGACTCAAAGCATCAGCCACCACATTGGCCTGCCCCAGATAGTATAAAATAGTGATATCATAGTCCTTAAGAAGCTCCAACCATCTCCGCTGACGCAAATTAAGATCCTTCTGCTTTAACAGATACTGCAGACTCTAGTGATCAGTATAGATCTCACAATGAACCTCATATAAATAATGACGCCAAATCTTCAAGGCGTGAACAATGGCTGCTAACTCAAGATCATGGACAGGATAGTTCTTCTCATGGGTCTTCAACTGGCGCGAGGCATAGGCGATCACCCTACCCTCCTGCATCAAAACACAACCAATGCCTATCCTCGAGGCATCACAATACACGGTGTAAGAACCTGAAGCTGATGGCAGAACTAACACTGGAGCTGTGGTCAAAGCAGCCTTAAGCTTCTGAAAGCTCTCCTCACATTCATCCGACTACCTGAATGGAGCACCCTTTTGGGTCGATTTGGTTAAGGGCGATGCAATAGATGAAAATCCCTCCACAAAGCGACAGTAGTAACCCGCCAAACCAAGAAAACTCCTAATCTCTGTGGCTGAGGACGGTCTGGGCCAACTCTGCACTGCCTCTATCTTCTTCAGATCCACCTGAATATCCTCATTGGACACCACGTGCCCCAAGAATGCTACTGAACTGAGCCAAAACTCACATTTGGAGAACTTTGCATAAAGCTTCTCCTCCCTCAATCTCTGTAATACAATCCTCAATTGCTGAGCGTGCTCCTCCTGGCTACGAGAGTACACCAGGATGTCATCAATGAATACAATAACGAATGAGTCCAAATAGGGCTGGAATACACTGTTCATCAAATGCATAAACGTTGTTGGGGCATTGGTTAGCCCAAAAGACATCACCAAGAACTCATAATGGCCATATCGGGTCCTGAAAGCTGTTTTAAGAATATCTGAATCCCGAATCTTCAGCTGGTGATAACCGGACATCAAATCAATCCTGGAGAACACCCTCGCTCACTGAAGCTGGTCGAATAAATCATCAATACGAGGCAAAGGATACTTGTTCTTGACTGTGACATTGTTCAACTGCCTGTAATCAATACACATTCTCATGGAACCATCCTTCTTTTTCATAAATAGAACCGGTGCACCCAAAGATGACACACTAGGCCGAATAAACCGCTTATCAAGGAGTTCCTGAAGCTGTTCTTTCAATTCCTTCAACTTCACCGGTTCCATACGATACGGTGGAATAGAAATGGGCTGAGTGCCCGGCACCAAATCAATACCAAAGTCAATATCCCTGTCAAGCGATATGCCCGGCAGGTCTGCAGGAAACACATCCGAAAAATCACGTACCACCGGGACAGAATCAATGACAGGAGTCCCTGCACTAACATCCCTCACAAAAGCCAAATAAGATAGGCAACCCTTCTCAACCATGCGCTGAGCCTTCAAATAAGAAATCACCCTACTTGGTACATAATCTACAGAACCACTCCACTCAACCCTCGGAATTCCCGGCATAGCCAACGTCACCGTCTTAGCGTGACAATCTAGAACAGCATGACATGGAGATAACCAATCCATACCCAATATCACATCAAAGTCAACCATACTGAGCAACAATAGATCCACTCGGGTCTCCAGACCCCCAATAGTCACCACACATGACTGATATACGCGGTCCACAATAATAGTATCGCCCACAAGAGTAGATACATGTACAGATGAAACTAAAGACTCACTGGGCATATCCAGAAATGGGCAAAATACGAGGAAACATATGAATATGTGGAACCAGGGTCAAATAATGCTGAGGCATCTCTGTGACAAACTGAGACAATACCTGTAATCACAGCATCTGAAGCAATAACATCTGGTATGGCAGGGAGAGCATAGAAATGGGCCTGACCACCCCCTGATCTGCCTCCCCCTCTAGGGCGACCCCTAGCTGACTAACCTCCACCCCGAGCTGACTGGGCGGGTGGTGAGGTAACTGATGTTGTAGTCGAAGGCTGACTCCTCTGCTGAGATAGACCCCCATGGCGACGAGGACACTGCTTCCACGTATGCCCAAGCTCCCCACACTCAAAACAACTCCCTAGTGCTGGTGGCAGAAACTGAAGGGAACCTCGAACACCGGGATGACTGGTAGAAGAACCTGGCATGGAAGAGCCCTGAACAGGTAGAGCACGGGGCGAACTCTGAACAGGAAGGGCACTAAGTGATGAGTGGCCCTGATGAGAACTGTGAGAACCATGGCCAGATGATGCACCCTGATGAAATGGCCGAAATGACTGAGCCTGTCTGAAATGACGACTTCTACCGTGCTAGAACTGACCCCCAAAAGGAGCACCACTGAATCCACCCTGACCACGAGGCCTCTTGACCTCCCTCTCAACCATCTCCTGACCGCGAACTATCTCAATCTACCAAGCAATGTCAACAACCTCATCAAAGGTAGCACCCGAAACCCGCTCCCTGGTCATGAGCAACTGTAGCTGATAAGTGAGGCCATCAATAACCTCATAATCCTCTCTCTGTCCGTGGGAACCAACAAGATAGCATGATGAGCCAACTTAGAGAATCACATCTCATACTGTGTCACAGACATATCACCCTGGCAAAGCTGCTCAAACTGACTGCACAACTCCTCTCTGCGGGATCGAGGCACGAACTTCTCCAAAAAGACCAGGGAGAACTACTGCCAAGTAAGGGGTGCTGCGCCAACAGGCCTACGCCTCTCGTAAGTCTCCCACCATCTGAGTGCAGCCCTAGAAAACTGAAAGGTAGTGAAAGAGACCCCACAAGTCTCCAGAATACCAGCAGTACGAAGTATCCTCTGACACCAGTCCAAAAAGTCCTGAGCATCCTCTCTCTCTGTGCCACTGAAAGGTGGTGGCTGGAGTCTCCCAAACCTCTCCAACCTACGTTGATCATCCTCAGGCATAGCAGGAACCACATAATCCTGAGCAACTGTAATCGACTGGGCTGGTGGTGCCTCCGTTGTTCGAAGCCCCTGAATAACCTGCTCGGGTGTGCGAGCGACGGGAGTCTGAGTGCCTCCCCTGTCCTGAGAAGTGGTTGCAGTCGTTGAAATAGAGACCGCCTGAACAAGGCCAGTACATGCTGTCAGAATCTGAGCTAGGGCCTCCTGAAGGCCTAGAATCACAATAGGCACAGGTGGTGCCTGAGCTGGTGCATCAACAACTGGAACCTAGTCCTGATCTGGGACAACTGGTGGACCTACAGGTACTGCCCCAACTGCTGTACGGGCTGCACCTTTGCCCCTACCATGGCCTATATCGCGGCCTCGGCCTCTCGTGGCCCTGGCTGGTGGTACTGGTGGCTGGCCCTCCTGACCGGTAGCACGAGTCCTCACCATCTGTGAGAGAATAAAATAACAGATGTTTAGTTACTAGAATCAACAGATTCGCACGACAAGAATTCAAGAATGTGGAGTTTCCTAAAGGTTCTTTAGCCTCCTGAAGATAAGTACAGATGTCTCTGTACCGATCCGCAAGACTCTACTAAACCCGCTCATGACTCGTGAGACCTATGTAACCTAGGCTCTGATACCAATCTGTCACGACCCAAAACTAACCCTGTCATGATGGCGCCTATCGTGGAACTAGGCAAGCCAACTCATTTCCAAAACAAACCGATATTTTCATTTCAAAGATAATTTCAATGTTATTTAATATAAAAACCTTCGTAAAGGAGTTCAAATCAAAATAAAAGTACGGAAGGAAAATCGGGGTGTCACTAGTCATGAGCATCTACTACAATCTGTCTAACAATATCAAGGCTAACTCAGCCTGGAAAATAGCTAAATACAACTAAAGGAAGACAAGAGGGAGAAGAGCAGGGGCTGCGATCGCAAAACAGCTACCTTGCTTTCTCTAAGAAAATCTTCAACGAGAACAATCAATAACCACTACCGTGTCCAGCTACACCTGAATCTTCACACAAGGTGCAGGGAGTAACGTGAGTACGCCAACTGAGTAAGTAACAACAATAAATAAAGACTGAGCAGTGGTGACGAGAAATAAAGCATATAACATTCATATCATGAAATCCCAGTAAAGTACAACATGCTTTAAAAATCAGTGTTTGAATCAAATCATCTCGTTTAAACCCGGTTCCAGTAAAAATCATTTAAAGATATTTTTCCAACAATTTTTCAAACAAAGGCTCAATGCAAAGGTGAGCAAAAATGATGAAATCATAAACAGCCCTTCGGGAAAACCTCACAGTCACTCGTGCCACTCAGGCATATCTCACAATCACTCTTGCCACTTGGGCAAACCTCACAATCACTCTTACCACTCGGGCATACCTCATAATCACTCATGCCTCCCAGTCACTCGGCACTCGCACTCAATAGGTACATGCGCTCACTGGGGGTGTGTACAGACTCCGGAGTGGCTCCTTCAACCCAAGCGCTATAATCTGCACGGACAACTCACGTGCTGCACGGACAACTCACATGCTATAATAAATAAGTATGCTGTAGGCGGGCAGCCCCGATCCACACTCATCCTCATAAATTAGGCCCTTGGCCTCACTCAGTCATAAACCTCTCAAGCCACTGGGACATTTCAGTAAAACAGGGCATACGGCCCAAAACATTTAAATGCATCAAAATAGAGTCATAAAACTGAGTTATGCAGTAAACAAGTATAAACATGATTGAGTATAGATCTTCAATCGAAAACAATGAGAGGATGGTAAGAAACAGCCCCTAAGGGTCCAAACATCATTGGCGCAAGGCCCAAACATGGCATTCAGCCCAATTTACAGAAATTCTTTCTAAAACATATAAGTGTCATATGGTTTCAACAAAGTATGCAACTTTACAGTTGCTACGGGACGGACGAAGTCACAAATCACCAACAGTGCACGCCCACATGCCTGTCACCTAGCATGTACGTCACTAAAAATAGTAGAATGATACAAAATTTGGGGTTTCATACCCTCATGACTAGATTTACAATCGTTACTTACCTCAAATCGGTCAAATCTCTACCCCGCAATGCTCTTGCCTCTGGACTCAGCCTCCAAATGCTTCAAATCTATTCACAATCAGTACAATACCATCAATGTATGCTAATGGAATGAATTCCATAAGAAAAGCTATAAAATTAGACCCAAACCCGAAATTGGCTCAAACCCGACCCTCGGGCCCATGTCTCTAAATCCGACAAAATTCACAAAACTAGAAAGCCCGTTCACTCACGAGCCTAACCATACCAAATTCATCAAAATCCGATATCGTTTGATCCTTCAAATCCTTAAATTAAACTCTTAAAAATTCCAAGCCCTAACTCCCTACTTTCACTCCAAAATACTACTGATTAATGATGAACAAAGCCATAGATTCATGAAATTTATACCATAATGGGTTAGAATCACTTACCCCAACGTTGCTCTTTGAAAATCTTCAAAAAATCGCCTCTTTCCCGAGTTTCTCAAATCCAAAAATTGAAAAATGAAGACAAAACACGAGCTGGGGCTTTTCTGCCCAGCACAATCGCACATGCGACCTCTGTTTCTGCTTCTGCAAAGTCAGCCCAAAATCCTCCTCTCCGCATCTGCGCTCAAGGCCTCGCACCTGCGGGCTCCCAGATGCAGCTAATTCTTCGCACCTGCGTTCCCAGCCTTGGCCTAGCATTGCCCGCACCTGCGCACTCTCCACGAGCACCAACGGCCTCGCACCTGCGACTCTTCCTTCCGCAGCTGCGGAAATAGCAGAAGCAACAGCTCCAGCTGCAAATTCCACATCGACAAATCCGTTAACCACCCGGAATCACCCCGAGGCTCTTAGGACCTCAACCAAAAATACCAACAAGTCATATATCAACATACAAACTTAGTCGAACCTTCGAATCACTCAAAACAACATCCGAACACCAAATTACCCTCGGATTCAAGCCTAAGAACTTCTAAATTTTCAAATTCGGCAACCGATGACGAAACTAACCAAACCATGTTCGAATGACCTCAAATTTTGCACACACATCACAAATGACACTACGCACCTACTCCAACTTCCGGAATTCCATTCCGACCCCGATATCAAATTTTTCACTGCCGACCGAAATCACCAAATTTCTAATTTCGCCAATTCAAGCCTAATTCTACCACGGACCTCCAAATCACATTCTGGATGTACTCCTAAGTCTAAAATCACCTAACGGAGCTAACGGAATCATCAAAATTCAAATTCGAGATCGTTTACACATAGGTCAACATCCGATTGACTTTTCCAACTTACTTAAGAGACTAAGTGTCTCAATTCACTTTGAAACCACTCCGGTCCCGAACCAACTAACCAGATATAATATAATATAGCTGAATAACACAAAAAAAAAAGTAGAAATGGGAAAAACGGGGCTATAACTCTCGAAACGACTGGCCGAGTCGTTACAACTTCTGAATTAGGTAACAAAATAGAGGAAATACCCTCTATAGAGACTCCAACTATTCCGTCTCAAAAAGGACCATTCATAATGGGTAATATCAAGAAAATGATTAGGGAAAAATCATTATCTAATAGGATTACTACTGTCCAAGATTTAGGTAGTGAGATTGATAAAGTAAAATAGAAATCTTTGATTTAAAGGCTTCTAATATAGCCTTAGACAAAAGAGTTTTAAAATTGGAAAACTCTAAACTCAGAGAAGAAGAATTCGGTGTTGATATCACTGAAAAACTAGATGAGGAAGAATCGTCGGCTGAAAAATTATTAGGAGCTATTAATTATGCAGAAGATGAATTTTTGCAAAAACTCGATTATTTCACAACTCAAAAATTCCTTATAAAGGTAACTCTTTTAATTGATTATAATTTTAAAAAAGAGTTTGTTACTTTATTTGATAGTGGTGTAGATTTAAATTATATTAAAGAAAGGATTATACCTTCGAGATATTTTCATAAAAATACTCATAAATTAAACAATGCTAGTGGTAATAGAATGAGTATTTCTTATAAATTACCTAAAGCTTATATTTGCCAAGAACAAGGTCTGTATACCAGAAAGTTTTGTTTTAATAAAAGACATTCACCAAGATATAATATTAGGTATCCCATTTTGAGGGGTATTTATAGTTGAAAATAGGGAAAAAGTGTAATTATAAAAAATTTGGGGTTAAAACAAAGTTGGGGGGGTTAAATGGCTATTTTGTAAATAGCCAGCGGCTATTTTGGCAGAGAAAACGGCTAGATTTTAAATGTCATAACGGCTATAATGTGGCAGATTTCTTTTTAAACAAATTACCCATTGGGCCCGGATAGGACCGTTTGAACCGGCCCACTTCCCAGCCGGTCCCGGTCTCGCGGGCCTCGCCTATGGGACCGGCTCACTACCCAGCCCACCTCCCCATGTTCCCAGTCCTATCCGGTTAGGACTGTTTAGGCCCACCGCCCATATGGGCTTGCGGTCCTGGGCCGGGCCCGGTCTTAACCGGCTCACTGCTTATGGGTGTAGGGATTTAGGTTTAATTTTGATTATAAAAAGGTTGTGGGTTAGGGAATGGGTAAATGGGTTGAAGCGAGGAGTGGGCTGCCAGAATTTGGGCTCAAGTTTGGGCCAAATTTTCCTTTAAAAGTGGTCCTTTAATTCTACAAAGCTAAAATATTAATTTCTTTTCCTAAAATATCATACCATAAAAATATAAAGTCAATCCTAATTAATTAAAACAACTATATTATGACATGAAACTATTTTTTGATATTTTCAAGGATTATACTAAAATAAAAAATGGATTAAAAATAATATCTTTCTAAAAATACCTGATACCTGAATTAAATAGAGAAAATGAAACTATTTTTGTATTTTTCAATTTTTGTGCTTTAAAAATAGAATTAAAATTAATAATAAAGTAAAATCCTATAGAAATAAACTCAAATAAATATTCTAAAAAATACTAGGACTATTAAAGGTAATTCTAATGTGCGGGTCAAAAATTACGTGCTTACATTAAGCATCAAGGTACAAATTATTTACAATTTATTTATGAACAAACAATGGCAATTAGCTATTAATTATGAAAATCGTGGAAAAAATAAGCAATTTAATATTTAACATGCTAAATGTCAAGTAACAATTAAGACACATAATTCAAGTAGCATGCAGCAATTATTGTAGGAATTTTAGAATTTATATTTGACAAAGAATAGGAGGGAAACAATTATCATAACTATGATGACCCAAAAGGTCATCTTATGTTTTAGAACTCGAATCTGCACTCTTAAGCCTTAAAAATCTCATTTTTACCCTCCTCGATTTGCGTGCACAGTCCAGACAGGTTTCCAAAAAGCTTTTAGGTTGAAAACTAATGAAAATAAGAATATTTGCCTTAAAAGTTGATTTTAGTTGATCTCGGTCAATATTTTTGGTAAACGGGCCCGGATCTGTACTTTGACGGTCTTGGTATGTCCGTATCGAATAATGGGACCTAGACGTATGCCCGAAATCGAATTCGAAGGTCCCTAACTTGAGTTATGAATTTTTGATGAAAATTAAAAGTTTATAAATTATTTGTTTTTAAGAATTGATTGATATTTGGCATTGTTAGTGTCGGGTCCGTATTTTGGTTTCGAAGCCCGGTACATGTTCATTATGATATTTAAGACATGTCTGTGAAATTTGGTGAGAAACGGAGTTGATTTGACGCGATTCAGACGTCCAGTTGAGAAAATAGAAATTTTAAAGTGTTCTTGAGAATTTCATTTGATTTGGTGCTAAATTTAGAGTTCTAGGTGTTGTTTCGTCGATTTGATCGCGCGAGCAGGTCCGTATGATGTTTTTAGACTTGCGTGCATGTTTGGTTTGGAGCCCCGAGGGCTCGGGTGTCATTCGGGCGATGCGCGAGTTGAGTTCAAACCTCAACAAGGTTGTTAGTGCACCAAATCTGGTGTGCCCGCACCTGCGAGCCTTTGGTTGCAGGTGCAAGCTCGCAGGTGCGAGCGATAGCCCCGCAGATGTGACCCAGGCCTGGACTTTATTTTTCGCAGATGCAGACCTTTCTCCGCAGGAGCGGGACCGCAGAAGCGGAACCCTGTCCGCAGGTGCGGCCCCAGTTAGCCCAGTCCTTTTCCGCAGAAGCGCACATCTTGTCCGCACATGCGGATGCGCAGGTGTGACCAAAGCACCGCAGGTGCGAAGGTCGCTGGGCAGTGAGTTCATTTAATTCGGACTCCAGCCATTTTTCTTCTCGTTTTCAAAAGGATAGGAAGCCTAGGGCGATTTTTCAAAGACATTTTCTTCCGCAAATCATAGGTAAGTGTTCCTTAACTCGTTTATTTCAATCTTTTACTTCATTTTACTAGAATTCAACCTAAAATCTAGAGTTTTCATGATAGAATTAGGGGTTAGGGTAGAAACTAGGGATTTCAGAAATTTGAGAATTTAGACCTCGATTTGAAGTCGGATTCCAAAATTAATTACATATTCAGGCTCGGGGATGAATGGGTAAAAGGATTTTGGTCCGAACCTCGAGTTTTGACCAAGCGGGCCCGGAGTCAATTGTTTTTCGACTTTTTAGAGAAAAATTTTGGAAATTTAATTTATGAAATATAATTGATTCCTTTAGCAATATTTGATATTATTGAGTCATTTTTTAATAGATACGAGTGGTTTAGAGGTGAATTCCAAAGGAAAAGCTGTGATTGAGAATTAAGTGGCCTTCGGAGCGAGGTAAGTGTTGTGTCTAACTTTAGCTTGAGGGAATAGGTATTGTGTGAGTATTTGCTATGTGTTTTGTTGTTGAATACGATGTATAGTTAAGGTGACGAGCATCTATACATTGTGGTCGAGTCATAGCATGCGAGTGAAATTACATTTCTTGCAAATTGTAGTCTTAAATCTTGTTATCCATGCTTATTGTTGTTGTTGAAATGTTGGGAGACTTGTATCCGATTCCACCAAGGTCGATAAGATTGTGAATATTGATTCGAGGTCGAGATGTTAAATTGTGAAGGTAATCATTGATGAAATATTGATTTCTTGTGAAACTTCTCTCTATCCGTTGTTATTTATTCTGTGAATTGTGAGGAAGAGTGTAAAGCACGAAGGGTGATGCCGTGCATAATTTAATTATATTGTGAGAAAGAGTGTAAAGCACGAAGGTGATGCCGTGCATAATTTAATTATATTGTGAGGAAGAGTGTAAAGCATGAAGGGTGACGCCGTGCATGAATTATTTATATTATGAGGATGAGAGTAAAAGCACGAAGGGTGATGATGTGTCGTTCTATTTATTTATTTGGTGAGATTGAGAGTAAAAGCACGAAGGGTGATGCCGTGCAGTTTTCCTTTGTTGTTTTAATTGCTCAATTTGTTTACGGATTTTCTGTTTAATTTTGTCTTTTCATTATTCTCACTCTTTATGTTGTATTCCCCCACTGTATGTCCCCTTCCCATTATTTTTGCGTTATTGCTTTACTTACTGATGTTGCCACTAGCATGATTATACTGTTTAGGTTATATGTGAGAGTCTTGTCCTAGCCTCGTCACTACTTCGCCGAAGTTAGGCTCGACACTTATTAATACATGGGTTCGGTTGTACTGATGCTGTACTCTGCACATTTTGTGCAGATTTTGATACCGGCTCAGGTTGATCGAGATTTGCTACTGGTCCGTTGTCCGGAGACTCAAGGTAGATCTGTCGGCGTTCACAGACTTTGAAGTCCCCGTCTATCTTTTATGTCCTACTGTTTTCTTTCATTCAGATAGTTGTATTTCTTTCAGACTATTACTTGTAGTAAATTCTAGAATGCTCGTGAATTGTGACTCCAGATCCGGGTGGTAGTAATTGATACAGTTTTATGATATTCCACACTTATTATATTTCATCTTAGTTAATTATTGTTATTTACTGAATGGAAATAAGGAATTGGTTTAACGATTTTCTATCGTTGACTTACCTAGCAAGTGAAATGTTAGGCGCCATCACGGTCCCGTCGGTGGGAAATTTTGGGTCGTGATAGTTGATATCAGAGTACTAGGTTGCCTAGGTCTCACGATTCACGAGCAAGCTTAGTAGAGTCTGGAGGATCGGTACGGAGACGTCTGTGCTTATCTTCCAGAGGCTATGAAGTTTAGGATCAAGTTTCACTTCTATTCTTCTCTGTCGTGCGATCTTGCTTTCTCAAAACTGATTGAACTCTTCTACTCTTATTCTCTCGCAGATGGCGAGAACATGTACCGCTCCTCAGCTGAGCAGCAGCCAGAGCCTCCAATGACAGCTCCTACTCGGGGCAGAGGTCGAGGCTGAGGCCGTGCTAGAGGTCGAGGTAGGGGCAGGGCTCAACCTAGGGCCCAAGCAGCATCCCCAGCAGTGAAGCCTCAGATATAGCTTGACAAGGAGGTTCTATCCCAGACTGTTCTTGCCGGACCAGCTCAGGTTCCGGAGGGGTTCATTGCCACCCCAGTACTTCAGGATGCTTTGGTCCGTTTGGTAGGCCTTATGGAGAGTGTGGCCCAAACTGGCGCATTTCCCATGGCACCAGCAGTCTCTCAGGCTAGAGGAGGAGCCCAGACTCCTACCACTCCCGCTCCGGAGTAGATAGCTCCCAAGTATCAGGCTCCAGTAGCTCAGCCAGTCGGATTAGTTCAGCCGGTTATTGGGGCACAGGTCGGAGATGGGCCAGCTATGTCTTCTGAGGCTTTATGGAGATATGATAGGTTTATCAAGCTCTTTCCTGTTCATTTCAGTGGTGCTCCTTCAGAGGATCCCCAGGAGTATCTTGACAACTGTTACGAGGTTTTACGGAACATGGGTATAGTGGAGACCAATGGGGTCGATTTTGCTGCATTTCAGATGACCGGTTCTGCCAAGAAATGGTGGAGAGATTTCTTGTTGACCAGACCAGCTGGGTCGCCTACTCTTACTTGGGACCAGTTCTCTCAGCTCTTCATAGAGAAATTTCTGCCTATCACATTGAGAGAGGAGCGTCGCCGTCAGTTTGGGCGACTCCAGCAGGGCAGTATGACTGTTACTCAGTATGAGACCCGTTTTGTGGATTTGGCCCGTCATGCTATTCTTCTGCTTCCCACCGAGAGAGAGAGGGGGTAAAGAGGGTTATTGATGGACTTGCTCATCCTATCAGATTGCAGATGGCTAAGGAGACTGGGAGTGAGATTTCTTTTCAGGAGACTGCTAATGTCGCCAGACGAGTCGAACTGGTTCTTACTCAGGGAGGTCAGGGGTCTAACAAGAGACCTCGTTATTCCGGTGAGTTCAGCGGTGCCTCATCTAGAGGCAGGAGTAATTTTGGTAGAGCTAATCCTCCCAGGTCATTTCATTCAGCGCTCCAAGTATCCCACGGTGCCTCAGGTGGTCGTGGCCCTCAGATGTATTATTCCGACCAGCTAGCCTATAGTGCACCACCAGCTCCTATTAGTGCACCTCCACTCCAAAGTTATCAGGGTGGTTATTCAGGTCGACAAGGTCAGTTTCAGGGTCAGCAGTCACAGCAGCCGAAGTTATGTTATACTTGTGGTGATCCGAGGCACATTGCTAGATTTTGCCCTCGGGTCAACGGCAGCACACAGCATCAGAGTTCTCGTGCCATGGTTCCGGCACCAGTTGCTGCACCACCTACTCAGCCAGCCAGAGGCAGGGGTCAGGCAGCCAGAGGTAGAGGCCAGACAGTTAGAGGTGGAGGTCAGGCCGTTAGAGGTGGAGACCAGCCAGCTAGAGGCCATCCCAGGGACGTAGTTTAGGGTGGTGGGGCCCAGTCCTGATGTTATGCTTTCCCAGCCAGGCCTGAGGCTGAGTCATCTGATGCTGTTATCACAGGTACTGTTTCAGTTTGCAGTAGAGATGCTTCAGTTCTATTTGATCCGGGATCTACTTACTCCTATGTGTCATCCTATTTTGCTTCCTATTTGGTTGTGCCCCGTGATTCTTTGAGTGCTCCTGTGTATGTGTCCACACCAGTGGGAGATGCTATTGTTGTAGATCGTGTTTATCATTCGTGTGTGGTCACCATTGGGAGTCTTGAGACTCGTGTAGATCTTCTACTTCTCGACATGGTTGATTTTGATGTCATACTAGGCATGGATTGGCTGTCACCTTATCATGCTATATTAGATTGTCACGCCTTTTCTTCATGTAGCCTTGCAGGGGTTGCCTTGATTATAGTGGAGAGGAAATCTTGGCCATTCTGCCAGCAAGGTTATCTCTTATGTGAAGGCTCGGCATATGGTCGAGAAGGGGTATCTAGCTTATTTGGCTTATGTCCGCGATTCTAGTGCGGAGGTTCCTTCCATAGATTCGGTGTCGGTTTTTCGTGAGTTTCCATAAGTGTTTCCTGTAGACCTGTCGGGGATGCCACCCGACAGGGATATTGATTTTTGCTTTGATTTGGCTCCGGGCACTCAGCCTATTTCCATTCTGCCATATCGCATGGCCCCGCCAGAGTTGAAAGAATTGAAGGAGCAGTTGCAATATTTGCTTGATAAGGGCTTCATTAGACCTAGTTCTCGCCCTGGGGTGGACCTGTGTTGTTTGTGAAGAAGAAGGATGGATCGATGAGGATGTGTATAGATTATCGGCAGTTGAACAAAGCCACCATCAAGAACAAATATCCATTGCCGAGGATTGATGATTTATTTGATCAGCTTCAGGGTGCCAAGGTATTTTCAAACATTGATTTGAGATCTGGCTACCATCAGTTGAGGATTAGGGCATTCGATGTTCCTAAGACAGCTTTTCGGACTCGGTATGGGCATTATGAGTTTCTAGTAATGTCATTTGGGCTGACAAATTCCCCAGCGGCATTCATGGATTTGATGAATCGGGTGTTCAAACCCTACCTAGATTCCTTTGTGATTGTGTTTATTGATGATATCTTGATCTACTCCCATAGTCGAGAGGAGCATGAGCAGTACCTTCGGATCGTTCTTCAGACTCTGAAAGATAGCCAGTTATATGCTAAGTTCTCAAAATGCGAGTTTTGGTTGAGTTCAATTGCTTTCTTAGGTCACGTTGTATCAGTAGAGGGTATTCAGGTGGATCCTAAGAAGATTGAGGCAGTTTAGGACTGGCCTATACCCATATCAGCTACAGAGATCGGAAGTTTCCTGGGTTTGGCGGGCTATTACCGTCGATTTGTGGAGGTGTTTTCATCCATAGCAGCCCCATTGACCAGATTGACCTAGAAGGGTGCCCCGTTCAGGTGGTCAGACGAGTGCGAAGCGAGCTTTCAGAATCTCAAGACTGCTTTGACTATGGCACCGGTATTGGTGTTACCCACAGGTTCAGGATCTTATACAATATATAGTGACGCATCTCGTATTGGTCTAGGTGCGGTATTGATGTAGGGTGTCAAGGTTATTGCATATGCTTCGCGGTAGCTGAAGGTTCACGAGAAGAATTATCCTGTTCATGATCTCGAGCTGGCAGCCATTGTTCACGCGCTGAAGATTTGGAGGCACTATCTTTACGGCATGCCATGTGAGGTATTCACTGATCATCAGAGCTTGCAGTATTTGTTAAAGCAGAAGGAACTCAATTCGAGGCAGAGGAGGTGGCTTGAGCTATTGAAATACTATGATTTCACCATATTGTATCATCCCGGGAAGGCCAACATGGTGGCCGACGCTTTGAGTAGGAAGTCAGTCAGTATGGGTAGCCTTGCATATATTCTAGTTGGGGAGAGACCGCTTGCATTGGATGTTCAGGCCTTGGCCAACCAGTTCGTGAGGTTAGACGTTTCTGAGCCCAGCCGTGTTCTAGTTTGTACAGTTGCTCGGTCTTCTTTGTTTGAGCACATCAGAGATCGACAGGATGACGATCCTCATTTACTTGTCCTTAGAGACACAGTGCGGCACGGGGGTGCCAAGCAGGTTACTGTTGGAGATGATGGAGTTTTGAGGATGCAGGGTAGTATTTGTGTGCCTAATGTGGATGGAATTCGTGAGTTGATCCTTGAGGAGTCCCACAGTTCCCGGTATTCTATTCATCCGGGCGCCACCAAGATGTATCAAGACTTGAGGCAGCATTATTTGTGGAGGCGAATGAATAAGGACATAGTTGCCTATGTAGCTCGGTGCCTAAATTGCCAGCAGGTAAAGTGTGAGCATCAGAGACCTAGTGGTTTACTTTAGAGGTTAGATATTCCTTAGTGGAAGTGGGAGCATATCACTATGGACTTTGTTGTTGGACTCCCACAGACTCAAAGGAAGTTTGATGCAGTTTGGGTCATTGTGGACAGACTGACTAAGTCGACGCATTTCATTCCTATGGCAGTTACCTATTCCTCGGAGCGGTTGGTAGAGATTTATATTCGTGAGATCGTCCGTCTTCACGGTATGCATGTGTCTATCATTTTTTATCGAGATACGCAGTTTACCTTGCACTTTTGGAGGGCAGTTCAGCGTGAGTTGGGTACGCGGGTTGAGTTAAGCACATCATTTCTTCCTCAGATGGATGGGCAGTCCGAACGTACTATTCAAATCTTGGAGGATATGCTCCGCGCCTGTGTTATAGACTTTGGAGGATCGTGGGATCAGTTCTTGCCCCTTGCAGAGTTTGCCTACAACAACAGCTACCAGTCGAGCATTCAGATGGCTCCCTTTGAGGCATTATATGGTAGGCGGTGTTGGTCGCCAGTTGGATGGTTCGAGCTGGGAGAGTCTCGGTTGTTGAGCACAGACTTAGTACAGGATGCCTTGGATAAGGTCAAGATTATTCAGGATCGACTTCGCACAGCTCGGTCCAGGCAGAAAAGTTATGCCGACCGTAGAGTTCGTGATGTTGCATTCATGGTCGGAGAGAGAGTGTTACTTCGGGTATCACCCATGAAGGGTATAATGAGGTTCGGAAAGAAGGGCAAGTTGAGCCCTAGGTATATCGGACCTTTTGAGATTCTGGAGAGAGTGGAAGAGGTGGCTTACAAGCTTGCGTTGCCACCTAGTTTAGCAGTTATTCATCCAGTATTCCATGTGTCCATGCTTCGAAAGTATCACGGTGATCCTACCATGTATTAGATTTCAACTCTGTCCAATTGGACAAGGATTTGACTTACGATGAGGAGCCGATGGCACTTCTAGCCCGACAAGTTCGCCAGTTAAAATCAAAGAGTTACCCTTCAGTTCGAGTGCAGTGGAGCGGTCAACCTATTAAGACAGCTACTTGGGAGTCCGAGTCTGATATGCGGAGTAGATATCCCCACCTTTTCACCAGCCCAGGTACTTTTCTATGTCCGTTCGAGGACGAACAGTTGTTTAGAGGAGGAGAATGTGATGACCCAAACAGTTATCTTATGTTTTAAAACTTGAATCTGCACTCTTAAGCCTTAAAAATCTCATGTGTTACACTTCTCGATTTGCGTGCACTGTCCGGGCAGGTTTCCGGAAAGCTTTTAGGTTGAAAACTAATGAAAATAAGAATTTTTGCCTTAAAAGTTGATTTTAGTTGACTTCGGTCAATATTTTAGGCAAACGGGCCCGGATCCGTGCTTTGACGGTCCCGATAGGTCCGTACAGAATTATGGAACTTGGGCGTATGCCCGGAATCGAATCCGGAGGTCCCTAGCTTGAGTTATGAATTCTTGATGAAAATTAAAAGTTTGGAAATTATTTATTTTTAAGAATTGATTGATATTTGACATTGTTAGTATCGGGTCGGTATTTTGGTTTTGGAGCCCGGTACAGGTTCATTATGATATTTAAGACATGTCTGTGAAATTTGGTGAGAAACGGAGTTGATTTGACATGATTCAGACGTCCAGTTGAGAAAATAGAAATTTTAAAGTGTTCTTGAGAATTTTATTTGATTTGGTGCTAAATTTAGAGTTCTAGGTGTTATTTCGGCGATTTGATCGCGCAAGGTCCATATGATATTTTTAGACTTGCGTGCATATTTGGTTTGGATCCCCGAGGGCTCGGGTGCCATTCGGGCGATGCTCGAGTTGAGTTCAAACCTCAACAAGGCTGCTGGTGCACCAAATCTGGTGTGCCCGCACCTGCGAGCCTTTGGTCGCAGGTGCGAGCTCACAGGTGCGAGCCATAGCCCCGCAGATGCGACCCAGTCCTGGACTTCATTTTCCGCAGATGCAAACTTTTCTCCGCAGGAGCGGGACCGCAGAAGCGGAACCCTGTCCGCAGGTGCGGCCCCAGTTGGCCCAGTCATTTTCCGCAGAAGCGCACATCCTGTCCGCACATGCGGATGCGCAAGTGCGACTAAAGCACCGCAGGTGCGAAGGTCGCTGGGCAGTGAGTTCATTTAATTCGGACTCCAGCCATTTTTCTTCTCGTTTTCAAAAGGATATGAGGCCTAGGGCGATTTTTCAAAGACATTTTCTTCCCCAAATCATAGGTAACTGTTACTTAACTCGTTTATTTCAATCTTTTACTTCATTTTACTAGAATTCAATCTAAAATCTAGAGTTTTCATGATAGAATTAGGGGTTAGGGTAGAAACTAGGGATTTCAGAAATTTGGGGATTTAGACCTCGATTTGAGGTCAGATTCCAAAACTAATTACATATTCGGGCTCGGGGGTGAATGGGTAAAAGGATTTTGGTCCGAACCTCGGGTTTTGACCAAGCGGGCCCGGGGTCAATTTTTTTTCGACTTTTTAGAGGAAAACTTTGGAAATTTAATTTATGAAATATAATTTATTCCTTTAGCAATATTTGATATTATTGAGTCATTTTTGAATAGATACGAGTGGTTTAGAGGTGAATTCCAAAAAAAAGCTGTGATTGAGAATTAAGTGGCCTTCGGAGCGAGGTAAGTGTTGTGTCTAACTTTGGCTTGAGGGAATAGGTATTGTGTGAGTATTTGCTACGTATTTTGTTGTTGAATAATGTATAGTTGAGGTGACGAGCATCTATACATTGTGGTCGAGTCATAGCATGCGAGTGATATTCCATTTCTTGCAAATTGTAATCTTAAATCTTGTTATCCATACTTATTATTGTTGTTGAAATGTTGGGAGACTTGTATCCGATTCCACCAAGGTCGATAAGATTGTGAATATTGATTTGAGGTCGAGATGTTAAATTATGAAGGTAATCATTGATGAAATATTGATTTCTTGTGAAACTTCTCTCTATCCGTTGTTATTGATTCTGTGAATTGTGAGGAAGAGTGTAAATCACGAAGGGTGATGCCGTGCATAATTTAATTATATTGTTAGGAAGAGTGTAAAGCACGAAGGGTGATGCCGTGCATAATTTAATTATATTGTGAGGAAGAGTGTAAAGCACGAAGGGTGATGCCGTGCATGAATTATTTATATTATGAGGAAGAGAGTAAATGCACGAAGGGTGATGATGTGTCGTTCTATTTATTTATTTGGTGAGATTGAGAGTAAAAGCACGAAGGGTGATGCCGTGCAGTTTTCCTTTGTTGTTTTAATTGCTCAATTTGTTTACGGATTTTCTGTTTAATTCTGTCTTTTCATTATTCTCACTCTTTATGTTGTATTTCCCCACTGTATGTCCCCTTCCTATTATTTCTGCGTTATTGCTTTACTTACTGTTGTTGCCACTCGCATGATTATACTGTTCAGGTTATATGTGGGAGTCTTGTCCTAGCCTCGTCACTACTTCGCCGAGGTTAGGCTCGACACTTACCAGTACATGGGGTCGGTTGTACTGATGCTGTACTCTGCACTTTTTGTGCAGATTTTGATACCGGCTCAGGTTGATCGAGATTTGCTACTGGTCCGCTGTCCGGAGACTCAAGGTAGATCTGTCGGCGTTCACAGACCTTGAAGTCCCCGTCTATCTTTTATGGCATACTGTTTTCTTTCATTCAGATAGTTGTATTTCTTTCAGACTATTACTTGTAGTAAATTCTAGAATGCCCGTGAATTGTGACTCCAGATCTGGGTGGTAGTAATTGATACAGTTTTATGATATTCCGCACTTATTATATTTCATCTTAGTTAATTATTGTTATTTACTGAATGGAAATAAGGAATTGGTTTAACAATTTTCTAACGTTGGCTTGCCTAGCAAGTGAAATGTTAGGCGACATCACGGTCCCGTCAGTGAAAAATTTCGGGTCGTGACAATAACAATTAGTTCGTGTACTAAAATAAATTTAGGATTTTCAAATAATTATGCAAATAATTAATTTGACGATGTATAGGCACCCGTCACCTCGCCTATACGTCGTTCACATGCATTTCACATAATAAATAATTTAAGGGTTCTATTTCATCAAGTCAAGGTTAATGACGACACTTACCTCGCATTGCAAATTCCAATAAATTATTCGACCACAGCTTTCCCTTTTGAAATTGTCTCCAAAAGCATCAAATCTATTCACAAATAATTCGATATACTCAATACGAATCATAGCAATTAATTCCATATGAATTTACTAATTTTTCGGATAAAAATCCAAAAATTATTTTAATATTCGACAGTGGGACCCACGTCTCAAATCCGAAAAAACTCACGAAATCCGAACACCCGTTCCGCTACGAGTTCAACTATATAAAAATTATTCAATTCCGATGTCAAATGGACCTTCAAATCTTAAATTTTCTTTTTGGAAGATTTTATAAAAATCTGATTTTTCTCCCAAAATTTCAAAAATTCATGATATAAATGAGTATGGAATCATGAAATATAATCAATATAGGATAAGGAACACTTACCCCAATATTTTTCCGTGAAAATCGCCCAAGAATCGCCTTACCCGAGCTCAAAAATTGGAAATAGTTGAAAATGGGACAAATTCCATTTTCCAAAACTTAAGTTCTCTTTGCCCAAATTTTACCTTATGCGATCGCGTACAATGCTTCACGAAGCATATTTTTGGCTGCCCAGTTTTTCTTAATCGCGATCGCGTGAATAGCCTCGCGATCGCGAAGCTCTACTTTGCTGCCCAAGAAATTTACTCTACGCGAACACGAGGCTTTGACTCACAGACTTACGCGATCGCGAACGACCTCACGCGATCGCGATGAGTAAAGTGCGTGGCTCAACTTTAGCCTCTTTAACTCTACGCGAACGCGACCTTGGCCACGTGTTCGCGAAGCACCACTTCATACCCCTACGTGATCACGTCCTCAAATTCGCGAACGCGAAGAACAACTTTGGCTGGCCTCTCAGTTTGCCTTACGCGATCGCGAACGACCTCACGCGATCGCGATGAGTAAAAATTCTACAACAAAACACCAGAATTCTGCCATCTTCCTTAAGTCCAAAATGGCTCGTTGAGCATCCGAAACTCACCCGAGCCCTCGGGGCTCAAAACCAAACATGCACACAAGTCCTAAAACATCATACGAACTTGCTCGCACGATCAAATCTCCAAAATAACACTTAGAACTACGAATCGGACACCAAATCAAAGGAAATTTTCAAGAAAACTTTAAAACTTATATTTTACAACCGGGCGTCTGAATCACGACAAATCAACTCCGTTTCTCGCCAAATTCGGCAGACAAGTCATAAATATTATAGTGGACCTATACCAAGCTTCAGAACCAAAATACGGACCCGGTGTCAATAAATTCAACATCAGTAAATTCTTAAAAATCATTAAAACTTTCAAACTTTTAATTTTTTATCAAAATTCCATATCTTGGGCTAGGGACTTCAGAATTCGATTCCGGGCATACGCCCAAGTCTCAAATCACGATACGGACCTATCGGAACTGTCAAAACACTGATCTGAGTCTGTTTGCTCAAAATATTGACCAAAGTCAACTCAGTTGAGTTTTAAAGCTCTATTTCATATTTTAATCCATTTTTCACACAAAAACTTCCCGTAAAATTATACAGACTGCGCACGCAAGTCGATGAATGATAAATAATACTTTTCGAGATCTTAGAATACGGAATTACTTATTAAATTTAAAAATGACACTTTGGGTCATCACAATTTGCGTCTCTACGTAAAATATCCATACTCTGGGACACTGATATTTTGAAAATAGCGGAGTAGTTTTTGGCAGTAGTTTCACAACACAAACCTCTCAAAAAAAAGAAGTAAAACATCATATTTAAACATAAATAAGTTTAACTTCCGTGACTGACGCTTGTTTTACACTATCATGTTATTATGACCTACAACGACATGTAATTGTCGTACGTCTATAAAACTAATTTTAACTTGGTAATCAAAATATATAATATATAGTTGACGTGCTATAATCGATTAAAATATATTAATAGTATAAAAATATCTTATATTATCATTTTATAGAAGTAAAATCCTTAAACATAAAGGAGACAAACTGCAAACACGAACATACACGGATCTAGAAGGGGAAAAAAGGAAGAACACTATTGTCATGGATCCAATACTTGTCCAGAAGAAAACAATATCAAGAAATGTGGTAGGTTAGAATTTGCAAAATTTTGCGTTTGCTTTTGGAGTAACTCTCTTCTCTGGTGGATACCATATATAAGTAGTTGCCATAAGAAGGACTTATAGTGATTTTCCAGCCTCAACATTATGCCTGTCGTAGTCTGATCTAGATGTTCTCTCGAACCAATTACAAACTTTATTCAAATAAGTAGAACTTTCACTCTCTTTTAGAGCCGTGTATATAAGACTGTCGTGGAGATTTTTGTATCTTTGACGTCTTTTTCACGGATTAAATGCATTCATTCTACAGTTAAGACAAAATTACATAACAAAATTAGACTTTACCAGTATGTATTGACTAGTACATTGACAAATAGTCCAAACGGATGATAATTTTTCTTTTGTTTTCCCACCTGGGTACACGAGATATTGAGCAAGTAGTGTCGATTCATTATCACAGTTCAACTTATTATAAGTTAGTTCTTGAATCTAGAAGTGTTATGATTTTGAAGTTTTGCTTCTTGTAAAACCAATATTTACTTTGAATTATTTTCAAGAGATATAGACCTATAGTATATCTACGTATTATCTTTTAATATTATTTACACATACAAAAATAATATTGAGGAGCAACATATTAGATGACATCCCTTGCTAAAAGGGTGTATCATTTGTCAGTGGCGTAGCTACGAATTTTGCCAAGGGTATTCAAACTTCAAATAAGTCAATAAATTTTTTATCGATGAATGGTGTACCAAATTTTTAAAAATCAATCTAAGCAACATTTAGAGCCCGTTTGGACATAAGAAATTTTTTTCTTTTTTCCAAAAATAAAATCACTTTTTTTTCAAATCAGCGTTTGTTCATCAAATTTTCAATTTTCACTTGAAGATGCATTTTGAAAATTTTCGAAAATTTGAAAAACTCTAAAAAGTTATTTTTCAAAATTTTCACTCAAATCACTCACAAAACTTCAAAAACAACCCAAAATTATATTCATGTCCAAACACAACTCTAAATTTCAAATACCATTTTTACTTGAAATTTTTTCCCCATATTTTGGAATTTTACAACTCTTATGTCCAAACGCTCACTTAGTTAAACAATAAAAATACTTGTAATCGAACTATAATATTAAAAATTTAAATTAACATAAAAAAAAAAAAAAAGACAACAATAGAAATTACTAATAAAAGTAAGCATAAAATTAAAGGAAAGAGAGAGTCGAGAAGATATGTAGTCTGTACTCTGTAGAGAGTCGAGAAGATATGTAGTTCGTACTCTGTAGAGAGCTTTTGTTAAGAAAATTTTTGTATAGCCTGAGATTTAAATTATAAAATTTGTTTAAGAAATAAATTTTGATTAAAAACTAATAGATTGAAATAGAGTCAAATAAACCATACACATGGTGGTTTTCGTTTAATTTTGGCAAACAAAATGGGCAGATAACTTTGAACTCGTGAACAACGTAACATATCACTTTAAATATCCTGAACCGCCAGACTGCCTCACTCAACTATGTTAAGGATGTTTAAAATATAATATATAGTCATATAAAATAGCATTTAACTTATATATACAATATAATTTTAATTTTGGTTAAGGGTGGTCATAGTGTGCCTACGCCATCGTCCCCACTTCTTTTATTTTCTTTAGATCATTATTGTGGTTGACCACACGTCTTTGAATTACTTTAAACTTCACATCTATCATTAGTGGAAGTTACAAAAGTTGTTTGATTAATTAGAATTTATAGTATTATGAGTAAGCCCACAAGATTCACCCTTGTGTCTGGAATTACTATAAAAAAGAAAGAGGATTCGAGTATGAGAAAGTATCTTTAGAGCTAGATCTGAGAAGTAACAGAAACATAGTAGAGTTGTGGTTGGTTAAAAAGAACCCCTTTTATTTTATTTATCTGCACCTGCTACATTATGCTCCATTTCAGCTTCCCGAGGAGTATATAAAATAGCAAGAAAGTGAGCGATAAGTGAAAATGAATAACAATAGGATAGAAGCTATGGAAAAGAATGAGAAAACAGCAAGTACTATTAGAGATGCTGATAATGAGAAAGAACCTCAGATTAACTACAGAGGAGTGAAAGCCATGCCATTTATCATAGGTAAGAAATGTGCTTTTTTCTATCTTTTTTTATCAGTTAACTTTTGACCATTTTAATGAATTGCTTCATATGTTTTCAGGAAATGAAACTTTTGAGAAACTTGGAGCTATTGGCACACTTTCCAACCTGTTGGTTTATCTCACTGCAGTTTTCAACCTGACGCACATCACAGCCACCACTTTGATTAATGTCTTCAATGGAACCACCAACTTTGCCACTTTGCTTGGTGCTTTCTTATCTGATACTTACTTTGGTCGTTACAAAACACTCGGATTTGCATCCATTATGTCTTTTCTGGTACTAACTAGTAACTAATACCACTTCTTAAGTCTAAACATAAAGTTAAGAGCAATCTTGAAATGCTAATTCAGTTGTTTGACTGGCATTATTTATTGTTTGAAGGGGTTGTTTGTGATATCATTAACAGCAGTATTCAAGAAGTTGCATCCTCCTCATTGCGAATCCAAAGATATCAGCAACTGCATAGGACCAACAGGGTGGCAAATGGCATTTTTGTTGAGTGGATTTGGGCTACTGATCATAGGAGCAGCTGGGATTAGGCCATGTAACTTAGCCTTTGGAGCAGACCAATTCAATCCCAATACAGAATCTGGAAAAAGGGGTATCAATAGTTTCTTTAACTGGTACTTTTTCACCTTAACTTTCGCACAAATGGTGTCTGTGACACTAGTGGTTTATGTGCAATCCGATGTTAGCTGGTCCATAGGATTAGCTATTCCTGCAATATTCATGTTGATTTCATGTTTCCTCTTCTTTGGGGGAACTAAAATTTATGTGAAAGTGAAACCAGAAGGCAGCCCCTTGACAAGTGTAGTTCAGGTTTTGGTAGTTTCTATCAAGAAAAGAAGGCTAAAATTGCCAGAGCAACCGTTGAAATCTCTTTTCAGTTACACTCCTCCCAACTCCATCAATTCCAAGCTTTCGTACACTCATCAATTCAGGTAACAAAGGAACAAATCTATGATAAATTTAGAATGATTTTGATTAGTAATATTAGTTTCCTAACTGGTAAAGTTGATGTCATATGACTAAGAGGTCACTGGATCGAGCCGTGGAAACAACATTTGACAGAAATGCAGGGTAAGACTGTGTACAATAGACCTTTGTGGTCCGGCCTTTCCCCAAACCCCGCGCATAGCAGCAGTTTAGTGTACCGGGCTGCCGGTTTTGTTATAGTTTATATCATCAAGTTAATTAATTTGATTGAACCCCTTGCTTGCTGATTGGATTGATAATTATGCAGCGGCATTCCTCGTGAAACTTGTCTTGAATATTCGACAGGTCACTTGTTAGTACTTTGTATATTTGCATGTTCATTAGGTATTAATTAGGTATAACTACTGTTGATAGCGACTGCTGTATGTCTCCATTAGTTTAATTAATAGTACTAAACTTTTAAGATTTGATTCTTAAACCTGTCAAACTAGTTAAATCACACCGACACTGTAGCATGATTTATTATTTACATAAGTGCAGTTAAGATTATCCTAGGACCTACACATTCCAGTCCTCTTTAAAACCGTGATATTGGCCTGAAAAAAGAAACATAACGACTATACTTAACGATTAGGCATTTTCAGAAAAACAAAATAGCTGAGGTTTCATAACTTTTCAGAAAAAAATATCTGAGGTTTCATAACTTTCTTTTGTTTCTGTTGGTATGTTAGGATGGAATGCAACAATGCATGAACTTTCAGCATTTAACTAAACCTGTTTTTTTAAGGTAGTTTTGTCTTATGTTTTACATGACTTACCAAAACCAATTGTAAACTTAAACCACAACTTTCTATTTTACAAAATTACTTGATCTATTCTCTTTATATATATCACATGGTAGGGCCCTGTACTTACGGGTATCAGATCAGAAGAGAAATAGACCCTTAGCCTAAAAGACATTTCATGATATTGGATACAAGCACTAGGATATGAATCTTTTAGGAAATTGATCTGTCAATGCACTCAAACCACCATGTCAAAATATTGTAAAAAGTCATATTAACTTACCTAACATAATCTTTAATGATAGATTATGTCATTTTTTTCCCTATGTTGCACGGACTCTTTAAATTGTTACTGCACCCGTGTCAGATCCTCTAAAAATGCACTACTTTTGGAGGATCCGACACGCATTCGGCGACATTTTGAGAGAGTCCGAGCAACATAGTTTTTTCCTGTTTATTATAATCTTTAACTGATTAAATTTCCTGTGCTATAAGGTTTCTTGACAAGGCTGCAATTGTAACACCAGAAGACCAAATAAAATCAGATGGATCAGCAGCCAATACATGGAACCTGTGCAGTCTGCAGCAAGTGGAAGAAGCTAAATGTGTTGTGAGGGTAATTCCCATTTGGGCTGCAGCAATTGTGTACCATGTTGGAATAATTCAGCAGCAACAATTTGTTGTCTTTCAAGCACTTCAATCAGACAGACATCTTGGCAATAGCAACTTTCAAATTCCAGCAGCAACTTACACTATTTTCTCCATGTTAAGCCTCACTCTCTGGCTACCCATATATGACCGTATCGTTGTCCCATTACTCCGAAGACTCACTGGTAAAGAAGGTGGCATAACAATCCTTCAAAGAATGGGAATTGGCATATTCCTCATTGTTTTATCATCCCTAGTATCTGCCTTTATCGAGGAACGAAGAAGAAAACTAGTTTTCACAAATCCAGCATTAGGAGTTCATTCAGAAAGAGGTTTAGTTTCTTCTATGTCAGCTCTATGGTTAGTTCCTCAGTTATCCTTAGCAGGACTTGCAGAGGCATTTTGTGCCATTGGACAAGTGGAATTCTATTATAAGCAGTTCCCAGAAAATATGAGAAGCATAGCAGGATCTTTCTTCTTCTTGGGAATGGCTGCTTCTAGTTACCTGAATAGTTTCTTGATCTCGATAGTGCACCACACAACAGAAAAGGCTAAAACTGGTAACTGGCTGCCTGAAGACCTTAACAAGGGGAGATTGGATTACTTCTACTTCTTGATTACAGCATTGGGAATCCTTAATGTTTTCTATTTCATAATATGTGCCAGGTGGTACAAGTACAAGGGAAATGATGAAACTAGCAGCGTAGCACTTGAAATGGAAAGGCAAAATGTTGAGAAACAATTCGTCTGACACGAATTTAAGGATCAACCCAAATGGATCATCTCATATACAATTCCTTAGCAGCCATTTGCTTTGAAAGAAGTTGTGATAGGAAAGCTAGAAGTCTAGAACAAAATAGCATTAAATCCACGCCTCCATTAATCTCTCTCCTATTGTTGAAATTTAAATGGGAAGAAGTGTATGGAAGAGTATTATCATAGTAGTAGTAGCTTTTAACCACAGTTGAACTCTTGAGTACGTGTGGCATCAAATATTAACTAGAAAGAAATTAAGTAAAACTAAAAATGCTTTCAGTATGACTGAAAGAAAAGAATAGATGGAAATTGTAGTGTAGGCAGAGTAACGAGGAAGGTGCAAGAACTGGAAAGGCTAAATTTCTTTATATTGATAATTATGAGCCATCAATGGTTATGCTACATCTTTACGTGACTGAATATCAACCTAAAGGGACGGGGGAAAACATAGTAAAAAGCCTAACGTTAAGCTGAAGAATGAAGCCAACAATAGCAGTAAACACAATGCTCTCCGTGTTATATGAAGCCAAGAAATGAAGGCAAACCAGTACAACATAAGTGGATGCCAAACACGAAATATATTTAGACAAAAGGTTTCACGAATATAGACATAGAATGCTGGCATAACTTGATGTTCACACACTGTGTTACTACTGCTACATCTACATGAGCTAGGACATGAAGGCAGGAAAGGGCAAAATAAAAGTAACCTATAAGGTAAGTGCTGAAGACGTCGCTAATATGAACATGCTATTTCAAAGGTAACTAACTATGACATTGATATCTTAGCTGCCTTGACCACACCTAACTACACCTCCCAAACAGACTTTCCCCTTAAACGGTGTATGCCTGCTGAATTGTCTCAATGTCAAGACCCTTCAACTTCACCACTGATTCGACATGACCTTTCAGTGTGTGCAACTCACGTAGCCTGCAATTCAAAAAGGCAGTTAAGATTTTAGAAAACCCCCAATTTGTTCAGTATAGCTTAAAAAATGAATTGAGAAAAATTAAGCTATAACTGCATATGCAATTAACGACGATGGCCATATGCGTAAAAGGGAATAGAGTGCAAAGCCAGCCAACAAATGCAAGTTCCGGACAAAAATTCAGCTAATGATAACTAAACTCATGGACTTTGCTCCTGATGCCCCTATTTCAAATGACGCTTACCTAGCAATTTCAGCTCTCCTCTTCGCTTCCTCAGCCAACTGGTTAAGCTCATTGAAATTGGTAGTTTCACTAAATATTTTGGGGTCTGGAACTTGGAGGCCATGCAGGGTTCTCTGTGCATGTGCCCATTGAAGCTCACGCTGTTCTTTCCCGAAATCCTTCTTTCTGGTGAAAGCAATCTGAAGAGAAATAAAAATAACGGAGACATCAAATACCACAATATAATAAATAGAGAATAGGAGCAAGAGTGACTCATAAGTATCTTTTTATTTTTCCCAATGCATACCCTTTGCTCAATAACAAGATCCCAGGCCTTCCCACTGAGAGCATAACGGATGAAGAACTTGACCAAATCTAGCGGGATATAGAACACAATATTGTAAAGCCAGATCACTCCAGCCCAACCCCAGCCAATTCCTTCAATTGCAGCAAAACTCCAATTTGCATAAACAGCAATCAAGGTGGCAACCTGTGCATATTTAGTTCCCAAATGGTAGATGATCCATTAAGTTAAGGAAAATTTGCTAGAATAAATAAGCAGCAGATGACTCACCAGTTGAGCAATCAGAAAAGCAACCACTAGCAACAACCCAGGACGCTCCATAAACGACCAACTTCGAGATCTTGTGACAAAGATCAGGGCCTGACTGATAGTGCTTACTTGAAGGTAAATTGCAGAGGCAAGCTTCCTAAAATCATCAGTTGCTGTTTTCTCAAGTGTTGATACCCCAAATACTCGCTGGAAATTCACCAAATTAAGTTAGATATAAAACAAAGAGTGGCCCAACATCAACACCCTACTTCAACATCTAAATATTCCGAACAGCGAATACAAGAGATTGTTTAGCATAAGGAAAATGTATGCAGCATGGGTGAGATAGAAGATTTATATTATTGTTGATAAGATAAAAATGGCCACTAAATGTGTGTTTGTACGTCTGTGGATTGCTTATAATATCTCCTTCATACACTTGGTTAAATTAGATAGAAGAAATAATATCTATTTGCATGTACTAGAACTCCCATGTCCAAAAGATGAAGGTGGCTGAAATGAGGATGTTGAGATGGATGTGCAGGCATACCAGGCTGGATAGAATTAGAAATGAAGTTATTCGGGATAAGGTGGGTGTGGCCTCTGTGGAGGACAAGATGCGGGAGGCGAGACTTAGATGGTTCGGACATGTGAATAAGAGAGACGCAGATGCACCAGTGTTGGCCCTGGAGGGCCTAAGGAGAGGTAGAGGTAGGCCGAAGAAGTATTGGGGAGAGGTGATTAGGCAAGATATGGCGTTGCTCCAGCTCACGGAGGACATCACCAGGGATAGGAAGGTGTGGAGGTTGAGAATAAAGGTAAAGGGTTAGAATAGGTCGCCTAGCATTGTCCTTGTCTGTAACAGTAGCTTTAGTACATGAGTTAGTGTTATGTATGTATTTTCGTATGCCTTGATTTATGTGATTACTTGTCGTTGCTTTCGTTTCGACCTTCTGATTACAATACTCAGTTTTAGTTTTGTATTTTTGCTTTGGTTTTAGAATTGGTGTGATTGCTGCTGCCCTTCCTTTTATCTTTCCTAAGCCGAGGGTCTTTCGGAAACAGCGTCTATGCCTTCTTGAAGGTAGGGGTAAGGTCTGCGTACATACTACCCTCCCCAGACCCCACTTGTGGGATTACACTGGGTCTGTTGTTGTTGTTGCATGTACTAGATAGGTCATCTGCATCTCTTATATGTCCATTCTAAAACAATTAAAAGGGCAACTAAATGTGGAGCACTCAACAATTGGGAAGGCCTGCATCACACCATCACTCATAACTTTTTAATGTATTGGATCTGTACGCTCACCGGGAAGAAATTTGTTTTGTATGCTGCCCAAAAGAAAATGACCGTCATCATTGCCAAGTAGCCACCAAGAACAACTCCAGTAGTAAAAATCTCAGCCAGTTTCCAGCTATCAGGCAGCGGAGATGGTTTGACCCTATCCTTCGATATCGTCATAATGGTACCTGATATTGTTAATGTTTGGTAGTTAGATGTCAACACACTGAGTAAAGATGTGAGCAGAAACTAATACTCGGATGAGATACTAACCAGAGAGGTGCTGCACACATTGGAAGAAAAAACTACAGCAAAATTAGGCTAATAACATTTCAGTTCTAAACTTACCCCATACTTTTAATATCGTCCTATATTAGAGGTCGAGATGAAGGATTAAAGGCTTAAGTATCAGATATATTTCTGTTGGTGAAAAGACTAACCATCATTAAGAATTGCAATGATAAGCACCATGAAAGGCGGAAAGTCAAACTGCCATATCAGAGCCAGAAGCATAAAACCAAGCTGTGACATTGAATTAAAGAAAAGGGTGAAAAGAGTACAAGATGCATTTGACCCTGAAACATAAGATAGACATGATAAAAGAATGAAGCAGTTGCAAATAACTTACCACAATACGGATTGTGATAGAAACGGCATATATCTGTCAATGCATAATATACATAATCAGATGAGTTATCCATATCATAGCTCAGAGACAGATTAAGATAAGAATTCAAGTCATTGTCTGTAAAATAACAATTTTATATTACACTTATGAACCAATCCCAAAAAGAAAAAAAGAATACCGTGTAGTTTTTCATCCTTTGAAAGATTGCTCGACTGGTCAAAACAGCACTAATGATGACACTAAGACCAGGTTCAGTAAGGACAATATCAGAAGCACTACGAGCCGCATCAGTGGCATCATCAACAGCAATCCCAATATCAGCTTTTTTTAGAGCAGGAGCATCATTGACTCCATCACCAGTCATACCACAGATATGCTTCCTAGCTTGCAAGCGCTTTACAATCTCATATTTGTGCTCTATAGTAATGACCAAGACAAGGTATCAGTAAAGGCCAATCGTCCTTTATAACCAAAGTTTTATACTGAAGAGCACAACTACATATGCAAAAGAGTTAATCAAAAAACAATGTACCAGGGAAAACACCAGCAAAACCATCAGCCTTCTCTATAAGTTCATCAACTGGCAAAGCAGAGATAGATTCATCCTTAGTCTGTCCCAATAGAGCAGATGACGGATACATATTTGTACCCATACCCAGACGGCGCCCAGTTTCTTTTCCAATTGCCAGTTGATCCCCTGGAAAAGTACAAACACTAAGCAATATAGAAAAATACAGGTTGATGATCAAAACTATTAGTGTTCAAAGTTCAACAATGAGAGGTTGGAGATTTCTTATTAACATATTAAAATGAAACGGCAAGACACAGGCAATTACAGCGTCAAGCAGCCACATGACAAAGTAGTGCCTCGGATGGAAATTACTCCATCAATCCAACTCTTACTCATTGTCCTCACTCCTCAGCCAAAACAGAATATAGTAAAAAAGAAAAGAAAAAGTACAGCAACTTCAGCATTTACCTTTCCCAGGGCAGAATCAAGAGTAGTATCTATAGATCCAACTCTGTCAATCATGCTGTCCAACCAAGGGTTCAGGGCAGAGTTCATTACCATTTTAATTTAGTGACAATTAGGAAATCTCATCTCATCTCATCCAATACACCATTTCCTCTAACTCTCTTTCTGGCCCCAAGGAGCGGCAGTAAGAATCCATACCAGTCAATACCAGTCACCAACACGGTATGCATTCAATTTGCAGAAAACATCTCAACATATTGAATGGGATAGTCTAAACTGAGAAACCATATAATACCTGTGATCATTTTGACATTCACTCCAAGGTTTAAAGCCCTCCTTATAGTCTCAGCACTGTCGTGCCTAGGTGGATCAAACAAAGGTAGGAGAGCAATGAACTGCCATGGTCCCCCAGCGCTCTCCTTTCTTCCCTCTGGAACTTCCTGCACGGATCTCGGAAGACATGCATAATCAAACAGATAAAACTTTTTGTTTGCAACAAGAATAGGACTTGGGCATAAAGAGAATTGATCACTACTCTCCTTTGCTGGAGGCACTAGGTTATAAACCAAAGCTGTGGATTTGGTCTATTCAACTTATATATAACATGATAAGTTCTGGACAGAAGAAAATGAAAATACCTGATATGCCACAGCAAGCGAGCGCAAACCCCGCTCAGCAAACTTATCAATCACTGCATGAACTCTACGTTCTATATCTGACTTGTTGTGTGCAAGATGTAGAATCTGAATACATATTGCAGCTGTGGATTAGAAAATGCAAACAAAGGTAAAAACTTGCAAAGGAGGACTGCAAAGTGTGATAACCAAAGTACCTGTTCCGGTGCACCTTTGCTGACCCTATGCATTTTTCCTTCACCATCAAGATAAGTAAGTGCTGTCCGTTTATCAGTTGGATTGAAAGGAAGGAAGTGTATTTCACGAATGCCAGCACGTGCCTATATTTATGGCAAACCTTAGAGCAATCTCCCGGCTAGGGTGTACACATTAATCGGAAAGTCACACGGCGCTAAAAATTACCTCCTTTGGATCAGCCAACATCCCAACAATAGCGGCATCAATGGCATCCTGGTTCTCTGTTCGAGAGGCTCGAGCTGCCATTAGAACTACAGTGTCTGCATCAACATCTCTGGCAAATACCTGAAAAATTAACAAGAACAAACAAAAGAAAATCACTCTGCTACTGGAACAAGTATACGAGCAATCACGTGTTGGACTGAACTCTAATATTCTCACCTCGATAAGGAATTTGTCAACAGTCAGCTTGTTCAGTGTTAGGGTTCCCGTCTTGTCACTGCACAAAACATCCATGCCAGCCATCTCCTCTATAGCCGTCATCCTTTTCGTAATGGCGCCCTGTATAGACAAATTGATCAAACAAGCATTCACATAGCAGAAAGGCCAAACTACCATAGCTCAAAACTTCAAGAGTCGCTGAATATTAACAAACCTGTTGAGCAAGACGATGAGAACCGATTGCCATCGTGACTGAGAGAACAGTTGGCATGGCAATTGGAATCCCACCAATCAGAAGAACAAGAAGATTGTCTATCCCGGGACGATATTTGCGGTGTTGGATAGGGTACATCACAATAATCTCAATTATCATCCCCACAGCAATTGAACAGATGCAGAAGTTTCCTATAGCAGTCAAAACCTGATGAACACCATAAATATCGTTTTGCAATGTAAGATTTCATTAAAATCAGATAATCAAGATCGTTTGCATCGAATATCAGAGTAAAGACTCTACTTGCCTTCTGAAAGTGTCCCACTTGGTTTGTACTGTCTACAAGGTGAGCTGCCTTCCCAAAAAAGGTATGAACCCCTGTAGCAATGACTACAGCTTCTATCTCTCCCTGCTTACACGTGGAACCAGAGTATACACCATCTCCAGGACCTTTTGTTACAGGAAGAGATTCACCAGTCAAAGCAGACTGCAAGTTGAGAGACAAGTACAGTGAAACTGCCAGGAAAACAGTAGAATGAATGCAGATACTCTATAAAATCATTAAATTTAATCACCTGATCAATTTTGAGCGGATCACCCTCAAGAAGGCGAGCATCAGCTGGAATGATATCTCCCAGTTTAATACTGATTATGTCCCCAGGCACAAGAACAGCAGCATCTTCCTCCTTCCATTTTCCATCTCGAAGGACCTCCACAAAGACAAGTGCAATCATTCAGACAATTGAGGACAAAACTCTAACTAGATATATTCATCTATTTATGTTTGAAAGACAACAAGGTCTATTTGCAGTCAAATGGTGACAGGAGATAGAAATCATGTCAAGTACCTTTGCTTTCGGAGCAAGTCGAGCCATCAGGGCAGCTGCTGCATTGCCAGCGTTGTTCTCCTCAATAAAACTAATTGTGGAGTTGATTATAAGCAATGTAATGATACCCACAAAATCCTGCCAGTCCGGAGGCTTTCCCTAGAAGAAGAGTCCACATATCTTGCACTGAGTTCACTAGAACCAACATAAAAAATGAACAGAATAGTAGTAATTCAGAAAGCTGAGTTCTTACTCCTCCATTGGCAAGAGCAATAGCCATGATAGCAGCAGCCTCCATAACCCATGAGAGAGGATTCCACATAAACCCCAAAAATTTCAAGAATTTGCTCTCCTGTAATCACACCAGTTAACAATTACTCTCTACTTTTTACCCAGCACTTCGTAAATCATGAACAGGTTAAGCCTTTATTATAGTCCAGCTTTGATAGGTAACAAAAACCGTAAATTTAAACCCTTCTTTTACTTAAGGAACTAAAGCTATCAATGATCAAAACTGACAGTTGGAGAAATAATTAAAGAAAAGGGAAAGGTTGGAGCAGAATTACAGTTGAAAATAGCCCAGAAGAAGAAAATTTAACAAAGATAAAATTAAGACACCTTCTTCTCCTCGAGCTTGTTGTACCCAAAAATGGACAACCTCTCTTGTGCAGCAGTAGCAGTAAGTCCCTCCTTAGTACATCTCAAATTCTCAAAAACTTCCTCAATAGGTATGTTTTCCTGCAAACATAACAGCCGAAACAAAAACAAAACAAAACAAAAAAAACTGTCAAGAAGAAGAAAATAGAAAGTCCCAACTACAAATAAAAAAATCATTCGAACATCCATTACCAAATCAACAGTCTCTTTCAAGACAGCATCCAACACTTCAGGCTTCTCTCCCATCTTTCTTTAAACTTGTTCTCTCGCCGTTGTCTGTCTCGGATCAAAAGCACAATCACTAGAATTCTCTAAAGCAACACAATTTTGGTGAAGAAAAGAGTGGAGTTTGTTGAGTAAAGAAGTAGGATTTTGTAAGCAGACAAAGGGTCACACACACCCCACTCACAAGTCACACCAAGTCTACAAGGGAAATGGAAGAGTAGAGAACAGTTACAGATGCTAGTTCTAGTCCTTTGGATTGTCTGTTCACGCTAAAATTAAGAAAGCCACCTCCATAATACTTGTAACGTATTTGACCAAGATTTTACTTTTTAACACCAAAAATAATTATTTTTTTTCAAATTTAAATGGTTTGGCCAAGCTTTTATGAGATAAAAAAATATTTATCAGCAGAAGCAGAAGCAATTTTGGAGAAATAGAAAAAAATAGTTTGTTCCTAAAATTCAGAAGCACTTTTGAAAAAAATACATTTAGAACTACTTTTAAAAAGTTTGGTCAACCACTAATTGCAGCTTAGAAGTACTTTTTAAATTAATTAGTCAAACACAAATTGCTTCTCGCCAAAATACTTTTCAAAAAAATTCTTTTCTCCCGTTTGGCCAAACGGTCTATTATATTGCCAAACAAACAATTTCTATTTCCTTTTTTATTTTTGTTTTCTTTAATCTATGAAGCTAAAGTGCTAAACTTCGACACTACTTTTATTACCAAACTTTATGATCTTTCCATATCTCCTTTTATGTTACATCATCTTGACTTGGAGGTTTAGCATATTCATTTTAACTGTTGTGATATATGAATTATATGTAAAGATACTGAATTAATGATTATAATTTCATTTGACCAAAAAAATCCGATCAAAGTTTAGCTAGTGGAAAACTTCATTTAATTATATTAGGAAGCATAGTTAATGGAATGATATTTGAAATTTTGAAGTGTTTGAAAAATATTTTTTTTTTTAAAGTATTACATTAGTGAATGAAAATAAATTTTGGCTAAAGATAAAATATTGAATGTTTAAATAAATGAATATTATTGTTAAGAGTTTCTTAAATCTATTTAAATAATATTATTACTAGTAAAATAGTGCAATATTTTAAAAGTAAAAACTATTTTAAAAATCAAAATACGGGAGTAATTTTTATTTGTTTTCTTCTTTTCCTTTTATTTGAACTCTACTACTAAAAGTTAAGAGTAAACAAGATAAAGAATAAGATTCTTCCTCCTGATTCGCTAAACTCCTTCTTAAGAAATAAGACTACATCGACTGTGAAAGTGACTAATACAAAAGCAAATTATTTACCAGTTAAGTTAAATTTATATGTAGTTCTAAAGATATGTAGTGTAACTTAATACAAATCGTGGAAATAAATAGAAATACCCAATATGGGTCACAAAGAATGCTAAATATATAAGGTTGCAAAGAAAATGAAATTTAGGACTAAACAAGTGGAATCAATTTAAGAAGCTTGAAAGAACAACTAAACAAGTGGAATCAATTTAAGAAACTTGAAAGAACAACTCTTCATTACGGAGAATATGATATTTTGTTTACAATGTAAGCATAAAACTTGCCCTTTATAGAAATGATAACCAACTCTTTTATAGTAGAGGGATCTTACTTTAGATATAATTAAAAATACATAGTGGGAGACCCATGATAAATTAATTTTTTCACAATACCTGCCGAGATTCTCTCCTCTAGTGGGACTCTTGTCTATGAGCTCGATATTGACTTGAGTTTTCGGTCTTGACTCGAGCTCTGATCGATTTGCGAAGTATGAGCAATAACGAATACATTTATATTTACGTTTAATACTTAATTATAACTTTTAATCGTGTAATATATAACCTACTTAGATTTTGACTATGTTTCTTTTATTTTTTTGGTTCTCATCCTGAAGGAATTCACAAATCTCTCTTACTCTGCCTCTTTCTTATGCAGTCAAAAGTTTATGTACTCGACAATAATAATTTCCAGTACACGAAATTTCGACAAGGTCACATGGCATTGCCTAATACCTTTTCTTTAGCCTAATACTTACTTATTACTAGTAAACCAAATTATATAAGCTTCCTAATATTTTGGAAATAAGAAAAGCAACTCTATCCTTATTGTCAAATCACAGAGTGACTCAACATTCTTTATAATATAAATATTTTTTTATTTATATTTAAAGGTACCATGATTTTGTAGTCCCCTGCTTTTTATTGGCAAATGGGAAAATGGGCCAAACAGAGGTTGAATCTTGTCACATTGAGAATTAAAAGACAAACTTATTCTCGAGCAAATAAGTACAGTTTGACATCTTCTAGTTTCCTGAGTCCTCACCAAACAACCAACAAAATCAATTAGCATGGCATTTTCCTAAGATTTTGTCGCCTCCGGAGTCAGGGCGGTTCAACGAAATTGGTGGCCTAAAGTCAAATTGTATTAAGAGACCTATTTCACAAAATTCATGTAACAGTGAAACACAAAAGATCTTATGTTCTAATCAATGGGTCAGTGAGAAAGTAGCTAAATCAAAAAAATAGAATTTGAAATTGGAATGAGAAATCTCAAAGTCATGTGAAAGAAAGGAGGAAAAATTAGAACGGAAAAGGAAAATAAATATACTACTAACAAGATGGAGATTTATCGCTCTTTACTCACTCATACGTGCATTCTTAACCAAATAAACAAATATTAAAATTTGGACTCTTAAGAGTAATCGCATAAGATATATAATACATAATAATATAGTATAATATTTTTGAGGCCCTCTAGAATTTGGGCCTAAGGCAATGGCTTGAGCAGCCTTACCCTCCAGCCTGCCCAGAATTTTGCTTATTATTGTCCATAAGCCCAGAACATAAATGTGGTGAAGAATAGCGTTATTTGTTTTCTCCTTGGGGATATTTCTTTCAAGATATGCACCAATCCGACCCTCGAGGCTGACGACGTGAAGTCGAATTTAAATTTTATAATGGTAAATTATATTATTTATAAAATAAACAATATTTTTTGTAGTAATTAACACGAAATCTACATTGATAATGCCAAAAGTTATACGTAATTAGTATATAACTTAAATCCAAGTTTAAAATTTAGGTGTCCTTTTTGTTCTCTTTTTTTCAGCAAGTTTATTTCTCGATATTGATGCTCTATACTGTTTACACACGCACAAAAAATAGAAAATAATTATCATGATTCGATTAGAAAACAAAATATTAAACACCAAAAAGGAGTATTATACTTGAAACATAATAAATCGTTATGAGTTACTAACAAAAGAACTGTTTTAGTCAGTCACAATAATGAATCGTATAATTATGGACAGAATAAAAGGTGCATGCATACTTAAATGTTCTTTTCCTAGACATGCTTATCTAACTTTATGCTAAAAGCTAACTACATATCTGCAAAATTGATTCTCAACAGATTACTCCATGTATACGGACTACAGTAGTTTCTATTTACTTTCACTCTTTATCCCTTTTCTTGCCTTTTGAGGTAGAAAAGTTGGCTTTGAGCTTATTTACAAGGGGCATGAAAAAGTCATGAGATTTATGCTAACTTTGGTTTCCTCAATTCCTGTTCTTGTTCCACTATACTATTTTTTTCACTCTTTCTTTTCTCCTTTTCTGCTTTCCACATCTTGTCCGTACATTACCTACCAGTGACCTTTGTGTGTTCTCTTTTCTTTAATCATGTCTTACCTACTATTTATGGTTGTATTACCAAACTCCTAATCTTAAACCAGGTTTCCTTAATTTATTGGTTAAAGCTGATGTAAGCCATGTAACTAAAGATGAGAGAAAGTTTGTTGAATTCTTTTTGAAGGCTACATCTATAAGAATTATATATTGGTACAATATTTTACGTTTCCAGAATTATTTTTTCTCCTTTGATGTTAGCATATGTTCTTGACTTGACAGTGAACTTGAATTTTGTATAGAGGCGTAGTTAGTTTATGAGTTCTAGATCACAATTCTTTTTACTTATTGGGTTCTGCATGCATCGATTATTTATATATACTAAGTGAATATTTTAACACAACTATATAATTTAAGTTAAAGATTATTGTTTACCCGAAAAACGGATAACAATTGAATTTATACGCGGCTCTAAGGATACGTGATATAACTTGGCACAAATTGAAAAAATATAAATATTAATATAGAAATCAACTGTAAAAGAAATAAATACAAACCAAGTGAATCAATTAGCCTTGGCCCTCAAGTTCGATCACCCTAGAACCAAGTGAAGATTCCGCTACTATATGAACAGAGTGGCAAAATATTGAAAGCCTAGAGAAGATAGTATATAGCTTTGTATTGCGTGGATGTTCCCCTCTACAAATGATAAGATCCCTCCTCCCCCTATATAGTAGGGAAGTCCTACTCTCAATATAATTGTAAATACAGTAAGGAATCTCATGATAGATTAATTAATTGGCCTCTCCTTGATATGCGCCGGGATTTCCGCCGAGATTCTCGCCCAATTGCGGATATTTCGGCTTTCTATTTTTTTGGCTCGATAAGCTTTCCTCGATCTTGACCGGTCTCTATTTTGCTCGATCTGGATCTTAGCCGATCTCGATGTTGATCGGTCTCTATTTTGCTCGATCTCGATTTTGACCGATCTCGATCTTGATCGGTCTCTATTTTGCTCGATCTCGATCTTGGCCGATCATGATCTTGATCGGTCTCTAGTTCACGAACCCGGCAACCTAACTTTGCATCAGGGCTCGATATCACACGAGGTTGAACCTTGGTCTATCATGTTCCAGTCTCGATTAGTCATATGAAAGGCAAGCTCGGCTTTGACCGTATACAGATAGTCCTGTCATTTCTCGGAAAGAAGATGACGAGAAACGATATGAATTTCCGGACTCCAACTCGATGGGTAATGACGTCAGCGATGAGTCCGATTATGACGTATGCGATGAAACATCCCGTCGGTCCAGTTACTAAGGTATTAAATGCATGTCAGTCGTTGGTCGGCCATTACCGGTTCCGAACTGTCGCCAGTAACCTATAATAACCTTATTTTTTCTCATTCAAACTTTACACTCAAAGCTCTTTCTACTCTTACTTCTTCTTCAAAAAATCCCTTTGCTTCATAATTTTCACACCCAAAATTTCTAGAACCCTAATCAAACCACATACCATCCTAATTCTCTTTTCCCTTGTTTATCAATGGCGAAACTTTCAAAACCGTGCCGCAAAAAGAGGCCGCTTCTTCATCACGACCCGCCGGTAGTGAGGATGAGGCGGAGCCCCACCCTAAGGAATTCGTTCTGATAGGGTGCCCAACCGTCATCGACTTTAAGGTTGAAAAAGCCTCCTCGGTACCGGGACAATGTGAGCTGATCTCGAGGTACATGTGCTCAATCACCGAGGAAATCCTCGACAAAGTGAAAAAGGAATGCAACTAGGCAAAAAGCATGTGGTAGTCCCATCGCCTGAGGAATCGATTACTACTATGTGGAGGGGTTCCTAAGTGTTTATACTTACCCTTTCACGCTGGGTCTCTTAGACCCTGTCATCGTCGCCTTCTACAAGAGATACGACGTGACCCTCGGCCAGATCCATCCTTCTTTTTGGAGAATAGTGATTCTTCTCAAGCAAAATCGATGGGTGTCTGTTCACCCCCGATCACCTTATGCGCCTTTACAGTTGACCACGCCCAACTATGTCTTATAAAAAGGACTAAGCGGTCGTTGTAAATATAATCCGATTTACAAGTCCGGAATCGAATCCCACAAAGAACTAAGGCTTAGCTACATTTGTTCAATATTGCTAAGAAACACAAGTCCAAACAATTTTCTAATTATAAAGATTTTGTTTTTATTTCTACAAATTAACTAACAAATAGTAAAATTATCAACTAACAAGGATGAAAATTGGAAACAAGCCTAAGGAGGTCTAGAGTTATGATTTTCCGAATTGTCGAAATCCTTCCTGCTACACCTTCTATAATTTCGTCTAAGCATTCTCTACCGATCGTGAGTACTTTAGGTGTCGTAGCTCTCTCTCGAGAAACTACCACAATTTACTAGACGTATTCTCTCGAACTACGCTAGCTGGCACTAATTCACTGCTCACTACGATCGCACCAAGGTTTCGTTATCTCTAATCCCACCTTTAAATCCTCCGTATTGATCTCTCACATACGTTAGGAGTGATGTTGTTCAACAACTACCTAAATGTGTACTCTCTCTCGAGAAATATACATACTAAATATGCACAGCTAATTGACAATCAACAACAATAAACACGTAGTTGAACAAGTAGAGGAATCCAACGACTCAATTATATAAAAACATAACAAGAATTTATCCTACAAAAGGTTCTATCAAAACTCTAGATAACAAATTAGCTATTCATAATAGTATGAAAAACTACATTACTAGAATTCATAAATAATAATGAAAATAGGAAGAAGGAAGAGAAAAACTCATAGAAGAATTCGCCTTCTTGCTCCTAGCGTGTTCTTGCATCCTTAGGCCGAATCCCATCTCCAAAAACGTCCTCCTTGGTGGAGTCTGACTCTAAAAACGACACTTTTGTGCTTAGCAGCCTCTTTCTTCTCCCAAATCATGTCCAACCCTAGAATAACTCATTTGGGGAGTATTTATGTCAATCCCCCGGTCCAATTTCGGATTTTGGTCTTTTAACCCCGCGACTTTTAATTACCATGCTATAGACCTCGCAAAGCCTGGTCTATAGCGCGGTCTAAACCTCGCGAAGCCTGGTCTATAGCGTGGTCGACCTGGCTATAGACCTCGCGAAGCCTAGTCTATAGCGCGGTCGATCTGGCTATAGACCTCGCGAAGCCTGGTCTATATCGCGGTCGACCTGGCTATAGACCTCGCAAAGCCTGGTCTATAGCACGGTCAACCTGGCTATAGACCTTGCAAAGCCTGGTTTGTAGCACGGTTTGGATACTTGATGCTTTTGTGCTCTTTTCTTGTATTTTTGTCCTCTTTTTGTGCAATTTTCATTTGATGATTCCTTTCGATGTTCCTACACATAAAACAACTCAATTTAGCTCAAATATCACACAATAACTCATTAGACCAATAAAATATATGGCGAGTAATGTGCTAAAAGTATAGCATTTTGGCATCACATCACCACCCCACACTTAAACGTTGCTCGTCCTCGAGTCAACCACCAATTTATAGAGCACTTTTATTTTCTTTTAGCACATCCGAAGCACACCATACCTATGACTATGGTTTATAGCAACAATTAAACTTTAGCATATGTCTTTGACACACATTTCCCTTAATTTTATGCCATACTTCAAATCTTTATTCAACAAAAGGACAACATGTTTCTAACAATCCTAACCTCACAAACCGACTCAATATCACAATGCATTCATGGTTTGAACACTTAACATCATAGAGAAATCTAATAACATCACCTATCCCTTGCAAAATTATGTGCCCTCACAACAAGAACAATAGATTAAGTTGAATCCACACATTCGAATCAAATGCTCAAATATATTTTAGGGATTCTCATATATCAAAGAAATTCCTCACTCTCACAAAGAAGTCACATGCATGCACAAAGTATCATATGCTTGCCCATTATATAAACCTATAGTAATGTAGGCTTGCTCGATCTAAAATCAATTAGGACTTTTTATGATTGTAATGTTGGCTTAAGGACGGGTAGGATAAATTTAGGAATAGTGACTAAAACACATCACATAATAAACTTTAAGCGCAAATTCTTCAATCCACTTCAATTTCACAAAAATTATCACCCCCAAAAATATTTCCTCTTTCTTTAAGCACCACATTAATTCATACACACTAGCAAGGACAAGATATGCTTATTTTCCTTTGCTACATAGTTTGTTTTTCTTTTCAACAATACTTTTTTCTACCCTTCCTGCTAGTGGTGTATTCTTTACAATATAAGTGCACCTTTCTTTCTTTCATTAGTTCCACTCAAAAGCCACCCAAATTTTATCCTTACTTCTTTTACCGCTCATTTTATAATTAAAGTATTTTAAGAGGTAAAAGGATTAAAATAATGATAATTAAGAACAAAGGGGCATAGGCTTATAATGTGATTGTCAAATAAAATTTTATAGGCTCAAAAGGGTTGACTAGGGATAATTTTTATTGTGGTAAGTATTAAGCTCAAACAAATCAAAGAAAGCCTAATATCATTTTTCAAATCGAGCAAAACCTAAAATTTCGCTTCAACTCACATGTCGGGCAAGTTTTAGACTCTAATGCAATGACACAGACTATACAATTTTTCACCACACATGGTACATGACTCACTAAGGACGGTTCCATTCTATTTCTCAAACAATTATAAGTATTCACGGAGCCACAAAAATATTAAGCATTAAGCACAAAGTGACACAAGCCAAGAAAATGAGATATAGGCGTTAATAAACATGTCATCTAACTCAACAAGGCATCATAAGCAACTTCAAACCATAGAGAAGGTAATACACATGTTAGAGCCTATATATGCTACTATCAAACAAGTCAAAAGGACGCCTAAAAATTTTATCTTCCTTCTTTTATTCCCTAAATCCTAATCTACTCTAAAAATATAAAAAATAAAAACTACTACCCGGTTCAATTACATCCCGTGGAAAAGAACCGAGGCACAAAGAAAAATCACAAGGGATAATTACTACCTAAAATAATAAAAAGACATATATATATTTTTTGTTAGACTTAAGTCCCTCAAGAAAACTGCCTAAGAGATCCATCGTCGGGAAAAGTCCAGTCATTTTTTGTTTTTGTTTTTTGTATAAAGGGAAAGACGAAGCTAAAAAGTAAAATAAAAATAAATAAACACACAAACTAAATAGTTTATCTAATGTTTACAAATGACAAAGAATACCTTCCCCCATATACTTAGTTCATGCATTGTCCCCAATGCATATATAAATTCATAAGCATAAAAAAAACATGTAAGGTGGTAGGAAAAACTCCTTGATCATTCATCGTCATAGCCCTCATCGTCGAAGGCTCCATCTGCAGCTGTCCACTCGTTATCTGTTGCTCCCTCGTCAACATCATCATTCATACCTACATAAGTGAACGTTCCTCAGTGATAAAGCATATGAATCAATTCAAAACATGGTCTTGTGACCCCACACTTAAGATTTCACTACGTGATATTCAACCATTTTGAGGCTACTCAGACTTCACCGCTTTATTTTAGCATGCGAATAAAGCAATGGAAAAATGGTGTTTACTATAATTGTGATGCATGTAGCTACTATTTAGCCCACCTAAATTTGCAATTTCGAGTGTTGCAATGCAACATTGCATTAGTCATTACAATCTTGGAGAGAAGAACTCCATTTCGGCCAAGAATGCCTTTGAGGCATTTCGACAAACACTTAGCATGCACTAGTATTGTCATAGTGGTTGTAGAGATGAGGGATTGCCTCACCCTCTCCAAATCGGCTTGGGAAGTTCATGTTATCACCCTTATACCCAACAACAATACCAATCCTATGGGGTTTATGGGATTAGGGCGAGCAAGCACATTGTTACTATGAATATATACACAAAAGTGGTGGAATTGCATTTCTTAACTCAATTCGAATTTTTGATAGAGGAAAGAGTTAGAAACATACCTTAGATGCTTAGGAGGATTGAAGTGTTCTTTAATTGATGTCTCAAGTGAATGAAGAAGATGATGAGTGAATGTCTTCAATGGAATTTGTGTATGAGGGGGAAGGAAAAGGGATGGGCAGTGTATTGTGTTAAGTGAGGTGTGTGTGTGTGTGTGTGTAGTGTTTTAATAGAAAGAAGTTAGAAAACAAAGATAAAAAAATTAAAACATCACGTTACCTGGCGACGCGAGCTCCCAGCGAGCAAAATACCTAGCGAGGCAAGCTCCTTAGCGAGCTGAGAAGCAGGCGACGCGAGGGCTGCAGCGAGGTGTACCTCGCTACAACTCATGCGACGCGAGGTCCATAGCGAGCTGGTGGTCTGGTTGGGCGAGGTCTGACGCGAGATATACCTCGCTATATCCCTCGTTGGGCGAGCTGTACAGCGAGCTTGAAACCAGGTGGCGCGCGACCTACATCGAGCTTAAAGGCTGGTGACACAAGGTACGGAACGTTGTTTGGAGAGTACATAAATACTTTTTATGTCGTTTTGTGACCAACTCTCAGCGCCACGACCTCCCGTCGTGCTCTATTACCACCTTTCTCTCTACTTCGAACTTATGAATTAGACCCCAAGTTTTGCTTCAAGCTTATGGTTATGTTCCTGGGGTGGTGGAAAGAATCTAACTGACCCAAGAAAACAATGTAGTATTCTTTACTTCTTGGCCTTTAGATGAGATGTGTAATCCCGACTTTCTGGTAAGAAGTATTCCATAATGTAGTCACCTTGTTCCTCATTCTTTGACTCCTCAAGTGGCTCGGATGACTCTATTTCTATATCATCATCCAAACACAATGTAGAAAAATGTTTGGAGTGTGGACCAATACGCTCAACTACATGAATAGTGGGACTGTCTACATCCTCAACACCAATGACACTAGAGTCAACTAAATATGTATCCTCAATATTATTGGTTGACTCTAGTATCTTTTCTACAATATCGGTATCCTCAAATTCTATTTTGATTGATTGTTGGTGTTCTACTATGGACCCCTCTATTGACACCTCAATTTCTACATCTAATGCATGCTCCTTTTGGCTATTATCCACAATATTAGCTTGTTGAGCATTAAATGCTTCAACTAATTGACTCACTTGTGCCTCCAGGTTATGAATAATTGCCTCTTGCCTTTGGATAGTATCGCATAGCCTTTGTATTTGTAGTTGTTTCTCATTACTTTGTTCCATGAAATACTTTAACATATCTTTAATCTCCTTCATGTTAGCTTCCCTGGGTTCTTTGTTCCTATTAACTTCACCAGAAAAAGTAAAACTATCATAGTAAGGGGTTGGGGGAGGATAAGACATATAAGCACAACCATGAAAGTGACCATCTTGACCACCACACATATCACACACATTCCATACATAAGATTGAGCTGATGCACATAACTCGCTCTCGGGAATATTTTGATAATTTTGCCATGGATGATTTCCTCCACAATATTTATAAGTAGGATCAAAAGTAGAATTACCAACATCAAAACTCTCATAATTCTAAGATGTCACGTTTCTAAAATCAACAAGTAAATAAAAATAAAACTTCAAACTTACAACCTAACAATATGTACACCTACAGCTACACTATTAGTTCCCTGGCAACTGCGCCAAAATTTGATCACGCCCAACTATGCCTTATAAAAATGACTAAGCGGTCATTGTAAAAATAATCCGGTTTACAAGTCCGAAGTCGAATCCCACAGAAAACTAAGGCTTAGCTACAGTTGTTCAATATTGCTAAGAAACACAAGTCCAAACAATTTCCTAATTATAAAGATTTGGTTTTTATTTCTACTAATTAACTAACAAATAGTAAAATTATTAACTAACAAGGATGAAATTGGAGACAAGCCTAAGGAGGTCTAGAGTTATGATTTTTCCAATTGTCGGAATCCTTCCCGCTACGTCTTCTGAAATTTCGCCTAAGTATTATCTACCGATCGTGAGTACTTCGGGTATCATAGCTCTCTCTCTCGAGCAACTACCATAATTTACTAGACGTATTCTCTCGAACTACTCTAGATTGCACTAATTCACTGCTCACTACGATCGTACCAAGGTTTCGTTATCTCTAATCCCACCTTTAAACCCTCCGTATTGATCTCTCACATATGTTAGGAGTGATATTGTTCAACAACTACCTAAATGTGTACTCTCTCTCGAGAAATATACACACTAAATAGGCATAGTTAATTGATGGTTATTCAATCAACAACAATAAACACGTAGTTAAACAAGTAGAGGAATCCAATAACTCAATTGTATAAAAACATAACAAGTATTTATCCTACAAAAGGTTCTATCAAAACTCAAGATAACAAATTAGCTATTCAAAATAATATACAAAACTACAATACTAGAATTCATAACCAACAATGAAAATAGGAAGAAGGAAGTGAAAAACTCATAGAAGAATTCGCCTTCTTGCTCCTAGCGTGTTCTTGCATCTTTAGGCTGAATCCCATCTCCAAAGACGTCCTACTTGGTGGAGTCTGACCCTAAAAATGGCTCTCCTATGCTTGGCAGCCTCTTTCTTCTCCCAAATCATGTCCAACCCTTGGATAACTCATTTGGGGAGTTTTATGTCAATCCCCTGGTCCAATTTTGGGTTTTGGTCTTTTAACCCGCAACTTTTAATTACCGTGCTATAGACCTCGCAAAGCCTGGTCTATAGCGCGGTCGACCTGGCTATAGACCTCGCGAAGCCTGGTCTATATCGCGGTCGACCTAGCTATATACCTCGCAAAGCATGGTCTATAGCACAGTCAACCTAGCTATAGACCTTGCAAAGCCTATTCTGTAGCACGGTTTGGATACTTGATGCTTTTCTGCTCTTTTCTTGTATTTTTTTCCTCTTTTTGTGTAATTTTCATTTGATGATTCCTTTCGATATTCCTACACATAAAACAACACAATTTAGTTCAAATATCGCACAATAACTTATTAGACCAACAAAATATAGGGCGAGTAATATGCTAAAAGGATAGCATTGCATCACATCAACAGTCCCCGACTCTATCGAAGAGGGCTGATCAAGCTTGCTCGCCGAGCCATCAAAGCCCCATTCTCGAGCATAGACGAGACTCGTGACCGAGGTTGGAAGGGTTGATTTATCCGAATAAGGACTTCAGACCTGATCCTTGCTGAAGACATGCCGTTTCATAAGAAATGCAATATGAATCGTGAGTAGTATTTCCCTTTGAACGTTCAATTTTGTTGTTTTACTTTTCATTTTCTTTCCTTGTATACTTTTTTGGTGTTACAGTTGTGGCCCAGATGCCGAAAATAATTTTGGAACTCAAGCAATGGGTTGAGGGTCTGGTGTCGTAGAGACCACACTCCGAGCATTCTTGGATGGAGTTATCAAAGGGTCGATGGGAGGCCCGCAATCATGGTAAGTTTCACTCTTAGAACGGTTATCGTTTGATCTTCTTCTCTTGCTTACTCCCATTTTTTCCTTTGTAGGCCTCGGGAAGGACGTTGCAATGATGCCCCCATCTGGTGACGAAGAAGTCCTTCCATCTTCTCCGAAGCAGGTCAAAGAGAAGAAGAGAAAAGGGGCTCCGAGTTCCCCGGGCTCGGAAAATAAAAAACCGGTGAGAAAGTCTCGCAAGCCCAAGGGGGACACCGGTGTTATGCCTTCGGACTTGATCCGCCGATTAAGGGATGAGCCCGAAGAAGGAGAAGAGGAAGATAATTCCAAACTAGTGACCCTTGTGCGGGCAAATGTTTTGATACAAAAGTCCTCCGAATTGGCGGAGGCTGATGAGAGAGCTTTGGCCGAAGTTCCTGAACCAGAAAGAGATGAGGCCACTCCATCCCAAGATGAGATGGTCAAGAGAGATATCGGGGGAGAGGCTTCCCGGGCAGCGGAAGATATCCCGAGGGACGAGCTCGGACTGATGGATATTTCTGGATCCCCTCAGGTTTCGGATGCTATGATCCGTGAGGCCAATATGTTAGAAGGTCGCTCTTACGGGGGTCTTTAGGGGGCGACTGCTATCCATGGCTTCTTGGATGGTTTTGAGTCTGCTTCCTCGGAGAATGTCACCGGGTTTAGTTTATCGATACCGAAGAAAGCACCACCATCGGGCGTTATTGGGTCATCGAGCCCAAAACTGGTGGACCTTTTCCCGGCCCATAGTGTTAACCCCGACCGCAGGCGGAATATAGTGCTTTATGTCCCAGAAGATGCTCAGGTTCCCCCCCCCCACCCCGTGGGGATTGCTAGCTACCTTAGGTCCTTGGTGACCGAGGAAGATCAAGTTGTGATGAATGCGATAGGAGTCGCTTGCTTGTTTAACGAGGCCCAACATGCTCTGAATCGGGTAACTTCGAGGATCTCTCATTATTTCTTTTAAACTTTGGAGTTGTAGATAATTCTAATATCTTCTTACTTATTTGCAGGCTTCGGTGTTACATCATGAGGCTTTCCATCAATTCCGAGAGGAGCACAAGGCTGAGGTTCGGGACCTCACTAAGAAAAATGATACTTACAAGCTTCTCAGTGAGAAGCTTCAGGCCGATTTAGTGACGGCTCGGGATGAGCATGCCGAGATGGCCGAGCAGGTATTCCGAGTTCTTCACGGTAGTGAAGATGAATTGGAGATAACTAATAATGATCCGATTCTGCAGGTCCGGAAGAGGCTCGAACAAATCGGATAGCTATAGACGCACGTAGATGCGATACAGGCCGAGGCGGAAGAATTCAAAAAGAACATAGACATCCTAGCCTCGAAAAAGGAAGTCGTTCAAGCGCAATTGGAGTCGACCGAGACCCAACTCCAAGTTGCAAAAGAGAAGACCTCGGTGCAGGTCGAGAAGATCAAAGAGCTTCAGTCTCAGTTTGATTTGGCCATTTCTGATAAAGCAAACTTGGCCAACGAACTTGAAGTGGCCAGATCTGAGGTGACTGTGGCCAATACAAAAGCTAATGCTAATGTGGCCCAGTTTAGGGTCGACGTCGAGGCCATCTAGACCAAGGCCAAGGGCATGATGGATCATGAAAAATGGAAGCCAGGGCCTGGAGGTTGGCCTTCCCTGAGGAAGATGCCAAGATCTCAAATGAATCTGAAGATGGAGAAAATCCCGAGGATGGAGATGCAACCTGCGATGAAGACTAAGTGTTACACCCTGTGCGTCCCAAGGTGAAATAATGAATATGAGACTTGTTAATCATGATTTAAATGATTTTAAAGTCATAATATATCTATATATAATGTTTGGATAGAAAATATGAAGTTTGGAAAAAATCGGATTAAAGTTGCGGAAACACCGACTAAGGATTTGCCATGTAATAGAGTATTTTGAGAAATATATTTCGTGGTTTATGAGGTCTTTTGGGGACATTTTATATACTAAATTGAAGGTCTTAGAATTTAGTTTCCAACACTCTTAACAGTTCATTCATACGATATCCGGATAAAAAGATATAAGCGTCGGAAAATGGGCGAATCAGAGGGTGCCAAGCTAGCACCTTTTGACTTTTCAAAAGTTGATATATATTTTGTTAACTCATCTCTCTCTCTTCATTTTTACATAGAATCTGACCAGAGAAATCCATAAAACGGTGCTTGAGCTCTCTAATAGTGCTTCAAACAAGACTATCATCTCAAACACGAAATCAAGAAGCGATAACATTAAAACGATCCCTACGACGTAAGTATCGCTATATCGCTTCTCTTTTTCTTTGTAGTTTGAGTTTTGAAATGTATTTAATAGTTAATAAAATTCCTAATTTCTGTATTTAAGTGTTTAACTATCAAGGAATTTTGATAAATTCGCTTCCTAATAGTTAGAACTCACAGGACGGTGATCGGAAGCCGTGAGTTCAAGTTATTTGACTTGTAATGGACTGTTTTGTGGACTGTTTTGTGGGTTGTTTTGTGTTTCCTTGGGCTGTATATTTTTCAAATGTTTAATGGAGTTTTGAAGCACAAATGGTGTAGAGAAACACCACATAATGACGGAATGGTGGGCTGGTCGTTCGTCGTTCCATTTTTTAGGTTGTTTGACACTACTTTGGTTGTCGTTTTATGTATGAAGTGATGGAGTATACTGTTTTGTAGTATATTGTGATGGAGATAAGGTTGGAAAATTATGATTACATGTTTTTATGGTTGTGTTTTTGTTATTGTTGGTGTATGGTATTGGAGGAGGGCCTAGTTACAGGGGAGATGCTGCCCAAATTTACGTAAACGAGCTACTAGTTTAAGTTGCGGACTTAGTCTTTACTCAACACTGATTTTCTCCTTATACTATGGTAGATTGAGTTGAGTTATTTGAATAATTTCTTGGAAGGTATTAAAGACTCAATGGAGTTAAGGTATGTTAAGGCTATCCCTTCTTTCTTTTTGGCATGATCCAAATGATACAAACGAAACGAGCAAAATACGCAACTTTCATAAATGACTCTATTCATAGAAATACTAGGGGTGTCTATATTCTTGATTCCCTATGTGAATTATTATTATATCCTCTATTCATGGGTCTCAGAAAAATACGTATTTGATAAAGTTTGTCCGAAAAGCATATTGATTTTATGATATTCGAGAAATCTTATTAACGTATTTCTTATGCATTTCATGCATTTATACATGTACATTGATCCATGACCAGAAGGCGTTATATACGCGTATATTATATGTATATGGGATATGGGAAAAGGTTAAGGCGTTATATACGCACCACCACCTGATCAGCTGGTATACGTTGATGATTTTGCCCACAGTAGCTGAGATGATATGATGGGATGCCCTCAGAGGCTTGATGATGTTATGTACGCATATACCTATGCATGGTATGGCATTTATACGTACATTCATGACATTATAAATTTTAAATGATTCACAGATCTATTCAGACTTACATGACGAGTCTGTTACTCCATGTTTCTCTCATATCTATGATTTACTGATTTTCATTCCTTACACACTCGGTACATTATTTGTACCGATATCCCTTTTGCCTGGGGATGCTACGTTTCATGCCCGCAGGTCCCGATAGACAGGTTGAGAGTTCTCCTAGTAGGCTATCAGCTCAGCAGAAGGTGTTTGTGCACTCCACTTGCTCCGGAGTTGCCTATTTGGTCCGTATGATTTGAATATGTACTGTTTGGTATGGCGGGGCTATGTCCCGATCTTTATGATATTTATGTACTCTTAGAGACTTGTAGACAGATGTCATGTATACAGATACTGGTATGGCCTTATAGGCCAGTACGTCATTTGTATAAGTCGGTATATCAAGTTGGGTCACCCTATATTGAGTATTTCCTCATGTTTTATTCTACTTAACTCACGACAGCCTCTCCAGCTCAATTACCTATGATAGTATGATAAGAAAGATATGTTACGTTGGTACTCGGTTGAGTAAGGTACCGGGTGCCCATCGTGGCCCATCGGTTTGGTTCGTGACAGAAGTGGTATCAGAGCAGTTCTGTCCTCGGGAGTCTACAAGTCGTGTCTAGTAGAGTCTTGTTTATAGGTGTGTTGTGCACCACTTATAAGCAGGAGGCTACAGGGCATTTAGGACTGTCACTCTTTCTTCTTGTGAGCACCTAACTTTTGATTATATTTGAATTTTTATCACCATCTACTATGTAAATATTTTCAGAATTTAATATATATATTTTTTAGCTTTGTTATATATATATATATATATATATATATATATATATATATATATATATATATATATATTTAAAAGGTTTATTATTATTTTTATTATTATTTTTATCTTTATTTTTAAATAAAATGAAATAAAAACCGAAAATAAATAAAAATTAATTAATTATTTATTTTAAAAAAATAAATTTCGGATGGAAATTAAAAAATAGGAAAAGTAGAAATATAAAATTAAAAAGTAAAAGTAAAAGTAGGTAGAAATTGTTTAATAAAAAAAGTAAAAAAAAGTGGAAAATTAAAAAAATAAAAGTAAAAGAATGTGGAAATTTAAAAAATAAAAAGTAAAATAAAGTTGGAATTAAAAAATAAAAGTAAGGGTATCTGATTTTTTTAATTTTAAAAAAAGTAAAAGTAAGTGGGAAATAAAAAAAGAAAAGTAAAATAAGTGGAAAATAAAAAAAGAAAAGTAAAAAAGTGGGATTTTAAATATATTAAAAGTAAAAAAAGTGAGAAATTAAAAAATAAAAGTAAAGGAAAGTGGGGAATTATTTTAAAAAAAAATAAGAAAAATGGGAAGTGAAAATTCTTTTTAATTAAAAATAAATAAATAAATAAAAAATAAAAAATAAAAATCTGAAAATTTTGAATTTTTTTTCTATAAATAGAAGAGAAATGTGATGAAAAAGAGAGAGTAGGAGAAAAAAATAGAGAGGAGGGAATTGAGAGAAATGTTTTTGCTTATTCTACGTTAAGGGAATTTCTATTTGTTTCATTCTTTCTTCGGCTTTCTTTCGAAAAATCCAGCAATCCATCACCAAACTCTAACCCCGAAACCAACTGGAAACCAAGCTAAAAAGCACGACAAAAATGAGCCGAAAACCCAGCAATTTTGGTCTTCTGTGTTCGCGGACCAAAAATAAGAGTCAAATTTCCTCGATTTGGGATTCTAAAATAAATCGGTGACTTGGGACACCATAACTTATTCCAAGTGGCGACTCTGAATTAAATAAATAATCTCATTTCGATTAATATCACTTTAATTGGAAAAACTCCCTACTCCCCTATCAACCGGGAAAAAGGAGGTGTGACAGCTCTGGCGACTCTGCTGGGAACACGAACCCAGAATCTCTGGTTCATGGTTCAAAATTCGAGCTTAGATGACTTTTATACTTGGTTTTTGTTTATTATCTGATTGTTTTACGTGTTTGAGCCTAATGTGTTAATTGCTGCTCTTTTCCGCTTTGATTTTGCCGTGAACTGTATATAAAATGTTACGAAAACCCTTATTCTCTCCGAGTCTTCTAAATCTTCTGGGAAGCGTGCGCTTCACGTGGCTTCTTTTCTGTAAGAGTCATACACTAATTTTAGAACGAGGATCGGACAAGTTGCAAAGCCGGTGAAGCTTCTGTATTCCCGGTACGCTGCCCCACTTCGGCTCGAGTTGTCCGCTCGGGTAATCCAGGTCTAGAACAATACACCCAGGATTTAAACTTAGAATGACATAACCTCATGCCGGATCCCTAGTAGGTACGTTTATTTGTATCACGTGCATTTGACTTTGGGGACTCAACACACGGGTTGTGTCCGTCTAGGATTGGTGTACCCAATATAAAATACCATCCTGATGTATTTTTACGTGCTACTTGTGCATATGTTTGTTTCGGCTTGCATGTTGACCGGTTTCTAGAATAGGAAAAGAAAGAAAAAAAACAAAAAAAACAAAAAAAAACAAAAAAAAACAAAAAAAACAAGAGTGGAAGGTAGGTATTTAAAAAATTCCGAAACTCTAATGAGTTTTTTTTTTTCAAAAAAAGAAAGAAAATAAGCCAATATTTGCAAAAGTCATATTTTCTTGTTGTGTCAAAACTTATCGAACTATGCGGGTCTGATTCTCACCGGATGTGAGATGCGTAGGCAAATCTCATCGGTTCCGGCCCCAATTTTTAAAAATCCAAAAATATTTTTATTTAATTCCTTCTTTAGAAGTCTTTCCTTAGAAAATCCCAAATAAAAAAAATTAAAACCAAAAATATTTTCTTTCTTTTTAGAAGTTTTTCATTCGAAAAACAAAAAATCAAATCAAAATCCAAAAATATATTTTTTTTCTTTTTTAGAAGTCTTTCTTCGGAAAAAATAAAATAAAAATCAAAATTCAAAAAGAAAAAAAATTCTTTCTTCTTTAGAAGTCTTTCTTTTCAAAAATTCTCAAAAAAAAGAAAAGAAATATATTTTAAAAAATATAACAAAAAAAATAAATTAAAATCTAAAAATATTTTCTTTCCTCTTAAAGAAGTTTTCCTTTCAAATATTCCCCTCCAAAAAAACAAATATCAAAAATACGTTTCTTGTTAAAAGTTTTCGTGGTCTGTTTTGTGTATGAGTAAAAATAAATAAAGGAAAAAAGTGTTAGTTTGTTTACTTTATTCCTGATCATTACCGAACTACGCGGGTCTGATTCTCACCGGATGTGGGATACGTAGGCAAACCTCATCGGTTCCGGCCCCAATTTTTAAAAATTCAAAAATATTTTCCTTTAATTCCTTATTTATAAGTTTTTCTTTGACACATAAAATCCAAAACTTTTCCTTCTTTTATAGAAGTTTTTATTTTGGAATTTGTTTTAAAAAACAAAAAGTCAAAATCCAAAAATATTTTTCTTTAATTCATTCTTTAGAAGTTTTTCCTTAGAAAATTCCAAATAAATAAAAATGTAAAACCAAAAAAAAAAATCTTTATAAAAGTCTTTCATTTGAAAAAAGAAACAAATCAATTCAAAATCTAAAAATATTTTCTACCTTTTTTTTAGAAGTCTTTCTCCCAAAATATGTTTTTTAAAAAATCCAAAATAAAATTTTCTTTCTTTTCAAAAATTCTCAAAAAAAAAACAAAGAAATCGAAATAAAAAAAAATCTTTCTTCTTTTTAAGTCTTTCGAAAAAAAAATTCAAATCCAGAAAAAAAAAAAAAGAGTTAGTTTATTTACTTTATTCCTAATCTTACCAAACTACGCGGGTCTGATTCTCACCGGATGTGAGATACGTAGGCAAACCTAATCGGTTCCGGCCCCAATTTTCAAAAATTCAAAAATATTTTCCTTTAATTCCTTCTTTATAAGTTTTTCTTTGACACATAAAATTCAAAAGTTTTCCTTCTTTTATAAAAGTTTTTATTTTGGAATTTTCTTTTTAAAAACAAAAAGTCAAAATCCAAAAATATTTTTCTTTAATTCATTCTTTAGAAGTTTTTCCTTAGAAAATTCCAAATAAATAAAAATGTAAAACCAAAAAAAAAAAAAAATCTTTATAGAAGTCTTTCATTTGAAAAAAGAAACAAATCAATTCAAAATCCAAAAATATTTTCTACCTATTTTTTAGAAGTCTTTCTCCCAAAATATTTTTAAAAAAAATTCAAAATAAAATTTTCTTTCTTTTCAAAAATTCTCAAAAAAAAAACAAAGAAATCGAAATAAAAAAAAATTCTTTCTTCTTTATAAGTCTTTTGAAAAAAAAAATTTCAAAATTCAGGAAAAAAAAGAGTTAGTTTATTTACTTTATTCCTAATCTTCCCGAACTACGCGAAATCTGATTCATGCGGCGTCATGATACGTGGGCAATCTCCATCGGATTCGATCATAGCCATAAATGAATAGAGTGAAAAAATAAACTGAAAAAAAAATTTAGTGGAAAAGACAGAAAAGAGTGACAAAAAAAATAACATAAAAAAAAAATAAAAAAAATCAAGATATGAAAAAAAGAAAAAGAAAAAAAAAGAGTCTCCCGAGATGGAATCATTTCACCCCTGTTGGTGAATCATTCTCAAGCTTATTCTAAAAGCTAGTCAGGCTAGGTCTACTACAACCATTAGCCCCAAACAGGCCAAACCCCGAGTCCCCCTTGCACCGAGTTGATGCTAGTTGTAAATGCTACTCCGGAGCAGTGAGACATGATACTAAAGATTGTTGAACTCTCAAAAGAGCAGTGGAAGAAAAGGCTCCTAATATGATAAACAATCATATGCCTACTAACACCAATGAGCCAGTAATTAGAATGATTTGTGAAGATGAGGAATTTGATCCAGCACTGAAGGCCATTGCAGCCATTGCCGAGACAGAAGAAAACCCAAAAAACGGTCGCCAAGCCTGAAAGTTCCCCATCAAACGGGAGTCTCGGTAGCCAGTCTTGCTATCCTTTCTGCGTCCGGATTATCTCAGGGTGTGATCCGGATGTTTTACTTTATTGTCTTACTTTTCAATGTAAACCCTTCTATCTTCAAAATTATATAATAATAATAATAAAAAAAGCAAAAAAAAAAAGAATAAAAAAGTCAAATGAAATTAATATTTCATTGTCTAGGAATGTCTATTTTTTTTAGTCACTTTCCTTATTCTCTTTTCAGTTTTGATTCTTGCAGATTTTAATAACATGACATGCTTGCGGACTTCATGACTAGATACTAAAACTCTGTCAGACTTCAAAAATAATGAATCAAGAAGCAGAATGCAATGAAAATGAGGTTAAGGAAATAAAACAAAAAATCGAAACAGTATGAGAATAATCCTATGCCAAGCCCGATTGAAACCTGTAGAAGTTGAAATTCCCTCTCTCCGGGTCATTGTCGAAGCCGAGATTGAGGATAATGATTGGGTCACGAATTGATTGTAACAATTGACACTAATTGATAAAAAATGATTGGCCAGAATTTGCCACAGGCAGTTGTACCAACAAAGAATAGCCCGTTTCTATAACAAGAAAGTGCGGCTCATGAAATTTGAAATAGAACAACTCATTGTGAGACGTATCCTCCCACCTCATGAAGAAGCTAAAGAAAAATTGGCTCCAAATTGAAAAGGTCCATACATTGTAACGCGAGTACTGCAAAAGAGAGTGTTGTACCTGGGAAGCAACAAAGGAAATGTCCCTGAAACAACTGTCAACGCGGATGTAGTCAAAAGGTACTATGTTTGACCCTCTATGTGGTATTAATGTTCTCTGATTGGGATGACGAAGGCTTTCATTCTCTCTATCCAAACATCATTAACCCTTTTGCTAACCATTTTGAGCTGGTTACCTTTCTTTGATTACCCTCTTTGGAACCTGAAGATGTTATTAAAAAAAAAACAAGAAAGAAAAAAGAGAAGAAAAACAAAACAAAGATGAAAAAAAAAGAAAGAAAGAAGAATAAAAAGAAAACAAAACAAAAATCTAAACAAGTTCATGTTCCTTGAACTACGTTCAACTTGATTCCGAAAGGATACGTAGGCAGCCTCTCTCTGGGTTCAGTCACACCAAAATAAAAATTCACATTCCCCAAAAGTTGAAACTGGGGCAGAATTTATAATGGTTTGGCGATGGTTTTGTCTGAAAGGTTCCAAAGTTGTAATTCAATCCAAATCCTTTTTACCCAAATTCTTTTCAAGTCCTTTCGATCAATCAACAAAGAGATTCAAAATGGGTGGATACAGTTAACCGGATCTGATACAACAAGATGAGAGAAATAAAATGAGAGAGTCTTATCGGTGAAAACCCTTGCGGGGCACCGTAAGGCGATGGTAAGCAGAGAAATTCAAAAATGAGAGAGTCTTATTAGTGAAAACTCGCAAAGAGCACTATAAGGCGATGGTGAGAAGAGAAATGAGAGAGGCCAGCTGGTGAAAACCCGCAAAGGGCGCCACTGATCGAAAAGAGGATCCTCACAGTCACTGGCATCGACACAGTCCTGGGCAAAGTTTCTCAGTCTCAAAGCAAGAGTTGTGATGAATTTCTGAGAGTTGGACGGTTTACACAGATCAGGCATCTAGTCCAAGAGGCATGTCATGTTCATTGAAGTCTGTATACACTCCAGATAAGTCCTTCTTTCTTTTCCCCGAAAGGGATACCTCTTGTCTAAATTCATTTGTCCATTCCATTGTTTGCTTTTCTTTGAATCCTTTTCGGTTTAACTTTGTTTATAAACTAAGAAAAAGAAGGGCAGACAGGACTGATTTACAGGGTTCTCACTTGATACAAGCCAATATGCAAAAGAAAAGGCACCCAATCTCGGTAAGGGCATCAAGTTGACTCCAACTGGCCATGTTGGCCGATGTTTCAAAATCAAAAACTGTTGAAAGAAGAAATTCAAAGTCAAATGCCCACAAGGGCAAAATAAAAGTTGAAAAGGTTAAGTCTCACGTGACTAACCATCATGGCAAAGTCCGGAAAAGCCAGAGGTTCTCCGAGGTTAGAAATGCAATCGATATTCAGGAAACAACCAGTTGCAACTGAAAGGACCGAGACCAAGTGACTGAAACAATCAAGGCCACAAAACCAACCACCGTTTCAAACTGACAAATTGTTCTTTGTTTGAAAAAAAAAATAGGGAAACACATGCAATCCAAAAGCAACCTTGCAAGAAGCAGGTGCAACCAAAATGAAATTACGCAAAGGCTAGAAACAGTTTTGCAGCAACTACTGCAAAAGGGAAGTCTTCTCCAAAATCTTTCCCGCATTTTACTCATTATCTTAAAAATATATATGAAATTAAAAAGAAAAAAAAATCATAGTAGTATAGGGTCTCCAATCCCTAGCTGCGTTTTCCAACATAGGGTCTCCACTCCCTAGTTGATAATTTTTAGACATAGGGTCTCCACTCCCTAGTTGATGTTTTTAGACATAGGGTCTCCATTCCCTAGTCTATTTTCCAACGTAGGGTCTCCACTCCCTAGTTGATATTTTTAGACATAGGGTCTCCACTCCCTAATATGCTTTTCCAACATAGGGTCTCCACTCCTTAGTTGATATTTTTAGACATAGGGTCTTCACTCCCTAGTCGCTTTTCCAACATAGGGTCTCCACTCCCTAGTTGAAGTTATTTTGGACATAGGGTCTCCACTCTCTAGTTGATGATTTTTAGACATAGGGTCTCCACTCCCTAGTCGGCTTTTCCAACATAGGGTCTCCACTCCCTAGTTGATTTTATTTTTAGACATAGGGTCTCCACTCCCTAGTCGTATTTTCCAATATAGGGTCTCCACTCCCTAGTTGATTTTATTTTAGACATAGGGTCTCCACTCTCTAGTCGCTTTTCCAACATAGGGTATCCACTCCCTAGTTGATTGATATTTTAGACATAGGATCTCCACTTCCTAGTCTCTTTTCCAACATAGGGTCTTCACTCCCTAGTTGATGCTTTTCCAACATAGGGTCTCCACTCCCTAGTTGATGATTTTTAGATATAGGGTCTCCACTCCCTAGTCTCTTTTCCAACATAGGGTCTCCACTCCCTAGTTGATTTTATTTTTAGACATAGGGTCTCCACTCCCTAGTCGCCTTTTCCAACATAGGGTCTCCACTCCCTAGTTGATTTTATTTTAGACATAGGGTCTCCACTCCCTAGTCGCTTTTCCAACATAGGGTATCCACTCCCTAGTTGATTGATATTTTAGACATAGGGTCTCCACTCTCTAGTCTCTTTTCCAACATAGGGTCTCCACTCCCTAGTTGATGATTTTCCAACATAGGGTATCCACTCCCTAGTTGATGATATTTTAGACATAGGGTCTCCACTCCCTAGTCTCTTTTCAAACATAGGGTCTCCACTCCCTAGTTGATGATTTTCCAACATAGGGTCCCCACTCCCTAGTTGATGATTTTTAGACATAGGGTCTCCACTCCCTAGTTTATTTTCCAACATAGGGTCTCCACTCCCTAGTTGATGTTTTTAGACATAGGGTCTCCACTCCCTAGTCGTCTTTTCCAACATAGGGTCTCCACTCCCTAGTTGATTTTATTTTCGACATAGAGTCTCCACTACCTAGTCGCTTTTTCCAACATCGGGTCTCCACTCCCTAGTTGATTTGTTCTTAAAGGCAGGGTACACCATTTCCCGATATCTTTGCCAATATAGGGTATCTCATTCCCTGGCCACATTTTCCCAACATAAGGTACACCAATCCCTAATTGAGACATCCTTTTGACAATAAAAGAACACAATCCAGAAAAAATATGACATTTTCAGGGTACACTACTCCCGACCTTTTATTGCTATCAATAAAGAAGTAGTTTAGAATTTTATTACAATAACTCACTAAAATTTTCTAGTGCAATCTGGGGCAGAAAAATTTCGTTCGATTATTTGTTTTGGTGTCTGAGTAGGTTTTACCTCGAGGCACAGGGTTCGAGATGACCAAAAAAAGAAGTCTCAATTCAGAATAAAAGAAAAGAAAAAAATAAGTGAATCCAAAATGCAAAAGCAGTTGAAAAGATGTGGAATGCTAAGACATGACTGAAGCCACAAGCTAGAACCTACAGCTAGCGAGCATCAAGGTTTAGATCAGAGTCTGCATGAAGAACCAGTCAAGACTCAAGATCAAGTTTCTGAAGACTCATAGATAGGAATCTTGTAACTCATAATTGATAGGCTTGTTTAGTTTCTTTTTTTATTTTGATATAATAGCAGGACCGCGGACCGGAGCCTTGACGGAACCTCACTCGACTCCTCAACTCATCATTCCACCATTCTCCTTGAACTACACGCGGCCTGATTCCCCTATAACCCGGGATATGTAGGCTGTCCAAAACCAGGACTCGGTTGCACCCTATCTTTTATTTCTTTTCCTTTTGAATAATGGTTTGGTCAAAAATTAGTCACGTGGCTCACCTAGTCTTTGCCTGAAAACTCTTCATGTTTCCAAGCAAAGAGGGCCAGCTGTGAGCACCTAATTTTTGATTATATTTGAATTTTTATCACCATCTACTATGTAAATATTTTCAGAATTTAATATATATATTTTTTTAGCTTTGTTACACTTATACATATATATATATATATATATATATAGAAAAAATTATTAATAATTTAAAAGGTCAATTATTACTATTAGTATTATTTTTATTATTATTTTTATCTTTATTTTTAAATAAAATGAATTAAAAACCGAAAATAAATAAAAATTATTTATTTATTTATTTTTAAAAAAACAAATTTCGGATGGGAATTAAAAAATAGGAAAAGTAGAAATATAAAATTAAAAAGTAAAAGTAAAAGTAGGTAGAAATTGTTTAATAAAAAAAGTAAAAGAAAGTGGAAAATTAAAAAAATAAAAGTAAAAGAATGTGGAAATTTAAAAAATAAAAAGTAAAATAAAGTTGGAATTAAAAAATAAAAGTAATGGTATTTGATTTTTGTTTTTAAAAAAAGAAGTAAAAGTAAGTGGGAAATAAAAAAAGAAAAGTAAAATAAGTGGGAAATAAAAAAAGAAAAGTAAAAAAGTGAGATTTTAAATATATTAAAAGTAAAAAAAAAGTGAGAAATTAAAAAATAAAAGTAAAGGAAAGTGGGGAATTATTTTAAAAAAAAAATAAGAAAAATGGGAAGTGAAAATTCTTTTTAATTAAAAATAAATAAATAAATAAAAAATAAAAAATAAAAATCTGAAAATTTTGAATTTTTTTTCTATAAATAGAAGAGAAATGTGATGAAAAAGAGAGAGTAGGAGAAAAAAATAGAGAGGAGGGAATTGAGAGAAATGTTTTTGCTTATTCTACGTTAAGGGAATTTCTATTTGTTTCATTCTTTCTTCGGCTTTCTTTCGAAAAATCCAGCAATCCATCACCAAACTCTAACCCTGAAACCAATTGGAAACCAAGCTAAAAAGCACGACAAAAATGAGCCGAAAACCCAGCAAAACAGTCCCCTTTTGTACAGAAAATAATAGCTCCAAAGTTGAGTCGTCGAGTTCGAGCTCCGTTTGTCGATTTTGGTCGAGGCTCCATTTGCATCCTTGTCATTATCCAAGCTTCAAAACAGTCTTGTAAAGGTCCATTTCTCCCATCATTATTTTGTTAAGATATTATGCTTGAATATATAATTTGATCTTATTTAGGTTCATGAAGATTGAAATGTTTTTTTTTTCTGTATTAATTGTTAGGTTTCATTAGTTTTGTTAAATTAAGTTATTTCTTGTTTGATTGACATGAAAATTGATGAAAACATGATTTTTGGGTATGTAGTGAATATTTGAACTTTGGGGATTAAAGTCATGTCTGCTAGTTGAAATTAAAAAATGAGGTTTGGACTTTAAAAAAAAAGATTATTGGGCCCGGTGGTTAGGCTTTGCTTAATGAAACATGTACTACTGCAATTGACTAATGGATAGTGGAGTAGCTTGATGAACTAGTAACTGGGCATATTCATTAATTGGCTTTAAAAAGGTCAATTGTGCTATGATCAATTTTAAGTTATCTGGACCAGAATAATTAAGAGCAAAAGCTTATCCTTTTCCACAATTGGTTTCATAATTCATGGCCTCACTAATCTCAAATCTTAGGAGAATAAATAATATCCGAACCTCGTAACTTGCTTTAGGCACGATTACTTATAAATCATCGTGACTATGGATACGGTTTCCGTGGCATAGTCATGATACATAATTCTAAACTCGCGTGTTTCACACGACTTGATCCCAATTTCAAATAATAAAAATCAATATGTTGTAGATCGCGGGTGCGTTTCACGTGACGCGATTCGCAGTATGTACAAAAACAAGCGAGTGCGCGACATCGCGACTTGTTTAAATAAATTTCATAAATTGTTTAAAATAATTAAAAGCAGTATAAAAGCATTAACACATAAAGGGTTCTAAAACATGTAATAAATCAGATAATTAGGCCAATTATTAATAGTTGAGCGACCGTGCTAAAACCACAGAATCCGGGAGTGCCTCACACCTTCTCCCGGGTTAACAGAATTCCTTACCTGGTCTTCTGTGTTCGCGGACCAAAAATAAGAGACAAATTTCCTCGATTTGGGATTCTAAAATAAATCGGTGACTTGGAACACCATAACTTATTCCAAGTGGGGACTCTGAATTAAATAAATAATCCCATTTCGATTAATGTCACTTTAATTGGAAAAACTCCCTACTCCCCTATCCCACGGGAAAAAGGAGGTGTGACACTTCTTACTCTAGATCGTGTGGTAGAGCTCAGTTGTAAGAAATTCAAACTCCTAAGTTCTATTTTATTCGCTATACAACGACATCTACATCGAGAAAGACAACTGGTAAGAGATTGAATGTGGCTGTGGAAGATTTGAGTCAGAGGAACTCGATTTTGCATCATGCTTATGATGAGTAAATGTAAGGCCTTTAGTAGTTTATGTGTGTACTACGACGTGTGAGCTTCTTGATAAAGAGCCGTAAGGCATGAATATCTATCTACCCCTATGGTAAAAAGCAACAAGAGAATCAGAAAGTAGATATAAGTTTTAACAAGCAAAAAGAAGCAAGGTGAAGAAGGGTACGAGGTACCCAGTTAGTGAAGATTATCTGTATTTACAACTCAGGCAGAGAAATATAAGCATTCTGAGTTACTTTCAACAATAATAAAGATATATTCACTTGACAACACCCATTTCAGTTATGCCCTGTGGGAGCTAACAGATATAATTTAAGAGAAGGATGGGATATCAGCATCCAGCTCGGGTTAGAGTAACCCAAAATTATGGATGGATTGTTATCATTAGCTCACCTTTCTGAGGGATATTGCAAACGTGGTAATGGTTCTCCTTATGAGACACCCAGATGGTGCACTCTAGAATAGTACAATCAGATATGAATACTAGAATGTTCAGAAATTTCAGAAGATTGGCATTGGAATCCTAGAAGGGATAAATATTTACCTTTATATGGCTCTCGTCCCTAGTAAAAAAAAGAATGTTAGGCATTCCGAAGAGCCAGTGAGATGAAGCAAGGGGAGCTAAAAGTGAATGAACGTATTGTTGAAGTTTTCAGAATAAAGTGATAGACAAAAATATTATCCGCAGAATAAGAAGAGAGTAAATGAAGAATCATGAGTAAGATGTGATATATGGGTGATAAAATATGACAAGACTACAGATTCTATAGTCAAGTGAAGGAAAAGACAAGAAGTTACAAGCCTTGAGACAATAAAAGAGTATAAGCCATAAAGTTATGTCCCCATTTCGAGAAATGAGTTGGTGACTCATACATGATTACCAGAAGGAAAAGTTAGACCCTCGAAGTAATAGAAATTAGTATGGTCTAGTGAATAAGATAAACTGAACATGAATTCGGGATCGAAGGATTTGATAATAGTTGACATCATGAGAATTTCAGAGATCGCGTTCCGGGCGATAATTGAATGGACAACAGAAGAATAACTTTTAAAGGTCATTCAGGAAGACGTTTCCCTAAAACAAGCATTGTGAGCCGAGTTAAACTTAAGGGACTAAGTGTGCCAGTTATACTATGTGTCACCTTTGTATGTAAGAAATTAAATTAACCCTGGTACAGAAGGGTTACCGCAAGGCAAGTAAGAGTCCGTGAAGATGTGAAAAGACGCCAAATATGAAGAGGTGAAACATTTATAGGTAAATCTTCATAGCAATAAATGTTAGTACTCCCCTAAAGGGGGGAAGACGGTGTGATATGGTAGTAAGTCGGAATTATGTGGTTAAGGTAACTATGGAATAATAAAGGAAGAATGTGGTAGAAAGGCGAAAGGAATGAGATTGCATTTATTCAGATCCTACGGATATGATACGACTCCAGAACATTATGTAAGCATGACGACGGGGAGAGGCAGAAAGGGTTCCATCACTAGATGTTATTGATAAATAAGTGCAAATGAACACTGGATGCATAAGGAGCCAGTATGCGGGATAAGTTAAGACAAAGGATATAACCCAAAAAAGATTACGCAGAATATAGATATGAGAATGGACTAACGTGTAGTTAGTAGTTGATTCAGGAAGAACCTAGCCATGGCTAAACAAGAGGGTACCAACAAATCAGCATGTTGTGCAAGATAAACATAGCGAAACCCAACATAGGGAATTCAATCTCGCAAATATGATGACATCGTAATCCTTGAGAAATATTCAGATAGGAGTTGGAGTTGTTAAAGGTACCGAATAAGTGTTACGAAAAAAAAATGGTGCCACTGAGAAGACAATCAAAAATTTTAGTTCAAAATCAACCTTACGAGCATAAGGGCGCAGAGGTAAGTAATTAAGGATAATTATAGGCGAGTAAGAACATCAAAAAAAAATTCTTTCGGGTATACGATATAACAAGCTCGTAACTTTACAGGAGTTAAAGGGTCTCTCTTAAGTACTACAAAGAAAGACTAGCTGAGGGAATAAAGAAGAAGGCTTCAACTTAAGCATAGTGACTTAAGGAAGACATGGTCTTGTAACAACAGTCTCACAATAACATTGTATGCACTCCATAAGAAATTGGCACATATCGTGACTAATGAACGGGAAGAAAAAAAATCAAAAGATGATATTTGAGATCATATGAGTTACAGGAAATTTCAGTATTTGTGGGCAATGAGATAAGCCATGTATCCATGCAACAAGTGGCAGAACGACCACGAAAAGGAATTGCTTATGTTTAAAGATAACTAAGAAAGCACGAGAAGAATTACCCGACCCACGATTTAGAGTTAGCCGTGGTGATTCATGCACTAAAGATGTGGAGGCACTATTTGCATGGCATTCATATTGATATCTATACGGATCATAAGAGACTTCAATATATCTTCAATCAAAAGGAATTGAATTTACGCCAAAGGAGATGGTTGGAGCTACTGAAAGGCTATGGCGTTGATCTTTTTTTACCATCGGGGGAAGGCGAATGTAGTAGCCGACGCCCTCAGCCGTAGATATATAGGTAGCCTCTCATATTTACAGCCAAACAAGTGTGGGATATCCCATGATATTCATCAGCTAGCTAGTCTTGGAGTTCGATTACTGGACTCAGGTGATATCGGAGTTACTATTTAGGACACGATAACATCCCTTTTAGTAACTAAAGTGAAGGAACGCCAGTATGAGGATCTTGTGCTAGCTCATTACAGAGATACATCCCCTCAAAAAGAGAATACACCATTTGAGATTACATGAGATGGATTCTTTAAATATCGAGGTCGATTATGTATTCCTAATGTGGCAGGATTGCACCAACAGGTTGTGGGAGAAGCTCACTATTCTCGTTATTCCACTCATCCATGTGCGACTAAGATATATCATAATATCAGGGGAATATACTTGTGGGAGGATATAGCAGAGTTTGTTGCTCAGTGCCCTAATTGTCAGCAGGTTAAGATTGAGCATCAGAAATCCGGTGGATTATTACAGGCTATAGAGATTCGGACTTGGAAATGGGAAGTGATTTGTCATGACCCGAAATTCCCTCCCTCGGACCGTGATGGCGCCTGACATTTCACTTGCTAGCCAAGCCAACGTTAGAATAATATTAACCAATTTTTAAACAATCTCTAAATTATTAATAATCGAGGAAACAAAAGCGGAAGCAAAGTTTGAAATATAGTAAAATAATCCATAAAAACAACGGTGTCTAAATACCATCCCAGAATTGGTGTTACAAGTGCACGAGCTTCTAGAATAAATACAAATAAAGGCCTGAATAAAATAAAGCTGTCTGGAAATAAACACACAACTAAAGTAAAATAGACAGGGACTTCAGAAGTGCGGACGCCATGCAGTTATACCTCAAGTCTCCTCTGGTAGCTGAAATCCGAGCAAGTCTATGGTACGCCGCTGGGACCAACTCTAAAATCTGCACAAGAAGTGCAGAGTGTAGTATCAGTACAACCGACCCCATGTACTGGTAAGTGCTGAGCCTAACCTCGACGAAGTAGTGACGAGGCTAAGGCGGTTCACTTACATTGACCTGTACGCAATATTAATAACAACAACAAATAATAAAAATAAATCAGGTAACTCATTTATAATAATTGAAGCTAACTCGACAGTCATAATCCATTATTATTTCAACCAATTCTGTTGCAGCGTGCAACCTGCTCTTATAATATATTCACATTCATTTCTGTTGCAGCGTGCAACCCGTTCTCACAATATATTCCTTTTAATCTAGTCTGTCATATATTTATTTCAATCAAGTATATATATAGACTTTTAAATAAGTTTGTTGCGGCGTACAATCCGATCCCCCAATATTGACTTTTAGATAAGTCTATTGCGGCGTGCAATCCGATCCCCCAATATTGACTTTTAAATAAGTCTATTGCGGCGTGCAGTCCGATCCCCCAATATATATATATATTTATACTTTCATTTTCGTTGCGGCGTGCAACCCGTTCCCCCAATATAATTTTTAAACATCTCATAAATGTAATAAAATTTACTCCAATAAACACCATGTCCAATGAGAAATTATTAAGCATCAAGGCACACAATAATTATAATTTATTTATGAACCAAACAATGACAAATAATAATTTATTATGAAAATCATAGAGAAAATAAACAGTTTAATATTTTATATGCTAAATGTCAAGTAGCAATTAATGCACATAATTCAAATAAGCATTTAGCAATTATTACAGGAATTTAAGAATTAATATTTAGCAAAAAATAGGAGAGAAATAAATATTATAATAATTAATTAATGATTTTAAACCATTTATAATTTTTCAAGTAAGCAGGAAAATAATTAATTTGATGACGTATAGACACTCGTCACCTCGCCTATACGTCGTTCACATGCAATTCACATAACAAATCATTTAAGGGTTCTATTCCCTCAGGTCAAGGTTAACCACGACACTTACCTCGCTTTGCAAATTCCAATAAATTATTCAACCACACCTTTTCCTTTTATATTTACCTCCGAAAGTTTCAAATCTATTCACAAACAATTCGATATACTAATCATAGGAATTAATTCCATATGTATTTACTAATTTTACGGATAAAAATTCAAAATTTATTTAAATATTCGACAGTGGGACCCACGTCTCAAATCCCAAAAAAATTCGCAAAATTCGAACACCCGTTCCGCTACGAGTTCAACCATACAAAAATTATCCAATTCCGATGTCAAATGGACCTTTAAATCTTAAATTTTCGTTTTTGGAAGATTTTAGAAAAAACTGATTTTTCTTCCATAAATTCATGGATTCATAATATAAACGAGTATGGAATCATGAAATATAATCAATATAGGATAAGGAACACTTACCCTAATGTTTTCCGTGAAAATCGCCCAAAATTTCGCCTTAACCGAGCTCAAATTGACCAAAATGAGTAAAAATGTCGGACTCTTCGATATATACACTGCCCAGGCATTTCCGCACCTGCGGTACCTGGGCTCGCACATGCGAGAAAAATCTCACATCTGCGAAATGGGGCTGCCAAGCGAGACCTCGCACCTGCGGAGGAAAAATACGCACCTGCGCTGCCTTCGCTTCTGCGATCATTTTGTCCGCTTCTGCGGACGCGCGGGTGCGTTCAGGTTTCCGCACCTGCGTACTTTTGCACAACCATGCCCGGGCGCATCTGCGTTTGAAGGCTCGCTTCTGCAAGCTCACGAGAAAAATCCGCAGGTGCGATTACAGCAGAAGGAAAAATACAGATTGTTGCTAAAGTCCAGTTCTTGATCCAATTTCAATCCGTATCACTCTCGGGGTACTCGGGACCCCATAAATATATACCAACAAGTCCAATAACATAATACGGACTTACTCGGGGTCTCGTATCACGTCAAACAAAGCTGAAATTACAATTCACACCCCGATTCAAACTTTGAGTTTTAAACTTTTCAATTTACAAATCTCGTGTCAAAACATATTAAATGAATCCGGAATGAATTCAAATTTGGCACACAAGTCATAAATGACATAACGGAGCTGTTCAAATTTCCAGAATCGGATTCCGGCTCCGATATCAAAAAGTCAATCCCGTGGTCAAACTTTGAAATTCTTTAGCCTTTAAATTGCTAGTTCTGTTAAATAGTCATAACTTGAGCTAGGGACCTCCAAATTAAATTTCGGGCATATGCCCAAGTCCCAAATCACGATACGGAGCTACCGGAACTGTCAAAACACTGATCCAGGTCAGTTTGCTAAAACTATTAACCAAAGTCAACTCAGTTGAGTTTTAAAGCTCTATTTCACATTTTAATCCATTTTTCACATGAAAACTTTTTGGAAAATTTTACGAACTGCGCACGCAAGTCGAGGAATGATAAATGGTGTTTTTTGAGGTCTTAGAACACAGATGATTTTTTGGATCATCACATTCTCCATCTCTAAAATAAACGATCGTCCTCGAACGGAGTTTGAAAAAGTACCTAAGCTGGAGAAAAGGTGTGGATATTTACTCCGCATGTCCGACTCAAACTCCCAATTAGATGCCTCTACCGGGTGACCTCTCCATTGTACCTGAACTGAAGGATAACTCTTAGACCTCAACTGTCGGACCTGCCGGGCTAGAATAGCCACCGGCTCCTCCTCGTAAGTCAAATCTTTATCCAATTGGACTGAGCTGAAATCTAACACATAAGACGGATCACCATGATATTTCTAGAGCATAGACACATGGAACACCAGATGAACCGCTAATAAACTAGGTGGTAATGCAAGCCTGTAAGCTACTTCACCCACCTTTTCAAGAATTTCAAAGGGTCCGATATACCTAGGGCTCAACTTGCCCTTCTTTCCGAACCTCATTACACCTTTCATATGTGAAACCCGAAGCAATATTATTTCTCCAACCATGAATGCAATATCATGAACTTTACGGTCGGCATAACTCTGTTGCCTAGACTGAGCTGTGCGAAGTCGATCCTGAATAATCTTGACCTTATCCAAGGCATCCTGTACCAAATTGGTACTCAACAACCGAGCCTCTCCCAGTTAAAACCAACCAACTGGCGATCGGCATCGCCTTCCATATAATGCCTCATATGGAGCCATCTGAATGCTCGACTGGTAGCTATTATTATAAGCAAACTCCGCAAGTGGCAAGAAATGATCCCAAGAACCTCCAAAGTCTATAACACAAGCGCGAAGCATATCTTCCAATATCTGAATAGTGCGCTCTGACTGTCCTTTTGTCTGTGGATGAAATGATGTACTCAACTCCACCCGCGTGCCTAACTCACGCTATACAGCCCTCCAAAAATATGAGGTAAACTGCGTACCTCGATCTGAAATAATAGACACGGGCACACCGTGAAGGCGGACAATCTCACGAATGTAAATTTCAGCTAACCTCTCTGAAGAATAGGTAACTGCCATTGGAATGAAATGTGCTGACTTGGTCAACCTGTCCACAATGACCCAAACTGCGTCAAAATTTCTATGAGTCTGTGGGAGCCTAACAACAGAATCCATAGTGATACGCTCCCACTTCCACTTAGGAATTTCTAACTTCTGAAGCAAACCACCAGGTCTCTGATGCTCGTACTTAACTTGCTGACAATTCAGACACCGAGCTACATATGCAACTATATCATTTTTCATTCTCCTCCACCAATAATGTTGCCGCAAATCTTAATACATTTTGGCGGTACCTAGATGAATAGAATACTTGGAACTTGTGCCTCTTCAAGGATTAATTCACGAAGCCCATCCACATTAGGCACACAAATACGACCTTGCATTCGCAGAACCCCATCTTCCCCCACAGCAACCTGTCTGGCATCACCGTGCCGCACCGTGTCCTTAAGGACAAGTAAATGAGGATCATCATACTGCCTCTCTCTAATGCGCTCATATAAAGAAGATCGATCGACTGTGCAAGCTAGAACCCGATTGGGTTCTGAAACATCTAACCTCACGAACTGATTAGCCAAAGTCTGAACATCTATAGCTAATTGCCTCTCACCAACCGGAATATACGCAAGACTGCCCATACTCACAGCCTTTCTACTCAAAGCATCGGCCACCACATTGGCCTTTCCGGGGTGATACAAAATGGTGATATCATAGTCTTTCAACAACTCCAACCATCTTCTCTGCCTCAAATTAAGATCCTTTTGTTTGAACAGATACTGAAGGCTACGATGATCAGTAAATACCTCACACGAGACACCGTAGAGGTAATGCCTCCAAATCTTCAGCGCATGAACAATGGCTGCCAATTCTAAGTCATGAACAGGATAATTCTTCTCGTGAACTTTCAACTGCTGCGACGCATATGCAATTACCTTGCCATCTTGCATTAATACTGCACCAAGCCCAATGTGAGATGCGTCACAATATACCGTATACGATCCTGAACCTGTGGGTAATACTAACACTGGCGCCGTAGTCAAAGCGGTCTTGAGCTTCTGAAAGCTTAACTCACACTCGTCTGACTATCTGAATGGCACACCTTTCTGGATCAATCTGGTCAATGGGCTTGATAGATGAAAAACCTTCCACAAACCGACGATAATAACCTGCTAAACCCAGGAAACTCCGGATTTGTGTAACTGAAGTAGGTCTAGACCAATTCTGAATAGCCTTAATCTTCTTAGGATCCACCTTTATGCCTTCTGCCAATACAACATGCCCCCAAAAGGCAACTGAGTCTAACCAAAACTCACATTTTGAAAACTTGGCATATAATTGATTATTCTTCAAGGTATGAAGCACACTTCGAAGATGCTGCTCATGTTCCTCTCGACTGCTGGAGTAAATCAAGATATCATCAATGAATACAACCACAAAAGAATCCAAATAAGTCTTGAACACCCGATTCATCAAATCCATAAATGTTGCTGGGGCATTTGTCAACCCAAATGACATCACTAGGAATTCGTAATGCCCATACCGAGTTCGAAATGCTATTTTAGGGACATCAGATGCCCTAATCTTCAACTGATGGTAACCAGACCTCAAATCGATCTTCGAAAATACCTTGGCACCCTGAAGCTGATCAAATAAATCATCAATTCTTGGCAACGGATATTTGTTTTTAATAGTGGCTTTTTTCAACTAACGATAATATATACACATCCGCATAGAGCCATCTTTCTTCTTTACGAATAATACAGGTGCACCCCAGCACAAGACACCGGGTCTAATGAATCCCTGATCAAGCAAGTCTTGTAACTGCTCTTTCAATTCTTTCAACTCTGGCGGGGCCATAAGATATGGTGGAATAGAAATGGGCTGAGTGCCCAGAGCCAAATCAATACAGAAGTCAATATCTCTGTCGGGTGGCATCCCCGACAAATCTGCAAGAAATACTTCTGGAAATTCACGAACAACTGGTATTGAGTCCATAGAAGGGACATCCGCACTGGGATCGCGAATATAAGCAAAATAGGCTAGACACCCTTTCTCTACCATACGCCGAGCTTTCATATAAGAAATAACCCTGCTGGCAGAATGACCAGGAGTTCCTTTCCACTCTAACCGAGGTAACCCCGGCATAGCTAGGGTCACTGTCTTGGCATGACAATCCAATATAGCATGATAAGGTGACAGTCAATCCATACCCAAGATGACATCAAAATCTACCATATCAAGAAATAGAAGATCCACACTAGTCTCAAGATTGCCAAGAGTAACCACACACGAGCGATTAGACATGATCTACTACAAAGAGTCTCCCACCGGTGTAAATAAAAACACAGAAGCACTCAGAGAATTACAAGGCACAACCAAATATGAAGCAAAATAGGAGGACACATAGGAATAAGTAGATCCTGGATCAAATAGAACTGAAGCATCTCAATGGCAAACTAGAATAATACCTGTGATCACAACATCAGATGACTCGGCCTCAGGCCTAGTTAGAAAAGCATAAAATTGGGGCTGGGCCCCACCACTCTGAACTGCGTCTCTGGGACGGCCTCTAATAGGCTGGCCTCCACCTCTAATGGCCTGACCTCCACCTCTAATGGTCTGACCTCCACCTTTAATAGCCTGACCTCCACCTCTAGCTGTCTGACCCCTACCTCTAGCTGGCTAAGCAGGCGGTGAAGCAACCAGTGCCGGTATAATGGCACGAGAATCTTGCCGAGATCTGTTACTCGCCAATATAGGGCAATACCTCCTGATGTGACCAATGTTCCCACACTCATAACACCTATCCTGATGCCGTGGCTGCTAAAGCTGAAGCTGACCCAGATGGGCCGGATAACTACTGTAGTAACTCTGGAGTGGTGGTGCACTGATAGGAGCTGAATGTGCACTAAATACTGGCTGCCAGAGTAGGGCATAATAGGACCATGACTCCCTGAAGCACCGGGAGATGCATGAAGTGCTGAATGAAATGGTCTGGGAGGATGACCCATACCAAAATTACCCCTGCCTCTAGACGAGGTACCACTAAAACCACCGAACTGACGAGGCCTCTTATCGAATCTCTGCCCTCTCTCCTGTGCAAGAACCATCTCGATCTTCCTTGCGAAATTAGCAGCCGCCTGAAAAGAAATCTCACTTCCGGTGTCCTTAGCCATCTGAAGTCTGATAGGGGGAGTGAGTCCCTCAATAAACCTCATCACTCTCTCTCTCCCTTCGTAGGTAGTAAAAGGAGAGTATGACGAGCCAAATCCACAAAACGGGACTTATACTGAGTAACAGTCATACCGCCCTGCTGTAGACGCTCAAATTGCTTGCAGAATTCCTCTCTTGGTGTGATAGGGAGGAACTTTTCCAAAAATAGCTGAGAGAACTGCTCCCATTAAAGTGCAGGCGATCCAACTGGTATGGTCAATGCATAATCTCTCCACCATCTCTTGGCGGAACCCGTCATCTGAAATACAGCAAAATCAACCCCATTGGTCTCAATTATACCCATGTTCCGCAGCACCTCAGAGCAGCGTTCAAGATAATCCTGTGGGTCCTCAGAAGGTGTACTACTAAAGTGAACTGGAAAAAGCTTGGTAAACTTATCTAGTCTCAATAAGGCCTCAGAAGACATGGCGGGCCTATCGTCGATCTGTGCTGCAATAACTGGCTGAACTACCCCAACTGGCGGGGCTGCTGGAGCCTGATTCTGGGGAGCCATCTTCTCCGGAGAGGGAGTAGTGGGAGTTTGTGCTCCTCCCCCAGCCTGTGAGACGGCTGGTGCTACCGAAAATATACCATTCTGGGCTACGCCCTCTATAAGACTTACCAAACGGACTAGAGCTTCCTGAAGTACTGGAGTGGCTATGAATCCTTCCGGGACCTGAACTGGTCCAGTAGGTACATTCTGAACAGGAGCCTCCTCCTGAAGGTCCACCTGAGGTTCTACAACAGGTGCAGTTGCTCGAGCTCTGGACTGAGCTCTACCTCGGCCTCTGCCTCGGCCTCTAACACGACCTCAACCTCGACCTCGACCTCGACCTCGACCTCGACCCCTGGCCATAGTTGCCACCGGGGGTTCTGGTCCCTGTCCATCGGTAGAGGTATTACGTGTTCTCACCATCTGTGAGAGAATAATAGTAGAATGGTTCAATCATCGATGATAGAATAAAATCGCACGACAGAATAAGAAAGAAATGATACTGTTCCTGAACTTCATAGCCTCTGAGAGATAAGTACAAACGTCTCCGTACCGATCCTTCAGACTCTACTAAGCTTGCTCTTGACTCGTGAGACCTATGTAACCTAGTGCTCTGATACCAACTGTCACGACCCGAAATTCCCTCCTTCGGACCGTGATGGCGCCTAACATTTCACTTGCTAGCCAAGCCAACGTTAGAATAATATTAACTAATTTTTAAACAATCTTTAAATTATTAATAATCGAGGAAACAGAAGCGGAAGCAAAGTTTGAAATATAGTGAAATAATCCATAAAAATAGCGGTGTCTAAATACCATCCCAGAATTGGTGTCACAAGTGCACGAGCTTCTAGAATAAATACAAATAAAGGTCTGAATAAAATAAAGTTATCTGAAAATAAGCACACAACTAAAGTAAAAAAGACGGGGACTTCAGAACTGCGGACGCCATGCAGTTATACCTCAAGTCTCCTCTGGTAGATGAAATCCGAGCAAGTCTATGGTACGCCACTGGGACCAACTCCAAAATCTGCACAAGAAGTGCAGAGTGTAGTATCAATACAACCGACCCCATGTATTGGTAAGTGCTGAGCCTAACCTCGATGAAATAGTGACGAGGCTAAGGCGGTTCACTTACATTAACCTGTACGCAATATTAATAACAACAACAAATAATAAAAATAAATCAGGTAACTCATTTATAATAATTGAAGCCAACTCGGCATTCATAATCCATTATTATTTCAACCAATTCTATTGCAGCGTGCAACCCACTCTCACAATATATTCACATTCATTTCTGTTGCAGCGTGCAACTCGCTCTCACAATATATTCCTTTTAATCGAGTATGTCATATATTTATTTCAATCAAGTATATATATAGACTTTTAAATAAGTCTGTTACGGCGTGCAATCCGATCCCCCAATATTGACTTTTAGATAAGTCTATTGCGGCGTGCAATCCGATCCCCCAATATTGACTTTTAAATAAGTCTATTGAGGCGTGCAATCCGATCCCCCAATATTGATTTTTAAATAAGTCTATTGCGACGCGGCGCGCAACCCGTTCCCCCAATATAATTTTTAAACAACTCATAAATGTAATAAAATTTACTCCAATAAACACCACGTCCAATGAGAAATTATTAAGCGTCAAGGCACACAATAATTATAATTTATTTATGAACCAATCAATGATAAATAATAATTTATTATGAAAATCATAGAGAAAATAGACAGTTTAATATTTAATATGCTAAATGTCAAGTAGCAATTAATGCACATAATTCAAATAAGCATGTAGCTATTATTGCAAGAATTTAAGAACTAATATTTGGCAAAGAATAGGAGAGAAACAATTATTATAATAATTAATTTTTGATTTTAAACAATTTATGATTTTTCAAGTAAGCAGGCAAATAATTAATTTGACGACGTATAGACACTCGTCACCTCGCCTATACGTCATTCACATGCAATTCACATAACAAATCATTTAAGGGTTCTATTCCCTCAAGTCAAGGTATACCACGACACTTACCTCGCTTTGCAAATTTCAATCAATTATTCAACCACACATTTTCCTTTTATATTTGCCTCTGAAAGCTTCAAATCTATTCACAAACAATTCGATATACTAATCATAGGAATTAATTCTATATGAATTTACTAATTTTCCGGATAAAAATCCGAAATTCATTTAAATATTCGACAGTGGGACCCACATCTCAAATTCCGAAAAAACTCGCGAAATCCGAACAGCCGTTCCGCTACGAATTCAACCATACAAAAATTATCCAATTCCGATGTCAAATGGACCTTCAAATCTTAAATTTTCATTTTTGGAAAATTTTAGAAAAAACTGATTTTTCTTCCATAAATTCACGGATTCATGATATAAACGAGTATGGAATCATGAAATATAATCAATATAGGATAAGGAATACTTACCCCAATGTTTCCCGTGAAAATCGCCCAAATATTCGCCTTAACCGAGCTCAGATTGACCAAAATGAGTAAAAATATCGGACTCTTCGATATATACACTGCCCAGGCATTTCCGCACCTGCGGTGCCTGGGCTCGCACATGCGTGAAAAATCTCGCATCTGCGAAATGGGGCTGCCAAGCGAGGCCTTGCACCTGCAGAGGAAAAATGCGCACATGCGCAGTCTTCGCTTCTGCGATCATTTTGTCCGCTTCTGCGGACGCTCGGGTGCGTGCAGGTTTCCGCACCTGCGGACTTTTGCACAACCACGCCCGGGCGTATCTACGTTCGAAGGCTCGCTTCTGCGAGCTCGCACCTGCGAGAAAAATCCGCAGGTGCGATTACAGCAGAAGGAAAAATACAGATTGTTGCTAAAGTCCAGTTCTTGATCCAATTTCAATCCGTATCACTCTCGGGGTACTCGGGACCCCAAAAATATATACTAACAAGTCCAATAACATAATACGGACTTACTCGGGGTCTCGTATCACGTCAAACAAAGCTGAAATTACAATTCACACCCCGATTCAAACTTTGAGTTTTAAACTTTTCAATTTACAAATCTCGTGCCAAAACATATTAAATGAATCCGGAATGACTTCAAATTTGGCACACAAGTTATAAATGACATAACGGACCTGTTCAAATTTCATGAATCGAATTCTGGCTCTGATATCAAAAAGTCAACCGCGTGGTCAAACTTAGAAATTCTTTAGCCTTTAAATTGCTAGTTCTGTTAAATGGTCATAACTTGAGCTAGAGACCTCCAAATTAAATTTCGGGCATACGCCCAAGTCCCAAATCACGATACGGAGCTATTGGAACTGGCAAAATACTGATCCAGATCCGTTTGCTAAAAAGGTTGACCAAAGTCAACTCAGTTGAGTTTTAAAGCTCTATTTCACATTTTAATCCATTTTTCACATAAAAACTTTCAGGAAAATTTTACGGACTGCGCACGCAAGTCGAGGAATAATAAATGGTGTTTTTTGAGGTCTTAAAATACAGAATTACTTATTAAATTTAAAGATGACTTTTTGGGTCATCACATGATTAATATGGATTTCATCATAGTCTTACCCCGTACCCAACATAAGTTCGATTCTATATGGGTTATTATTGATAGACTTACAAAATCAGCCCATTTTCTGCCTACCAGGACTACGTATTTAGCAGAGGATTATGCAAGGATTTACATTAATGAGATAGTACGACTTCATGGTGTCCCTATAGCTATTATCTCAGATAGAGGTGGTCAGTTTACAGCTAATTTCTGGAGGTCCTTCCAAAAAGGATTGGGGACTCAGGTGATTCTTAGTACAGTATTTCATTCCCAGACAGACGGTAAGGCTGAACGTATTATTCAGATACTGGAGGATATACTACGGGTTTGTGTGATGGGCTTCAGGGGTAACTGGGATGATCATATTCCACTTATTGAGTTCGCATATAATAATAGCTATTATTCAAGCATTCAAATGGCTCCATACGAAACTCTTTACAGATGGAAGTGTAGGTCACCTATTAGATGGTTCGAGGTTGGGGAAACTAAGTTAGTAGGATCATAGTTGGTACAACAGACTGTTGAGAAGATTAAGCTTATACGGGAAATGCTATTAGCAGCTCAGAGTCGTCAGAAGTCATATGCAGATAATCAACGACGAGACTTGGAGTTTTAGGTAGACGACTGGGTATTACTAAAGGTATCACCGATGAAAGGTGTTATGAGATTCAGTAAGAAAGGAAAGCTTAGCCCTATGTACATTGGACTTATAAGATTATACGCAGAGTAGGCCAAGTAACATATGAGTTAGACTTGCCTTCCAAATTGGAGTCTATACATCCAGTATTTCATGTGTCTATGCTCCGTAGGTGTATTGGAGATCCCTCTAAAGTCAATCCAGTTGACGATGTTCAGGTTATAGAGAAGCTATCATATGAGGAAGCTCCTATTGCTATACTAGATAGACAAGTTCGAAGATTAAGAACTAAGGATGTAGATTCGATTAAAGTACTCTGGATTAACAATAATGTGGAGGAGATGACTTGGGAAGCTGAAGAAGAAATGAAGACTAGGTATCCTCACTTATTTCTACTTCCGGAGAAGGATTAGACTGAGACATCACATCCTTTAGGTACGTATATGGTACTTGATTTTTATGTTAGTTATTGTTATTGGTCGTGTAAGGCCATTAGTGTTATTGATGATTGTGGCCTGTGTGGATTTATATTGTTGGGTTTTCTGTGTGACAAGTTGGTAGTAGTACCGTTACAGAGGAGACTCTGCCAAAATTTCTATAGATTCCTGGGAGTTTAACATTCAAGGATGAATGTTTCTAAGGGGGGACGATTGTTATACCCTGTGCGTCCCAAGGTGACGTAATAAATATGAGACTTTTTAATCATGATTTAAATAATTTTAAAGACATAATATGTCTATATATGATGTTTGGATAAAAAATATGAAGTTTGGAAAAAATCGGATTAAAGTTGCGGAAACACCAACTAAGGATTTGCCATGTAACACAGTATTTGGAGAAATATATTTCGTGACTTATATGAGGTCTTTTGGGACATATTATATACTAAATTGAAGGTCTTAGAATGTAGTTTCCAATGCTCTTAACATTTCATTCATACGATATCTGGATAAAAAGATATAAGCGTCAGAAGATGAGTGAATCAGAGGGTGTCAAGCTAGCACCTTTTGACTTTTCAAAAGTTGATATATATTTTGTTAACTCGTCTCTCTCTCTCTCTCTCTCTCTCTCTCTCTTCATTTTTACATAGAATATGACCAGAGAACTCCATAAAAATGGTGCTTGAGCTCTCTAATAGTGCTTCAAACAAGACTATCATCTCGGACACGAAATCAAGAAGCGATAACATTAAAATGATCCCTACGATGTAAGTATCGCTATATCGCCTCTCTTTTTCTTTGTAGTTTGAGTTTTGGAATGTATTTAATAGTTAATAAAATTACTAATTTCTGTATTTAAGTGTTTAACTATCAAGGATTTTTGATAAATTCGTTTCCTAATAGTTAGAACTCACGGGACGGTGATCGGAAGCCGTGAGTTCGAGTTATTTGACTTGTAGTGGACTGTTTTATGGGATGTTTCGTGTTGCCTTTGGGCTGTATATTTTTCTACTGTTTAATGGAGTTTTGGAGGACAAATAGTATGGAGAAACACCACATAATGACGGAATGGTGGGCTGGTCGTTCGTCGTTACATGTTTTAGGTTGTTTGACACTATTTTGGTTGTCGTTTTATGTATGAAGTGATTAGGGTGTGTGGGCTATTTTGTGGTATATTGTGATGGAGATAAGGTTGGAAAATGATTATTACATGTTGTTATTGTTGTGTTCTTGTTGTTGTTGGTGTATGGTATTAGAGGAGGGCAGGGCCTAGTTACAGGGGAGATGCTGCCCAAATTTACGTAAACGAGCTACTAGTTTAAGTTGCAGACTTAGCCTTTACTCAACACTGATTTTAAATCTCCTTATGTTTTGGTAGATTGAGTTGAGTTGTTTGAAGAATTGCTTGGAAGGTATTAAGGACTCAATGGAGTTAAGGTATGTTAAGGCTATCCCTTCTTTCTTTTTGGCATGATCCAAATGATACAAACGAAACGAGCAAAATACGTAACTTTCATAAATGACTCTATTCATAGAAATACTAGGGGTGTCTATATTATTGATTCTTTATGTGAATTATTATTATATCCTCTATTCATGGGTCTCAGAAAAATATGTATTTGATAAAGTTTATCCGAAAGGCATATTAATTTTATGATATTCGAGAAATCTTATTAAAGTATTTTTATGCATTTCATGCATTTATACATGTACATTGACCCATGACTAGAAGGCGTTATATATGCATATATTATATGTATATGGGATATGGGAAAAGGTTAAGGCGTTATATACGCACCACCACCTGATCAGCTGGTATACGTTGATGATTTTGCCCACAGTGGCTGAGATGATATGATGGGATGCCCTCAGAGGCTTGATGATGTTATGTACGCATATACCTATGCATGGTATGACATTTATAGGCACATGCATGACATTATAATATTAAATTATTCACAGATCTATTCAGACTTACATGTCGAGTCTTTTACTCCATGTTTCTCTCATATCTATGATTTACTGATTTTCATTCCTTACATACTCGGTACATTATTTGTAATGACGTCCCTTTTGCCTGGGGATGCTGCGTTTCTTGCCTGCAGGTCCCGATAGACAGGTTGAGAGTTCTCCTAGTAGGCTATCAGCTCAGCAGAAGGTGTTTGTGTACTCCACTTGCTCCGGAGTTGCCTATTTGGTCAGTATGATTTGAATATGTATTGTTTGGTATGGCGGGGCTATTTCCCGACCTTATGATATTTATGTACTCTTAGAGGCTTGTAGACAGATGTCATGTATACGGATACAGGTATGGCCTTATAGGCCAGTACGTTATTGGTATAAGTCGGTATATCAAGTTAGGTCACCCTATATTGAGTATTTTCTCATATTTTATTCTACTTAACTGACGACAGCCTCTCTGGCTCAATTACCTATGATAGTATGATACGAAAGATATGTTACGTTGGTACTTGGTTGAGTAAGGCACCAGGTGCCCGTCGTGACCCATCGGTTTGGGTTGTGACACCAAGCCACATAGGACTTTTTTGTTTATCTTTTGCATTTTTTTAGGACATTTTTGGCCGTTGTAAATTTTTGTGTTATGCTGATTTAGTCTTCGAAAAAACTATTGTATGTAAGTATAAGGCTTTTCTTTCCCTTTAGGCTCTCATATTCTTCCTTTTCTTTGTTATTTGTATTTTCAAAGATTGAAATGCCTTAGCATGAAATAATAAGGTTGTGTTCGAGGGTTCGAACAAACCTTGCCTTTACTGCCTTTCAGGGTTAAGGAGTTATTGGGGTTCGATGTTACCAAAGTTTTTTCTCCGAAAATATCTTAAGCTTGACACTTTGTCAAGGGTAGCCTTTAGAACCGGTTTGGGAAAGATTTCTCTTTTTCGAAGGCCTATTTTTATTACGGATTTCGAACGTCTCCGAGCAGTGTTAAATTGGCCGTAGCCATTTAGTTCGGGAACTACCCATTGGGCTTGTTTTCCCATTTTATCTGGGCTTGCCCGAGATAATAGTCCTCGAGTGGGGTGGCCGTGACCTTTAAAAATCGGGGCATTGCTTATTAGGTCTTTTGCTCCCGAGGCCTGATGACTTGGGCTGTTTGAGTCGGACGGAAGTCCCCGGGTGATGGAGAGATCGTTCGTATTCTGGTTAAGTATTGCCCTTGGGCTCGTTATTTTCGAAAGTACGAATCTCTTTAAGAGATGTAAAGAGAGAAGATAAAAAAAAATTAAAGCATAAGATGTTTATAAGGAAGGTACTTCTCTTTATTCTCGATCGAAACAAGGCTCGAGCAATCTACGTAGGCACGGTTCATTTTGACCGTTTGACCATTACAATAAATCCTATCTATCGATACCGTCCCTTTATAAAGTAGTTTCCTCGCTAGAGTTGATATTCGAAGATAACGCATATTCGAGGTTAGCCCCCTAGTATTCGAGGTTAATTGAAAAGGAACCTAGGATATTGTTGAATGAATCTTCGATATCGATTCGTAATCGGTCGTGATTCTAAGTTAGCACGATTCATCGTTGCCTTGTCAAAAACCTCGCCGAAAAAGACAAAATAGGTCTGAGGGAAAAAGAGTGCAAAGCGTACTTTCAGACCTAAAGACTTCGTGCCGTTTGCTGAAAAATCCATCGTCGTTTCTTGTCGACCACCTGCAAGTGTTAATCTGAAATAGAAAAGGAATGAAATAGGGGTGTACCTTAGCAGTAGTACCATTTTAGGTGAGATATGTTCCAATTGCCCGGTAGTTCTTCCCCATTCATTGTTTCGAGCTTGTAGGGCCCTTTTTTGATGACCTCGAGAATTTGGTATGGTCCTTCCCAATTCGGACACAATTTCCCTTCATTGGGATTTCGGGTGTTAAGGGTGACTTTTCTTAGCACTAAGTCCTCGATGTTAAAATATCGAAGATTGGCTCTTCGATTGTAGTATCTCTCGATCCGTTGCTTTTGGGCAGCCAGTCGAATGAGGGGTGTTTCACGCCTTTCATCCAATAGTTCTAGGCTCGTATTCATGGCCTCGTCATTTGATTCCTTTGTTGCATATCAAAATCGGATACTCGGCTCTCCGACTTCGACCAATATTAGAGCTTTGGCGCCATAAACTAATGAGAATAGGGTAGCCCCAGTACTGGACTTCGAGGTTGTGGGGTATGCCCAGAGAACTTCGGGTAGAATTTCCTTCCACTTTCCTTTGTCGGTTAGCCTCTTCTTATGATTTTGGATGATGGTTTTGTTGGTCGATTCGGCTTGCCCATTTTTGCTAGGATGATAAAGTGTTGATAGGATCCTTTTGATTTTGTGATCCTCGAGAAATTTGATTGCTATGCTGCCGATGAACTGTTTTCCGTTATCACACACAATTTTGGATGGCATCCCGAATCGACATATGATGTGATCCCAAATGAAGCCGATGACTTCCTTCTCCCTACCTTTCTCGAAGGCCTGTACTTCAACCCACTTAGAAAAATAATCAGTCATAAATAAAATAAATTGAGCTTTACCTGGTGCCCATGGAAGAGGGCCAACAATGTCCATTCCCCACTTCATGAATGGCCATGGTGACAAGACCGAATGGAGTAGCTCCCCGGGTTGGTGAATCATTGGTGCATGTCTTTGGCATTTGTCACATTTTCGAACAAACTCTTTTGCATCTTTTTCCATGTCGATCTAGTAATAACCGGCTCTGATTACCTTTTGAACTAATGATTCGGCACCACAGTGATTTCCACAAGTGCCCTCGTGAACTTCCCTCAGGACATACTCGGTGTCTCCTAGTCCCAAACATATTGCTAATGGACCATCGAACATTCTTCTAAACAAGGTTCCATCTTCGGACAAGGTGAATCGTGCTGCCTTCGTGCGCAGAGCCCTCGATTTTTTGGATATGAGGGAAACTTTCCGTTTTTCAAATAATCTATGTATTTATTTCTCTAATCCCAGGTCAAGCTTGTGGAATTTATCTCGGCGTGGCCTTCTTCGACTACTGACCTCATGAGTTGCACGACGGCCCCCGAATTGAGCTCGTTGTCCTCGACCGATGACCTTAAGTTTGCGAGGGCATCGACCTCACTATTCTGATCTCGAGGCACATGTTGCAAAGTCCACTCCTTAAATTGGTGCAAAGTTACTTGTATCTTATCTAGGTATTTTTGCATTCGTTCTTCCCTAACTTCGAAGGTTCCGTTAACTTTATTCACCACGAGGAGGGAGTCGCATTTGGATTCGATCACCTCCGCTCCCAAGACTTTGGCTAGTTCGAGACCTGTAATCATGGCCTCATATTCGGCCTCGTTGTTAGGCAATTTCACAGTTCTACTAGATTGTCTAACTACGTTACATGTGGGTGGTTTTAGTACGATGCCCAGTCCGGACCCTTTCGCGTTCAAGGCACCATCCGTGAAGAGGGTCAAGATTCCCGAGGACGTACCCAAGTTTATCAACAGTTCTTTTTCGACCTCAGGTACTAGGGTCGGCGTGAAGTCAGCTACAAAGTCTGCAAAAATTTGAGACTTAATTGCTGTTCAGGGTCGATATTCAATATCATACCCGTAGATTTCTATGACCAATTTGGCCAACCGTCCCGAAAGCTCGGGTTTATGCAAAATATTTCGAAGTGGATAAGTTTTTACAATACATATGGGGTGATATTGAAAGTATGGTTTTAGTTTCCTAGTGGCGCTTATCAAAGCGAGCGCCAATTTTTCTAGGTGGGGATATCGAGTTTCGGCCTCACCTAAGGTCCGACTAACATAATAAATAGGAAATTGCGTACCTCGTTCTTCTCGGACTAGGACTCCACTCACCGCTACCTCCGATACCGCCAAATACAAGTAAAGTTGTTCGTTTACCCTTGGCATGTGAAAAAGTGGCGGGCTCGATAAGTACCGTTTAAGCTTTTCCAAGGCGCATTCCGGGGTCCATGTGAAGTTATTTTTCTTTCTTTGCAACAAGAAAAATCGGTGGCCCTTATCGGAGGACCTCGAGATGAATCGCCACAGGGCGGCCATGCGCCTGGTTAACCTCTGCACGACATTTATGTTGTCTACTACCGTGATGCCATCGATAGCTTCGATCTTGTCGGGATTAATCTTGATTCCTCGGTTGGATACCATGAATCCGAGAAACTTGCTTGACCCGCCCCCGAATGCGCATTTTTCCAGGTTCAACTTCATGTTGTATTTTTTCAATATACTGAGAGTTTCCTGTAAGTGCTTCAAATGGTCCTCTGCTCGCAGAGACTTAACTAGCATGTCATCAATGTAAACTTCCATATATTTTCCTATTTGTTCTTTGAACATCCAATTTACTAGGCGTTGATAAGTGGCACTAGCATTTTTTAATCCAAATGGCATTACATTATAGTAGTAGGTACCATACTTAGTGATGAACGAGGTCTCTTCCTGATCATCCGAGTTTATTTATATTTGGTTATACCTGGAATAGGCATCGAGGGAACTAAGGATCTCGTGGCCGGCCGTGGCATCGATCATGCGATCGATATTAGGCAAAGGAAAAGAATCATTGGGGCATGCTTTATTTAGATCTTTGTAATATACACACATTCTAAATTTGTTTCCTTTCTTAAGGACTACTACTATGTTTGCTAACCATTCGGGGTATTTTACTTCACAGATGGAACCTATTTTAAAAAGCTTGGTTACCTCGTCTTTGACGAAAGCATGTTTGACCTCGGACTGGGGTCTTCTTTTTTGCTTCACCGGACGGAACTTCGGGTCCAAGCTTAGTTTATGGTTGGTGATTTCTGGTGGGATCCCTGTCATGTCGAGATGGGACCAAGGAAAACAATCCATGTTAGCTATAAGAAATTGAATAAACCATTTCCTGAGCTCGGGATCTAACCCCGTGCCCAGGTATACCTTTCGTTCGGGCAAATGTTCGATTAGTATGATTTGCTCCAGCTCTTTGACCGTTGATTTGGTAGCGTCAGAGTCATTGGGTACTATGAAGGACCGAGGGACTCTATAAGCATCATCTTCGTCAGTCCCATGCTTCTCTAGTTGGTTCGAGGCCGGCGTTTGTGATTGCTAATTGGCCTCATGTTTTCCCTTCGAATTTGACCCCTCCATCGAGGAGAATGTTGATATCGGAATTACTTCGTCAACGGCAAACATTTCCTTTGTGATGGGTTTCTCCCCGTAGACTATTTTGATTCCCTTCGGTGTTAGGAATTTTAGAACTTGGTGAAGGGTCGAGGGCAATGCTCTCATGTTGTGGATCCATGGTCTCCCGAACAAGGCGTTATACCTCATGTCGCCCTCAATCACATGGAACTTGGTCTTTTGGATGGTCGCGTCCACGTTTACTGGCAAAGTTATCTCTCCCTTATTGGTTTCATATGCCATGTTGACTCCGTTTAGCACTCGGGTCGCGGGCACGACTTGGTCTTGTAGATCGAGTTATTCTATGACCCTCGATCGAATGATGTTGGCCGAACTACCTGGATCAATTAACACACATTTAACTTAAGTCTTATTCATGAGTACAGATATTACAAGTGCATCGTTATGGGGTTGTATGATTCCTTCTGCGTCTTCGTCGTTGAAGGACAAGGTTCCTTTCGGTATGTAATCCTGAACCCGAGATCGTTTTTCCCTTGTGATCGACACCTTAGTTCATTTTAACACTATCCCTTGGGGAACATCGATCGATCCTACAATCATGTGAATATCGTGTTGCAGTTTTTCTTGCTCACTTTGTCTGTTGAACTCTCTATTTTTGAAATGATTCTTGGCCCGATCGCTTAGAAACTCCTGAAGGTGCCTTTCATTGAATAACCGGGCTACTTCTTCTCTCAACTGTCTGCAATCTTCCGTTCGGTGGCCATGGGTGCCCTGATACTTACATACTTGATTAGGATTCCTCTAGGATGGATCGGTGTACAGAGGTCGGGGGCATTTAGTAACCTTGATGCGTCCGATAGCCGATACGATGGCAGATGCATTAATATTGAAGTTATATTCTGATAATCGCGGTGCTTCCTTAGGTCCGGTATGCCTGTCGAAACCATTCTTGCTCATGAGCCCTCGAGAGCTCTGGCCCCGATCATTTCACCTTATACCTCGTACCCTAGTCCGTTGCTCCAACAATCTATATTATATGGCTGGTATCGATCCCTGTTCGACCTTGGTTCTCGATCAACATTCCTTTTCATAACGGACCCGAAAGAAGCCCCCAGATGGTCGTCTTCGAATCTAATCTTCGATTGATATCGATTATGTACATCGGCCCAGGTAACAGGCGGGTACTCAATCAAGTTCTGCTTTAACTGTTGTGAAGCCACTAAGCTTCGTTCATTTAGTCCTTGAGTGAAAGCTTGAACGGCCCAATCATCGGCAACCGGTGGTAGATCCATTCGTTCCAGTTGGAACTGAGACACAAACTCTCTGAGCATCTCGTTACCTTTTTGTTTTACCTTGAAAGGTCCGATTTCCTAGTCTCGACCTTTATGGCTCCGGCGTGTGCTTTTACAAAAGAATCTATAAGCATGGCAAAAGAATCGATAGAGTTAGGTGATAAATTATGGTACCATATCATTGCTCCCTTTGACAGGGTTTTCCCGAATTTCTTTAGTAACAAGGATTCTATCTCGTCGTCCTCTAGATCATTCCCTTTAATCGCACACGTGTAAGAGGTGACATGCTCGTTGGGGTCGGTTGATCCATTATACTTAAGAATCTCGGGCATGCAGAACTTCTTGGGGATCGGTTTGGAAGACGCGCTCGGGGGGAAAGGCTTTTGTACGAACTTTTTGGAATCCAAACCCTTCAATATTGGTGGTTCCCCCGGGATATGATCAACCCTGGAGTTATAAGTTTTCACCTTCTTGTAGTTTGCTTCGATCTTCTTTTCCCCTGACTCTAGCCGCTTTGTCAGTTCCTCGAGCATTTTATAATTTCGGGGTTAGTCCTCGATTCTTGTTCATTTGACCTTACCACGGCTCGCCCCGTTCTGTGGGTGACTTCTTAGGGTGGGTGCCAAACTGTTTACCCAAAAAACGGATAACAATTGAATTTATACGCTGCTCTAAGGATACGTGATATAACTTGGCACCAATTAGAAATATACAAATTGAAAAAATATAAATATTAATATAGAAATCAACTGTAAAAGAAATAAATACAAACCAAGTGAATCAATTAGCCTTGGTCCTCAAGTTCGATCACCCTCGAACCAAGTAAATATTCTGCTAGTATATGAACAGAGTAACAAAATATTGAAAATCAAGAGAAGATAGTATATAGTTTTGTATTGCGTGGATGTCCCCTCTACAAATGATAAGCCTCCCCCCATATAGTAGGGAAGTCCTACTCTCAATATAATTCTAAATACAGTAATGAATCACATGATAGATTAATTAATTGGCCTCTCCTTGATATACGCTGGGATTTTCGCCGAGATTCTCTCCCAATTGCAGATATTCCGGCTTTCTGTTTTTTTGGCTCGATAAGCTTTCCTCGATATTGGCCGATCTCGATCTTGATCGGTCTTTATTTTGCTCGATCTTGATCTTGATCGGTCTCTATTTTGCTCGATCTTGATCTTAGCCGATCTCGATCTTGATCGGTCTCTATTTTGCTCGATCTCGATCTTGGCCGATCTTGATCGGTCTCTGGGTCACGAACCCGGTAATCTAACTTCGCATCAGGGCTCGATATCACACGAGGTTGAACATTGGTCTATCATGTTCCAGTCTCGATTAGTCATACGAAATGCAAGCTCAGTTTTGATTGTATACAACAATTAAGTTTCGTCCAATTCGTAATAGTGGCTCCGCCCCTGTTAATGCATGCACCAGTATTAAGCAAACAAAGAGGAAGGCTGAATACATATTGAGACACTTAAAGTTGGCACGATTTTTCATTTAGAAACGTGAACTTAGGGGTATTCCTAATGAGCACGTACATTACACGAACTTTGTTCCAATTAGACACTCTTTTGACAATTAGCGAAACTTACAAAGTGTGTGCAATACACTCGCTGCTGACGTGGCAAATGACGAATAAAATGATGGCATATATTTTTTTGAGTTAAAAAAAAGAGTAAAAACTATTTTAAATCTATTTAATAAATAAAAAAAATAACATTCTCAAAAAGAAAAGAAAAACCTAATTTACACCCAATCAGGAAAGAACACATTTTAAAAAAAATGAGACATTGGTGTTTTGGAAATCAGTGTTCTTGGTGTTATTCACTATCTTCATGTGTGTTCTTGTTCCAACCATGATTTCAATCCAAATTTTTACAAGAAACTCCTCCAAATTTGTTATAACTTCAGCTAAAGATTCCTCACGACGACCCGAAGACAACCCCAACATTAATTTCTCAAATTTTCATCAAATGATGTAACCCATTTTAAACCTTCAAACTTTTTAAAGACCTCATTAATGATGTTTCGATTTGAAATGAAGAACTCAGACTCATTTCAGTTTTAATCAATAGGGACGATTGTTGGTTTAAACTTTCGAGCTAAATCAATGGTTGAGGCACAACAATGGTGAAAGGAGGCAATGGTGGAAATGGAAGAAGAAGAAGAAGGAAATAAAAAAGAAAAAAAATATGTTTTTTGGCTCTTCACGTCGCCTATATTGGATGAAACTCACTCTTTGTGCCAACTCAACAAAAAGTGGCTAATTGGAACAAAGTTCATGTAATATACGTGCTCATTAAGAACACCCCTAAGTTTAAGTGTCTAAATGAAAAATCGTGCCAACTTTAAGTGTTTCCGCATGTATTCGGCCCAAAGAGGAATCCTTATGCTGAGTGTCTGATGACAATTAAGATCTAGAAAAAGACGATCAGACTTGTTTTATTTTGGGGAATTCGAAACGTAGTAAGGAGTACATAAAAAGAACTAGAATCGTGTCCAGCGACTTTGCGTTTTCATCATCATCTCTTCTTATCAAGATGTTATGATCTTTGTTTTCTTAATTAAAAGAAAAAAACAAATAAGTCACATTCAACTTGAGATTGACAACACAACAAACCCCTATTTTTCTCAGTTAATCATTGTAACTTTTTTTTTATATAATCATAATTCATAAATTATTGATAAATAACTTTATGAAAACCAAATATAATACATGGAATTCTAGGCACCCGTACGAAAACCAAAAATAATACATGAAAACCAAATAAAACAAAATCATTGTTGGTTTCACTTGCTTTAGTCATTGATGCAAGAAATAATTAAAAAAATGCTTGTTTTGATGCCTCATCGTACGATCCAAAATAAGTACAGCAAGGAAGATAATTTCATAAAAAATTAAAGTATTGAAAATTTTGAAGAGACCTACTGTAAAACCTTCATTTTCAACCAGCTGCTAGTTTTATTCCTATTTTCCCCCTCTGCTTTCCGTTATTTTCCTATCTCTTTTAATATAGGGGTTTATTTGAATGAAATTTCCGCTTCCAGTTTTGGAAACCATCAAATTACTACTACTTACTTTATAATTTTGGTTGACCAAAAATATAATTCTTGGTTCAAATAATTAAATTTAAATGATTATGAATATTGTGAATTTATTTATGATTTGGGACTACAAGACGGTACCTCGAGAGTATCCTTGTTGATATTTTTTTATGGCTGCATTGCCTTTGGTTATTTTTGGTGTTTTCCTTAGAGTTGTAAATTTCTGTTATCCTTCCGCGAGGTGTTATTTACCCTTATTCTGTGTAGTTAAATTGTGACATACTACTTACTTGATTCATCCATATTGTCATTATTATTATTATTATTATTATTATTATTATTATTATTATTATTAAACTTTTTACCCTGTCAGTTATTATTTCAGTAGGGCCTCACCTGGCCTTGTCTGCGATAAAATAATCCCAAGTTTGAAGGGATAAGGTGGGATATCCCGTATTAAGTCTAGGATTAAATTTATACCACGTTTGGTTGATGGTACAAATTCTTGAAAACTCTTTTCACAAGCATTTGACCATTAAAATTTAGTTGTCTTCTGCGTCAATTTAGTCAATGGAGAGGCAAGAGAATAGTGACAAACAAATCCTTGAATGTTCGAATTATTCTCGGATATGACGAAAAAGTATGGAATAATATAAATAAGAATCTTGATGAAAAAGTGGTGTTTGCATCTTAATAAGAGAGAAAATATTTTGTCAAAGTATGCTCTTACAAATGAATATCACATGTTTCATATCATTGTCCCTTTTTCTATTTATATGAGACATATTTTTAGTAAACTCTAATAGTACAAGTGTAGAGAATATCCATTAGAATATTCTCTTTAATATCCTATTTCGAAAATTAGCCGTTACAGTTTCATCAACGGTGCTCGACCTCGACCATTATCAACATCTCGACCACGACTCTCGTCGGTTCTTCGGCTATGAGTCTTGCTGCTTCCTGGTCTACCTCAACTAACGACAGCTCGAGAATTCTTTCTTTAGTGCTATCTTATCTTAAATATTCTATGACAGACTTTGACCCATACAAATATATATTTCTAATTTCCTGCCCAGATATTTGACCTACCATGTACAATGCGTGGAATACTTGTTATTGTTAATTCTTATTCTTAAAGAAAAATTGTACTGAACCTATCGAACATTACATTATACATAGAGCCAAGACATAGTTCCCCTGTTTGTTTTCGACCATTCTTCTCATTTTCTTTCATTTTTTAAGCTTTAGAGTGGTGCAACTAGTGACAAGGCGATTAGGCAGAAATAAAGGAGTTTGGGAAAATGGATACATACAAGGTATAAACATAAGGATATAGAGAAGCAAAAAAAAAAACTAGAGAAATCGCATAAAAATATGATTTTCTAAAAATGGAAAGGTCCAAACCAAGCTGGTTTGTGGAGGAATGAAGGATGGGCATTGTGACGAAGGGAAAGGAAAGAAAAAGAAAGAAGACACGAGGCACGTGGCATCTAATTACGATTAGATAAAATCGATTTGGCTGTCTTTTGGACTCAACCAAAGGTCATATTAAAGAAAAACTCAATTGAAATCACATCACATTATATCTGTCTATTCCGTAAACAAGGTACTATCCGTACCAAACCGTAACGCCTCATACTTTATTAACTAATTATAAACGCATTTCTCTATTGCAGTATATATCACTGTTCTTTTATGGACCTTCCACAACATTTGACAGCTAACATACTTCTTTCCCATTTTATATGATGTATTTTGATTTTAAACACTTTTGAATTAGCCAAAAACAAATGTGATTTAAAATATACTATAAATATTTGTATGGCTAAAATTATCTTATTCGAGGTAAAATGGAAGTTTGAAATTATATAATTTTAAATAAAAATACCTCGGCCTTTTTCGTCATTCTTAGAAAAAAAATTGCGGAAAACGCCTTCTACATTGGATTTTTCTATTGCTATTTCTTTCTGTGTTATTTTCTGGATGATAAATAGCTGGCTCGCATCACCGGCTACGGCTAGGGTCAGATTTGAAATATTCTTTTTGGCATTTTCACTTTTTATTTGATAAACTAAATGAGTAATTTTGGGTGATCATTCAACTGTGTGATCATTACGCAAAATTCATTATTCTTTCTTTTACTACATAAAAATCATTCAACTTTGTGTTCATTACTCAAAAGTCACTTTTCTTTCTTTTGTTACACAAAAATTATTTTACTTTGCTCTATTTATTACAAAAGTCATATTGGCCAGATTTTATAATACTTTTACTTAAAAAGTCTATTATGTCCTTGATAATTTAAATTCTCTCATTTATGTAACACATTCTATATTATATACTATTTAATATATTTTCACCTAGGTATTTGATAAGGTGGGTTGCTCTGATGGTAAGCACCCTCCACTTCCAATCAAGAGGTTGTGAGTTCGAGTCACCCCAAGAGCAAGGTGGGGAGTCCCTTGGAGGGAAGGATGCCGATGGTCTATTGGAAACAACCTCTCTACCCCAGGGTAGGGGTAAGGTCTGCGTACACACTACCCTCCCCAGATCCCACTAGTAGGATTATACTGGGTTGTTGTTGTTGTTGTTGTTGTATTTTACTTATAATTAAAATAACTTTATATTATTTTATAATATATTCGTACATTTAATTTTTTTCATGGGACTCAATTTGTTTAATCATATTCAAACATGAACATATTTTAAATATAAAAATATTTATATTTTAAAATTTATTTGAAATAATAAAAATAATTTTTTTAACAAATGATGGTTTTTTTATACTAGTTAATAAGAATTTTAGAAAAAGTTCAAAGATATTTGTGTTTAAAATTAAGTTTTTTAAAGCTTTATCTGTTAATATTATTTATTTGAAAGTATTAATCTGATGTGTTATTGTGCTAAATGTAGGTATTTTATTTATTGGATTAATGGGTATGGTTTGGTTGATAAATCAGTGAGCTTTGATTTTATAATTTTTATTAAAAAAATTCATTAAGCATGGTTAAGAATGTCGACTTGAGATTTGTTCACGGTAATTTTGCTGACAAATTTAATAATGCTACTTATATAGCTTAAAAATTCATGTTAAGAAAAAATTAAATTTACGAATATATTATAAAAATAATAAATACAATAATATTAAGTTATTTTAATTATAAATAAAATACTTAGGTAAAAGTATATTATATAACATATAATATAGAAGGTGTTGCATAAATGAGAGGATTTATAATGTCAATGGCATAATAGACATTTCAGGTGAAAGGTTTGTAAAATCTTGTCAAAATGACTATTGTGATAACTAGAGCATAGTAAAATAATTTTTATGTAATAAAAGAAAGAAAAGTGATTTTTGGGTAATAAACGCAAAATTAAATAACTTTTACGTAACAAAAGAAAGAAAAAAGACTTTTAGGTAATAAATACAAAGTTGAATGATGACCATAAAATTTACTCTAATCTAAAGTATGTCTAGTCGTTTTTAGACACTATCTAGAGAATATTTTTCTTTTCTTCAAAATGTTTTTTTTGGAGAATTTTCTGAAAGCAAAATACATTTTCAGGTAGTTGTTTTTTTTCCTTCTATTCTCAAAAAGGTTTAATAAATTTCAAGGAAAAAGAAAATATTGGTTTTATTTTCAAAACAAAAGCATTTACCAACAAAAAAAAAACCTACGTCACCTTGATAGAGCACATTAAAGCACCGCATGACTAGAGGCAGGCCCATGATTTCATCCAAAATATTCATTGAATATAGGGTCTCATTTAATATATCATATTTTTTAAATATATATATATATATATATATATATATATATATATATATACATAAAAAATTTAAAAACTTTCCGAATGCCGGTGATCCCTCTCTTCACAACATAGTTCGGCCTCTGCCCATGACCCCAATCCCAAATTATATACTACTATCTCTGTTTCAAATTAGATGAGTATTTTCTCTTTTAGTGTGTTCTAAAATAAATAACATATTTCTAAATTTAAAAATAATTTAACTTTAAACTCTTTATTTTACTTTTTTTTACCCTTAATAACAAGTTTTTATAATCATATAAATGTCATGACCCCATAAAATTTTTATCCCTTAACCTTTTAAGACCACAAGTTTCAAAAGTATTTTTTTTTAAAAGATAGAGAGTAACTTTAAGAAAGTGACTACGTTGCAGTGGATAAAGGAGTTAGGGATTTCAAACATCATATATATCTTTCAACCATAATCACTAGTGCAATATATTCCTATTTTAGATTATGTATTACAATAAGTAACAAACCCAACCTAATCCACACAAAATAGGAGAACTGATTTTCACTTTTTCTATTTCTACCTCAAGCAAAAAGCATTACATTCACAGAACGCAAACCACTAGAAATGTCCATGCAGCCTAAATTATCACTAACACATTCTATGTAAGTCCAAGAAATCTGACGCAAAGAGATTTTAATCTCGTCCAATTTTTCGCAATCGTTTAGGCTCTTTGCCCACCAGATTATGAAAGTTGAATACTTATATTAGCATATTGGGTGCATGGTTCATTTAACTAACTCTTAATTAACGCTTTCCTGAAAATTGTTTGATTGTATCCTAAACATAGCACATATGTCACATGGAAGAAAGCATCACAATCAGCTAGTGGAGGTGTAATTAGCTCCTTGTCTACCAGCTGTAATTGTATGGCGGTTATCTTACTGTAGTTAACAATCTTAGATAGGACAGGACCATTGGCCTGTTATGTTTTTGTCCCGATTTTCTTGTCATATTTGAGTTTTACTTTTCTCTTAAAAGAAAGTTAAAGTATTACCATAATTGCTTTTGTATACGGTCGAAATTGATTTCGGCATTCGTACGTCTGATCGAGATGGGATCCGAAGAAGGCATAAGCGAGCTTCAAGTTTCAGGGACAGGTCAAATACCGAACTCGAAGTCATTATCGAGCTCGGGTCCGAATCGAACTATGATGAGATATGATGGAATCGAGCTTAAGGGCCAGTGGCCAACCACTACCGAGCCCAAGTCATTTCCGGATCCCGAGTCGGCATCAAGCTCAAATCCGCATCGAGCTCTAAAACTGGAAACCGACCAATACTGAGTCTGATCAAGATCGATTTCATAGATAAGAGCCGTTACAGCCGCACTAAGGGAGAGAATCTCGGCGAGAATTAGGAAAAAATTGATTTATCATGGGTTTCCCACTATGTATTTTTAATTATATCTAAAGTAGGATCCCTCCACTATAAAAGGGATGGTTATATTTCTCTAAAGTACCAGATTTTTTGCATACATTATAACTGAGATATCATACATTCCTATATTGAAGAGTTATCCTTTTTAGCTTCATAGATTAATTCATCTTGCTTAATCCATAAATCATCTTCTTTCCAAATTTGCTTATTTTTCATTCTCTACAGTCAACATTCAATATTTCTATTTATTCTTACGATTTGTGTCAAGCTATACCACATACCCTTAGAACTACGTACAAATTCAACTATATCCGTTTTATGGGTAAACAGTTTGGCGCCCACCGTGGGGCTAAGGATAATAGTGATTATTTGATACGAATCTGCAAAAACACACCATCTTACGCTTATTGTCGAAAGTGCCTTTAATTTCGGATTAGCAAGGATGAGTTCTCAAATTAAATGGCCTTACCTATCGACAACGAAGCTGGCCTTCAAGGTGAGAACAACAACTTGACGCCCTGGGTCAGAATGCCGCTTGTCGACACCATTGGAGCTCGAGTCGAAGTGCCATTAGACGTTAATTCGTATGTGGCCATTGAGGCAAACCTACATTTTGAACCTGAAAATAGCATTCATGGTGGTACTCGATCTGCACCTCGAGATACCCATAACGTCGAGGAAAACGGCGTCAGCTTGCATAGGGTTTTTGAAAGGTTGCAAGCTCAACAGGCAACAATAGCTTAGTTGTAGTGTCAAACCCAGATACCGAGCAGGCCGAAGCCCAGTCTACCCCGAGAAATCACCCACAGAACGGAACCAGTTATAGTAAGGTCAAATGAGCGAGAGTTGGGGACTAATCCCGAAATTGCCAAGATGTTCGAAGAACTGACCAAACGAATAGAATCAGGAGAAAGGAGGATCGAAGCAAACGACAAAAATGTGAAAACATATAACTCCAGGGTTGATCAGATCCCGGGGGCACCACCGATATTGAAAGGCTTAGATTCCAAAAAATTCATACAAAAGCCTTTTCCCTCAAGCGCGGCTCCTAAACCGATCCCAAAGAAATTTCGCATGCTCGAGATTCCTAAATATAACGGAACTACCGACTCTAACGAATATGTCACCTCTTACACATGTGCCATTAAAGGGAACGACCTAGAGGACGATGAAATCGAATCCGTATTACTGAAGAAATTCGGTGAAACCCTGTCAAAGAGAGTAATGATATGGTATCATAATTTACCATCTAATTCTATCGATTCTTTTGCTATGGTTGCAGATTCCTTCGTAAAAGCGCACGACGGGGCCATAAAGGTCGAGACCAGGAAGTCGGACCTGATCAAGGTAAGACAAAAGGATAACGAGATGCTAAGGAAGTTCGTATCTCATTTTCAAATGGAACGAATGGATCTGCCACCAGTCACAGACGATTGGGCTATTCAAGCTTTCACTCAAGGTTTGAACGAACGAAGTTCGACGGCTTCATGGCGATTGAAGCATAACCTGATCGAGTATCCAGCTATTACTTGGGCCGACGTGCATAATCGGTACCAGTCAAAAATTAGAGTCGAAGATGATCAGTTGGGTTCTGAACCTACTGCTAGGAGGGATATCAATCGAGAACAAGGTCTGATCAGGGACCGATACCGACCATATAGTGAAAACCACATGATCAATGAATCGAGACGTAACCCCAAACAAGGCAATAAAAGGAGTGATCGAGATCAAGAGTCTCGGGGGATGATGAACATAAATGGGTCTGATAGGTCTGTCGGACCTAAGGAAGCACCACGATTATCGGAGTATAACTTCAGCATCGATGCATCCGCCATCGTATCGGCTATCAGATGCATCAAAGACACTAAATAGCCTCGACCCATGCAGACCGATCCTGCCCAGAGGAACCCTAATTAAATGTGCGAATATCATGGCACCCATGGCCACAGAACGGAAGATTGTAGGCAACTAAGAGAGGAGGTAGCCCGGTTATTCAATAAAGGGCACCTTCGAGAAATTTTAAGCGACAAGGCCAAAAACCATTTCCAAAACATGGATTTCGGTAAACAAAACAAACAAGAAGAAACGTCACACATCATCCACATAATCCATCGGTGGCATCGATACCCCGCAAGGGCCGGTGCTTAAACACACTGAGACATCAGTTATACGAAAAAGCAATCTCCAACTCAGGATTACGCACCTATAGGAACCTAGTCCTTTAATGATGAAAATGTAGAAGGAATCATGCAACCTCACAACGATGCACTTGTAATATTAGTACTTATGAATAAAACTAAAGTTAAGCGTGTGTTAATTGATCCAGGTAGCTCGGCCAACATTATTAGATCGAAGGTTGTAGAACAGCTCGGTCTATAGGACCAGGTCATACCTGCAACCATGGTTCTAAACGGATTCAACATGGCATGTGAAACCACCAATGGCGAGATAATTCTGCCGATAAACGTGGTCGGGACCATCCGGGTAACAAAGTTCCATGTAATTGAAGGCTACATGAGGTACAACGCCTTTTTTGGAAGACCATGGATCCATAATATGAGAGTTGTACCTTTGACCCTCCACCAAGTTCTTAAATTCCCAACATCGGAGGGAGTCAAAACAGTGTACGGAGAACAACTATCCACAAGAGAAATGTTTGCCGTCGAAGAAGCAATTCCGACATCCTCACCTTCGTCAACAAAGGGGTCAGACTCAAAAGGGTAACGATATGCCAAATAGAAATCATAGACGTCAGCTTCAACCCAACTAGAAAATTAGAAGATTGACGAAGATGATGATCAAACGATCCCTCGATCCTTCGTGGTCCCCGATGATTCCGGCGCTACCCAATCAACGATTGAAGAACTGGAGCAAGTCATACTAATCGAGCATTTTCCCGAACGAAAGGTATACCTGGGAATGGGATTAACCCCCGAACTCAGGAAAAGGCTTATTCAATTTCTTATCGATAACATAGATTATTTTGCTTGGTCCCATTTTGATATAACATGGATCCCACCGGATATAGCGACGTATCGACTAAGCCTGGACCCTAGGTTCAAATCGGTGAAGCAAAAGAGAAGACCCAAATCTGAGGTAAAGCACGCATTCATAAAGAACGAGGTAAATAAACTTCGCAAAATAGGGTCCATTCGGGAAGTGAAATATCCCGAATGGTTAGCCAATGTAGTTGTAGTCCCTAAAAAGGGGAACAAACTTAGAATGTGTGTAGATTATAAAGATCTAAACAAGGCATGCTCCAAAGATTCTTTTTCGCTGCCTAACATCGATCACATGATCGATGCCACGGCCGGCCACGAGATCCTTACTTTTATCGATGCCTATTCCGGGTATAATCAAATCCAAATGAACCCGGAGGACCGAGAAAAAACTTCATTTATCACCAAGTATGGAACATATTGTTATAATGTAATGCCCTTCGGGCTAAAAAAATACAGGAGCTACTTACCAACGCCTAATAAATAAAATGTTTGAAGAGCAAATAGGTAAATCGATGGAAGTTTATATTGCTGACATGCTAGTTAAGTCCCTGCGCGCAGAGGACCATTTAGCTCATTTGCAGGAAACATTCAAGATTTTAAGGAAATACAACATAAAGCTCAACCCCGAGAAATGTGCTTTTGTGGTCGATTCGGGCAAGTTTCTTCGCTTCATGGTGTCGAATCGAGGGATCGAGATCAACCCCGATAAAATCAAGGCCATCGAAGACATCGCCGTCGCGGACAGTGTCAAAGCCGTGCAGAGGCTAACGAGACGGATTGCTGCCTTAGGCCGATTCATTTCAAGGTCGTCGGATCGAAGTCACAGATTTTTCTCTCTACTCAAAAAGAAGAATGATTTCGCCTGGACCCCGGAATGCCAACATGCATTAGAGGAATTAAAGCAATACCTATCGAGCCCACCACTGCTTCACACTCCGAAGGCAGATGAGAAACTTTACTTATACTTGGCAGTATCGAAAATAGCGGTAAGTGGTGTTCTAGTTCGAGAAGAGCAAGGTACGCAATTTCCCGTTTATTATGTAAGTCGAACCTTAGGGGAAGCATAAACTAGATATCCACACTTAGAGAAATTGGCACTAGCACTAATAAGAGCCTCTAGAAAGTTAAGACCATACTTTCAATGTCACCACGTATGCGTATTAACCACTTACCCACTTCATAATATTTTACACAAGCCTGAACTATCAGGCCGATTGGCCAAATGGGTCGTCGAACTCAGTGGGTATGATATCGAATATCAACCCCGAACGGCCATCAAGTCTCAAATTTTAGCGTACTTCGTGGCCGATTTCACGCCAACCCTCGTACCCGAAGTCGAAAAAGAACTCTTGTTGAAATCGGGTACATCATCGGGGGTATGGACCCTTTTCACAAACGGGGCTTCGAACGTAAAGGGATCCGGACTAGACATCATTTTAAAGCCGCCTACGGGTAGAACTATTAGGCAATCTATCAAAACTACTAGGTTGACTAACAACGAGACAGAGTATGAGGCCATGATTGCAGGTTTCGAGCTATCTAAAAGCTTGGTAGAAGAAGTCATTGAAGCCAAGTGTGACTCTTTACTAGTGGTAAATCAAGTAAACAAAACCTTCGAAGATCGAGAGGATAGAATGCAAAGGTATTTAGACAAACTACAGGTAACTTTGCACCGTTTCAAATAATGGACCTTATAGCATTTACCTCGAGAACAAAATAGTGAGGCCGATGCACTTACAAATTTGGGCTCATCGGTCGAGGAAGATGAGATCAGCTCGGGGACTGTCGTTCAACTCTCGAGATCCGTGATCGAGGAAGGTCATGCCCAGATAAACTTTACAAGCTTAACCTGGGATTGGAGGAATAAGTATATTGAATACTTGGAGAACGGAAAGCTCCCATCGGACCCTAAAAATTCTAGGGCCCTACGAACCAAAGCTGCTCGATTCACACAGACTGCAGATGGAACATTATACTGAAGGACATTCGATGGACCATTAGCAGTATGCTTAGGACCAGGAGACACTGACTACATCTTACATGAGATTCACGAGGGTACTTGTGGAAACCATTCCAGTACCGATTCATTAGTCCGAAAAATAATCAGAGCATGATATTATTGGATCGATATGGACAAAGATGCAAAGGAGTTTGTTCGAAAATATGACAAATGTCAAAGGTTTGCACCGATGATCCATCAGCCCGAAGAGCAACTTCACTCAGTCTTATCTCCATGGTCATTCATGAAATAAAAAATGGATATCGTCGGCCCTCTGCCATTGGCCCCAGGTAAATCTAAGTTCATTTTATTTATGATTGACTATTTCTCTAAATGGGTAGAAGCACATGTGTTCGAGAAAGTAAGAGAGAAAGAGGTTATAGACTGCATCTAGGATCATATCGTATGTCGATTTGGGGTACCCGCCGAAATAGTGTGTGACAATGGGAAATAATTTATCGGCAGTAAAGTGACGAAATTCCTCGAAGACTACAAAATAAAAAGGATATTATCGACACCGTATCACCCTAGTGGGAACGAACAGGCCGAATCGACGAATAAGACTATCATTCAAAACCTAAAGAAAATGTTGAACGACGCTAAGGAAAAATGGAGAGAAATTCTACCCGAAGTTCTTTAGGCATATTGAACAACATCGAAATCCAGTACGGGGGAAACCCCATTCTCCTTAGTATATGGCTCTGAAGCCTTGATTCTAGTCGAAGTCGGGGAACCCAGTGGCAGGTTTCGATATACAACAGAAGAGTCAAATCACGAGGCTATGAATACTAGCCTCGAATTATAGGATGAAAAACGAGAAGCCGCTCTCGTCCAATTGGCCGCCCAAAAGCAGCGGATAGAAAGATACTATAATCGAAGAACCAATCTTTGCCATTTTAAAATCGGGGATTTAGTGCTAAGAAAAGTCTCCCTTAGCACCCGAAATCCAAATAAAGGAAAACTGGGGCCAAACTGGGAAGGACCATATCAGGTACTCAAAAACGTCGGTAAAGGATCCTATAAGCTCTGTATTATAAACGGCAAACAACTACCAAGCAATTGGAACGTGTCACACCTAAAACGATACTACTACTAAGGTACGACCCTCCCATGATTCATTTATATTTAGAAAACTAACCCTTGCAGGAGTTCAAATCAGAAACAATGATGGGTCATTCAACACGAAGCCTTAGGTCTGAAAGCACGCGTTGCACTCTTTTTTCCTTAGACCGGTTTTATCCCAAATGGGTTTTTCGGCAAGATTTTTAATGAGGAAACCATTGATCGTGCTAACTTAGAACAATTTAACAGTATCCAAGGCCTCTTTACAATAAACCTCGAATACTGGTGGGGCATTACCCTCAAACATATCAAGTTCGAGGCAAGAAAGTTACTTCATAACAACAGGGTTCCGATAGGAAAAATTGTAAGAGCCAAATAGTCAAAACGAACCACGCTCGTGTAGATTGCTCAATCCCTGGTCCAAAATATAAACACATGTATAACGACATGAAAAACTTCTTTTCCCATATCTCATGTCTCACAACCCATCCTCTATTTCATGATCTATTACGCAAATAGGCTCAAGGGCCGACCATTACTTCGAGTTCGAGAAAGCACTCACTCGACCATTAAGCCTACGGGCTACATTACTTCGAGTTCGAATCACTCACTCGACTACTAAGTCTATGTGCTACTCTTATTTCGAGTTCGAGAAAACACTTACTCGGCCATTAAGCCCACGGGCTACATTACTTCGAGTTCGAATCACTCACTCGACTAATAAGCCTATGGGCTACATCACTTTGAGTTTGAGCAAGCACTCACTCGACTACTATGACTACGGGCTACTCTTATTTTGAGTTCGAGCAAACACTCACTCGACCATTAAGCCTACGGGCTACATTACTTCGAGTTCGAATCACTCACTCGACTAATAAGCCTACGGGCTATATCACTTCGAGTTCGAGCAAGCACTCACTCGACTATTAAGCCTACGGGCTACTCTTATTTTGAGTTTGAGCAATCACTCACTCGACCATTAAGCCTATGGGCTACATCATTTCGAGTTCGAGCAAGCACTCACACGACTATTAAGACTACGGGCTACTCTTATTTTGAGTTCGAGCAATTACTCACTCGATCATTAAGCCTATGGGTTACATCACTTCGAGTTCGATCAAGCACTCACTCGACTATTAAGCAGTGTTTTAAAAGGCGTGGGCGTAAGGCGGGGAGTTTTACATAGGCCTCAGCTGGGCGTAAGCCCCGAGGCGCGGGGCGTAAGCCCCATAGGTATTTAATTTTTAATATTTTATAAAATAACATAATGATAGTTAATATTTATAAACATGTAAAATTGTATAAAAATTGAAGAAAACTATATATATGTGTGCTCCATCCCCACAAAAAACTAATCAAAACAATCTATTATACGTTACAAGCACAAGTAATTTGAGTCTAAAAGAATAAAGTTTTCTATATGGAGGAACAAAAAGGATGATTAACCTGCAATTTGAACTTTGAATTTGCTGCTATGAAGAAAAATGTAGTTCTCTTTGTATTTGTAAAAAAATTAAATATTCGTTGCTTTTGGGAGATATTAGCAGACTAGCGGATAAGATAAAAAATTGAAAAAATCATGAATTAGGGCTTAAATCAATAAAAAGGTCTTTACTTTTACATTTGATACTTTTGAGTTCCTTTTTAAATCTTTTGAGTAATTACCAAACTGACTTTTGAGAATTTGGATATTATATGAAGGACTAATTCAACAAATTTTATTTTAATTTAAAAAAGTCTTTGGGGCTTACTCCTTACTAAAAAAAACGCGCCTCGAACGCCCGGACGTACGCCCAAAATTGCGGGGCGTACGCCTCTTGAGACTTTCGTCCCACACCATAGCCCCGGGGCTCGCCCCATAAACGCCTTTTAAAATAGAGCTATTAAGCCTACGGGCTACTCTTATTTCGAGTTCGAGCAATCACTTACTCGACCATTAAAACCTACGGGCTACTCTTATTTCGAGTTTGAACAATCACTCACTCGACCATTAAAACCTACGGGCTACATTACTTCAAGTTCGAAGCACTCACTCAACTATTAAGCCTACGGGCTTCTCCATCGGGCTCCTCCCCGCTCTCGGGCCCACTCTTGTACCCATCATCGCCGCCACCATCATCATCGGAAGCCAAGGCTTCAGCATCGACTTCGAGCTCTTTAGCTCTTTTTATCTCTTCGGTGAGATCGAAACCTCGAGCATGGATCTCTTCGAGGGTCTCCCTCCGAGATCGGCATTTAGCAAGTTCAGCAACCCAATGTGCTCGAGTGTTGGCGGTTTCGGCCGCCTCTCTTGCTTGTACCTGAGCAGCTTCAACATCCGCCTGATAGACGGCCACTAATGCATCTGCAAAGGACTTTGCTTTTCCGGCATCAGATTTGTCCATGGCAAGTTCGGAGGCCAACCGAGCCTCGAGCTCCTCTATTTTTCTTGCTTGAACCAAGCTTTTCTCCTTCATTCTTTGAAGTTGGTTTTCGGCCGATGATAATTGGGCTCGAGCAGTTTCATTTTCTGCGGCAAGACGGTCCATACCATCTTTCCACCCTAAGGTCTCTGCCCTTATCACACCAACCTCCTCACGAAGCTTCCCAATAACCTCAAGATTCTGCTGCAGCTGTGAGATCGAAATATTAGCCGTCATTTCAGGATCGAGTCCATGGGTTTTTAAGATTATTATTACCTGATCGGTCAGGTTGGTCTGGTCTTGATGAGCCTTTTCCAACTCAGCTCGGAGGTTTTTGATTTCTTGTTCCCTTTGCCCGAAGAGGATTCTAAGGGCGTTCCACTCCTTCGTGACCCGTCGGAGGTCGGCCTCGTACCGACGCAGCTCAGCTCGAGACCAAAAACATGTTTCTCGATGAACCGCTGCGGCCTACGTAAGAAAGAAGAAAAGAAGTTAGAGAAGAATAGCAAACATAAAAGTAATATCAACGAAGGGAGTTAAAGCTTACCCGATTCAGAACTTGCTGCACTTCATAGAAAAGGCCCGACACAACACTAGGGCCAGTAACATCCTCGACTCCAGTAAAAAAATCACATAAGGCGTCCTCCTCTTCATGAGACCGGTTTATCTCGAGGGCCCCCAAAGCTTGGGTTCCCGAATTGCCCCTTCGGAAAAGGCAGGGAGATTGGGCGAGTCTCCGATTACTATTGCCCCAAGCGACTCGCTTGGGGCGTTCTCCTCAGTTTGGAGAGCTTCACGACCGGCCTCTTCTGATATACCCACCGCTTGTTGACTTCGGTGGGAAGCATCCTCGATCTCTAACGGTTCGGGGACTCTGCCCGAACCTTCCTCTGATATCTCCCCAGTCTGAGGCGGAGCTTTATAAATCACCATCGGTGCAACTTCCTTTGCGGCATCGATGGTTTTCTTCATTCGGGCCACCAGCACAGACCCATCATTTTCTTCTTCCTCCTCGTCTTCATCCCTTAGACGCAGAACAGATTCCATGGTTAAAGGGATGGTATTCTTCCTCGATTTACAAGTCATCCTCGTCTTCGGTTTTGTATCTTCGGAAGTAGAGGCCCTTTTTCTCTTATTATCCCTCACCGGTTTTGGAACAGAAATTGAAACCTCTTCCTCTCCGGGCGGGGGCCTCAAAACCGCATCTTTGCCCACACCTACCTATAGGAAAATTGATTAAAGTATATTGGAAAGCATCTCGTTCGAACTACCAAAGATACGAGAAAGAGGCTTACCATGATTTTTGCCCTTCCATCGGCACTTCGACAAATCACGCCATGAGTGCTCGGCATATGTGGAGGTTAAAACTAGATCTCGTATCCAGTTCTTGAGGTCGGAAACTGCACCGGGCATCCAAGGAACTGCTGCATCACAAAAAGGGGATATCGGTTAGAAAAAGAAATGAAGGGGTAATATAGTAGGAGATAACAGTAGAATTACACTTACGCTTTAAGTTCCACTCCTCGGGAAATGGCATCTTTTCAGTCGGAATCAGGTCCGAAGTCTTTACTCGAACGAACCTGCCCATCCAGCCTTGATCCCTGTCCTCGTCTATGCTTGAGAACAGAACCTTGATAGCCCGGCGCAGAAGTTTTATTAACCCGTCTGGAAAGAGACGAGGGCAGTACAATCGAATGAGATCATCGAGGATAAAAGGCATCCCCTCGATTTTGTTCACGAAGTAACAGATCAAAATAACGATCCACCAAAAAGAAGGGTGGATCCGGCCTAGAGTTATTTGGTATTGACGGTAGAAATCAATAATAACAAGGTCGAGGGGACCTAACGTGAAAGGGTAAGTATACACACTTGAAAACCCTATCACGTAAGTGGTGATATATTCTTTAGAAGACAGGATTACTATTTCTTTATTTTTCCAATTGCAATCCTTCTTTAGCTGTTCGAGGTGCCCCTCGGTTATCGAACACATATATCTCGATACTGGCTCACATCGGCGGGGAAAAGGTGAGCCTTTATTGACCTTAAAATCAGAGGTAAGAACACACGCACCAGGAACGCACTCCTCAGGTCATGGCTCCACCGGTGTTTTGTCGGCGGCAGGCTGTGAAAAAGAAGCTTTTTCTTTATGAGGAATGGTTTTTGATGTTTTCGCCATTTTTGGATTTAAAGATCGAAAATAGAATGAGGTAACAAAGATTTGGGTTTTTTTTAGACATTTTGTAGTAAAAAATTACAGATTTACAGATAAACTCAGAAGATGCAAGAAAGAACTTTATAAAATTTGGAGATTGGAGACGCAAAAGTGGTAAATGTTAAAGTAAGGGGATATTTATAGATTAAGCAACATCGGTTCAGTATCAACAGTGGACGACCATCGTCTGACACGTATTAAATTCTTTGAAAACTAAACTGACGGGACAGCTATCACGTGCGTCATGATTGAGCCCGATGTAAACGTCAGCATATATCTGATCGAGCCGTGAGAAAATCATATCGTTGCTCACCACATCCTTTTCGAGAAACGAGGGGACTATCTGTATACGGTCGAAACTGATTTCGATCTTCGTACGTCTGATCGAGATAGGATCGGAAGAAGGCACAAACGAGCTTCAAGTTTCAGGGACATGTCAAATACCGAGCTCGGGTCCAAATCGAACTATGATGAGATATGATGGAATCGAGCTTAAGGGCCAGAGGCCAACCAATACCGAGCCCAAGTCATTTCCGGATCCCGAGTCGGCATCAAGCTCAAATCTGCATCTAGCTCTAAAACTGAAAACCGACCAATACTGAGTCCGATCAAGATCGAGCTCATAGACAAGAGCCGTTACAGCCGCACTAAGGGAGAGAATCTCGGCGGGAATTAGAGAAAAATTTATTTATCATGGGTTCCCCACTATGTAATTTTAATTATATCTAAAGTAGAATCCCCCCACTATAAAAGGGATAGTTATATTTCTGTAAAGGACCAGGTTTTTTGCATACATTGTAACTGAGATATCATACACTCTTATATTGAAGAATTATCCTTTTTAGTTTCATAGATTGATTCATCTTACTTAATCCATAAATCATCTTCTTTCCAACTTTGCTTATTTTTCATTCTCTACGGTCAACATTCAATATTTCGATTTATTCTTACGATTTGTGTCAAGTTATACCACATACCCTTACAACTACGTACAAATTTAACTCCATCCGTTTTTCGGGTAAACAACTTTCACTTTTCCTGAAAGGAATATATATAATTATCTTTCATATTTGGTGTTATTCTTTGGCTTTGAGGAAAAGTTTTGGATATCTATAAATTGAATACATTCTTCATACAACTAGAACATACAAGAGCGTCCACAATGTAGTCCTTATGAGAATTTCATTTATGGGAGTATTTATTCTCTCATAAGTTCTTTTCTTTTATATTATCTAGGTCAATTGACCAAATTATATTAAATTATTATGCCTAGTTTAGCATATGTTTCTTTTGTCATCTCATTTTCGTTAAGCTTCCGCATGACGCCTTGTTATTTTCGACTCTAACATGACCAGAAGCCTGGAAATGAGCTTCACGTACAGAAATATATTACCCATTTTTCATTGTGTATCAGTAGGAGTGGATGCCAATTTAAGTGCACCCAAATACCATTTACTTCTGAGGTACAAGAAAAGAAAATGGTCGAATATTTTACTTACTGAATTACATTTCATTCTGATTTGAAGTCCTTTCGCGAATACTTTATCCAGCACTAAGATTTATGAAAAGACTGCTCGTGTAATTTTCTTAAAATTGCATTTTGACTCTATACAAGCTATTTGTTATAATGTTGTTAAAATGCATACTAATTATTCGCTAAACTAACTGTGCCTTCAAGCATATTCAGCATAGGTAATTTAAACACATCATAGTAAATAAATCAACTGGTAATTTAACTACAGTAGTATCACCCACGTTTCTAGCGTTACATGTTTTCAGTAATTTTTATACAACAAAGAAGGTGGCTGTGACAAGAATAATTTATTAAGGGATTTTTTTGTTCCTATACAATACACTACTAGAAATTCGGCAAAAATCGTCCAAGGTCAACCGATCAATTTTGGTCGGTCAAAAAACCAACCAAAAAATCGACCAAAGTTGGTCGATTTTTTAAAATTTTTTATTTTTTAATTTTTTTTACGAAACCGACCAACTTTGGTCGGTTTTCTTTAGCGCAAAAATGTGTGAAACTATTTTTGAGTCCCGCAAAATTTATTTTTCAAGAAACCGACCAACTTTGGTCGGTTTTTCAATTAAAATAAATAAAAAATAATATTAAAAAACCGACCAAAATTGATTGGTTAATTCGACCGGTCATTTAAAAAAACCAACCAACTTTGGTCGGTAATTTTAGTTTTTAATAAAACCGACCAACATTGGTCGATATTTTCGTGCGAAAATATAATTAAAGAGTATAAATCAAATAAAAGATAATCTTAAAACAAAATGCACCAATGGTCTAGTGGTAGAATAGTATCCTGCTACAGTACAGACCCCGGTTCGATTCTCAGATGGTAAATCTTTTGATTACATAATTAAAATACCGACCAACTTTGGTCGGTTTTTTTTTTGCAATAATTGTTTTTTTGAATTTAATTGACCTTACCGACCAACTTTGGTCGGTATTCATTTTCGATCCCTAAAATACCGTCCACACGTAAATGGTCGCGTTTTGGTCGGTTATTGGCCATTACCAACCAACTTTGATCGGGTTTTTTGGTCGATTTTTACCGAATTTCTAGTAGTGATATTTGAAAATTATTTACCAAAATTATTTTAATTTTGTATATTACCCGCCCTAAACAAGAATTACTTACAAATTATATACATTTCATCTTAAAAGGCTTTCAATCCATTATTAGTGCCTTTAATCAAGAGATTTAGTTACACCCTTTTCTTTTTTTCTCTCCTCTCTCCCCTCTTCTCTCCATAATATTCACGCTTGTTGGTTTTTTTGTCTCCTCAACCACCATTACCAATACAAATACTTCATGGTTATTATCTTCTGTTTCGGTGCCTTAGTGTCACAATTACCGGTTAGTCCTTTTTTTTTTCTCTTTTCATTGTAATAGATTATTTTCAACATTAATCAATCGTAATGACTCCTTGGCTAGATTACCATTTTGGTCAAACAGTATTTTCAGTTTGGGGAAAACTCTAAAAGAGTAATGACCAGATTAGTACACAAGAATATGAAACTGGCAATTTAATTGTTTCAGATGGTGCTGGAACAAGTGACATCCGCCGCCGCCACGTAGCTTCATCTTTTGGAATTTCAATAAGCGTGAAATTGCTGCACTTGATAGGAAGATGTGGAGGTCGAGTATTAGGGTTATAGGTTAGGAGGTAGTTGAGGCTTGTCTTATTTCGTACCGTTGTGAGACTAGTATGGTAGGATTTTTGTCTAAGCTAGCTAGTGGCAATGTCGTGTCTTACTATTTTGCGTTTCAATGTCGGACTTATTTACTAGCTATCGTTTTTGTTTTTTCTTTTATTTTAGTTTTTGCTTTGCATCTTTCTTCTGGATTTCATTTTGTTCCTATTTTTTCTATGATTTTTGTGGTGATACTGATATTGTCTTATTTTGTCTTTTTGTCCTCTTAAGCCGAGGGTCTTTCGGAAACAGCCTTTCTACCTCTTTGGGGTAGGGATAAGGTCTGTGTACACACTACCCTCCCCAGACCTCACTAGTGAGATTTCACTGGGTTGTTGTTGTTATTTTTGTTTCCCTTTTATAGACTTCGATAATGTCGATGAAGCGACAACCACAAGAGGATCTCAAACCTCGATAGCAAGATATGCAACCTACTAAAATGGATGATAGTCCAATACTCATGGTTCTGTTTATAGGACTTCATGTTAATGATACTTGCGTCATATGAGTGATATGGTGGATTACTTTAAGCTTGGCATTTTACAAAATACTTACACTACTAAATCACAACAATTATGTTTCTCAAGGAATCAACAATTATTCATCATCACAATCTAAAAGAGAACTTCTACTTAATCTAAACTTCATTGCATATTTATATTCAAACTAAACACATAAAATCTCTATCTCTAAGAACAATATATGGTACATCAACATACAAATTAAAAATAAATTTCGTACAAATTTAATGCAAATTTGAATATCTACAACATACATAGTAATGATAAATTTCATACAACTAATTATATATTATACAACTTTTTTATAACTTTTTTATAACTTTCATACATTATTTCTACCCAATTAAATACAACTACAATATCATACAACTTAAATATAATTTTTATACAATATATCTTTTGTATATTTTGTATCAGATTTATACATAGTAAAAATAAATTTCATACAACCAATTATATATTATACAACTTATCTACAACTTTCATACATTATTTTTACCCAGTTTTATACAACTACAATATCATACAACTTAAATATAATTTTTATACAAAATTTATACAATATGTCTTTTGTATCTGATTTGTGTATATTTTGTCTGTGGTGTGTGCTTCTTCCTCTATAAAATTCCAATCAAAACTTACTCTCCTAATACAGTTTTGATACATATCAACAACTTTATGTAAAAAGATAGTATTGATAATTTAAATACAAATTTTATACAACGATTCATAGTATTGATACAACTATTTGTCTTTTATGATTCATACATTATACAACTATTTTTCAACTTTCATACAACATTCAAATAAAAAATATATATAACTACAACAGAATATAATTTACATATAATTATAATACAACTTTACTACAATTTCGTAAGTATATTGTATGTCATGTCTTCTTCTTCTTCTTCTTCTTCTTCTTCTTCTTCTTCTTCTTCTTCGAGTTTCAATCTGAAATTCAGCCAAAATCAAGTCTAATCTTCACCAAATATCCTCAAAATTGAGATATAAACTCCAAACAATATTCTCAATTGTTTGCAACAACATCCAATCCAAACAAATAATGATTTTTGAAAACTCAAATTCGAATTCAAATAATTTTGTTTGAGTTCGAGCTTCTTAGATACAAGAAATTGAGGTGTTGTTTCTAACCTTGTCTCTAATATTTACTTTAGATTTAATATGTGATAGTTATGTAGTGTAATTTGTTTAACGTTCCGGGAAATTAGTTTAATTGCTTGGTGAATGCTTTGCTAAATTTGGCTAGTGAAAACGAGTCTATCAGACGAATAATTGATGCCTTGAGTTTGTGTTCACGATTTACATGCCATCTGTTATTTTTCATGGATTTTGGTATTGCTTTTGCTAAGAGTTTATTTGGTAATATGTCGTATGAACTGCTGGCCGAGGATTTTAAGATTGAGAATGAAATTTGAACTCAAAAGGGGCTAACGTGTTTAGGAAATTAATTTTGATAGAACAGAGAATGAGAGATTGAGAGACAGAGAGAAACGGAGAGAGCGCAAGAGAGAGAGAGAGAGAGAGAGAGAGAGAGAGAGAGAGAGAGAGAGAATAATGATGAGAAATAATTAATTCCTTATTCAATTCCTAATATAAAAGGATACTCATTTAATTCCTAAAATGTATATAATTGATAAATTGTATATGCCTATGTAATTAAATTGAAACTTGAGTAGGGAGGGTAATAAAGTTTCAAACTGTATATAGGAAGTTAAAAATCTCATTTAATAAATGTAATAAGTAATGTAAAAAGTAACTTTGACCCACAAAAAAAAAAGGCTTGGATTAGGCCTCCAGTGTGAGGATGTCGGCCCATACCCACTTTGCTTTGCGGCCAAAAGCCCAATCCCTTTTTATTTCTCTTTACTAGGTAAAAATAACACGGGCTAGTCAGTTTTCGGACTACAAACAACAACAACAACAACAACAACAACAACAACAACAATCCAGTATAATCTCACTAATGAAGTCTGGGGAGGGCAGTGTGTACGCAAACCTTACCCCTACCCTGGGGTAGAGAGGCTGTTTCCGATAGACCATCGGCTCCCTCCCTCCAAGAACTCCCCACCTTGCTATTGGGGTGACTCGAACTCACAACCTCTTGGTTGGAAGTGGAGGGTGCTTACCACTAGAGCAACCCACTCTTGTCATTGAAAAATAGCCAACGTTTGTAAAATCATTGAAAAATAGCCATTATTGTGCTGCAACACAGAAAGTTCCAGCATAATATACTGGAGATTAGCGCACTTGTGTATCAACTTCCAGCATATTATGTTGGAACTTCAGCACACGAAAAGTTCCAGCATAATATACTTGAGAGTGGAGCACCTGTGTATGAACTTTCAGCATATTAAGCTGGACTAGTATATTATGCTAGAACTCCAGTATATTATGCTGAAAGTTCACATGTAAAATATTCGAACTCCAGTATATTATGCTGGAATATTTTTCAAATTTTGGGATTTATCTTTACATGAAAAGTGGCTAAATTTTGATTACTTTTGAAACTGTAGCTATTTTTCAATTACCACTTGTAAATCTGGCTATTTTTGAATTTCACCCCTTTACTAGCGTAATAAAACAGTAATCTCAATTTTGAGATACTAGACTGTTGGGCAAAGATCACTTTTAGGCTTTAGCCCATTGCTGAAACTATTTATATAGGTAGCAAAAAAGTGTATAAAATTTATATATTTTTTATATATAACATACATAAAATATACATTTTTCGGCAATACTGTGCCATTTTTCCCACTATTTCCACAAAGATAGCTTAGACATATGACATAAAGCAATCATCGATGCGCTTAATCTCAGCAATACACATCATGCTTCAAAAGAATAACCAAGAAACTAGACTACTATTTTTCTCCGGAACCTTGGTATAACTACGATTTCATGTTTTAAATTAGCAAATTGCCGCCTACTCAACCGCTTAAACTAAAAATAGTTGGCGGATATATAATATATGTATAACCTATTTATGATGTGTGTATAACCGTAAATAATCTACCCATAAGAAAGAAACTAAATTGCACCCCCACCCCCCAAAAGCCCACATCAGTGTCTGCTGACACAACAGCCCAAATGTCAAACGATGAGTCTCGTACAAGTAAGACTAGTTATATACTATTAGTTAAGTAAAAATTTTACTACTCTAGAATCTAGAAATATGTTTTTTTCTAACAAGTGGATGTTGAATTTAATCAACCTGAAAAGGATAGGACGAATATGATTTAGTTCTCTGACTGGAATAATCAAAAACGCATAAAATCATAACAAAGAAGATTCAGGAAAAGAAAGGAAATTTTCATTCATTCCGAGGAAGGACATCTGCAGTGAAGAGTTCGCATGCAGTCTCAGGAAATCATAAATACAAGGCTTTACATGAAACATTTGTGAGTTTGCAACACATATACAAGAGTGATACAAATATGTAGAACTTCTAAAAGAAAACATACAAAAGCCTTAAAACAAAGCACTGATCTTCATGTCATCCGCCGAAGTTCAAAACACTTCTTCATTTTCCCCCATAGCCAAAAAAATTCCCAGTAGTACATCCCAATAATACCTACATACTACTCCCAATCGCATTCTCAAAGCTCACTTCACAAAGATCTGATCTTCTGAATATCAATATTTTCAAGAATTGGAACATCGATGATCGGATTAGCTTTGATCTGTTGTGAAACCCATTAAAAAAACCAACGGAAATCATTAGAATAGTAAAATGAAGCCTTTTAACTTAAACATCGACTGTTTGGCCGCTGAGCACATCCTGAAGCTGGAGAGACCCATCCTTCATTAGATTAACACTTAAGCTCTTGAATCTTTCTCTTGAGTACTGCCGAGATGCCTTTCTCCAATCAGTTCCTGTCTTCATCATTGCTACGAACTCCTCGTAACTGATTTGCCCGTCCTGAGAAAAAGTACAAAATTCAACAACGATGTAAAACTGGTTTGATACATCAGAGCCAGGAGACTGTGGAAGGAGAAATAAGAGTGGACAAATTCAGGAGTGCAGCATTTTATCTTTCATGCTACATTCCTAAAGAAATTCCATCTTCTTCTTTTTTTGGAGAATTTTCTGTGACTCTAAATGGTTCAACATTTGACAAGATCGAACGAACTTCTTTAATGTTAAGAAGTCTTTTAGCTTGTTTTTTTAAACATATTGAAAGAGCAAGGGAAAGAGGCAGGGTCACTACATGGAGAAAAAAAGATGAGTCTAACCTTGTCTGTATCAACTTCACGCATGATCTCATTCAGTACATCAGTATCGCATGCACCTGATTCATCAGCTAGAGCTTCTCGTAGCTCATCAAGCTCAATATAACCGCTTCCATCTTTGTCAAAGAACATGAATGCTTTACGAAAATGCTCATCGTTTTCCATCCTCTGTAAGTGGATTATAACTGCTACAAACTCCCCATAGTCCAGGACTCCATTTCCATCAACATCAGCCTAATCAAATATTAGTTTCAGCAACCGTCAGGCAAGATTATTTAGTTAATCTATTTCTGAGGAAAAAAATTTCTGTATCTGCAATAAGATTTGTTCAAAGGTCCATGTTCCAAACAGGAAAAAGCTTGAGAATTTGCATATAAAAGCTGCTTCACATTTACAACAGAAAACTTGGGAATCTTGGATAGCCTAAAATATAGGCTACAAATGTCAACCAGATTGTATTGGGACAAGAATGCAGAAAAGTTTCTAGTGAAGGCTATAGGATCAAATGTCAACACCGTTCATGGTGTTAGAACCCATGCTTATACTTCCTCACACCCAGGTAGTAATGCAATGGAACCCCTTGGCTATTTAATAGCCTTCATAAAATATATATATATATATATATATATATGCTTGCTTAAATATAATGAAAGGAGGAGAAATAGAAGGAAAGCTAATCCCTGAAATAAATGCAACAAGCAGAGTCTTCAGAGCCAATATCTTGTGCAAAATAAACCATCTGACAGATGCGAACGAGTTACTTAGCAAAGAGAAAGAGAGTGTGTGTGTGTTCTGTGGAACAACTTTTTCCCACATCCTGAAGGCACAGAGCTTAAAAGACACCAGACGACATTGCAGAACAACTTGGGTAGTTCCATGAAACACATCAGAATACATTTATCAGAAAGGACAGCAGAATCTGGAGGCGAGGCAAAAAAAACGAGAAATGATGTAGAAGATGTTAGTTAGATACACAAATAGGCTTTTCTGTGGAACAGCTTATTATTTTCCCACATCCTGAAGGCACAGAGCTTAAAAGACACCAGACGATTTGCAGAACAACTTGGTTAGTTACCATGAAACACTATCAGAATACATTTATCAGAAAGGACAGCAGAATCTGGAGGGGAGGCAAGAAAAACGAGAAGTGATGGAGAAGATGTTAGTTAGATACACAAATAGGCTTTACCTGCTTCAATATATCATTGAGCTGAACTTTAGCAGTTAATTTGTAGTAGTCAAGGAGTGGGATACCAAGTCTAATATCAAACTTTTAGAATCAGATAAACCCCAACATAGAAGAGATGAAATAAACACACATATTATGCATGCTATATACACAAAAAACTGGGAGGATGCACGTAGGGAGTGGTAGAGCGAGATAGTTAAATCTGAAGAAATTCACGTGGAACTACAAGTTACAGCAGCATATACGAAAAACTAGGAAGCATACAGGAAAGTGAGTAAAATAGAAGCAAAATATGTTCTACTAATATTTTGGCATATAAGACTCGTAAATCTCATATACCAACAAGAAGAAAGAACGAAAGACTGTTTCAACGTGTTTAAAAGAATAGTAATGTTTACCACATCCATCAGCAACTTCATCTCTGCTTCTGCTAACTGCGAACCCACTTTTCTAAGTCCAGTCTTTAGTTCATCATATGATATTTTTGCATCACCATCAGAGTCCATTAATGCAAACATCTCTCTGATTACCTCAACCTCTTCAAGTGTCAAGTGCTCAGCAATGACCTACGCAATTCGATAGGTGAAAAAACAATTCAAACTAAAGCACATCCACATAATGCTGCAAGTAACTACACAAGCCGTAAAAGCCTTGGAATTGACAGGACGCCAACACATAATACATCATTTACAAGTTACATAGCAACTCTCTCTCTCTCTCTCTCTCTGATTTAACCAATTCTCAAAAAGTTCCCGTTGGCCTTCAAACCAAATTTCAGATTTGTAGCAATAGTAGATCACGGGTTCGAGCCGTGGAAGCAGCCACTAATGTTTGCATTAGGGTAGGTTGTCTACATCACACCCTTTAGGGTGCGGCCCTTCCCCGAATCCTGCGTGAATGCAATGCTGGATGCTTTGTGCACCGCGCTGTCCTTATATGCTTAAACAAAATTAGAGGCTTACCCGCAGTGCTTTCTTTTTGAATCTGTTCATGATAGAAAATTGCTTCAGTCTTGTCCTAACAATATCTCCCAGTGGAACATTTGAAGCCTTTTTTGCATGTTGTATCCAGGGGTGCTCTGCAATAAAGAAGACTGACTTAAAAGCTGCTTTATGACAGACAACTGATGATGCAGAAAATGGTTAGCAGGTTGAACAATCTTACATTATATAATCTATGTTTTTGTAAGTGCTTATCAACAAGAAAATAAAAAATAAAAGAATAAACTCTCAGTAAGAATCAGCACTTGAATACATTCAACTTGTCCCAATTACAGTAGTTCCCTTCTTCATAATTAGTCCTTCTAATAATTATAAGACATAGTGAAATTGGCTATCCTGCATTCAGTTCTGATCTTTGAGCCATGATCATACAGGTTGACATCTCTAGAAATTCAGCAGAACAAAGGGTGGGGGAGGATTTTATAACTACCAGATGCTGGAGCAACCCTATTCGGGTAAAAGACAAAAAAGTGCAAAGGGAAATAAACAGCTGGGATTTAGTTGATTAACATACAACAACAACAACATACCCGGTCTTATCCCACGCCGTGGATAAAATGTAGTTGATTAACATAAACAGTAAAATATTTTAGACGTGAACCATAAAGCAGTTAGTACAACGTAAAACCCTTGAAACTATTCCTACTAAAACAAATTTGATTCATAGAGTTGTCTATCCCATAGCTCAATCAAGTCGCAAACCCCAGTATATTTGATAAGATAAGAGTACAAACATATGCAATGACCATCCAGAAAAATAAATAACATCGGATTCCATAAATCAGTATGCTGATGGTGGATCCAGGAAATTTAAAGCCGGGATATCCTTTGGGAAAGCCTCATGTTTCCCCTGTGTAGTGGCAAAACACACTAAAGAGTATCAGGAAAGATGCCCACAATAAATCAGTCTACATAGAACGTTGCGACAAAACATAAACAGTTCCTGATGCCTTCGAAGGATAAAGTCCAAATCAGACCCGCAATTTTCTTCTTGAAAAATAATGGTGAACTATCTGCAATCATCTTTTTGCTCAACACATAGCTTTCTGTATACCGAGGGAGCCTGATTTAATAAGAATTTCGCGAACTTTAAGTTGAAAAAACACTTACCAAGGACCTGTTGGGCTGTCAACCGCTTTTTGATGTCTGGTTCCAGCATCTGTCTTACTAGACTTTTTGCACTTTCAGAAACTTGAGGCCATGGTTCCCTCTTAAAATCAATCACTCCCCTCAAAATTGCAAGAGCAACCCCTTGTTCAGTTTCTGCAAAAGACAATCATATTAATAAAGAACTAAACTCGAAAACCACAAGTAATTGCAAATACTAGAATCAACAGGAAACTGGACAAACTATATAATACACATACCAGCCCAAAATGGAGGAACCCCACACAACAAAATATAAAGGATGACACCAGCACTCCAAATATCAACCTCAGGTCCATAATTCCGCTTCAACACCTCTGGTGCCATGTAATATGGACTTCCCACTATCTCAGAGAATCTTTCCCCTAGTTACATCATAAAAATACTAAGAATCAAACACTTCTTTAAGGATCAAACTGCTAGTCAAAAACAGACAAAAGTAAAAAGGAATCAATTTTTACGAGACAGAGGGAAAAAGTGTCTTTTTCATTAGCAAAGCTCAACCATACTAATTCATTTCTGGGTAAGAAATTGAAAAATAATAGAACTCATACCAGGCTTGAAAAAGACGGATAGGCCAAAATCAATGGCCTTAAGAGCAGAATGCTCTTTCTTATTAGCAAACAGAAAATTCTCAGGTTTCAAGTCTCTATGCATAACACCATTAGCATGACACATCCTTACAACCTCAGCTACAGTTCTTGCAACCCCAGCGGCAGCTCTTTCACTATAATGCCCTCTTGCTACAATCCTATCAAATAACTCCCCACCTTCACACAACTCCATAACCAGATGCACTGCTTCATTATCTTCGTACGTAGCTCTTAATTTAACAATATTTGAGTGATCAGGTAAGCTTGACATTATAGCAACTTCTCTTCTTACATCTTCGATGTCTACAGCTGTACGGAGCTTCTTCTTGGATATTGATTTGCATGCGAGAGCTTCTCGGGTTTCACGGTCGGTGCAAAGGTAAGTGACTCCGAATTCGCCCCGACCCAGTTCGCGGCCCAAGATGTATTTGTCGGATATGCGGGTTTTAGGGAAGAAGTCTTTGAGTACTCGGATCGGGGCGGGTGAATTTGAATACGGATTGGGTCTACGTTCTCGGGGCTTCTTTGGTTTTGTTTCAAGATCGGTTTTGGAAGCTTCTTCTGGTCTTATGCAAGCGTTGCAGTTACCCATGGTTGCTCCGCCGCTAGAAGTGGTTGCCGGAGGTGGTTGCTGCGGTGGAGGAAGAGGTCATGGCACGGGGAAGACTGCTATTTTTGAAGATTTTTGTGAGAGAGAGAAAACGCGGGGTCAGTTGGGGAGTAGTAGTTTTTGAATAAAGTCCATTTATTACACCAAATACTGATAATTATACTCCTATTTTAATATTGACCATCTTTTGGACTTTCTTTAAATTAGAAAAAGAAAAAAAAAAGGAGAGAATTTAATTTAAGAAAAAAGAAAATATCGGAGAAATAATCCTGCAATTTTTTTTAAGTTTCTATTATGTTGGGAGATCAAGGGAAGGAAGAAGAAAAAGACAATGAGAATTGGACACACATTTATAATGTGATTTTTTATGGATGGTCATTAGACTATTAACCTTGATGAAATATCATGTGTTAAGATGTATTCTGTTTTTTATTTTATTTTTATTTTTGCACTTCATAAAATTAATAAGAGAAGAGAAAAAGCTAATGTGATATCTTAACTATTTAAGCTTAATTGGGTAGTTCAATTCCTATGTCATGGCCTCATGGGGCTAATACTACTATGATTGTTGGCTAACTTCTTTATGAAAAAAAATGCTACTAATAAATACTTAGACGAAATTATTTAATGGAAAAGTAAGTTGGAAGGTTTTTCCCAACTGAAGAATGAAATAGAAATGATCTATACTTGCTCAACTCCAGAGTTGGTCAACCACAAATAGCAAATTCCCTCTAGAAGTTCATATCCACTACATAATTCAAAAGAAATCAAACATTAATATTTCCTCAATACGAATTAATACATTAGGGGTAACTTTTACCTCATTCCATAACGTGTACAAGAAGATGATGAGAAAATTGCAGTTTCGTTGTACTGTTTTTTTCTCCAAGCAAAGTGAAGATGATGGACTATAATTAACACAACCAGTCAATTATAATTTATTTGCCCTCTCTTTAGCTTTTTATGGATGAGTTTACCAAGTCTCCCTCTCTATCCCTATCTACACCTACCAAATGACTTTCATGATTAATTAAGGGACCATTCATATTTTCTCCAGAGACTAGACCTACTGGAAATTATAATACATTTTTTGTCTCAAAAAACAATAATAAAATTAAAATACAATAGTGTTTATCCGAAAAAACGGATAGAGTTGAATTTGTACGTAGTTCTAAGGATATGTGGTATAGCTTAATATAAATCGTAAGGATAAATAGAAATATCAAATATGGATTGCAAAGAATGCAAAATAAACAAGGTTGAAAAGAAGATAATTAAGATGAATCTATGTATGAAGCTTAAAGGAATAACTCTTCAATATAGGAATGTATGGTGCTTTAATTATTATGTAACCCAAGGAAAAAATTGTGCTTTACAGAAATGTAGTCATCCTCTTTATAGTGGAGGATCCTACTCTTAGATATAATTAAAAATACATAATGGGAGACCCACTACAAATCAGCTTTTCCATAATTCCTCTCACGATTCTCTCCTCTAGTGGGATTGCAACGACTCTTGTCTGTGAGCTCGATATCGACTCGAGTTTTCGGTCTTGACTCGAGCTCGATTCTGACTCGGATCCCTGTATTGATTCGGTGTCAGTGTTGATCGGTCTTTGAATCATAAGATCGATAACTTTACTTTGCCTCATAGTTCGACTTGGACTCACACTCGTTAATAACATCGAGCTCGAGTTCGAAGCTTAGTGGCCTGACTTCGGACCTCAACCTAAACCTATGAAGATGCTTCTACGATCCGATGTACTACTATTTAAATCATTTGGTACGAAGGACTAACCGATTTTTACCGTACACAAAAAGTCCCCTCATTTCTCGAGAAGGATGTAGCGAGAAACAACATGATTTCACAACGGTTCGATCAGATTATAAGATGACGTTCACATTGGGCTCGATCATGACGCACATAATAGTTGTCCCGACAGTTTAGTTTTTCAAGGCATTTAATGCATGTCAGATGGTGGTCGGCCACCGCTGATATTGAACCGCCATTGCTTTAATCTATAAATAGCCTTTCCTTCCACCATTTATCACTTTTACGTCTTCAATCTTCAAAAAAAAATGAAGTTTCCTTTCGTCTCTTTTCTGCAAAATTCTTCTTCTAAACCACCAAATCTTTGTCACCTTCTTTAAATTCAAAAATGTTGAAGACATCAAAAATCGTCCCCCAAAAAGAAAAAGCTTCTTCCTCCCAATCTGCCGCCGACAAAACACCGGTGGATCCATGGCCTAAGGAGTGCGTTCTGGCGGCGTGTGTTCTTATCTCCGATTTCAAACTCGATAAAGGTTCGCCAGTTCCTGGCCGATGTGAGCCTGTATCGAGATATATTTGTTCGATAACCGGGGGGTATATCGAGCAGATAAAAAAAGATCGTAATTGGGGGAACAAAGATGTGGTAGTGCCGTCTCCCAAAGAGGATATTACTACTCACGTGAAAGGGTTTTTAAGTGTGAAAACACCTTTTCACGTTAGGTCCTCTCGACCCTGTTATCATAGATTTTTGTCGTAAATACTTAATAATCCTAGGACAGATCCATCCTTCTTTTTGGCGAATCGTTATTTTGATCTGATACTTTGTGAACAAAATCGAGGGGATGCCATTCAATCTCGATCATCTCATCTGATTGTACCGTCCTCGCCTTTTTCGATGAGAGTTAATAAAACTTCAACGTCGAGATACCAAAGCTCTGTTCTCGAGCATAGACGAGGAAAAGGATCAAGGCTGGATGGGCAGGTTCGTTCGAGTAAGGACTTCGGACCTGATTCCGGCTGAAAAATGCATTTTCCCGAGGAGTGGAACATGAAGCGTAAGTGTAATTCTGTTGTTATCTCCTACTATTTTATCCTTTCATTTATTTTCTCATCGATATCCCCCTTTTTGTGATGCAGCAGTTCCCTGGATGCCCGGCGCAGTTTTTGATCTCAAGAACTGGGTACGGGATCTGGTTTCGACCTCCACATACGCCGAGCGCTCATGGCATGACTTGTCAAAGGGCCAACGGGAAGCCAAAAATCATGGTAAGCCCCTTTCTCATATTTTTTGGTAGTTCGAACAAGATGATTTCCATATACTTTAATAAAAATTTTCGTATGTAGATGTAGGCAAAGATGCGGTTTTGAGGCCCTCGTCCGTCGAGGGGAGGGCTTCGGCCTTTGTCCCAAATCTGGTGAAAGATAATAAGAGGAAAAGGGCCTTCGTTCCCGAAGATCCAAAAGCGAAGAAGAGGACGACTCGTAAGCCGAACAAGAATACTATTCCTTTGACCGTAGAATTGGTTCTGCGTCTAAGGGATGAAGACGACGAAGAAGACGAAAATGATAGGTCCGCGCTGGCGGCCCAAACGAAGAAGACCACCGACGTTCCACATGCAGCTGGATCGATTGTGGTTTATAAGGCTCCGCCTCGAACTGAGGATATATCGTAGAAAGGTTCGGACAGAGTCCTCGAGTTGTTGGAGATCGAAGATATTTTCCACCGAAGCCAACGGATGGGGGATATGTCAGAAGGGGCTCTTTATGAATCTCTTCGAACCGAAGAGAATGCTCCAAGTGATTCACTTGGGGCAGTAACAATCGAAGACTCACCCACCTTTCCTTCTTTTTTTGCAGGGGCGATTTGGGAAGCCCAAGCTTTGAGGGCCCTCAAACTAGACCGGCCTCATGATGCAGAGGATCCTTTTCGTGACCTGTTTACCAGTGTCGAGGACGTTGCCGGTACTAGTGATGCATCGGATTTTTTTCACGGAGTGCAGCAGGCTTTGAATCATGTAAGCCTTAAATTATTTTGTTGGCATTACCTTTATGTTTGCTTTTCTTTTCAAACTTCGTTTCTTCTTTCTTTGTAGGTCGCGGTAGTTCATTGAGAAGCATGTTCTCGGTCCCGAACCGAGCTGCGTCGATACGGGGCCGACCTTCAACGGGTTACGGAGGAGAGGAACTCCCTTAAACTCCTCTTAGGGCAAAGGTGGGAGGAAATAAAAGACCTCCGAGCTGAGTTGGCCAAGGCCCACCAAGATCAGACCGATCTGTCTGAGCAGGTAATGATATTTTAAAAGCCTATGGGCTCGATACCGGAACGATGGCTAATTTTTTGGTCTCACAGTTGCAGCAAAAAATTGAGATGATCGGAAAACTCCGTGAGGAGGTCGATGTGATAAAAAGCGGAGTGTTTGAAGTGGAAAAAAGGTATGGACCGCTTTGCTGCAGAGAAAGAAGCTGCTCGAGCCCAATTATCATCGGCCAAAAACCAACTTTAATGTATGAAGGAGAAAGGCTCGGTTCAAGCAAGAAGAATAGAGGAGCTCGAGGATCGGTTGGCCTCTGAATTTTCCAAGGGCGAATCTAACTCCGAAAAGGAAAAGGTCGATGCGGATGCACTCGTGGTCGTCTATCGGGCCGATGCTAAAGCTGCCCAGGTCCAAGCAAGAGAGGTAGCCGAGAACACCGATACTCGAGCACAATGGGTCGCGGAACTTGCTAAGTGTCGATCTCGGAGGGAGACCCTCGAGGAGATTCATGCTCGAGGTTTCGATCTAGCTGAAGAGATAAAAAGGGCTAAAGAACTCGAAGCCGATGTTGAAGACTTGGCTCCTGATGATGAAGATGATGATAATGATGGTGATGATGGGAGTAAGAGTGGGTCCGATAACGAGGGGGATCCCGGTGGAGAAGAGACCGCTCCCGGAGATAACCAAGAAACTTAGCCCTTAGTTTCTATGTTGCAATCAATCATGTAAACAATCTTGAATATATATATGAATATCTTTTTCTTTTACCGACTTGCTCTGCGTTGTTTCCTGCCTTGTGAAGATTTTATTCATGCCTTATGAATGTTTTCATAAGGATTTAGGCAATTTGATCGAATTTGGACTTTGTAGCCTTTATAACCGAGTGAGCGTTTACTCAAACTTGAAATAAGGTAGCCCATAGGCTTAGTAGTTGAGTTGAGTGATTATTTGAACTTGAAGTAATACAGCCCGTAGGCTTATTAGTCGATTGAGTGCTTGCTTGAACTCGAAATAAAAGTAGCCTGTAGGCTTAGTAGTCGAGTAAATGATTCGAACTCGAAGTAATGTAACCCGTAGGCATAATGGTCGAGTGAGTGCTTACTCGAACTCAAAATAAAAGTAGCCCGTAGGCTTATTAGTCGAGTGAATGATTCGAACTCGAAGTAGTGTAGCCCGTAGGCATAATGGTCGAGTGAGTGCTTGCTCGAACTCGAAATAAAAGTAGCCTATAGGCTTAGTAGTCGAGTGAATGTTTCGAAGTCGAAGTAATGTAGCTCGTAGGCATAATAGTCGAGGGAGTGCTTGCTCGAACTCGAAATAAAAGTAACCCGTAGGCTTATTAATCGAGTGAATGTTTCAAACTCGAAGTAATGTAGCCCGTAGGTGTAATGGTCGAGTGAGTGCTTGCTCGAACTTGAGATAAAAGTAGCCTGTAGGCTTAGTAGTCGAGTGAATGATTCGAACTCGAAGTAATATAGCCCGTAGGCATAATGGTCGAGTGAGTGCTTGCTCAAACTCAAAATAAAAGTAGCATGTAGGCTAATTAGTCGAGTGAATGATTCAAACTCGAAGTAGTGTAGCCCGTAGGCGTAATGGTCGAGTGAGTGCTTGCTCGAACTCGAAATAACAGTAGCCCGTAGGCTTAGTAGTCGAGTGAATGTTTCGAACTCGAAGTAATGTAGCTCGTAGGCGTAATGGTCGAGTGAGTGCTTGCTCGAACTCAAAATAAAAGTAACCTGTAGGCTTATTAATCGAGTGAATGTTTCAAACTCAAAGTAATGTAGCCCGTAGGCGTAATGGTCGAGTGAGTGCTTGCTCGAACTTGAGATAAAAGTAGCCTGTAGGCTTAGTAGTCGAGTGAATGATTCGAACTCGAAGTAATATAGCCCGTAGGCGTAATGGTCGAGTGAGTGCTTGATCGGACTCGGAGATTTATCTTAATCCTGTTTTCATAATAAATCTCGAAATAGAGGAATTCTTCTTGGATATAAGATATCGGTGAAGAAAAAAACTTTCTTTGCAAGTCATTATACATGCGTTCACTTTCTTTGTAAGTCATTATACATGTGTTCACTTTCTTTGCAAGTCATGTGTTCATGTTTTGCGTCAGGGCTCGAGCAAACTACATGAGCATGGTTCGTTTTGACCATTTGGCTCTTACAACTTTTCCTATTGGAACCCTATTGTTACGAAGTAACTTTCTTGCATCAGAACTTGATATATTTGAGGGCTAATGCCCCCCAGTATTCGAGGTCGATTGTAAAGAGGCCTCGAATATTGTCGAGTTGTTTCTAAGTTTAGCACGATCGATGGTTGCCTCATTGAAAACCTTGTCGAAAAACCCATTTGGGATAAAAACCGGTCTAAGGGAAAAAGAGTGCAACGCGCACTTTCAGACCTAGGGCTTCGTATTGAAGGATCCATCCTTGCTCCTGATCAGGCTTCTGCAAGGGTTAGTTTTGAAATATAAATGAATATGGGAGGGTCACACCTTAGCAGTAGTATCATTTTAGGTGCGACACATTCCAATTGCTTGATAGTTGTGTGTCGTTTATAATACCGAGCTTGTATGAACCTTTTCCAACGTTTTCGAGAACCTGATACGGTCCTTCCCAGTTCGGTCCTAGTTTACATTCGTTTGGATTTCGGGTACTGAGGGTGACTTTCCTTAGTACTAAGTCCCCAGGTTTAAAATGGCGAAGCTTGGTTCTTCGATTATAGTATCTTTTGATTCGCTGCTTTTGGGCGGCCAATTGGACGAGAGCAACTTCTCTTTTTTCATTCGATAATTCGAGGCTAGTGTTCATAGCCTCGTTATTAGACTCTTCTGTTGTATATCGAAACCTGGCACTAGGCTCCCCAATTTGGCTGGAATCAAGGCTTCAGAGCCATATACTAAGGAGAATGGGTTTGCCCCCGTACTAGATTTTGATGTTGTTCGATATGCCCAAAGAACTTCGGGTAGGATTTCTCTCCACTTTCCCTTAGCGTCGTTCAGCCTCTTCTTCAGGTTTTGAATGATAGTTTTATTCGTTGATTCGGCCTATCCGTTCCCACTAGGGTGATACGGTGTTGATAATATCCTTTTTATTTTGTGGTCTTCGAAGAATTTCGTCACTTTGATGCCGACAAAATGTTTCCCATTGTCACACACTATTTCGGCGGGTATCCCGAATCGACATACGATATGTTCCCAGATAAAGTCTATAACCTCTTTCTATCTTACTTTCACGAACTCATGTGCTTCAACCCATATAGGGAAATAGTCAGTCATAAATAAAATGAACTTAGCTTTACCTGGAGCCGATGGGAGAGGGTCGACGATATCCATTTCCCATTTCATGAATGGCCATGGGGATAGGACTGAGTGCAGTTGCTCTCCGGGCCGATGGATCATTGGTGCAAACCTTTGGCATATGTCATATTTTCGAACAAACTCCTTTGCATCTTTGTCCATATCGATCCAATAATACCCTTCCCTGATTATTTTTCGGACTAATGAATAGGCACCGGAGTGATTTCCACAAGTGCCCTCGCGCACCTCACGTAGGACGTAGTCAGTGTCTCCAGAACCTAAGCATACTGCCAATGGTCCATCGAATGTCCTTCGGTATAACATTTCGTCTGCAGTTAATGGGAATCGAGCGGCTTTAGTTCGTAGGGCCCTCAAATTTTTAGGGTCTGATGGGAGCTTTCTATTCTTTAAGTATTCAATATACTTATTCCTCCAATCACAGGTTAAGCTTGTAGAATTTATCTCGGCATGACCTTCTTCGATAATGGATATCGAGAGCTGAACGACAGTCCCCGAGCTTATCTCGCCTTCCTCGACCGATGATCCCAAATTTGTAAGTGCATCGGCCTCGCTGTTTTGCTCTCGTGGAACATGCTGTAAAGTCCATTCTTTGAAATGGTGCAAAGTGACTTGCAGTTTGTCCAAATACCTTTGCATTCTATCTTCTCAAACTTCGAAGGTTTTGTTTACTTGATTTACCACCAGCAAAGAGCCACACTTGGCTTCAATGACTTCTGCTCCCAAGCTTTTAGCCAGCTCGAGACCTGCAATCATGGCCTCATATTCGGCCTCATTATTAGTCAACCTGGTAGTTTTAATAGATTGCCTAATAGTGATACTCGTGGGTGGCTTCAAAACGATGCCTAGCCCGGACCCCTTCACGTTCGAAGCCCCGTCCGTAAAAAGGGTCCATATCCCCGATAACGTACCTGATTTCAATAAGAGATCTTTTTTAATTTCGGGTATGAGGGTCGGCATGAAATCGGCCACGAAGTCTGCTAAAATTTGAGACATGATGGTCGTACGGGGTTGATATTTGATATCGTACCCACTGAGTTCGACGGCCCATTTGGCCAATCGGCCTAATAGTTCGGGCTTGTACAAAATATTACGGAATGGGTAAGTGGTCAATACGCATATGGGATGACAATGAAAGTATGGTCTTAATTTTCTAGAGGAGCTTATTAGTGCAAGTGCCAATTTTTCTAAGTGTGGATATCTAATTTCTGCTTCTCCTAAGGTTCGACTTACATAATAGACAGGAAATTGCGTACCTTGCTCTTATCAAACTAGGACACCGCTTGCCACGATTTTCGATACTGCCAAGTACAAGCAAAGTTTTTCATCTGTTTTTGGAGTATGAAGCAATGGTAGGCTCGATAGATATCATTTTAATTCCTCTAATGCCTGTTGGCATTCCGGGTTCCAAGCAAAATCATTCTTCTTTTTGCGTAGAGAGAAAACTGTGTGACTTCGATCTGACGACCTTGAAATGAATCGGCTCAAGGCTACAATCCATCCCATTAGCCTCTGCACGGCTTTTACGCTGTCCACGATGGTGATGTCTTCGATGGCCTTGATTTTATCGGGGTTAATCTCGATCCATCGATTTGACACCATGAAACCGAGGAACTTGCCCAAACCGACCACAAAAGCACATTTCTCGGGGTTTGAACTTCATGTTGTATTTTCTTAAAATCTCGAATGTTTCCTGCAAATGGGCCAAAGGTCCTCTACGCGCAGGGATTTAACGAGCATGACATCAATATAAACTTTCATTGATTTACCTATTTATTACTCGGACATTTTGTTTACTAGGTGTTGGTAAGTAGCTCCTGCATTTTTTAACCCGAAGGGCATCATATTAGAACAATAGGTTCCATACTTGGTGACAAATGAAGTATTTTCGTGGTTTTCCGGGTTCATTTGGATTTGATTATACCCGAAATAGGTATCAAGAAAAGTAAGGATCTCGTGGCCGGTCGTGGCATAGATCGTGCGATCGATGTTAGGTAGTATAAAAGAATCTTTGGGACATGCCCTGTTTAAATCCTTTTAATCTACACACATTCTAAGTTCGTTCCCTTTTTTAGGGACTACAACTACATTGGCTAACCATTCGGGATATTTCACCTCCAGAATGGACCCTATTATGAGAAGTTTAGTTACCTCGTCCTTTATGAATGCGTGCTTTACCTTGGATTGGGGCCTTCTTTTTTGCTTTATTAGTTGGAACCTAGGGTCCAGGCTTAGCCTATACGTCGTTATATCCAGTGGGATCCTTGTTATATCTAAATGGGACCAAGCAAAATAATCCATGTTATCGATAAGAAATTGAATAAGCATGTTCCTGAGTTCGAGGGTTAATCTCGTTCTGAGGTATACCTTTCATTCGGGCAAATGCTAGATTAGTATGACTTGCTCCAACTCTTCAATCGTTGATTGGGTGGCATCGGAATCATCGGTAAACACGAAGGATCGAGGGATCCTTTGATCATCATCTCCATCGATCTTCTGATTTTCTGGTTGGGTTAAAGTTGATGTCTATGATTGCTATTTGGCATCTTGTTCCCCTTTCAAGATCGACCCCTTTATTGGCAAAGGCGAGGATATTGGATTCGCTTCCTCGATGGCAAACATTTCTCTTGCGGCTGGTTGTTCTCCGTACACTATTTTGACCCCCCTCGATGTTGGGAATTTAAGAACCTGGTGTAGGTTCGAAGGTACAACTCTCATGTTATGGATCCATGGCCTTCCAAAAAGGGCGTTGTACCTCATGTCGCCTTCAATTACGTGGAACTTCATTTCCTGGATGGTCCCTGCCACGTTTATCGGCAGAATTATCTCGCCTCTGGTGGTTTCACATACCATATTGAATTCGTTTAGAACCAGGGTTGCAGGTACGACATGGTCCTGTAAACCGAGTTGTTCTACAACATTCGATCTAATGATGTTGGTCGAGCTAATGATATTGGTACGACAAGAGTGAGTTACTCTAGTGGTGAGCACCCTCCACTTTCAACCAAGAGGTTGTGAGTTCGAGTCACCCTAAGAGCAAGGTGGGGAGTTCTTAGAGGGAGGGAGCCGAGGGTTTATCGAAAGCAGCCTCTCTACCCCTGGGTAGTGGTAAGGTCTGCGTACACACTACTCTCCCCAGACCCCACTAGTGGGATTATACTGGGTTGTTGTTGTTGTTGTTGTTGTTGCATACATTGGTCGAGCTACCTGGATCAATTAACACATGTTTAACTTTAGTTTTATTCATAAGTACGGATATTACCAGTGCATCGTTATGAGGTTGTATGACTCCTTCTGTATCATCATCATTGAAAGACAAAGTTCTATGGGTGCGTAATCCTGAGTTCGAGATCGCTTTTCTCTCATAATCAATGTCTTAGTGCGTTTAAGCACCGGCCCTTGAGGGGTATCGACGCCGCTGATGATCATGTGGATGATGTGTTGTGGTTCTTCTTGTTCGTTTTGCTTGCCGAAATCCCTATTTTTGAAATGGTTCTTCGCCTTGTCGCTTAAAAACTCTCGAAGGCGCCCGTTATTGAATAACCGGGCTACCTCCTCTCTTAGTTGTCTCCAATCTTCCGTTATATGGCCATGGGTGCCATGATACTTACACATTTGATTGGGTTTCCTTTGGGCGGGATCGGTCTGCATGGGTCGAGTCCATTTAGTGTCTTTGATGCATCCGATAGCCGACACGATGGATGATGCATCAATGTTGAAGTTATACTCTGATAGCTGAGGTGCTTCATTAGATCCGGTAAGCCTGTCAAACCCACTTCTGTCTATCAGCCCCCGAGACCCTTGAACTCGATCACTTCTCATGTTGTTTTGTCCGGGGTTATGTCTTGATTCATTGATTCTATGGTTTCCACTATACTGTCAGTAACGGTCCCTGATCGGACCTTGTTCTCGATTGATATCCCTTCGAGCAGCATGTTCAGCCCCCAATTGATACCGATTGATATCCCTTCGAGCACCCACTTCTGTATGTCAGCCCCCGAGACCCTTGAACTCGATCACTTCTCATATTGGTACCGATTATGCAGGACGTCCTAAGTTACAGATGGGTACTCGATCAGGTTGTGCTTCAACCGCCGTGATGTCTTCGAACTTCGTTCGTTCAAACCTTGAGTGAAAGCTTGAACAACCCAATTGTCTGTGACTGGTGGCAGATCTATTCGTTCTATTTGAAAACGAAATACGAACTCCCTTAGCATCTCATTATCCTTTTGTCTTACCTTGAAAAGGTCTGATTTCCTCATTGCGACCTTTATGGCCTCGACATGTGACTTTCCGAAAGAATCTACTAACATGGCAAATGAGTCGATGGAATTCGGTGGTAGGTTGTGATACCAAATCATTGCTCCCTTCGAGAGGGTCTCTCCGAATTTTTTTAACAACGCAGATTTGATTTCATTGTCCTCTAAATCATTGCCCTTGATGGCACACGTGTAAGAGGTGACGTGTTCGTTGGGGTCGGTCGTTCCGTTATATTTGGAAATTTCGGGCATACGGAATTTTTTGGGAATTGGTTTTGGGGTTGCGCTCGAGGGAAAAGGCTTTTGCACGAATTTTTTGGAATCCAACCCTTTTATCATTGGTGGAGCCCCCAGGATCTGATCGACCCTGGAGTTATACGTTTCTACTTTTTTTATCGTTGGCTTCGACTCACTTTATGAGCTCCTCGAGTATTTTAGCAATTTCAGAAGTAGTCCTCGATTCTTGCTCATTTGACCTCACTATGGCTGGCTCCGTTATGTGGGCAAATTCTCGAGGTAGACTGGGATATGGACTGCTCGGTAGCTGGGTTTGGCTCTGCAACTGAGCTATCGCTACCTGTTGGGCTTGCAATATTTCAAAAATCATACGTAAGCTGACGCCGTTTTCCTCAATGTTATGGGTGTCTCGGGCTGTAGATCGAGCACCACCATGAATGCCGTGTTCAGGTTTAGAACGTTGGTTTGCCTCAAGGGCCATATGCGAATTAACGTCTAGTGGTACTTCGACTCGAGCTTCAACATCGACAAGCGGCTTTCCAGCCCTGGGCGTCAAGTAGTTGGTTTCATCTTGAAGGCAGGCTTCGTTGTCGATAGGTAAAGCCATTGATCAAGGGTTTGTCTTTGCTAATCCGAAGTCAAAGATACTCTCGAAAGACAAGCGTAAAACGGTGTGTGTTGTAGGTTTGTATCAAATAACCACTGTTATCCTTAGCTCCACGGTGGGTGCCAAACTGTTTACCCGAAAAAATGAATAGAGTTGAATTTGTACGTAGTTCTAAGGATATGTGCTATAGCTTAATAAAAATCGTAAGGATAAATAGAAATCTTAAATACGGATACCAAATAAAAAAAGGTTAGAAAGAAGATGATTTTTAGGACTAAGCAAGATGAATTTATGTATGAAGCTTAAAGGAATAACTCTTCAATATAGGAACGTATGGTGCTTTAATTACAATGTAAGCCAAGGAAAAAACTGTGCTTTACAGAAATGTAGCCATCCTCTTTATAGTGGAGGATCCTACTCTTAGATATAATTAAAAATACATAGTGGGAGACCCACGATAAATTATCTTTTCCATAATTCCTGCCAGGATTCTCTCCTCTAGTGGGACTGCAATGGCTCTTGTCTGTGAGCTCGATATCGACTCGAGTTTTCAATCTTGACTCGAGCTCTTGATCTTGACTCGAGCTCGATTCTGATTCGGATTCCTGTATTGATTCGGTGTCAGTGTTGGTCGGTCTTTGAATCATAAGCTCGATAACTTTACTTTGCCTCATAGTTCGACTTGGACTCGGACTCGATAATAACATCGAGCTCGACATTGATCGGTCCTTCGGGTTCGAAACTTGGTGGTCTGACTTCGGACCTCAACCCGAAACTATGAAGCTGCTTCTTCGATACGATGTATTACTATTTAAACCAGTTGATACGAAGGACTAACCGATTTTTACCGTACACAAATAGTCAAGCTATCTAATTCTTTTACTATGTAGGAAATGTAGTAAAAAGTACTATACACCACAATAATCATAATCTCATATCTCATATATAAATGAAATACAAAGAGCCTTAACGAGAAAATTAGGGGGAGAGAGTCAAGAGATATGTAGATGACTGTTCAATAAACAACTACCAATTGGTAGGTGCCACCTTTTTTTATTTAATATTAGTTCCTATATTTGCATGGACCTAAGTCATGATTTTGGTGTACTAGGTCATAGGTGGATTGGGTGCTTTTTAAGAATTAAAAATGAAATTCAAGGGTTGAGATTAATTTGTTATACCAGTATTAGATGAAGTTGTTGAACAATTTCATTGTTGATGGCACATCAAGTCCTAAAACACTACCATCAAATTAAACTTATTGGATTGGGAGAAAAACATGATTAGATTAAGATAAATTTGTAAAAATCATAATGGATTCTTTTCAACTCCAACCTTTACTCCTGATGTAAGCTAAATTTCTGAATTTATTATCCTTCTATATTAATTATTCATTTTAAGTGATATTTTTTTTTATAAAGAATACATGTCATATATTTATTAATGTGACTTTAACGTTGGATGCAATAAAAAAAATTATTAAATAAATGACCTTGATCACCCTAGTTACTTAATCTATTTACTTTTTATGTTTTATTAGGATTTGAAAATGTCAACCACGTGTAGCTAGCGAAAAAGAGTGTCGACCAGAGTGTTGGTCCTGAATATACACACACACAACATACTTCATTAACAAATACTAGTAACATATATGATATGCGAATGTTAAGTGGAATTAAAGAATCAACTAACGAGAACCTTGGCGTAAGTAGTAAAGTTGATGTCATGTGGCCAAGAGATCACGAGTTCAAGCTGTGAAAACAGCCTCTCGCAGAAATACAGAATAAGATTGCGTACAATAGACCCTTGTGATCCGGTCTTTCCCCGAATCCTGCGCATAGCGGGAGCTTAGTGCACCTGATTACTTTTTTTTTTCTCAATTTTTTGCAAGGTGGCCTGAAACTGCCAATTATAAATGGGATAGGTGACAAAAACAATAGATATAATGATATATACATCGACATAATTAGGCAGGTAAACGGTCTCTATATTTGGATAGAGACCATTTGACCAAATGTCATTCTTGCTTTAACAAGTCAAAATATGGAAACTAGTTGGCTGTAGAATTCCGAAATTTCTCCAAAATAATTCTGCGCTAACGTAGACTAATCACTTTGACTGCCAAGGCAAATGAGTTTCCCCTACCTCTGTACAGCTCGGAAGAAAAGACTTCACAAACGCCTCGTATTTCTAGTCTAAAGTTATCATTATATTTTTGAATTTAAGTATCATCAGTTTATAGCGTAAAACATCATTCGTGTGAAGAACGTAAAAAAGAAAGATACATCTTGTCATCAGTGATATGTTTACATTTTACTATGAAAATGATCTTGGTAATATTTAAGTCCTGAATCTTGTACAGATTTTTGTGCTAATGGAATGGTTAGATGATTTGAGATTGACATGAGGCATCAGAAACTTGTTTAAATTCTTACTGTTGCTATGGTTAATTCGACAATAACATAAAACAAAGTTTCTTATTATCGAATGCTTGGTTACATCGATGTTGTGACGAAGAACTTGGGTCCCATTATAGAAGCTAGCAATTGCATTTCGTAGATTAAGTCATCCAACAGTAAAGTCCTGAAACAATTAATTTGGTTGGTCTAAGGATTTCCCTGAATTTCATTTTTGCTATGATCATAATTAAACAAATAAATTTTCAAATAAAGAATATATCCATCTAGCTAGGAGGAATTTTCTCAGCGTATAATTCGATTAATATTGAGTTGAAATTCACTAAGATTCTTAATGATGAGAAAGGGACATCTTACTATATTATTATTAATTAAAGTGTGTGGAAGTAGGTGTGGCCGGATAAAGTCAAGAAAGCAGTTTAATTTGTTGCGTCCAGAATTGAAAAGCACCAATTCCTGCCTTTGTTACACACATTTAAAAGTCATGATAAAGTGAGGTATCTCTAAATTGTCCAGCGGGAGAGATAGTATGTGTTGAGAGTCGGATGCACTGTGTTACGAACAGGTTTAATTGAACTCATAATTTTTGATGCGGAATAAAAATATATATGTAAAAATTTATTAAAATTATAAAAATACTAGATATGAACCCGTAACTTTTAAAACATAATGGATTCAATGGTAAAAAAATTAAAAATTGAACCTACAGAATTTAAATTATGAATCTATGTATGTGTATCACACTGAAATTGACACAGTCTAACAACTAATTTGCTCCCAAAAGAGAGACTATTTTACTATTTGTTGTAAATTACAAATTTATTACATATCAAACCCAAGCCAATAATTGAGGTCAGTTATATAAACCATATACATTTTGCTTCTTTTGAACATTTCTCATATCAATACTTAATGGTGTATATAAATTTAGTTCTCTAGTACTAGACATTTTCTACAGTCACTCATAAGTCATAACTCATAACCCTAAACAGACTAAATCATAGCAATAGAAATATTTTTTCCATATATACCGACCAATAGAATCAAACGCCTTCTAATAATTGCTGCACAGAAAATGTAAATATTTACGCCAAATTGGAATGTCAATATAATATATAAAAATGCAATGTTATTGCACCTCAATCTCAAATTTGATTAGGATATGTACGTAACTCAAACTTTAAAGGAAGTCGTGTTAGCCTAGAATAGAAAAACACCGAATAGGAAGCACTTTTCTACTAAATGAGCCATACATAATATAAATTTGGATTAGTTAGACAAGTGATTTCCAGCTATCATATGGTTATATTAGACTGAGAAAGTAAAAAGGTTTCTTCTAAGTTGTAACTAATTAACTAAAAAGACGGTATTCAACTATTCATTCAGCTGTCTATTCTCCCCAGTGACACAACAAAGGAAAGTACGTAAATGTTCCATGCAATTGAGGGGATGGTTGGGGATTGTATCATAAGTGCTGAAGCAGGAACTAATGATGGAAAATAACAGCTTTACATGGAGGGTATCTTTTTAACCTGGCATATATATATATATATATAGAGGGGGGGGGGGGAAGTAGTAATTGCATGTAGGCCAAACCAAAGGGGAAAAAGGAAGCAAAAGACCATGTTGGGAACATTATTATGTTGTTTGGTGTATGGTGGGATGTGAGAAGGGAAAAAAAAGCAAAAAGTGTTAAGCTTCCACAGCTCATCTCCTCACGCCAACTGAAAAAAGAAAGAAAAACAAAAGGAGGGGGAAAGAGGATGAACTGATTAACTTTTTCTTAGCCTTTCTAAAATCTGTTCTTTTTCTTTTCTTGGTTATGTTCTTAATATTCTTATCCTTTAGTTTCACAAACAGCAACGCACTTTAAATGCCTTGCATTTTAATTTGGCCATTCACGAAATGAGGCATTATGTGCATTTTATAAACATTTCTGCTCTGAGGATATTGGACAATAAGCAGATATATAGAAGATTATCTTAGCTAGAATATAAAGGATTTTAGTAATTTGAGTGCTAAATATTACTCCCTCCGTTTTAATTTAGATGAGGTAATTTGACTCGGCACGAAGTTAAAAAAAAAAAAAAATTTGAAATTTGTGGTCATAAAAGCTTAAGGGGTAAAAGCTTTGTGGGGTAATAACATTTGTGTGGTTATAAAAACTTCTCATTAAGGGTAAAATGGGTAAAATAAAGAGTTTAAAGTTGAATTATTTCCAAATTTAGAAATATGTTACTAAAAAGGAAAGTACATCATCTAATTTAAACTGAGGGAGTATCACTTATCGTCAAAGAATGATTTGTATCATATATTGTTAAAATTAGAGAAAATTTCAATTGTGTATTACTAAAATAGAGGCTATGTATTTTCATACTATATGATAAATGAATCGTACTAGTTCATGGGAGTATCACTTATCGTCAAAGAATGATTTGTATCATATATTGTTAAAATTAGAGAAAATTTCAATTGTGTATTACTAAAATAGAGGCTATGTATTTTCATACTATATGATAAATGAATCGTACTAGTTCATGTTGTACAATCAATCATCGCATGTGCTAGTAACTTCGTTGAGATCAACTTAAATTTGTAGGTCCATTATTATTCATTTACACAAAAGGAAAAAGAAAAAAGCGAAGAGTTGAATGTAATGATTCTCACCCTATTTTCTATTTTTCCCTTTCTTGCTTCCGCAGTCGTAACTCGTAAGAGCTGAAAAGTTCCAATTGCTTCCTATAACTTTATCGAAAAAACACTAAATATTAGGAGCCCATCAAAATGGCCCATGTAAACCTAAATGACCAAATTAAGCCCAAATCTGCATTTGCTGCTATGATATATGGCGAACAGCCCATTTAAAGCTTCATCATATAAATTAAAGCAGCCCAAGTTCTGAGGATTTTAAGTGGTCGTCTTTATCAAATCCTATTCCCTGTGTTGAAGATTTGATAGAATGCATCCATTACTTTTAGGCTGTTTCTTGTAGGGGAAAGGTAAAAGAATAAAGCAAAATATTCCTTATATTTTGCGACTTTTTTTCCTTTTCAGAAGTTCGGTAGTGTGGCTCCAGAATTGATGAGGATAAAATGACATTTAGTTGTGAACCAACCTGACTTGGTAAGGGATTATAGGTCGGTACTGTGGAACGAGGCTAATCAAGTTGGGACTATTGGACCAAGAGGTAAAGGCCCAATGATTAAACAACCAAATAGAACTCATCATCTTCCTTCTCGAGTGTCTGTATCCTCTCATCCCCATTCTTAGTCAGAGGCTCTGAGCTTTTCATCCCTTCTTTTCTATCCTTTGTATTTCAGTTTAGTATATCTAATTCCTGTAATAGTTTTGAGTTGAGTTGTAATTTTCTATCACTGTTGAAGTAATATAAGTGTTGAAAAACTGATTTGTTACATTGGTGCTTTCATCCATCGGACTCCAAAATTGACGATAACGATTCAGTGGCAACGGCAACCCAGAGAGCTGGCTCTTTCGAGCCGAGCGATACTTCACTTATCTTGGCTTCACCGAGAAGGATTGGTTACCTCTTCCTTCCTTTTACCTTGATGGTGAAGCTCTTAATTGGTTCAATTGGTTGTTTCGGAACAATCAATTTTTCGATTGGAAATATTTCAAGGCAAAATTTGCTTAGCATTTTCGACAAACCACCACACATCCGGTAGGGAGTCTAGCTTATTCCTCACAGGTTCGTTTTAACTACGTCAATTATATCCCTACAGTTTCACAATTAGTTAGAGTTGTCTCCTTTTCCTGCTCCGAGCCATTTTTCATCTGCGTTTGAATCTGGTTCGGACCATGTGTTCGATGAGTTGCTAGAGAAGTATGAAAATACGAATTAAACTTCCAGCTCAGAAGTTTCCTACTGGTCAAGGGCATGATGATTTAGGTGGAGTCGAACTAGGTGTTGCAAGTTGTGGTACTCTCAAATCTTCTTGTGCAACTTACAAGCTACCGGGGGAGTCTACAGAGGATTCATTGATGCGGCATTTTGGTGATGTTACTCCTCATATTGTGGAGCAATTAAATGCACTAGTGATACAATTTTTTATATGTGCTTACAGGAACTGCAACATTCTGGCTTTTTCTCTTGAAAGTGTCACTTTGTTGGATCAGATAACGAGGTCAAAGATAATTTTTTTTAAGGGTTTTACCACACTCTACACCTATTGTGAAGAGTGAAGAGGAAGATAGTGGTAAATTTATCAGCAAAAAGATAACAATATCTTTACATGGGATATTAGAATATTATGGTATTGCCATAGTTAAGGATCTAACATTAGTTCAAGTCACGTCCTTCATGGCATTACTAGTTGATTTACACTAATCTTGAGGTTGTGGCTCATGCTCAAATAGTTTGCAATGACTTGCCGAGAAGAAATTCTATTAGTTTGAAATTCTTGATATTTGATTTTGAACCCAAAGCACAAGAAGAGGATGCTACTGGACTCTTTCACCAACTGGTGACAGTTGGTGTGTTTCTCACCAATTCTATAATCGACGTGAAGGTCAGTGCTTGCTCATTGTTGTCTGGCTCCAAGTTAGAGAATATGTTGTATGGATATTCTATCAATACCCAGATTACATACGACATACGTATTGGTAACATAATTTGCAGCATACCTCTCAAAAGTGGTATTCCAGATTGTGTAGATGAAACGTCTAAGAGAGCTACTGGAATTAGAAATATAGCTGCAACAGTCTATGAATATTTCTTCTATCTGAAACTTGGAGAATGTAGTTGCATTTTTAGTCTACAAATAGTCATTAACCTACAAATGAGCTGATCCACGAGAGTTAGCAAAAGCACATGCCTGGCTGTAGTTCTACAGAAGCTCAAAATTAAAGCACTACATTGACTCTACAGTATGGTGGTAAGTTTAGCAATTCGAGGGACTCCAAGTTTCTTGTTATTTATTGAAAATTAATTTGGTTGTTGATATTGGGAAGATTGACCAATTCAAAGAATCCTTACTTCATGAATCCTCTGCCTCATGCTTCCATTTTGAGAAAGCAATTTATAGGAATTGACTATAACTACAAAGTTTTCCATCGATACAGTTGGTGGCCTCATCTAGGACTTATTGTCTGCACGCAACATGATGCTCACAAGCTTTTCATTTCTAAATTGCCAAAGATCCATACTAAAGAACATAGAGCTTTTACATTGTAACACTTATAGTACTTTTCTTGAGTTGCATGATAAAGAGTTAAGGGTGGCAAGTGGGACGGGCCCCAAACGGGCAGGTTTCGCGGGCCTCGGTCCCTAAATAAACGGGCTAAACGGTCCCGGGCTAAACGTGCTTTTTGTAGGAACCAGCCCGGGACCGGGCCCACTAACTCATGGTCCCGAACTAAACGGGTCGGGGTCGCGGTCCAAACAAGCTAAATGGGCCCAACGGCTAAGCAATAATTTTTTTTATTAAATAGAACTTAGAAACAAAAAGATATTAAAAAAATATGGTAATTCCGTTTAATTTTATTATAGAATTATGACCTAATTTTTTTAATTCAAGATCAATTTCCTCATCATCATTTTCATCAATAGTATTATAATTATTACAATAGAGAGCATTCATTAATTCATGGTTTAAAAATTCACCGGGTGTAATATTTTGGCAAAATTCAGTGTCGCTAAATTGTACTCCCTCCGTTTCATTCTATGTGAACCTATTTTCTTTTTGGTCCGTTCCAAAAAGAATGACCCCTTTTATAATTTGAAAATAATTTAGCTTAAACTTTCAATTCTACCCTTAATGAGAAATTTTTATAACCACACAAATACTCTGGACCCCTTTTGATTTATTTAGGATCATAAATTCCAAAAGTCTTCATTTTTTCTTAAACTGTGTGCCCAGTCAAACAGGTTCACATAAATTAGAACAGAGGAAGACTACGGTGTTTGGTTCGGGGAGCCGGGGGCAGGGGAGGAGGAACAACAGTACCGCTAGATTCGCCAATCTTGGATTTTCTCTTATTCTTACTTTTACCAAAAATATTTCTTAAGGAATACATCTTAATTAATCAAGTAATAGCAACTAAATAAAATAAACAAAACTTTAATATTAAGACTTAAGAGTTGGAACGAGTTTACTGAATTGACGAACAATTTGTTGAAAATTGATTATTGTTGAAGACTTGAAGACACCAATTTACCAACTTCACAATTTTATCACAAATTGTAACAACCTCAATATTTTTTGACTGCTTTTTCGAATATAGTAAGCAATAGTAGCAACCTCACAATTTTTTCACTATTTTTTTTTTGATAAAGTAAACAATTGTAGCAAGTATAGAAGAAAATTAAAGAGAGATTTTGATAGATTGATATTGATTTTGTAAGAAAAATAAAAGAATAAGGGGGTATTTATAGTAGAAAATAGGAAAAAAGCGTAATAATAAAAAGTTTGGGGTTAAATTAGTTAAAGGGTTAAATGGCTATTTTTTAAACACCCAACAACTACTTTTTAAGCAGCCAACAACTACTTTTTTCAAAAGCCAAAAGGCTCTTTTTTTGTTTAAATATATCCGTTGGGCCTGTTTGGCCCACCAAGGGACCTGTCCAGTCCGGTCCCGGTCCCTTAGCGGGCCAAGTCCTAACAGTTCTGTAACGACTCGGCCTGTCGTTTTAAGAGTAGCAGTCCCAAACCCCTATTTATTACTCCCTCTACTTCACTTTGTGGTTATGTAATTTGTCGGGGGAATTTGTTTTTGGTTTCGGAGTGTAATGGGACACATAGTACCTAAAATAGAAGTTTAAGTCGTAGGAATCGATCGTAGTTTGAATGAAGTGAAGACGACCCCGGAATGGGTTTTTGACGGTTCTTATAGCTCCGTAGGGTAATTTTGGTCTTAGAAGAATGTTCGGATATTGAATTGGAGGCCCGTAGGTCATTTTAGCGTCTATTGGCGAAAGTTCAAAAATTTAATGATTTTTGGAAAGTTTGACCGGGAGTGAACTTTTTGATATCGAGATCGGATTTTAATTCCGGAAGTTGGAGTAGGTCCGTAATGTCAATTATGACTTGTGTGCTAAATTTAAGGTCAATCGGACTTGATTTGATAGGTTTCGGCGTCGGACGTATAAGTTTAAAATTTTAAAGTTCATTAGGCTTGAATTGATGCACAATTCGTATTTTTAGCGTTGTTTGATGTGATTTAAAGGCTCGACTAAGTATGTATGATGTTTTAGTACTTGTTGGTAAGTTTGGTTGAGGTCCCGGGGGCCTCGGATGGATTCAGTATGGTTATTGGATCAAATTTGGAGTTGTGAGAATGGCTAAAGGCACCAGATCTGGTGTAATCACACCTGTGCGAGCCCGCAGAAGCGGTACGTTGATCGCATAAGAGGCTGGAGCAGTGTGGACAGAGGTCGCAGATGTGAGGAAAATTCTGCATTTGCGAGATCGCAGATGTGAAGGAGGCAACGTAGAAGCGGAAGGAACCTGGCAAGGGGAGTTCCGTAGAAGCGACCTTTGTCTCGCATAAGCGGATTTAGGACCACGGATGTAAGGCCCCGTAAATTTTATAAAGGAATTTAAGATTTTGTGGTGCCGAGGTACGCTTACGTGTTTGATCCGCGGCTCAAACCTTTTGGGTTGAACAATGCGTTGGGGAGTTGAAGAAAATCTTCGGAAGCGTAGGGCATTTTTGCTGTTCATTTTGCAGTCGCAGAATTGATCTGCGGACCGCAAATCTGTCGCGAATTGAAGCAGAGAGATTGTTGAATTTGAAGGTCATTTTTGTGGTCCATTATGCGATCACGTATGCACTTCGCGGACCACATTTCAGTCGCAGACTTGGCATGAGGAAATCTGGAATATGATTCTGCGGTCCAGTCTGCGATCGCAGAACAAGTCTGCGGACCGTAGAACTGTCGCAGACTGGGTCAGGCGAGTCCAGTTTTTAGCCATCATTTTCGCGGCCATTATGCGGGCCGCATATCGATTATGCGGCACGATTCGCGATCGCATACCCGATTTCGGCAAGTTTAAGTTTTGAAAATTTTACCCGATTCTATTTTTATAAAAAGGCTTTGGGGGTCATTTTTAAGGGTTTCATCTGATATTTTTATAGAGAGGTGAGAGTATCTTAGAGAGAGAAAGAGAAGACCTAGTCATTTTGTTCATCAATTCTTGTTCAAGGCTTGAAGATTTCACTAGGATCTTGCTAGGGCTTCAAAGAGATAAGAATTCCTTTTCCCAATTCTTCAATTTTGAGTAAACGATGGGTGATTGGGAGTATGATTCTTGGGTGTGAGAGTATTATGTATACATGCATGTACCAATAAGTTTTGTGGGAAGATTTTTGAGCGCAAATATTTAAAGATTGGGTTGTGGAATTAAGGAAATCTTGTAAAAGAACCTTATAGCCAAATTTGCACACCTAGTGTTTGATAAAATGCTCAAATTAGCTGAAACCATGAATATCTTCCTAATTTGTATTCAATTTTGTTATGTCCCAAAATAGATTGGAATTGCTAGGATTTTCGGAATGTTGTAGTAATTTAAGGAAAGCTCAAATCGAGGTATGTTGGCTAAACTCCTCTCTTAAAAATTGAATCCCACAGTATTCGTGTAATTTATGCGAGTGCCGAGTTATTCATTATAAAATTGGCTATTCTGTATAAGCTTGTGTTGAAAAATATATGATCAATATGTGTCCCAAATGCTTTTATCGTGTTATGTTATCATTTGAGAATGTGTTCAAAGTATGGGTTGTGCATTAAAAATATTTCGACTTCAAGTCAAGTTCAAACGAAGGCTATTATGTCAAATTTTGTGAAAAATCTCTATGTGCTTAACTCTTAATTGCTCACATGTGTAATGAAAACCTTTATTTGAAATGCCTTGTTATTGATGATGATGATGATGTTTGAAAGTGAAAAAGGTGAGTATGAAATACTAAATACGGCCGACGTACCAAGAATAATTTTATAATTATGGCCAATAGTGCCAATGAGATGAAAGAATGTGCGAAACATTATGAGATGAGTTTTGACTCCTTTATATAATAATATCATTAATGTCCTATGATCACCCGTGACTAGTACAAGTAAGTGGTAGTATGAATATGAACTGTGGTCGTTGCCAAAACAAAAATCATGAACTTAGTTAGTGACCCAAGATGACAAAAAGGTATATAATGAGGTGTATTGTATATGTGATCCTGTGGACGGTCTATGAAACGCATAGGTATATTGTGTTATGAATCCTATGGATGGTCTATAAAACGCATAGGTATATTATACTATGAATCCTTTGGACGGTCTATGAAACGCATAGGTATATTTTCTTATGAATCCTATGGACGATCTGTGAAACACATAGGTATATTGTGTTATGAATCCTATAGACGGTCTATGAAACGCATAGGTATATTGTGTATGGAATCCTATGGACGGTCTATGAAATGCATAGGCATATTGTGTTATGAATCCTATGGACGGTCTATGAAACGCATAGGTATATTGTGTTATGAATCCTATGGACGGTCTATGAAATGCATAGGTATATTGTATATGGAATCCTATGGACGGTCTATGAAACGCATATGTATATTGTGTTATGAATCCTATGGATGGTCTATGAAACGCATATGCATATTGTGTATGGAATCCTATGGACGGTCTATGAAATGCATAGGTATATTGTGTATGGAACACTATAGACGGTCTATGAAATGCATAGGTGTATTGTGTATGAAATGTATAGGTGTATGGTATGAATAAACACTATGGACGGTCTATGAGACTCATAGGTGTATAATATAACATGTAAACACTAAGAATGGTCTATGAAATATATGGTCGTAAAATAAGAGAGGGATATGGATGATCTAGTGAGACGCATTATTAATGCAAACAATAGGTACCACTTTTATTGGCGTTGTTTGCACATGTTGTTTCAATTACATTATATTACGTATTCCACATATAGTTCATATGGCTCAGTTAATCCTAAAAGAGGTTTAAAATGATGTAAGTATAATAAGACTTGAAATTTGAATCTATGGGATGTTTCGTAGTTCTTTTATGTCCATTATTTGCCTCTTATTTGAGTTACCGTATTTTCATATGTTGTTCTATCTACCTTACATACGAGTACTATTCCACATGTACTTATGTCCCTTTAGCCGGGGGCGCTGTATCTTTTAATGGTTGCAGGTGGTTCCATAGCATGCGACATCGATCTGTGACAGCAGTATATCCTCCTCTCAGCTACTTGGTGAGCCCCATTTCATATCGGGGTCATGTACCTTTTGTTTTCTCATGTATTGTATTTTGAGGTATAGCCGGGGCCTTATTGACGGTATTATCCTAGTACTCTTTTGTATCTATTAGAGGCTCCGTAGACATAGTGTGGGTTGTACGTCGGTATTGGGAAGGTCAAACTAATGATGTTGTAATTGTATCACATGTTCCATTTCTAAACTATGAATGTGTAATGTAACATTTGGGGGACTTATGAATGAAGTAGCAAATAGTAATAGATTGGTGTTGTATACATGGTCTCCGTATTGTCTAATTAATGAAGTTATATCTTCTCATTATACATGGGAGAGTTTGGGTAGAAGGCATCTAGTAGGCTTGCTCCCGGTCGCGCTCCCCGAGGTCGGGGCGTGACAGCAGAAGAGAAAGTTTCGTATTTACGGAAGAGTTGATCGCAGGAGCATGAGAACTGCAGATGCGGGTATGTTGTCGCTTCTGCGACGCCGTAGATGCGGCTAAGTGTCCGCAAAAGCGGAAATGCTGGACAGAACACTTAAAGCAAGGGTTCATGATTTTTATCATTATTGGACATTTTGAGCTCGGGTATGGCAATTTTTGACAGCAATTTCGAGGGATTTTTTTGAGATAAGTCCCTTGTACTTATTTTTGATCAATAATCTTGTTTCCCCATTAATTTTTCCACCTAGTTAGTGTGTATTTAAGGTGGGATTTGGGAGTTGAAGCTAGGGATTTTGAGAGTTTGATTTGAGGATTTGAGTTGTGACTTGGTGTCGGATTTTGGTAAAATTGGTATGGGTGAACTCGTGATCGAATGGGTGTTCGTATTTTGTGACTCTTACCCGATTCCGAGACGTGGGCCCGGGTCGACTTTTTGGGGCGATTTTTCGATTCTTTGCTTAAGTCGTAGTTTCATTATTTAAATTAGATTCTTGTAGTTGTATTCATGATATGTAATTGCTTTTGGCTAGATTTGGGCCATTCGGAGTCGGAATATCTAGGGAAAGGCATCCTTATCGATTGATTGAGCGAGATTTGAAGTAAGTGACTTGTCTAACTTTGTGTGGGAAAAATCCCCTTAGGATTTGGTACTGTTGTAACAATTTGTGATATGTGAGCGCCGTGTACGCGAGGTGACGAGTGCGTACACGGGCTAATTGTGAAAATTTTGATTCTTGCTGAGTTGTTTTCTTTTAAATTCTTTAACTGTGTTGTATTAGCACATGTAGTGATCATGTTTATCCTAGTATCGTATGTCTACATGCCTTAACTCTTACTTGCAATTTGTTCAACATGATTAGTTGAATTACATGCTTCCCTTGATTTGACTTAAACCATTAACTATAGAATTTCTTATTGTAATTTCGTTGTTCCTTTGGCTATGTACTGCATATTTACTTTGGGATTACGAGGCGTTTAATCAGGAGATCCCCTTGTACTGCATATTTACTTTGGGACTACGAGGCGTTTACTCGGGAGATCCCTCTGACTTGCATATTTACTTGAGGACTACGAGGTGGTACCTCGGGAGATTCCCTATGTCTTACATATTTACATTTGGGACTATGAGGCAGTACCTCGGGAGCGCCCCTGTTGTTTACCTCTAATTGCTGAGCTGTTATTTTCTGAAGTTTCTCATTGTTTAAATTTTCAGTCATTTCAAATATTATTATATCTTCTGCCTTACTTTCTTTTTAAACCAGTAGGGCCCTGACTTGACCTCGTCACTACTCTATAGAGGTTAGGCTTGGCACTTATTGGGTATCGTTGTCGTGTACACATACTACACTCTGCGCATCTTTTTGTGTGAATCCAGGTTCTTCCCACCAGACCAGATATCGGTGAGTTGGACAGCACATGGAGACTTCAAGGTATATCTGTCAGTGCCCGTAGACCTCGAAGTCCACCTCCATCTTTGCTATGCTATTTTTTTCCTTATTCTCCTTAGACTCTAATATATAGAGACACTTAGTATTTGCCCTTAGAAGCTTGTGACTTATTTCCATCGGGTTTTGAGAGTTGTAATTATTGATTTGGAGTTTTATATTTATTTTATGTGTTAAGAATTGTGCTTCAGTTTTATATTATGATATTCCGCAAATTGTTAGGCTTACCTAGTCTTAGAGACTACATGCCATCACGACATTCTACGGAGGGTGAATTGGGGTCGTGATAAGTTGGTATCAGAGCTCTAGGTTCATAGGTGCTATGAGTCACAAGCAGATTTAGTAGAGTCTCGCGGATCGGTACAGAGACGTTTGTACTTATCTTCGAGAGGCTATGGAACTGTTAGGAAAAGCTTCACTTCTTGATTCCTTATCGTGCGAGATTTTGACTTCGGATTCTAATTTTTTGTCTTTCTATTCTCTCACAGATTGTGAGGATGCGTACAACTGGATCAGATGACCAGACACTTATACCCCCTGCTAGAGCCGCGAGAGGCCGAGGCCGGGGTAGAGGTTGATGACCTCCATGTGGTGCAGCTAGAGCACCCGCACGAGCTACTACAGAGGAGCCACCAGTAGCTCCAGTTTGAGGGCAGGCACCTGAGATGCCTGTCGTTGCACCAGCCCTCTAGGAGACTCTATCCCAATTTCTAAGCATGTTCAACACTTTGGCTCAGGAAGGATTGATACCACTTTCTCCTGCCATATCTCATGTCGGGGGAGGAGCACAGACTCTCATCGCCGGTACCCCAGAGCAGCGGGTTCAGTCCGACCAGGTTCCAGAGATCATACCGATGCATCTGGTAGCTCCAGTTCAGCCCGAGATTAGGGCAGTAGCTTCTGAGGCGGGGTAGCTCAGGCTCGAGAGGTACAAGAAGTACCACCCTCCTACTTCCAGTGGCTTGGCGTAAGAGGATGCCTAAGGTTTTATTGAGGAGTGCCACCGTATCCTCCGTACTATGTGCATTGCGGAGACTAGTGGGGTTTCTTTGACATTCCAACTTAGAGGAGCGGCCTACCAGTGGTGGTGGACATACGAGTTAGATAGTCCGGCTGAGGCAGCTTCACTCACTTGGACTCGGTTTTCAGATATGTTCTTGAGGGAATATGTTCCTCAGAGTCTTAGAGATGCATGGCGCGCAGAGTTTGAGCAGTTGCGCCAGGGTGCTATGATCGTGCCAGAGTATGCGGTCCGATTTAGTGACTTGGATAGGCATGCACCAACCTTGGTTGCTACTGTTCGAGAGCGGGTTTTGTCAGTTTATTGAGGGTCTCAACCTAGTATCAGATTGAGCATGGACCGAGAGTTGGGAGATGGATATTGTGTACCAGCAGGTAGTAGGGATTGCTAGGAGGTTGGAGGGTATGCTGACTTGGGATAGACAGGAGCGAGAGGCCAAGAGGTCTCGAGAGTCTGGTACTTACAGTGGTACTCGTGCCCCAGCAGCAGCTCGTCAGGGCATGGGTTATATGGGTCGCCCTATTCATTCAGCACTTCCAGCCGCCAGCGATGCTCCGGCTACTACTAGGCCCCAGGATCCTTATTATGCACTGCCAGTGTCTAGTGTGCCTCTTGTACGGGGTGCTTTCAGTGGTCATTCCAGTCGATCAGGCCCGAGCTGTTGCAGTAGCCACGTTCTCTGAGAGCTTGTTTTGAGTGTGGCGACACTCGCCATTTGGTGAGGGATTGCCCTAGATTTAGGAGGGGTGCACCTCCACAGATTTCTCAGGCATCGCGTGCTCTACCAAGTCCTCAGGCTATGGTTACAGCCCTAGCTACCACCCCATTTACACAGACAACTAGATATGGAGGTCGATCAGGTAGAGGTCTCCTTAGAATGGGAGGCCATGCCAGATATTATGCCCTTCCTGCTAGGAGAAAGGTAGTTGAATCAGATTCTGTTATCACATGTATTGTTCCAGTCTGTCAAAGAGATGTATCAATCTTATTTGATCCAGGCTCCACTTATTCCTATGTGTCATCTTATTTTGCCTGATATTTGGGTGTATCCCGTGATTCTCTGAGTTCACCTGTATATGTATCTACACATGTGGGTGATTCTATTGTTGTTGACCGTGTGTATCGGTCATGTTTGATCGTTCTTAGTGGTTTTGAGACCAGAGACGATTTATTATTGCTTAGTATGGTAGATTTAGATGTTATTTTGGGCATGGACTGGTTGTCACCCTATCACGCTATCCTTGATTGTCATTCCAAGATGGTGACATTAGTTATGCCAGGTCTACCGCGGCTAAAGTGGAGAGGTACCTTGGATCATGTTCCTAGTAGGGTTGTTTCATTTCTTAAAGCTCAACGAATGGTTGAGAAGGGATGTGATGCGTATCTGGCCTATGTGAGAGATGTTAGTGTTGATACTCCTACCGTCGAGTCTGTTCCGGTAGTGAGGGACTATTCAGATGTGTTCCCAGCGGATCTTCCGGACATGCCGCCCGATAGGGATATTGACTTTGGCATTGATTTGTTATCGGGCACTCAGCCCATTTATATTCCACCTTATCGTATGTCCCCAACAGAGTTAAAAGAATTAAAGGAACAATTGTAAGAGTTGCTCGATAAAGGCTTCATTCGGCATAGTGTGTCGCCTTGGGGTGCTTCTATCTTGTTTGTGAAGAAGAATGCTGGTTTTATTCGAATGTGTATCGATTATTGTCAGTTGAACAAGGTTACAATGAAGAATAAGTATCTATTGCCACGTATTGATGACCTATTTGCATTCAAGTTATCATCATTTGAAGATTCGGGAGCCAGATATCCCGAAGACTGCTTTCAGGACTCGGTATGGTCATTACGAGTTCCTTGTGATGTCTTTTGGGCTGACCAACGCCCCAGCAGCATTCATGCACTTGATGAACAATGTATTTCAGCCCTATCTTGACTCTTTCATCATTGTGTTTATTGACAATATTCTGGTGTACTCCTGGAGTCGGGAGGATCATGAGCAGCACCTGAGGACTATGCTTCAGACATTGAGGGAGAAGAAGTTATATGAAATTTTTTTGAAGTGTGAATTCTGGCCAGATTCAGTGGCATTTTTGGGTGATGTAGTATCGAGTGAGGGGATCAAGGTGGACCCGAAGAAGATTGAAGCAGTGCAGAGTTGGCCCAGACCGTCCTCTGCTACGGAGATTCGGAGTTTTTCTTGGCTTGGCGGGGTATTACCGTCGATTTGTAGAGGGTTTCTCATCTATTGCATCACCTATGACCAGATTGACCCAGAAGGGTGCTCCGTTCGGGTGGAGCGAAGATTGTGAGGAGAGCTTTCAAAAGCTCAAGACTGCTTTGACTATAGCCCCAGTGTTAGTGTTGCCTACTGGTTCGGGGTCCTATACGGTATATTATGATGCGTCACGCATTGGTCTCGGTGCGGTGTTGATGCAGGACGGTAGGGTGATTGCCTACGCTTATAGACAGTTGAAGGTGCATGAAAATAATTATCATGTCCACGACCGTGAGTTAGCAACTATTGTTCATACCTTGAAGATCCGGCGGCATTATTTGTATGGTGTTCCTTGTGAGGTTTTCACCGATCACTGGAGTCTACAACATCTGTTTAAACAGAAGGATCTTAACTTGCAGCAGTGTAGATGGTTGGAGTTGCTTAAGGATTATGACATCACCATTCTCTATCATCCCGGGAAGGACAATATGGTGGCCGATTCCTTGAGTCGCAAGGCGGAGAGTTTGGGCAGTTTAGTATATCTACCAGTAGCAAAGAGGCCTTTAGCCTTGGATGTTCAGGACTTGGCCAACCAGTTTGTTAGATTGGATATTTCCGAGCCGAGTTGAGTTCTGGCTTGTGTGGTTTCTCAGTCTTCTCTTTATGATCATTATCAGAGAGAGTCAGTATGATGACCCTCATTTGCTTGTCCTTAAGGACACGGTTCAGTACGGTGATGCCAAGAAAGTCACTATTGGAGATGACAGTGTATTACGGATATAAGACAGGCTATGTGTGCCTAATGTAGATGGTTTGCGTGAGTTGATTCTCCAAGAGGCTTACAGTTCGTGGTATTTCATTCACCCAAGTACCGCGAAGATGTATCAAGACTTGAGGCAGCACTATTAGTGGAGGCAGATGAAGAAGGAATAGTGGAATATGTAGCTCGTTGCCTAAAAATTCAGCAGGTGAAGTATGGGCATCAGCGACCAGGTAGATTGCTTCAGAAGTTTGAGATTCCAGAGTGGAAATGGGAGAGGACCACTATAGATTTCGTTGTTGGGCTCCCACGGACTCAGAGTAAGTTCGATGCAGTTTGGGTGATTGTAGATATATTGACAAAGTCAGCACATTTCATTCCTATGGTTACTACTTACTCTTCGGAGTAGTTGACTCAGGTTTACATCCGCGAGATTGTCAGGCTTCATGGCGTACCGGTATTTATCATCTCTATCCGGGGTACGCAATTTACATCACGGTTCTGGAGAGCCATACAACGTGAGTTGGGTACTCGTGTGGAGTTGAGTACAACATTTCACCCTCAGACGGACGGACAATCCGAGCGCACTATTCAGATATTAGAGGATATACTTCATGCGTGTGTGATTGATTTTAGGGGTGCTTGGGATAAGTTCTTGCAACTTGCGGAGTTTGCCTACAACAAACAGTTATCAGTTGAGCATTCAGATGATGCCATACGAGGCTTTGTATGGTAGACAATGCCAGTCTCCAGTGGGTTGGTTCAAGCCGGGCGAGGCTAGGCTATTGGGTACATACTTGGTTCAGGATGCATTGGAGAAAGTTAAATTGATTCAGGATCGACTTCGTACAGCCCAGTCCAGGCAGAAGAGTTATGCAGATAGGAAGGTTCGCGACGTTGCACTCATGGTTGGGGAGCGGGTCTTGCTCCGGGTTTCGCCCATGAAGGGTGTTATGAGGTTCGGAAAGAAGGGCAAGTTGAGCCCTAGGTATATCAGGCTTTTTGAAATTCTTGAGAGGGTTTGAGAGGTGGCTTACAGACTGGCACTACCATCTAGTCTCTCTGCAGTTCATTCAGTATTCCATGTTTTCATGCTCCGGAAGTATCACGGTGATCCATCTCATGTGTTAGACTTCAGCTCAGCCCAGTTGGATAAGGACCTATCTTATGTTAAGGAGTCAGTGGCCATTTTGGACAAGCATGTTCGAAAGTTAAGGTCAAAGAACATCGCGTCCGTAAAGGTTCAGTGGAGGGGTCATCCGGTCGAGGAGGCGACTTGGGAGACCGAGCATGATATGCGCAGTTGTTATCCTCATCTTTTCACCACTCCAAGTATGTATCTATACTTGTTCAAGGATGAACGTTTGTTTTAAGAGGGGGGATGTAATGACACGGCCGGTCGTTTTGAGAGTAGTAGCCCTGAACCCCTATTTATTGCTCCCTCTACTTCACTTTGTGGTTATGTAACTTGCCGGGAGGATTTGTTTTGGGTTTCGGAGTGTAATGGGACACATAGCCCCTAAAATGGAAGTTTAAGTCTATGTTCGGATGTTGAATTAGAGGCTCGTAGGTCATTTTAGCGTCTATTGGCAAAAGTTAGAAAATTTGATGATTTTTTGAAAGTTTGACCGGGAGTGAACTTTTTGATATCAGGGTCGGATTCCGATTCTGGAAGGTGGAGTAGGTCCGTAATGTTAATTATGACTTGTGTGCAAAATTAATGGTCAATCGGACTTGATTTGATAGGTTTCAGTGTCAGATGTAGAAGTTTGAAGTTTTAAAGTTCATTAGGCTTGAATCGATGCGCAATTCGTGTTTTTAGTGTTGTTTGATGTGTTTTAAAGGTTCGACTAAGTATGTATGATGTTTTAGGACTTATTGGTAAGTTTGGTTGAGGTCTCGGGGGCCTCGAGTGGATTTTGGATGGTTAACGGATCAATTTTGGAGTTGTGAGAATGGTTGAAGGCACCAGATCTGGTGTAATTGCACATGCGCAAGATTGACCGCAGGTGCAACCCCGAAAAAGCGGTATGTTGATCGCAGAAGTGGCTGGAGTAGTGTGGGCAGAGGTCGCAGATGCAAGGGAAATTCTGCATCTGCGAGATCGCAGATGCGAAGGAGGCAGCACAGAAGCGGAAGGGACTGGCAAGGGGAGCTCCGCATAAGCGGCCTTTGTCTCGCAGAAGCGAGTCCGCAGATGCGGAAGAGTTGACCACAGGAGCGTGAGAACCGCAGATGTGGGTATATTGTCGCTTCTGCGATGCCGCAGATGCGGCTAAGTGTCCGCAGAAGCAGAAATGCTGGACAGAACACTTAAAAGCAAGGGGTTGTGATTTTTATCATTACTGGACATTTTGATCTAGGGTTTGGCAATTTTTGAGAGCAATTTTGAGGGATTTCTTGAGGTAAGTCCCTTGTGCTTATTTTTTTTATCAATAATCTTGTCTCCCCATTGATTTTCCCACCTAGTTAGTATGTATTTAAGGTGGAATTTAGGAGTTGAGGCTAGAGATTTGTAGAGTTTGATTTGAGGATTTGCGGATTTGAGTGGCGACTTGGTGTCAGATTTTGGTAAAATTGGTATGGGTGAACTCGTGGTCGAATGGGTGTTCATATTTTGTGAATCTTACCCGATTCCGAGATGTGGGCCCGGGTCGATTTTTTGAGGCGATTTTTTGATTCTTTGCTTAAGTCATAGTTTCAGTATTTAAATTAGATTCTTGTAGTTGTATTAATAATATGTAATTGCTTTTCGCTAGATTTGGGCCATTCGGAGTCAAAAAATCGAGGGAAGGCATCCTTATCGATTGATTGAGCGAGATTTGAAGTAAGTTACTTGTCTAACTTTGTGGGGGGGGGAGGCTTAGTATTTGGTACTGTTGTAACAATTTGTGATATGTGAGCACCGTGTACGCGAGGTGACGAGTGTGTACACAGGCTAATTGTGGAAATTTTGGTTCTTGCTGAGTTATTTTCTTTTAAATTCCTTAACTGTGTTGTATTAGCACATGTAGTGATTATGTTTAGCCTAGTATCGCATGTCTACGTGCCTTAACTCTTACTTGCAATCTGTGCAACATGCTTAGTTGAATTACATGCTTCCCTTGATTTGAATTAAACCTTTAACTGTAAGATTTCTTGCTGTAAATTCATTGTTCCTTCGGTTATGTACTGCATATTTACTTTGGGACTACGAGACGGTTCCTCGGGAGATCCCCCTGTACTGCATATTTACTTTGGGACTATGAAGCGATTCCTCGGGAGATACCCATGTACTGCATATTTACTTTGGGACTACGAGGCGTTTACTCGGGAGATTCCCCTATACTGCATATTTACTTTGGGACTATGAGGCGGTTCCTCAGGAGATCCCCATGTATTGCATATTTACTTTGGGACTACGAGGCGTTTACTCGGGAGATCCCCCTGTACTGCATATTTACTTTGGGACTATGAGGCCTTTACTTGGGAGATCCCCCTGTCTTGCATATTTACTTTGGGACTTTGAGGCGGTACTTCGGGAGATCCTCCATGTCTTGCATATTTACATTTGGGACTATGAGGCAGTACCTCGGGAGTGCCCCTGTTGTTTACCTATAATTACTGAGCTGTTATTTTCTGAAGTTTCTCATTGTTTCAAAGTTTTAGTCATTTTAAATATTATTATATCTTCTGCGTTACTTTCCTATTTAAACCAGTAGGGCCCTGACTTGATCTCGTCACTACCCTATTGAGGTTAGGCTTGGCACTTACTAGGTACCATTGTGATGTACTCATACTACGCTTCTGCACATCTTTTTGTGCAGATCCAGGTTCTTCCCACCAGACTAGATACCAGTGAATTGGACCGCACGTGGAGACTTCAAGGTATATCTGCCAGCGTCTGCAGACCTCGGAGCCCCCCCTCCATCTTTACTATGTTGTTTTTTTTCCTTATTCTCCTTAGACTCTGATGTATAGAAACTCTTAGTATTTGCTCTTAGAAGTTTATGACTTATTTTCACCGGGTTTTGAGAGTTATAATTATTGATTTGTGGTTTTATATTTATTTCCTGTGTTAAGAATCGGGCTTCAGTTTTATATTATGATATTCCGCAAATTGTGAGGCTTACCTAGTCTTAGAGACTAGGTGCCATCATGACATTCTACGGAGGGTGAATTGGGGTCGTGATAAGTTGGTATCAGAGCTCTAGGTTCATAGGTGTTATGAGTCACAAGCAGGTTTAGTAGAGTCTCGCGGATCGGTACGGAGACGTCTATACTTATCTTCGGGAGGCTATGGAACTGTTAGGAAAAGCTTCACTTCTTGATTCCTTATCATGCGAGATTTTGACTTCGGATTCTAAATTTCTGTCTTTTTATTCTCTCACAGATAGTGAGGACAAGTACAGTTAGATCGGATGACCAGACACCCATACCCCCTGGTAGAGCCGCGAGAGGCCGAGGCCGAGGTAGAGGCTGATGACGTCCAGTGGTGCAGCCAGAGCACCCGCACGAGGTGCTATAGAGGAGCCACTAGTAGCTCCAGCTGGAGGGAAGTCACCTGAGACGCCTGTCGCTGCAGCAGCCCTCTAGAAGACTCTTGCCCAGTTTCTGAGCATGTTCAGCACCTTAGCTCATGCAGGATTGATACCACTTGCTCCTGCCACATCTCAGGCCGGGGGAGGAGCATAGACTCCCTTCGCCGATATCCCAAAGCAGCGGGTTCAGGCCGACCAGGTTCGAGAGATCATACTGTTGCATTCGGTAGCTCCAGTTCAACCCGAGGTTAGGGCAACAGCTTCTGAGGCGGGGCAGCTCATGCTCGAGAGGTACAAGAAGTACCACCCTCCTACTTTTCAGTGGCTTGGCGTCAGATGATGCCCATGGTTTACTTGAGGAGTGTCACCGTATTCTCAGTACTATGGGAACTACGGAGACTAGTGGGGTTTCTTTCACTACGTTCCAGCTTAGAGGAGCGACCTATCACCGGTGGCGCACATATGAGTTGGATAGTCCGGTTGAGGCAGATTTACTCACTTGGACTCAGTTCTCAGATATGTTCTTAAGGGAGTACGTTCCCAAAGTCTCAGAGATGCTTGGCGCGCAGAGTTTGAGCAGTTGCGCCAGGGTGCTATGACCGTGTCAGAGTATGCGGTCCGACTTAGTGACTTGGCTAGGCATGCACCAGCCTTGGTTGCTACTGTTCGAGAGTGGGTTCTTCGATTTATCGAGGGGCTCCACCCTAGTATCAGATTCAGTACGGCCCGAGAACTGGATATGGACATCACATACCAACAGGTGGTGTCAATTGCTAGGAGGTTGGAGGGTATGCTGACTCGGGATAGAGAAGAAAGAGAGGCCAAGAGGTCTAGAGAGTCTGGTACTTACAATAGTACTCGTGCCCCAGCGACAGCTCGTCAGCGCAGGGGTTATAAAGGTCTCCTTGTTCATTCAGCACTTCCAGCCGTCAGCGGTGCTCTGGCCACTACTAGGCCCCAAGATCTTTATTATGCACTGCCATTGTCTAGTGTGCCTCCTGTACTAGGTGCTTTCAGTGGGCAGTCCAGTTGATCATGCCCGAGTCAGTCGCAACAGCCACGTCCTTCGAGAGCCTGTTTTGAGTGTGGCAACACTCGTCATTTGGTGAGGGATTGCCCCATTTAGCCCACTTAGTCCGCGGGCCTGGCCCGACCCAGTTTTCAGCCTTATAGAAAGTTGTTGCAACACGAGAAAATGGGTAACTTATGGATATATGGCATCACCCGTTGGTCTGGTCTCACTTTGTGGCTTGATGTTCATAACGTTTTTTCATTTCTTGAGTCGAACCTTGAGGACAAGGTTCTTTTTTAGGACGGGAGTATTGTTGTGAACCAGCCTGACTTGGTAAGGGATTATGGGCCAGAAGTGTGGAACGAGGCTAATCCAGTTGGGACTATCGGGCGAAGAGGTAAAAACCCAATGATTAAATAACTAAATAGAATACTAGTACGTTATATTTGGGATCCAAGGGGAGATACATGATATGTGTATTGTTGAGTATAATGTCTGCTTCTCCTCATCTTCCTTCTTGAGTGTCTGTATCCTCTCATCCCCATTCTTAGTCTGAAGCTCTGAGCTTTTCATCCCTTCTTCTCTATCCTTTGTATTTCAGTTTAGTATCTCTAATTCCTGTAATGGTTTTGAGTTGAGTTGTAATTTTCTATCACTTTTGAAGTAATAGAAGTGTTGAAAAACTGATTTGTTACACATTGTATTTGACATGATATTATTTACTTATTAGTACTTCGAAAATATGATATTAGTAATAATTAATTGTTCAATAAACCAATTTATTTGACTAGACCAATAAATTGTTTAAGCGTCTATGTAATGGACACACAATCTTGACACTTGACAAGATTAGCTAGTGTTTGGATATAAATTTGGTTGAAACATGAAAAAAGAATTTTTGAAGTTGTGCTGAAAATTAATTTTTGAAAGTTGAAGTTGTATTTGGACATATATTTTATTTGAAAAAAAATTGAAGTGTTGTGAATGAAAGAAATTTTTCACCCAAAAACTGCCCCAAATTAGTTTTTAGAAACTTGATTTTTTTTATTTTTTTTATTTATTATTTTTTTTTTTTTGTAATTTGGGGCAATTTTTGGGTGAAAATTTTCTTTTACTGATAGTTTTGGGGCTTTAAATGATAGTAAAAGAGAGCATTTGTTGTGTACTTGTGTCAATGTACACAAAATTTGATCAAACTCCTGAGAGGACCGTTGGAAGAGTCCATAGGTTTCTACCATTTTGAGGGTAGTGTCTAGAGAATTAGCTAAAGTGAGCTTTCAATGTTGATTGAACTAATTATTTGTGTTTTTGTTTTGGGGAGACACAAATATAAACGCGCTGCGCATTCTTTTATCAATATTACAATCATCTCACTTTCCTAAAATTCGTTAATATATCACATCTCAATTTTTTTATTTCATTATACTAACTTTGTGTAAGGAACTCAATTAATGATAAATGTTACAAATTCTAAAGTGTGCCACGATATTAGGTTTTTTAACGTGAAGAAAATTTAACTGAATTTACGTTATTTAAACGGCTCGGCTTGCTTCGCCTTCTCAAAGAAAAAAAAATGAAAAATATCTAAATAAATAAAAAAATGAAATAGAGTTGCGAAGATCAAAAGATAAGGATCAAAAATAAATATAAACATCTAGCAGGGAAGAAGAGAAAAATGATAAGGAAAGAGATCTTATTGTTAATTTACCATGTTTGACCTAGAGAAAAATAAATTGACTTTCTTGACGGCCAAGGCATGTTTCGTAAGCATTGTCATATCGGTTCGAAGCATTATGGTAACAAATCCCGTTAAGGACCTGACAGCAGCGGATGCATTAGACGTTTTCTTTAAATAAGAGTTCGTGTATACTGTACTGGTATTCTAATATATTGTTTGATTATGGTAATAAATCCTCATAACTTACATGAGTTTAAATAAAGAAAATCAAAGTTTATGCTTATTAATTATATAAAGATTATATTAAAGATGCAGAATTTTATACCAAAAAACAGATATAATATACTATATAATTTTAAGATATTTTTCTTTGCTATTGGTGGTTTTGGATCCGTTTTCGCACAACTCAACTATTTTACTTGGTACTTGCTAAATTATTGCTATTATCTCAGCAATTCTCATTAGTGACAGATCAACTTTTAACATCACCGAATAGTAATTGCACTAAACCAAATAAAAGTATAGTAACTCTCTTCATGTTGTAAGGAAAAAGCTTTTTAAGTTTTGAATTAGTATTTTCTTGTGGAAAAAAAATCTTGTCAGTTTCCATTAGAAAAAAAATAATCAAAAAATACAAGTACTGATTTTCCGTGATTACTTTTGATTCGTAATTCCTATTGTGAAATCTCGGCAAATTCCTCCATTTGCAAAAGCAAAAAAAAGTAAAAAAAAATAGTGAATAATAAAACAGTAAAAGACTAGTTACCAAGTCATAACCTAGTAACCCAGTAAAACACTCCAAGTTGATTTAAAAAAAGGCCGTAGAAGAAAACGAGTGTACATTGAATAATACCCTCCAAAAGTCAAAATATCTTAAATATAGGAAACTGACCCGAGCAAAAGCGGACCCGTTTGTCAATAGATATATTTTTTCTTAGAATATTTTTCTTAAAAAATATGTTTGTCTATAAAACTTTACAAGTTTTCTTAAAAAAAATTCAAAAATAAGTTTTTCAAAAATCAAAAATTGATTTTGATCACTTTTTCAAAAATTTCAGAAATTTTTATTTTTTTACTCACAAAACTGTAACTCTTTTCAGGTGAAATACATGTTCAAATTTCGAATATTATTTTTTAATTTAAATTTAAATATATATATTTTTTTAAAATAATATTTTTTTGTCCAAAAGCCTATAATTAAATTAAAAAAAAATAAAAGTGAGACTGGCAGGAAATAAATAGAGGAGTTATTTAGAACAGAGTGATCGTAAGTTCTGAAACGTGAAGGCAAGATTACCAGAACACGTGGATCAAGTTAATATCAGAGGATAGCCAAAAAATCAGAAAAGTGGGGTAAAGTAAACAGTATAAAATATATCAAAATCTGAAAAGAAAAAGCAAAATAAAAGAAAAAATACAGTCCTTGACAGTCATTGTAACCCCGCTGCCTTCGCCAAGTTGCTTGGAAACTCAAATAAGCTGACGGCAAAAAGAGCCGCCCTCCTCTTTAACCCTTTCTTCTGTATTCTTTTTTCTTTTGCCTTTTCATTCTTTTGGTGGCTCTGGAGCCGCGTCTACCTATTCCCAGGTACTCTCTCTCTCTCTCTCTCTCTCTCTCTCTCTCTCTCTCTCTCTCTCTCTCTCTCTCTCTCTCTCTCTCTCTCTTTCCTTTGACTCTTTGCTCTTTGTGGTGACCTCTGCTACTTTTGTTTTTTTCTTGATGAATCACTAGTTAATGATGGTCTACTGGGATTTTCTTGAATTTTTCTGTAATGTGAGTTGCCGTTGATCTTTTCTTGGTTGGTATGGTGAGTGTTTTCTATGTTATTTCCTTTTCTTTTCACGGTCATGCTGTTTTTTTTAATCCTATTGAATTAATGGTGTAAGAATATTTGGAATTGATGATTTAGAATGTGAGATGTTGTCTATTTTTTCCTGAATCTGATAAAGATTAGTAGAGGCATTTCTTCTGTTCTGTGTCATGAAACTTTTTGAACTTTTAAAGACTAGACTCTACTCACTAGCTCCTACAGTACTAATTAGGTAAAATGCCTTGAAATGTTTATATTATTAAATCGATGTGAATTTACACACTAGTTTTTGTCATTCAGAAAATAACATTTATTAAGGTCTTATGATAAATTTTCTGCTTTGGATTTCTGAAAATGCTTTTCCGTTGATGTCTTTTAAAGGTTGTAGGGGGTTTATTATTCTTGTTTGATAGTAAAAAGAAAAAGAAAGAAGTAACCAATCTTCTTGTCTTGCTATAAAACACAAGATGTGCTCGTAGGTAGTTGACATGTGACACCGGACAAGTCTATGACAACATAAGTTTTGCTCTCTATTGCCTCAACATGCTGCTACGGAGTATTCTCTTTTCCCAGTACTGAGCCTGTAATTATTATAAGTGAGTCATACAGTTGTGGCAGTTCCCAGCTTTTTTGTAAGTTTAGTCCTCCTATTTTAGATATGTATGAATTGCTGGTTGTTTCAACCTTTCTGTCTTTCTACTTTCCCCTTGAAGTCTACTGTAATCGTGATGGTCGCGCATTTCAAGACTTAGTAAGAAGGCAGTCCTTGCACTAGTGAGGAATTTCTGATGATTAGTACTGTGAAACTTTTGATAGGTGATTAATACTGCTATCGTCTAGCCATGTGTACGATGGTTGCTGCTGTGGACATGTTAATTTGAGATTTTTTAGTAACATAATCCATTAAGCTAAGTGAAAGAGTATATGATTGCAAGTATGATAATTTGTAACGTGGCATTAACTACAGTAGGAAATCAAGAAATAGGATCATACTCATAGGATTTGAATGGAGAAGTCATCAATTTATGAATTTCTTGTAGAAACACAAGTTAATAGTGTAGGAGTATTTGAATCCATACTTTTTGTACTCTTACTTTGCTGTGCCATGATAGACACTTGACTGGCCTGGCAAATAGTTTGCCTTTCGACAAGTCATTTATGGCTTGCTCTGCTGCCTTGAAGTTCCTGAGCATCTGACATTTACATTATATTTTAATCATGTCTAAAGCTTTTTTCCCCTGGCTTTCCAACTTAATTTGCAGACTATGCTTCGGGCAAAGCATCTCGGCACACTCTCCCAGTCAGCTAGGTCCTTTTTTCTAAGCGGATCACGATGTAGTGCAGCGGATGGAAGTTCGTGCACTTGTTCGGAAGATGAAACTTGTATTTCGAAAAGGCCGCAGACCAGAAATGAGGTTCGACATCCGCAAATATCATCCAGCTTAGTTTCAAAAGCCTCTGTAGGAGTAGGTGCCTTATTATCTGGAGATGCTGTGAAGGTTGTGAGCTCGAAAAAAAATGATACTTTAGATTCTCCAGTTTCTAGGCCACAGGCCATACCTGCATCTACGGTGTCTGGGCGAGTAGAATCTGTTATTTATGGTAGCATTGATGCTGAGAATACTGTGCAGTCCTCACCTCCCATCTCAGACCAGTTTGTTCGGGCAGGTATTGCAGCAGTCAGTTTTTTATCCGATGTGGTAAACTATAAGATACCTATGTTAGATGGGAGTGGAGAGCATAGCTCATCCAACAACTGTATGGTAGATCGTACAAAGCCTATTTCCAATGTGAGGCCATCAAATGTAAAGACCTCCAGAAACGACAAACTTCAAGCTAACACTTCTACTGATACACCTGTAACATCAAACCTTGCAAATAATTCGAATTGCATAAAAAGCAGAGGTGATAAGTATAATTCAGTCAAAGGCAAAAATCCTGTTCCGAACAACAGTATTGGGGAAGTGGAGACCCATGGAGTTGTCACAGATTCTCGTGACAGGAGGAGGTTAGTGCCTCCAAAGTCAAGATCATATCCAAATCGTAACATGGCAAATGTACGTGTCTCTGAAGGAAAGCTTAAGAATGAAATTCCTGAAGGTTTCAGCAGGCCACCACGAGAAACAAAGTTGCAAAATGCAGGAGTTGTTCCAATGGTCAGGCAGTTTTCTAATTGTGGCCATGTTGTTGGAACAGTTTCTCGCATTTTACAGCAGTTAAATTGGGGTTCTGAGACAGAAAATGCTCTTCGTGAACTCAACTGTTTATTGGATCCATACCAAGCAAACCAAATTCTTAAGCAGATCCACGATCATACAGTCGCTCTTGGCTTTTTCTATTGGTTGAAGCGACAACCAGGATTTAAGCACGACGGACACACCTATACCACCATGGTTGGCCTCCTGGGACGTGCTAGGCAGTTTGGGGTAATTAACAAGTTGCTTGAGCAGATGGTCGAAGATGGGTGTCAACCAAATGTAGTGACATATAACCGTCTCATTCACAGTTATGGCAGAGCAAACTACTTGCGTGAAGCATTACATGTCTTTAACCAAATGCAGGAAGCTAGAGTTGATCCTGACCGTGTAACCTATTGTACTCTGATTGACATCCATGCGAAAGCTGGTTATCTTGATGTTGCCATGGACTTGTATGAAAGGATGCAAGAGGCTGGGCTCTCTCCAGACACATTCACTTACAGTGTCATCATCAATTGCCTTGGAAAAGCAGGCCACTTAGCTGCTGCCCACAAACTGTTCTGCGAGATGGTTAATCAGGGATGTGTACCAAACTTGGTGACCTACAACATTATGATTGCTTTGCATGCGAAAGCGAGGAACTATTCTAGTGCATTGCAGTTATATCGTGACATGCAGAATGCTGGATTTGAGCCGGACAAAGTGACATACAGCATTGTAATGGAGGTGCTTGGCCATTGTGGCTATCTGGAGGAAGCAGAGGCAGTTTTCACAGAGATGAAAAGGAAGAACTGGGTGCCTGACGAGCCTGTCTATGGTCTTCTGGTGGACTTATGGGGAAAGGCCGGGAATGTAGAAAAAGCTTGGAACTGGTACAGTGCCATGATTAATGCAGGTTTGTGCCCCAATGTGCCTACATGCAATTCTCTGCTGAGTGCTTTCCTTAGGGTTCACCGCTTGCCAGATGCGTACAACTTGCTTCAAAGCATGCTTGAATTGGGTCTAAACCCTTCTCTGCAAACTTATACCTTGCTCCTCAGTTGCTGCACTGAAGCTCAAACATCATTTGACATGTCGTTTTGTTGTGAGCTCATGGCAGTCACACGCCACCCAGCGCACGCATTCCTTCTGACCATGCCACCGGCAGGACCCGATGGGCAGAATGTGAGGGATCATGTTAGCAGCTTTTTGGATCTGATGCACAGCGAGGACAGAGAGAGTAAAAGGGGTCTTGTTGATGCAGTTGTTGATTTTATGCACAAATCAGGGCTGAAGGAGGAAGCTGGATCTGTCTGGGAGGTAGCAGCGCACAAGAATGTCTACCCTGATGCAGTTAGAGAGAAAAGCTCCTGTTATTGGCTTATAAACCTCCATGTGATGTCAGATGGAACTGCTATAATAGCACTCTCAAGAACACTTGCCTGGTTTCGCCGACAGATGCTTATCTCTGGAATTTGTCCAAGCCGCATTGATATTGTGACAGGATGGGGTCGTAGGAGCCGTGTGACAGGATCCTCTTTGGTGAGGCAGGCAGTACAGGAGTTGCTTAACATGTTCGGCTTCCCCTTTTTAACTCAGAATGGGAATTCAGGGTGCTTTGTGGGCTGTGGGGAGCCTCTCACTAGATGGTTGGTCCAACCTTGTGTCGAGAGGATGCATCTGCTATAGTGTTGTTCTATGTCAAGAATTTCTAGCTAAAATCGCAGTTTTGTCGTGGAAGAGGAATTAGAATGTACCTAATTATGTGCAAGCTCGTATGGATTTTCAGCTAGTTTTCCTAATTATGTTTTCCTAACTCATCTCATATTCCGGAGTCTATTTTGTCTGAATCTAACCGTTGTCTAGTGGCCGTAGAAGAAATTAGGAGTAATATCGTGTTCGTTCCCACTTGCCAATAAGGATCATTTTCCAAGTTTTCTTTCATAGTTGATCACATGATTGGCTGTTGGACACGGTACTTCCTGGACCAGAAGAAGGAACTAGCCTTTGCTTTCTGTTTTACCATTTCAGTTCTCTTGATTGTTTTTCCAATTGAATTCTGGTGTTCTGCTTTTTACTTGTCCTGAGGCTGCACGATCTTAGAAGAAATCTGTTTATATTGTAAATTATGTAAGCCAATCACTTGACCCAGTTTGTGTAAATGTAGAACACGCTACGGGTTCATTGTGATTGAAGCTGTTATAGACTTCCATTGCTCGTCTTCATTTTCCATAGATTATATACTTGTATTTTGATTGAAGCTTCGTCAAAGGGTTAGTCTTACTAAGGCTTATTCCAATTCCTTGCTCTTTGGCTTTGGCTACTCGTTGAGAATGAAAGGCAGCTTATCTCATTCACAAATTCAGTAATTTTGCTATATGAATACATATTTATGTTTCTATCTACAGGGAGTAGTTACAAAAATAACTTTAGCGCTATGTTTTAATTGAGGTAATAATGCCAGGTTAAATAAAGAGCCTAGAAAAGTGAAATTGAGGAAGGTAAGAAAACCATAAATCAGCATATGATAGAATGAAGCGCTTTTATGGACAGGATAATTCCTTAGAATATTCTGCCTGTCCCTGTAGTATATTTTTATTACCAAAGACTTCGTTGTCAGATGAATTTTGTTGCTTTTTCATTTTCTTGTTTCCTAGTTATTACTCCGATAGTTTAATACTAGCTTGTTTGACAAATTATTATTTATTTTTTTTGCCAAAAGTGTTTTTTTTGTTTGTGGCAAAAATGCTTTCTTTCCAAAATTAAGATGTTTAGCCATGCTTTTAGAAGAAAAAAAAATGATTTTGAGTAGAAACATAAACTATATTTTTAGAAGCTGAATAAATAATTTTTTCCAAAGCACGTTTTGAAAAAATACACATAGAGTCGTTTCTTAAAAGTTTAGCCAAACACTAATTGATGTTCAAAATTACTTTTTAAATTGATTAGCCAAGTACAAATGTATATCAAATACTTTTTGAAAAATACTTTTCAAAATAAGTTTGACTTTAAAAGTTTGGCCATATACTGTATAAATTGTCGTCCAAAGCCACAAAGAAAAGAAAAGCGAAATTCCTCTTTTCATGTAATTGCTGAAAGATGCAAAGATACATGTTATCAATATGATTATTCAATGACAGAGATAATTCTAGATTAATGGTTTGTGTCTTAATCGAACGGGGTAGTGCTAAATGCTGCTCGCATTAAATTACAAGTATGTAAGAAGACTAATAAGGGTCTAATTTATTGTATGTTTAAATTTTGTGTTTAACTTTTGTGATTGGTATGTGAATTATCAACTATTTAAGTGTGAATACCCTAACCCCTAAACTATCATTTTTTTTTGTTAGTTATCTACTTAAACTATTCGGTGTATCCAAAAGCCTCCTTAACTATATAGCCCTATATATTAAAATCCCTCGTCGATTTTTTAGTGGTGCGTGTGATACATCCTTCTATTTATTCAGCCTAATCTAAATATCAATTTAATTAAGAATTTTAACTACTAATAAAAATAATAAAAATGGGTAAATGTTTGGGAGGTTAAAAAATCAAAGAAAGAGGGTAAAGGGATAAACACATGATCATTTGTAAAAAGAAAATTTTTGTTCCATTTCCTCCGTAATGGCTATACCATGTCTCAATCATAATTTTCCCTATTAAACTTCGATTAAACATTGGATTTTTTCATTAACCTTCGTTTTCATTGGAAATTTTAGTTTAATATGAGGATTGGGGAAAAAAATAGGGTTTGGTAAAAATTTCAATTAGGGTTTGGTAAAAAATTATGGGCTTTTGGTGGACTAAATAGTATTGAAAGAAGAAGACCTAAATGAAGAAGAAAGATAATTTTAGAAGAAACAAGAGAATGGATTTTTTCTAGATGAAATCCATAAGAAGAAAGGAAGAATAAAAATAAAAATAAAATGAAGAAGAAGGCTAGAATATAAAAAAAAAAAAAAAATAGAGGAAGAATAGAAAGATTAAATTTTTTAAAGAAGGTAACAGTAATTAACCATTAGAAACGGCCAATTAAGACCATTTTTATGTATAATTTTATCCCCACGAGCCTTTCGGCGAGTTACCTTACATATTTCATTGAAAAAAATTGACGGAAGGTTTTTTAATATATAGGGGGATATAGTTAAAGGGGGGTTTGGGGACACCGAATAGTTTAAGTATGTAACTGATAAAAACGTGATAGTTTAGGGAAATTTTATGATACTCGCTCAATATTTAATTTATTGTAACGTGATTCGATGAAAGAGGATTACATGGGAATAAAATAAAAGACGTAAAAACCATACTGCACTCAAAAGGCTGGTCGCGTTTCTTGTCTTTAGGACCACCCTCTTAAATGAATTTTATTTGGTTTAATTAGAATGTGAATGATATGTTTTGCGCGACAGTGCAAAATACGAGAAAAGGTAAAAAGGGGTATGTAATGGAAAGTATCTTTTTTAATCATCTAAGTTTGTAACTAAGAGGAATACTTAAACAAACAAAGAGGAAATTTTACAGTCTTTAATTTTTACATGCATATAGAGTGTACGAACTTTAACATCTCCTATCTTTTACTTTTTTTGTGGTTAAAGAAACTTTAATATTTTTTTTCCTGATAAAGTTTATTTCAACAGCAAACATGGTATAATGTTAATATCTCAAACAATTTGTATACTATATTGTTTCACTTGTTAGATACAGGGGGCGGACCCACATTGGTTCAAGAGTTTCAACTGAATTCGCTTCGTAAATATTTTTTACTATTTATGTGTGTAAATTCTTTTTTAAATAAAAAAGTTGCTATAAAAATAAAGCAGTTGACTTAACCAAAGTTGTGCCTTGGTCGGATGGTTCAATCGGGGTCAACTTCTGCAATTGGTAGCGTGTTTGAACCCAAACTTCAACATTATTTGGGTTCTTTTTACTTTTTCAAACTCGTTATCATCACTTCTTCTTAGTCTTCTTTTTTTGTTAGTTTTAAATAATCTCTTTCCATAGTTATGAACTTTCTTTATGAAATTATTAATTTAGCTTAGCTCTTTTCTAATTTTTTTTGTAACAATTAGTGCAAGTTAAAGTAAAATTAATAAATAAAGTCTAGTATTGTAAATATAGATCAAACTTATGTTTGTTACAATACAATTTGTATATTTTTTTGAAGTTTAATAACTTGTCAAATTGTAAAGGTAAATAGATCAGTTGTTATATATATAGAGAGAGAGGCAAATTTGGACAGTTTCATATATATATATATATATATATATAAGCAAATTTCTTAATACAATTTCTGAAAGACTATACAGCTACCGGTCCGCCTCTGGTTAGATAAGCGTAGTGATAGAATAAAAACAACATAAATCTAAAAGGTAAGAAATATCAATATCCCTTCCAACAAATATTCGTTAATTTTCGAGTTATTATGAGTTGTTAACTGTTATTACCTTAGTAGATAACTATACAAATCTAGGCACCTGGAGTGCCTATCTCCCAAATAAAGCCAATAAAGAGCAAAACGTAAAATGAACTATGCCTTGTATGATGTATCTTGTCTATTTGTATGAGTTTTGGGTGTAGTTTTATTGTACAATGTTTATGTTTCCTTATATCTTCTTTATTGAATGTGCTCTATAGAGAAGTTAGCTTTGTTTTTTTTTTTTTTTTGGGGGGGGGGGGGGGCGGAGGGGGAGGTTTATCTGAATAGTGCCTAAAATATCTTATCATGCAAAACATTCTTGTCTAAGGCAGACAAATTGCGTATGTGAAAGTTGCCGTGTCTTAGTGACGCAATTCTTAAGCATATTATGCCTTCCCCTCGTACTCAATTATGGCTTGAGGTACTTAACTTGCTTTGGCTTTTCTTCATTCTTTTTAATTAGTTTCATTAGTCTCCTCTTTAACCAATTCCCATAAATATTTACAACAATATATGAAGTCCTAATTCCAAAAGAGTCACTATAGGAGTATTAAGTGGGCGTTTGGACATAATAATTGTAAAATTCCGAAAAAAAAAATTCAAGTAAAAATAGTATTTAAAAATTAGAGTTGTGTTTGGACATGAATATAATTTTGGATTGTTTTTAAATTTTTGTGAGTGATTTGAGTGAATTTTGAAAAACAGCTTTTTGGAGTTTTTCAGATTTTCGAAAATTTCCAAAATTCATCTTAAAGTGAAAATTGGAATTTTTATCAAAGGAAAATCCTTTGGCAATTTCATTTATTGAGCGGTCTTTCCTCTTTTTATGTTTATCTCGTTTAAAATGGATTTGGATTCTTCAGTCTAATCCGGTTAATAAGACAATAAAAAATATGTTTTCTTATTTTGGGATCCTTTATCTTTATTTTATTTTAAATCGTTGGGTTTAGACATTACTTTGGTGCTTTTTAATCCTTTCAAAATGGCAGCAGCATACCCCTTTTGCGATTTCTATGAAAGAATCCTACAGACGATGGATTCCCGCGTGAAACACTTTGGATCGAAAAAGTTTGATCAATTCCAAGAAATTTTTGAATTGGAAACTTGCTTAAATTGGATTCTTTCGATTTCCATACCGAAAATATATTTACAAAGTTGTTCCAATTTTTTTATTGATTGGTATTAACCCTAGACCCTTGCCCTGAGAAATAAATTAATACTTTGCTTACCCGCATTTCTCTTGGTATACCCATAACCCACATGTGTGCCTAATAATTTTGCGAAGTTCTTGGAGCATGTGCGATTTATTCAGGATCTTTGTCAAGAAAGAAGTCAGTCCCTTATTCTTTATTTTATGTTAAAAGGTCTGGACTCGAATAGGGAGTCGATTCACGTACTTCACCATTTTCCTGGGTCGTTATCGCATTTATTCATATTGATCAATAGATCTCCGTTCCTGCCAGTTCGCTAAGTAGACTCACTCTATCGAGGGGCAACAAAGGCCGGAACTCTTCCTGCCAAAAACAAGGGACCTACTTATCATCCTAGGAGTTAGTAGGTATGAAAGAGTCCCCTCTCTGTCTGTCTCTCCGAGTTTCTACTACTAAGTAGCACTTCTGCTATTCAATCATAGAATCGATTCCGATCAAGCTGAAAAAAGTCAGCCTTATATATGTTATTAGTAAAGCACTAATGCCTCTCAAAGAATAAGATTATTCGCTTTACCAAAACATATGCGGATCCAATCACGATCTTATATACAAGAAGAACAAAAGATCTTTCTTGATCAATCCCTTTGCCCTTCATTCTTCAAGAATAACAAAGATCCTTTTCATGTTTGAATTTGTTCATTTGGAATCTGGCCAAACATTGATTTTGACAAAAAGTAAAAATAATTCGGAAAAAAGTGAAAAATATTTTATGGCCAAACGGGCTCTAAAGGTAAGTTTCATCGAATGGGGATAAAAATGTGAAAGGAACTATAAAAAAGGGAAGATAAAGAAGAAGGTGAAAAACAATTACTAGCATAAAGGTGGAGTAATGAAACTTAAAACAAAATAAAAACAAAATGGTGTTTTAATAGAAAAAAAATTACGTGTATCTATAATTAAAATATGATTCATACTTTTAATTTTTTATTGTAATATTAAATTATTTGATTTGATTTGGATGAATACGATATTTTTTTAATTTGGAGGGATAATAAATAAAAGCAAGTAATAATCCAAGTAAGTGAGAACTGTTATAAAACAATAAAAGAAGAAGAAGAGTATTGTAGAGAAAAGTAGAGAGAGAATTCTTATTGGTTTGGGATCAATTACAATGAAATAGAACCTCTTTATTTATAAGGAAAGAGTGACTTAGCCACCAAATAACAAACCCTAAAATTTCTCTAAAAGTAGACATTCACCATAAATATAATTTTATTTATAACACTCCCCCTTGAATGTTTATTCAATAGATAATGTGCCTCGTTAAAACCTTAATTAAAATAAAACCTAGTGGAAAAAAAATTTAGAAAAGGAAAAGGAGTACACATATTTAGAAATACGCCTTTTGGTTGCCTCGTTAAAAACCTTGCAAGAAAAACCAAGTGGGATAAAATCTTGTAAGGAAAAAAGAGTACAACGCGTATTAACTCCCCCTGATGAGAGCATCAATTCACATCTTTGAGCATTCACATCCCAATTTTGTGTACCATCTTCAAAAGATCGTTGGTAGAGATTTGATAAACAAATCAGGCATATTGACTTGAATGAATATGTTGCACCTTGAAATCATCATTCTTGAGAGATATGTAATGTCTTCATAAAATGTCGTGGAATGGCCTTTTCAATATCTCCATATAGATTCTTGCTATCATATTATCATCCTTTTAGTTATAGCAAACTACATATGTGCACATATTGCACTTAGGACATGGTACTTCAGGACCAAGAATTGTATATGCTTTAAGCGATTTGAATCCTTCAGGGATCGTCATATAAGTTGAGTCATATAAGCCATTTAAATAGACTTTAGATGCATAACAAGTTTTCATGACATGCTAAACATATAAGATACATGAAAGTGATTGCACACACTATTGACTTTATACTTTCGAGTGTTTGAACTACATGTCTAAAACTACATGTCTTTCATATGAAACCAATTCATTGTTTCTCCATACTTAAGATCCTCTTATATATTTAGCGTTATCATATATGTCGTCGACGAACATTATATATCGGTTTCCATTTTTCATAAAAACATAATGATCTCTTCATTCATATTTTCAAGTACTTGAACCTCTCCTGAGATTTTATGAAATATTATGTCATATGGTCTTCTAGATCACTTGCCTCCTTAATATGATCATTTGCTCATCTTCTTTATCAAGAAATTTACTTAAAACCGATTTGTTTATACACTTTAAACGTACCATAGACTTTGTTCTTCTAGGACTTATTCTAATAAGAGCATTTTCAGTGAGAATATAGTTACTTTCTTTGGGTCAACAAATGCGTCTGGCATGCTTTGTAATACATTGTAGATGAATTATCTTTTTATGAACTTCAAGTTCATATTATCTTATTTGAGGATCTAGATGTAGAAATAATAATTCATTCTACGTAACCTTTTTCAACTGTTTATCCTGTCTCCCCCTCATGTTAAAAAAACTAACTTGCTTCCTCAACTTTGGGAACTCATCTTTGTACATTATGGTGTTAATCAAAATATACACCGCACATCAATAATAATAAGATAAAATTATTTGGTTCCTGACCCTGAACCACTTGTGAGGGGAGAATGTAATATACTTTCGTGTATAACGTATATTAAACTAATATAGATAACTTGTTCTCATAAGCAATAGTTTAACTATTAAGTGGAGGCACTCAATAAATCATTTTGCTAAACCAATTGTGATGTAAACCAACTTATCAAGAAGAACTGTCTTGAATAGAAAATCTGAAAATTATGCTCTAAATTAAGTTATTGAGCAAGTTACCTCACAAACACCAGGTTGCGGGTTAATAATAATCGTATATGTAACCATCTCATAGATGCATCTTATGTAGTATACATGGCAGGTGAATGAGCCCATATTCACCTTTGTTATTTTCGGCATTCATGAGATTCAATCCCAATTTTAGTTGGTCTATTAATGGGAACAAACAACATAAGAGAATTCATACATAACTTTCTAGTTCTTTAATATTTATCCATGTGAATTCTCTTTTATTTTTTGCACATCATATTTAAATTAATATGGCCAAACCAATTATGTCAACTAGATAAATTATCAATATTGATAAACCTTGGGATTGCACCATGACGTGTGCAATTATGAATAAACTTCAAGTTTATTATGATATGTGTTTTTATATCAATAAACTTTTACATTTTTATGGCATTCTTTTCTTTGTGTAGTACAAACTGGAGAATAAAGCGGGTAGCTTTTTACATACATATTACCTCGCTACAAGTTGTAGTAATAGAAGATATTAAATCTTTACTTTATTTATAGTCTCAGTATAACCAATCGCTTTCGCGATCTTTAGAAACTCAATAAATTTGTTTGAGACTTACTACGGCATCATACCTTATTGATAATCAATCTTATTTCTCCAAAGTAGTATAATTGGCTCTTCTAGAGTTTTCAATTAATTCTATACTATCACATATTTATCAATATTCATATGGTAAATATCTCTTTCAAGGAGAAAGTTATACCATTATGATTATGGTAAAAATCATTATAGGCAAGATATGTTTCGTCTATTACTTTGCCATGTAATAATCACACTGCCATAATATTTTGGCATGATCACAATAGGTACGTGATCAATGACCATTCGTGCTATAATAATGAAATTATTTTTTTATTTCATCTCAAACCCTTTTCTAGAGATTAGTGTGGTATATCCACTACACTAGCACGTTCATATTCTTCCAAGAATGAATATGTATTCATAAATCAGACGTTGTCACATTCACATCATGAGTGGACCATAGTCATCTATACGTGCTTTACAAAATCTCATGTTAAATTGTTGACAAACATTACTTTCACAGAGTGAAAGATTATTTTGAGAATCCTTATTATTCTCATTACCATAATGATGACGATTATAATTTCGTCTATTGCCACGTCCACATTCATTGATACCTTCACGGTAATAATTTTGTCTTCTTTTAGACTTATTATATATTGCTACCACATTCTCTTAATAGAATGAGAATGAAGCAAATTCAATGGGACGAGTTTTCACTTTTTGTGTTCACAATCATACATGAATTTGATCATGGCAAGACAGAGAAAATTTACCACTTCGAGTAGTTATAATTTCTTACAAACTCTATTAGAGTTATAATCAAACTCTGTTGTCTTTGCTTGTATTTAAAATCAAATTATAAAATTTCAAGAGTTTAGAAAAGAAAAATAAGGTAAAATACTTACCTTCAATCCAGAATTTAATCCTGAAAGAAGTTCATGGAATAATTGATAATCATTATGTTTAATATTATATACAAGTTGGGCACCATATTCCAAAGCCCGATGACCAAAGCAGATGCCTCTACTCAATTGGTTAGAGTCTCGTGCTGATAACGTGTTATAAAACAATAAAAGAAGAAGAAACATATTGTAGAGAAAAGTAGAGAGAATTCTTAATGATTTGGGACCAATTACAATGGAATATAACCTCTTTATTTATAGGGAAAGAGTGACTTAGCCACCAAGTAACAAAACCTAAAATCTGTCTAAAAGTGACCATTCACCGTAAATATAATTTTATTTATAACAAAGAACAAAAAATCATAAAATCTCCATTTTCTCCTCCTGCCAACAAAGACTGAAGAGTTGCTGAGGAGTCGGGACACAACTTCCCAGACATCGCCCCTCACGCTATCCACTCCCCTCGTTACCCACCCCCCTCGTTACCCACCCCCATTACTCCCTTTTGTTTGTTAGGTGTTTACACACAAACACAGATATAGAGCAAAACAGAGTCCGACTCACTCTGTACGTACTTACCTATACATACAAAAACGCACCTTCAATTCGCCGATCGATTACTCCGATTCCGACGTAACTCTCACATTCTATTACTCACACCAGCAAGTCTCCCTTATCTCTTCCTATTTGTATAGAGGCTCATATATCTGTTCAATTGGAGATACTGAGATATTATTTCCGTATATATTGATATATACATATTTATAGGTTTTTAGGCGCATGAGATATATTGTATGTATATGCATACGATTGAATTGCTATAGAACAAATTAATGGTGCATAAGAAGCGAACCGTCGCTCCTCGTTCCAAACCCTCGGCTGCGCCGGTGGCGGTTCTACCTGTACCCGACGATGCGGAAATTGAGCTGCTTGAATCGGACCTAAACCTAGTCTCGGTAAGTCCAGCAGGTCGGAAGAAGCCGTCGAGCAAAAAGGATGCTTCGGCGGTTGCTGAAGGTGAGAAGAATGCCTTCTCAGCTTCTTATGCTTCAATTAAGCTTGAATGCGAGCGTGCCCTAACATCCCTGCGTCGGGGAAACCATACAAAAGCTCTAAGATTGATGAAGGAGCTGTCCAGCAAGCATGACAACTTACCTTACGCGGCTCTGATTCATCGTGTCCAGGGCACTGTTTGTGTTAAAGTGGCTTCCGTGATTGATGACCCCAATGCGAAACATAGGCATTTGAAGAATGCAATTGAGAGTGCTAGGAAAGCAGTATCAATGTCTCCGAACTCGATTGAGTTTGCACATTTCTATGCTAATTTGTTATACGAGGCTGCAAATGAGGGGAAGGAATATGAGGAAGTTGTACAGGAGTGTGAAAGGGCATTGGCAATTGAGAACCCCGTAGATCCTGCAAAAGAGAGCTTACAGGAGGAGAGCCAACAGAAGGTTGAGACACCTCATGCTCGGATTGAGCATGTACAGAATGAGCTCCGAGGTTTAATTCAGAAGTCAAACATTGCTTCCATATCTACTTGGATGAAGCATATAGGCAATGGTGAGGAAAAATTCAGGTTGATCCCGATTAGGAGGGTGTCCGAGGACCCAATGGAGCTGAGGTTGGTTCAAGCAAGAAGGCCAAATGAGATTAAAAAGGCGACTAAGACACCGGAAGAGAGGAGGAAGGAGATTGAAGTCCGGGTGGCTGCTGCAAGGCTGTTGCAACAGAAGTCTGAAACTGTCGAGACAGACAATGATGTAGATAAAGCTTCGGATCTGACAACAGGATCAGGGCAGAGAATTGGTGAGAGGAGGAAGAGCGGAAATGCAAGGAAAAATGCGTCTTCCACAGAGAGAAAGAATTGGGTGCAGTCATATTGGAACTCCATGACTTTGGACAGGAAGAAAGAGTTGCTTAGAATTACAATTTCAGATCTCAAGGCTCATTTAAATGCATCAAAAGGCGGATTGGCTAATGAAGTGCTCTCTGAGGCTCTATCATTTGCTGAAACCAATAAAGATTGGAAGTTTTTGGCATGTTGCCGCTGTGGTGAAAAATTTATCGACTCTGAATCACACAACCATCATGTTGTGCATGAGCACATTGGAACTTTGCTGCCTAAATTGCAGTCTATTTTGCCTCAGAATGTGGAGAACGAGTGGGCAGAGATGCTTCTGAATTGTCCTTGGAAACCGTTAGATGTTAGTGCGGCAGCAAAGATGCTTGATGAACAATCAAGATCTCAAGAACATGGTTTTCTTGATGAGACACACCCAAGAGATAACACAGAAGAGTCTAAGGATGACGTTTCTGATGTTTTTTGCAATGAAGACGAATGGGATTCGTCACCTAGAAAGAAGAAATTAGGGGATAGAACAAACGGATATAGGGTTGAGAGCAGAGAATATGATAAAATATCAGACATTGAGTTGATGGATTGCGATGGAAACAATGGTACTAAGAATTGTTTCCTTCCTGACAAGTGGCCACTATCTGATGATCCCGACCGAGCAAAGCTTCTTGAAGGAATTCATGCTATATTCCAGGCTCTTATTGGAAATAAATATCTTGCTTCAAGTCACCTCAGCAAGGTTGTTCATTTTGCAGTGGAAGAGCTTCAGGGTCTTGCTTTTGGCTCTCAACTTCTTAACTACAATGTTGATCAAACTCCCTTATGCATCTGCTTTCTGGATGCACAAGAATTAAAAAAGGTGCTAAAGTTTCTGCAAGAGCTTTCTCATTGTTGTGGCTTAGGTTGGTATTCTGAGAAAATTAGTGCTAGTGATGGAGCAAGCAATGCTAGTCAAGGATTTGACGACCTGGAGAAAGTAGTTTTCAGTGAGGATAGTTCATGTTTATTGTTTGATGAGCATTTCATGCCTTGCAAACTTACTCCCAGTTCATTTCCAGATACAGTTTCTATTGACAGAACTGCATATGTTTTGTCTAGTAATCAGTACCAGAATGGAGCTGAACTTGATTTCGCTGCATTGTTGTCCTGGATATTCACCGGTCCTTCAAGTCTGGAACAACTGGCATCCTGGGTACGTGCAAGAGAAGAGAAAGCACAACAAGGTATGGAAATTCTTCGCTTTCTTGAGAAGGAGTTTTATGACCTCCAGGGTTTATGTGAGAGAAAATATGAGCATTTAAGTTACGAGGAAGCACTGCAGGCAGTGGAAGATCTTTGTTCAGAAGAGGGTAGGAAAAGAGAACATGCAATAGAATTTGTCCGACGAAGTTATGATTCTGTCTTGCGGAAGCGGCGAGAAGAGCTCATAGAAAGTGAAAATGAAGTTACATTTATTGGCAGTAGGTTTGAGTTGGATGCTATATCAAATGTTCTGAAGGAAGCAGAGTCTCTCAATGGCAGTCGGTTTGGTTTTGAGGAAACTTACATTGGTGGAACATCTCACCTATGTGACCTCGAATCTGGTGAAGAGGAAGACTGGAGACTGAAGGACTACCTTCATCAGGTGGACTCTTGTGTGGAAGTTGCACTACAGAGACAGAAGGAACATGTCTCCATTGAGGTTGGTGCATCAACTATGGTTTACAGCTGGTTTATTTATTTATTAAATTTCCATTTTTTCTTTACTTGATTTCTTGTTTTTCAATTTCCCGAATTTAGCTGAGTAAGATAGATGCTCGGATCATGCGAGTGGTTGCTGGGATGCAGCGGCTGAAAGTAAAGCTTGAGCATGCATCTGCCCAGGATTATCGGAGGATTTTAGTGACACTGTTGAAATCATTTATGCGGGTGCGTACTTAGCATCTACTTTTGTGATAGTTCCTTTATTGCTCTGTTACTGTGATCTCTCTCTTACTTTATTTCTAGCATTTACCTGTTTTACTATTCTTTTATGATGATGATTAACTTTCTCTTTCTTCAGGCAAATTTGGAGGATCTGGCTGAGAAGGATGCTACCGAGAAATCTGATGCTGCAAGGGAAGCTTTTCTGGCTGAACTTGATCGTGATTCTAAAAACAGTTCAGGCGGAGGCAATGGTTATTCTAAACATACACATGACAAAATTAAGGATAAGAAAAAGAATAAAGAATACCGGAAAACCAAGGATTCAAAGGTTGACTTTTGTTTCTGATGCAATTGTTAGTGTATACTAGTTGGAAGATAATCAGTTTACTCTCACTTGTGCAGCCTACTAGTGGTAATGAACTGCATTTGCTTCGCCATCAGACTATGGCAGATGGGTATGTCTTTTTTTTAAAGAAATGCCTTTCCCATTAGCTTGAACTCCATGTTATGCAGAAAGCATGATGGCCTTTAATATCTGCAAAAACCTGTGCTGTTGCAGCTCATTTGCAGTTACTCATGATGGAGAGGATCAAGGTGATGAAACTGTTGGAAATGGTGATTCCTTGGATGAACAGGAGTATAGACGTAGAATTGAACTCGAAGCAGAGGAAAGAAAGCTTGAAGAAACTTTGGAATATCAAAGACGAATGGAGAATGAGGCTAAATTGAAGCATCTGGCCGAGCAAAATAAGAGAACTACAAAAGCAGTTTCAGGAAGTGTGGATGCAATTATGAAGTCTGATATTTACAAGCACAGTGATAATGGTCAAGAAATCAATGAGCAATGGAAGAGTAGTAAGAAGGTCAATACTCCTATGCTTGGATTCTCCTATCTGTGTGAGAGTTTCCCGTTCTATTCTCTGTTCTTGAAATGAAAGTCATTGAATGTTAGGTGTTACTCTTGAAGGATATGCTTCACTATGTTTTAGGACGAATATTGATTGTAATATATGACTTGCAAATTTTGGAATCCTTGATGCAGATGAATGGATTTCCGGACAGTTTAGAAGTCCCAAAGCACAGTGCTGAAGGAATGACGCAAAATACTGGTAAGGCCCTTGGTCAATATCAGGAACAATTTTTGCCAGCTAAAAAAACCCCTTGGCCATGCAGTGCCACTGTTAGGATGTCACATGAATTTTATATACTATTTTTTTCTCCCGCTCAGGACTGTCAAATGAAGGAATTCCAGAGGATAGTACTCTGATATCTGCCCGACGCTCTGGAAGGAGAGGCAGACGTCAGAAAGATTCTAAGCTTATTGATGGGAAGTTTCAGTCTGCTTCTGCCGAAAGGGAAAATACTGAAGTTGGTGAACCAAGAGCTCTGGATGCTTCACCTGGTGAGTTACGATTGTTTACTTAACTATTCTGTAGTGCCTTTATTTGCTGGCCCTGAAGAAATACCAGTTTTCTGCAGTTTATATCTTTGTTTCCTAATTTTAGCGTGTATTCTGTAGTTTGCTAAATTTACATGTGAATTTTGGGCCCAACTGCTACCTTGGGTAGAAGCTGGTGGATTGTTGACAAGTATCAAATCCGCATGTCTTGTAAATGAGTCAACCAGACCCAAGCCCCGAGAAAGGATGATAGTTTTTTCGACCAAAGGATCAAGTTGAAAACACGCTATATTTCAGGAGCATAGCACAGAAAGCTTATATCAATTTAGTTGGAGTTAATTGGCTAGTTATTATCTTTTTTTTTTATATAAGGTAAATCATATTATTAACAAGTGGGGGAAACCCCGTATACAAGTTATTAATTGTCATATGGCTGTAAAGACCTGATACTTTGCTAGTTGATCTGAAGAGTTCTCGTAGTGCTGCTTTCTAATTTGATAACCGCATATCTGTATTTGCATATTCGACAAATTAGTTACCACCAAGTTAGTCCTCGATGATCCTTGTAATCTCTTTCCATTTCGTCAGTCGTTTAATTCTTTCTTGTTTCATGGATATAACAGTGGAGTTCTGTTATTGCTTAACTATATCTTCAAGTAGGCATGTTAATGTTGTAGCTATACAGTGGGACAGTTTTATCCAATTGTATGTGCAATTGGGAGGAGGAAACTGTGGAGTTACAGTCAATTTGGGTCCAACTAGTTATTAGGCCTAACACCTCTTACTTTCCCCACCCTTCCCCAAGAAATGAAAAGCTAAACTGGTGGGTGGAGATAGCTGCTTTTCCTTTTCCCTGTAGTTTTGTTTTCGCCTCAATTTATTTTACCTTGTGGTTGTGGATTCTGTTTATGAACAATTCAATATGATGGATCCTCTGAGTTGATCTACCTTTGATTTCAATACTAGAAAATAATGGTTCAGCAAATAGTGGAACAAAGACATTGAGACAGCTACATGTGGAGGAGGATGATGAAGAAAGGTTCCAAGCTGACCTTAAGAAGGCCGTTCGGCAAAGCCTTGGTATGCATATTTATCTTTCTTTTACAGTCACTGGCTCTCTGAAAGTAGTTTGATGCTTATTCATTTGGGCTGTTCTGCATCTGTTTTTCGTTTTTACCATTGTTATAAAAGTAATCTGAACATATGCCTGATGTACCTTCTCATTTTCCTTATCTATGGTCAATGTAAAATCTTCTGAAAATATGATTCCCTCTATCTCATTTTATGTGACACGCTGTCCTTTTTGGTCTGTCCGAAAAAGACTTACGCCTTTCTATACTTAGAAACAATTTACTAACTTCCCATTTTACCTTAATGACATAATTTTATAGCTACAAATATGTCATGGCATATTTAAGACCACAAGCGTCAAAAATTTCTTTCATAAAGTTTGTGTGCAGTCAAACACCTTCACATAAAATGAGATGGAAGGAGTAACAAAAAATGTAAAGTCTTCTAAAATTGTGATAATCCGGCAATTGCTTGAAGATTTAAACAACCTCGATATCTGTACTCTCTTGCTAGCTGAGATTTCATTGGAACTCGTTGAACCTGTTTCTTATAGAGAAGCAATTTCACTATTCCTCCACTTATTAAAGTGCTCTTCCCTCATTCTCATTTTTAACTCTTTTTTATAATGCTAGACACATTCCATGCACATGAGAAGCTGCCCTTGCTGCCAAGTTTAGGGAATGGACATATTTTGCTCCCCAACGCTGGGACTTTGAGCAATGAAAAGAGTACTGGAGATGTAACTGTAATGGATTTATATGGCACTGGACTAAAGAATGAAGTTGGGGAATACAATTGCTTTCTAAATGTCATCATACAGGTTTGTGTTCACAAGGACTGATCCTTTTTTTCCATCATAGTATGAGTTCACTTGTATTGTGCTTCTTACTGATATTCATATGTAACATGCTCTGAGATGCCTCTTATTGTGTTTCCTTAGTCATTGTGGCATCTAAGACGATTTCGAGATGAATTTCTGAGAACAGCATCCGAACATGTTCATGTTGGTGATCCATGTGTGATATGTGCTTTATATGACATATTTACTGCTTTGAGCACCGCTTCAACTGAAACATGCAGAGAGACTGTTGCTCCTTCTTCTCTGAGAATCGCCCTGAGCAACCTGTATCCTGATAGTAATTTTTTCCAGGAGGTGAATCTGAAATTGTATTTTTAATAACTGGCTTTCCGCCTGTTTAAATAACTGGCTCAAATTTTGGTTAACATAGTACTGATCTACAGGGTCAGATGAATGATGCATCTGAAGTGCTGGGCGTAATATTTGATTGCCTACATCGGTCGTTTACATCAGCTTCAGGTGTTTCTGATACTGAATCTGCAGATAGTAGCTGCATGGGCACATGGGATTGTTCAAATGGTGCTTGTGTTGTACATTCTCTTTTCGGGATGGATATTTTTGAACGAATGAACTGCTACAATTGTGGATTGGAGTCTAGACATCTGAAGTATACATCTTTCTTTCACAATATTAATGCCAGTGCCCTCCGAACAATGAAGGCATGTTCTTCAAAGCAATTCTGCGATGGCACTTTAATTTCCATTCTGCATAATAATTTTATGAGGTTCATAAAAAAGAATTTGGTCAGTTAGCATTTTACTTTCTCCTGTTTAAGTTTCATGTCCTTTCCTTCAGGTTATGTGTCCAGAAAGCTCCTTTGATGAGCTTCTGAATCTTGTTGAGATGAACCATCAGCTGGCTTGTGATTCTGAGGTTGGTGGATGTGGGAAGCTTAACTACATCCATCATATCCTCTCTACTCCACCGCATGTGTTTACTATAGGTATCTGTTTTCTTTTGATTTTCCTTTTTTTTCTTTCTGCCATGGGTGGTCTATATCTCAAGAAAATTGTCACATGGTCCTCATTTTCTTTTCTATTCTTTTCCTTCAGTTTTAGGTTGGCAAAATACTTGTGAGAATGTAGATGACATAAAGGCAACATTATCAGCTCTATCTACTGAGGTGGACATTGGTGTACTTTACCGTGGCCTCGATCCTAAAAACAAACATCGCTTAATTTCAGTGGTAAACCTATTTTGACTCTTTTATCATTGTCTTCTGAAAAAAAATCCTGTGGCTTGACATGCTGAGGGTATATAGTCCCAATTAATCGCATCATCAGTATTTTCATTATTCTTGGTCACGTTCATTTTATTACTTGATCTTTTGTGATATTCTTGGTCCATGATAAGTTGTTTTATGTTGTCTGCTAACATTCAAATTCTAAATAAGAAAATTAAGAAGCTGTAAATGAAATGATATCAAGTTGCTGGCCGTCTGCGTGCCATCCGCTTTTCTGATGATCTCATGTTCCTGTTTGATGATTCTTGCATGTTTATTTCATATATTGCATTCTCAACCAATTTGATTGTACACATAAACGGATGGTAGTCATCTTTGGCTCTCGACGAATTATGTTGATACTAATTTATTTTTCCTTGAAGGATTGATAAGGATTATCTTCTGTTCACTTTTCATACGAGTACTTCTGTCGGGCAGTCTTAATTGATTTTGGTTTAAATGGTGACGTTCCAATTAATCCTGAGTTTATTTAATTTCCATTTTGGAATTTCAACAATATTAGCTTTGCTGTTTCAATTTCAGAGCTTGATTAATTTCAATAAAGTGGGTATTTACCATGGAGACCAGCGTTCAAATCTCCATAGACAAAATATTTTGATTTCTATCCATTTGCCCAAGCCTTGGACAGAATTATCTTGTACTTGTGTTGGTGGAAAATAATAGGTACCCTGTAGAATAGTCGATGCGCGCACAAGTTATGGCGGACACCCCTACTGAATAAAAAAATAACCATAACTACAAGAAGTATCCTCAGTCACAAGCTAGATGGAGTTGGCTATATGAATTCTCACTATCCATTCGCTGTTTGAACCTGTTGCATTCCAATATTCAATCATTTAGATTCTCTATTACTAAGAAGTACTCTATATTTTCTGCTAATATACAAATCTCTAACAAGTTGTTTACTTTATTTCTTTATGCTTCCTCAGGTTTGCTACTATGGGCAGCATTATCACTGCTTTGCCTACGGTCATGATCATGGACGGTGGGTCATGTATGATGACAAAACTGTGAAGGTAAAAGTTTCTTCTTCCTCTTCCGATTCGTCTTGTTATTATTCTAGTTTTTGTAAATTAGGGGTATTTGATATTCAGGTTATTGGCAGCTGGGATGATGTTCTTGTTATGTGTGAAAGAGGGCATTTGCAACCGCAGGTCCTCTTCTTTGAAGCTGTAAACTAGTATGACTTAGAAGATGATACCTCTCTTTCAATTAAATGGAATTCAGCTTATAAAACATGCCTGCCTCTATACCACACTGCAGATGTGAATCAGCAGGTTTTTCCATTCAAGCGGCAAACTTATTATCTTACCTTCACATGCTGTTTTGACTGAGCTAAAAAGCTGCAAATTCTTATTTGGAAAATGTAGATGCTGTACAAAGTACAAACCCAAGCTGTAGTAGCATACAGTCAAGTTTTGTTGTGATGAAAAGATTATAGGAGTCATCGGCACGCGGGTACCAATTTGAAAACTCTGTTTCATCATTGGTTCACGTCAGATCATAGGAAAGCAAGAGCAGGTACCAATGCCCTTGATACCTGGATACCGTCGGCAGAAGCATGTTTTTGCATCTGCCAGTTCTCTAAATTTTTGGAAATCCTTATAATAAGGTGGCATGATGCATTTGCTACCAGTTGCCTGACCTGGAGAGATCTGGATTTCTACTTCCAAATGGCAGCAAAGTACCTTTTACATGATATTTGCTTCTGTACACAGGAAATGCTAGGAAATTTGCATCTTAATACCTTTCAATGTAAGGAAGTTGTGTATAATGGTCGTAAGTTTTTAGTGATGCAGTTTATAGTACGTGCTTCCCACCCCCCTCACTTCAGGGGGAGTAAATTTTGAGTGCTCTAGAATTGATGGGAATTTTGTATATGACAGATGATGACGAGAATGAAAAGAAAGAAAAATTGCTAATAGTTTGTGAAGCAGGAAAACATCTTGCTGACTGGTGATTCAGTATTTCCCTTGCCAGTTTTCTCTTTTCATATATTTGTGTGTGGATATAATCAGTGAAGATAAAGATCTCATGAAGTTTAAAACCAGCACTAAGGGTGCTGAAATATGTACAACAAGAAGTCTAAGAATCCGTCTCCCACTTACCCTGAAGGGAGCTGATAAAGTCTAACGTACTGTCAGCATTTTCTATGTATTCAAATTTACACCAGCAAGACAGCAAATGTAAACAAATGAGCTTAATTCTGCTGATAGGCTCTGCTATCTTCTCAAGACATCTGTTGTTTCTCTCTTTCCACATAGTCCGCCTGATAAAAGCAGGTATCGATTGATTATACTCTATTTTTCTTGTTAATCAAACCCCTTAAAACTCCAGTTGGCGAGCAACTCCTTGGTCATTCTTGGCATTATCGTCTTCACCTTGAATACATTCAGGAGCATGTGTCACACTTGGGAGGTGACTACAGAGAATGAAGATTTGCCTATTTTTTTTCTATTTCCTATTCACACTGTTGGGATGGTATATCCCTCTTTTGGTAAATTGTAATTTTGTGGAGGTTTTGGTTGATCAATCTCTGGCTCTCTTTTTGTGTTGTGTTTTTTCACAAACCTCATAGAGACTTGTATAGGAACAAAAATTGTCTTACGAAAAAGGAGTTGAAAAGAGAAGGCACTACAATATAGCTACTTCATGACCCTCGACGTTAAAGAAATATAATTAAAGCTTTATAACAAAATTCAAATAAAGAATCAGTTTTATTCTATGTTATATATAATTTATGCCATTAAGCAAATGGAAAATACTAATCAAGGAAAGTGACTAGGCCTTCTTTATAGTGTCCATGACACTTAAACTTTTTTAGGTACAGTAGATGATTAGCATCAAAACCAAAAAACACTATGTTTTCCCAACTTGATGCATAGAATCTAATGTCTAAAATGTAAACTGCAGTCAATTTAGCCTAGAAATTAGTTGTTTGTATTTTCTCTTTTCGTTTTTTCCGCTGTGATGAAAGCTAGAAATTAGTAGTTTGTATTTTTGTTTTTTCCGCTGTGATAAAAGCTAGAAAAATAATATCAAAAGCGTTAATGAGATGTAACCACAAGCGCGCCACATAATGAGGAAAAGAAGTCCTATTTTTGCTGAGGGAAAAAGGACTAGGCTATGCTCTGAGTAAAAACAATAAACACAACGGTCAAGGACTTGAAAATACCAAAAAACAAACATTTCCAACATTCCCGAATTTCTCTCTTCCAATCTCTTTACTTTTACTGAGTCTTTCACCAGCCCTCAGCAAAATCCGCTATTAAACAGACCTGTTCCAGACTCAATCCTCTGCCATTTGGCTTCTTTCTGTCTTCCCTATACTCCTTCACCACACTCCCTTTAATTCCCTATCTTTCTCAAATCTTGAATATCCCTTCTTCCTTCCTATTGCTTTGCCATTCTTGAAACTTTTTCCAAGTCCGTTTGATGCTTTGAAGATCACACAATGACTCTCAAGGGTGGCACCAGCCAAGCCTGCGCTGCGTGCAAGTACCAAAGGAGACGTTGCACTTCCGACTGCCCCTTAGCTCCCTATTTCCCAGCTGATCAACCCAAAATGTTCCAAAACGCACACAGGCTCTTCGGGGTCAGCAACATTCTAAAAATACTAAAGCAGCTTGATCCATCTCAAAAGAAAGTGGCCATGAAATCCATTATTTATCAAGCAAATGCCCGCGATAAGCATCCTGTGTATGGATGTGTCGCGGAGATACAAAACCTCGTCTTTAACATTCAACTCTATGAGGAGGAACTTCAAGCTGTCCATGCACAATTAGCCTTCTATAGACAGCAGCATCAACAACAAGAGATCTCATCCACAGCACTCAGTGATTCTGTTTCTCAGATACAATTGGGAATGCCTCCTCCTCCTCCTCCTCCTCCTCCTCAGCCCGCTAATGGAAATGGATTAACACTGTTCCATCAAGATGCGCCTTCACAGCAATATAATGCATTGCCTGTCCAATCTTATCCCTCTTACTCAAACAACAGCTATGCTGCTTACAACAACAACACTACATTTGTGGACCCTAAAGATAATAATGCTGTCAATTCGTTATGGATTCAACAATCATATGGTAATAGTGCTTGCAATAACAACACAATGATCATGCAATCTCAGTTGCCAGCTTCACAAGCAATTTCTGTCCCACCAGAAGTTACTCAAGACTACGATGAGATACATCCGTTTTTTGACACTATTGATGATAGACAGTCTTATATTGATTCTAAAGAAGCCTATGACTCAAGGTATGCTCATTGGCCTGGTAAGTTGTGTTATTGTAATGACTAATGAATGCTGATACACACTTAAGTTAGAAGATTTTTCATGCATTTAGCTGAACTCTTCTACTGGTTGTTATTATTGATATATTCTTATTGTTGTCATTGTTTTGTGGTTCTGAAATGAAAAAATTGTCTCGTGCAGTTCGGAATCATCATTGAAAGACACGAGACATTCTGTGGAGCATGTTGCTGAGAATGAATTAAAGAGTGCTGCAGCATGTTTCACTCTTACCAGTGTCAACTGATAGCGTGCAACGAAAATGTAAGAAGAATGATACCAGACTGGCTTTTTCTTTTGCCATTCAAAATTTTGTCTTGTTAGGATACAAAACATCGAGAATGTACTGCCATTTTGAGAATACTTTAATTCCACCTGTCCTGCTATATTTGGTTTTTAGAAAGTTGGACACTAGCTTGTTGCCTTTGTAGAAGACGATTTGCGTCTTTTGCTGCAGTATAAAACAATCCTTCCATGTATACACCTCATATCTGTCCTACCACCTGAAGACATAGTTGCTAAGTGGAATCGCTACTTCTTTTCCCGAATTTAAGGTTAACTTATTCTTTTTTTTAAATCCATATCATCTCTTCTGGTCATCTGTTTAATAGTACTACAAATTTAGACTAGGGATGTAGAGGGAAGCAATCCTTTTGTGATGAACTACCTTTTTCTAAAAGAATATCAAGAGCTAAATCTGAGTACAATATGAGCATTATAATAACCATGCGAGTGATCACTCTACGAAGATTTGTTATTTTCTCTGATGGAAAGTTTCCTTGATGTTTCCAGTCAAGAGCATGGTAGGAAAGTGCATATTTTTACAGTGTAGAAAAACTGAGTAAGGGCAAACAATCTGCGAGAAAGCAGCTTATATAATGAACATACATAGAACTTTTAATTGGGGCAAGGCGAAAATGAAGACATTTGTAATTGAGAGAACCAAGTGTTAGCATGCCCTATAATGATCGACATGATATAACAGATAGTGTAGTATCACATACTACAGCACTTGCAAAATCTATGATTGGGACATAGAGCAAATATTTCTCTAGAGGAATGAGCAAGACAAGATTTTGTTTCTGTTGCGACAATAAGACATTGATTTATGTGATTTTTAGTGTTACAATGACATTAGTCTTCGAGAAAAGGCAGAAACTAAAGGGAAGCAATGTTATATTTGGCTGAAAGAAAACAGTCTTACAGATAATAGAAGAGGTTGCTGCAATATCAAGAAAACAATCAATCAAGTGCATTAGTTGATTGATAAAATCAATACAGTTAAAGGCATATATGAAAAAAACATAGACATATAGAATTAGGAGACAATTATGCTTAAGTTTTCATCCGCTTGGTGCCACCAAAACAAGAGTCGCTTTGAATAATATAGACAAACTGCTCAGCTTGAAATTCAAGACTCAACCATCTATTCATCAAAAGATTGAAAAATATATAACAAATCGTGTCAGGAATATATTTTGGAAAAATGAACAAGAAATAAATATGTTTCGTGTATTATTTATTTCTGCTAACTTGGTCAAAATTGTCACATATCAGAAGTTAGGACCATCATACTCACTGTTAAGAACTTTACAACGTATCAGAATCCGGGAATGTGCTGCACTCATAAGCTGATGAAAGGATAAACAGAAGTGTTTCATGCATTCCAAGCATTCATGGGCGACTGTGTTATCTACATTGTGGGAGCATAGAATCAGCTGTTCGTACTCCTTTTGGATTCTGATCATAAAAGTCTTGTATTGTATGAACCACAATAGGAACATTTGTGATAGAGCCAGTGGAAGGAAGCTGTTCCTCTCTTTTCACAATCATTGCATAGTATAGCCTGTTATTAACCTTAGTGTCAGAAGGGATTGATATGCCTAACCCAATTAGAGCAAGTCCATTCATGAAAATCAATAAATAGAAAAGTGAACCTGAGTTTGGCCAGAATACTCCTCAGGAATTTTCTCTTCAGACAGCAACACGTCTAACATCTCAAAGTACACCTGAAATTAAGCACCAAGTAAGCTACACATTTGATAAAATGTAAGACTGTAGCAGTTTTAGGAAAAAGGGTAAAAGATGTTTCTACACTAAAAAGTTTTCTGACCTGCATGTCCCCAAGTGATTTGCTACATATTGGGCAGGTGTAATGAGTACAAGTGTAGTCCTAAAAGAAGTAGTAAGAAAAAATTGAGAAGAATTAGCAGAACAGTATGGAAGTTCACTCTAAATTTATTAAATCAAGAAACAAAGTATGAGCTTAATACCTGAAAGCATGCAGAGTGCATCAGATGGCCACAAGGAAGAGCTTTGACAGGATTGGTCGAAGTGAAAATGTATTCGTGGCAGATCGGACAGTTTTCCTCCAGGCATTTCTCTCTGCATATGTGAACAGACAGAGACTTTGACATGCAAGCATTGCAATTCATGCAATGGAAGTAATCATCGCCTAATCCTTTTCCCAACCGGCACAGATTGCAGAAAGGGCAGTGGTAGATTTGCCTGTTCAAAATCTGTTGTTTTAGAACAAAAAAATGTAGTACAACGCACATAATATTTTTTGGGAGGTTTGAGGGGGGTGCATAATGCAATTCTATCAAGTTGTACTTAGTTGTCTTGTATCCTCAATTATACTTAGAGCTCCTAAAATGTGAACCTGGTGCAGGCTCCATAAATTTTGCTTATTTGAATAAAAGGCTATGTAGCAATATATAACCCACGAATGGACTTCTGAATCGCTTTTGTTAAAAGTTGCCAACCAGAAAGAGAGGAAATTTTCGCTGTGGCTAGTGCAGACATAAGCATATAAATGATGAAATAAGCTTACAGCAACCATTTAACTTTTTCCTCTTCTTCACCTAAACGAATTTTCCAAGGCCTCATTTGCTAACCAGATTTTGACATATTATTGGCAATAAATTTTATAGTTCGCCCGGAAAAGGACTCCATTTATGTTTTTTTTTTCTTCTTCTCAAACATGAAAGATTCTTCAGCCAATAATGCTTCATAGCATAAGAAGTCCATCACGCTAGTTAATAGTAGCTAAAACCAATTAGAAATCCATCACTTTAAACTACCAATTGATTACCTATTTATGCATTTTTTCATGTCCACCTTCTCCTTTTCTTTTTTCAAGGCTATATATGGTGCTAACAAGATCAATGAGAAAATGTTAACCTGATTTTCTCACCTTTCATCATCGAACAATTTGCAGATTTTGCAATAGTATCTACCCATGGAGAAGCTACCGCAGGAGGGAGTTGAGCAACTAGGACCGATGGGTTGTATTTTCAAGCACTTCATACACATCATCTGGGTGATAGTTTTTCTGCAAGCATGTCATAACCAGAATTTGGATATCTCAAAAGTAGAAATAAAGAAAAATCTGAACTTAGAGATAGTAATGGAGACTCAGTGCATGGCACTCACCTTTCCAGACTATGATCAGTAGTAGTATCATCATGACACCGTATGCATGTAAAGAACTTCTTGCAGCATGGAGCAAGAAGCTTGCAATTCCTCTTGTAATGGTTGCAACCAAAAATGGATTCCTCTTGATCGCGATAAGAGGGATACTGACCAGGGAATTTCTCCATATCGTTCGCAGCAGCAGCCTCAGAATTAGATATCTTTTGCGCCACAATCCATTGACTGAAAGAAAGCAATTAGCTCTAGTCAAACACCATAAAAAAATGCAGATGAATGAATTTAGAAATTCTTGATAAGAACAAATATCATTGTTTTTGCATTTGAAGTGTTCATTCACTAAGAGTAAACCCATTGTAAGTTGAACACATTCACAAATTCCAGGAAAAAGAATTTCACTTTTATTTGCAATATCTCAATATTTGACAGGAAACCTAAGTTTTCTAAATGTTTAATTGGTTCGTTATCCTTGTAGATTTATCCATTGTATCTTGTCCTTACTTTCTAAGGCACCCGTTTCGAAGTGAAGAGAAACAACTTTGGACATTTAAAAGGTAATATGACAACTATATTTGCTGAACTTCTAGAAAAAAACTCAAACTGAAAACTGGAAATTCTAGTAATTAGGTGTTGGATTAATTCAGTTTTTCAAAATACCAATGATTGTTTAGGTGTTATGCAATAATAGTCCATGTACTTGCCTCATTAGCAAGCTCTGCATGAGGTGTGATTTCTTTTCAGAATCCAAAGAGGAGTCGCAGGATATTTTTCTTATTACAGAAACCAGATCCTCTTGACTCATTAGATGGTGCTCCTGTTTCCTCGATTTCTCACATAGTTCTATACCCTGGCAAATTGTCTCTTTCTGAGCATCAGGGTCAACTGCCTCAGTGTATTTCTTCTTGTCAACCTCAGTAGACAATCGTGCTGTATCTTCAGATAGATCAACGTTTTGTTTTCCCTTGGCACTGTGTGTTTTATCTGAAGTAAAAGATCCATGCTGACAAATACTGCAATTAACATATTCTGCTGATGAAAAGTCTGTTCTTTTCTCATTCCAGATTCCTTGTTTAACACCATTTCTTGACAAATATGTAGAGACAACTTCCAGAGGATCAATAGACAATAAAGGAGAAACCTTCGGTTCCTTTTCTACATTTACACTCTCATCTCTCTTTATAGGTTCCCACCATTCTCCCAGCCACTCGAAAAACTTTGTATGTCTTGTAACTTTGCGCCACAAGGACATCATGCCATGCTGTTCATCTGGCGTTAGAGATGCCATCAACCACGGAATCATTTCTTGTAGAAACTCTGCTTTTGTTCGTCCAAGCATGTTTCCGACAATCTTTTCTTGTTCCTCAATGGAAAAATATTCTCTGAATAGTGGCAAGAGTTCAATTTCTTCGTGGTTGATGTGGTCAGTTAATGTTCTTTGCATAGATATGCATGCATTGTGGAGCTTTAAGCAAAGCCTTTTATACTTAAGCTTCTCACCATCAATTATGTCATCACCTCGCAAACTGGTGAGCTTACTTAAGATAACAGAAATCTTGTCGAAATGCTCTACCTCCATATGATGGTCAAGGGTGTAAGAATGGCTAACGTTTTGGAGATTTACCCTTGATTCCAGAGCAGGAAAGGCAACTGCATCCTCAGAATTACTATGAAGCTTCAATAGAAATTGTAGAAGATGGAAGTGTCTTTGAAATTCAGCAAGAATTCCAACATCTTCAGCTAGCTTAACTGAGAGGGAGACAACATACTGTATATCGTTTTTCAAGCCTTTGTGAAAGAAAAGAACAAAGTCTATTGGTACAAATTCATGATATGAGAAGTTTAAGTGACTGCTTGATCTGGAAGAAGTTCCAGGAAGAAAGGACAAGTTTTTCTGTGAGTCAGAGAAAAATATATGCGTATTGATCCCGTTAGAATAAGATGTATCAAGCTTCTCAATGATGCCAAGGGGAGGAGGGTGATAAGATACAGTGTTGTTTGATGTCATGACTGAAGCTGGTTGCAATAGCAGATTATTAGATCTATCAAATGGTTGCATGTTCAATTGTGATGAACAACTTCCACCACTATTAAATGACTTCTCCAGCAAGGAGCTTCTGCTACTGAACATTTCTTCCAAATCTTTTCTGAACTTTTCAAGAGAAATCTTGCCAGAATAGCCCGTCCGGACCCACTCATGCAAGAGAGAAGCAAAGGACCTGTTAACAGCAGGAGATCCCAGCAAGACATTACTTAGAATCAGTTTTGACTCATCCTCGGATAAATGAGCCGAGAACCACATAATCATGCACTTTAGCAGCCCAAGTGGCAACATCTGCAGGCTTCTGTACAATAACCAGAGCTGCAATTCATGGCTGCAGTTCTCTCTAATCACCATAAAAACCTGTAAGTAACCAGGGAACAAAGAAGAAGTCAGGATAACATCAAATTTCCAACTAGTGTGTAATACTTCGGGAAATAGCACTGCTGGGAAAATGTTGTGTAAGATAATAATGAAGCTTTTTACAAGAGTCCTTTTATAAACATTGAGTTGAGTTGTCCATAAAATTTTGAAAATATACCTCTGTTTCTAGAAAATGAAGCTTTTTGCTGATCCTCCCAACAAATGATTCTACTTCCTGGCAAAGCATTTCTATGAGAACATTTAACTGTATCCCACCTTGTAGCTTGCAGTATAATAATCTCTGTAGTTCTTCCATTTGACTTCCTTCAATAAATTGTTCATGAAAAGCTGATGGTTCACTCTTGATGAGTTCATCTAACAAGGGGTAGAATATTTGATCCAGTGCTATGCTGTAAATTAATGTAACTGTTAGGGAAAAAAATGCAGATATAAAGTTGGGCTACACCTATCAAAATTCAGAATGATAAACCAGCATTCAACAACAACTGTTACAGCATTCGTCACCTGAATTGAGACTTTTAGTTCACCTGAATTAAGACTTTTAGTGATGTTGGACATTCTATCTCACGAAAGATCGTCATCTAGTTGCTTAGAATTAGCTAAGATTGCTATTTAAAAAGCTCACTGAGCCTTATACAAGCGATTTGAGTCACAACTACAAGAATTTAGCAACAAAAGTTACTCTATGAGCAAGCTCTAACCTGTAGAAGTTGAGAACATCTGTGAAAAACTTCAACTGAGCTACCAATGACATTAAGGTTGATAAACAAAATGAGCTTCTTAATTGATGTAGTTCCTCCAGAATTTCTTTCAAATCTCTTCTGACTGCAGCATGCCAAAGATGGAAACCATCAATTGGATTCTGCTCTGTCAGTAGCTTCATTTCACTGGACTGAATCACCATCATTTCCAGCTTTAAGATGTGCTTCATGTTGGCTGTTCCATAATGAGATTTAGCTCCTTTTCTATCAAGCCATGAGATGATCACCTTCAAAATGAAAATCAACATGTTAGATTAGGCACTTTAAACTATTTACTGTGTAGTTGGAAATTCAGGTTGCAATGTACCTCTTGGATCAGTGTCTCTTCGGGTAAAACGACATGAATGAAATTCAGAAAGTCTGTCTTTCCAACTGAAGAAAGAGTAGTTGTCACCCAAGGCAGAAAATCCTCCAGTAACAACAGGGGAACACTACATAGGTACTGCCAGACAAGCCTAGCCTGTTCTTTGGACGAGAACTGCTTTATTAGCGAAGGGAAGACCTGCATTCACATATTACATGCCAGAGTATTCAGGAAAAGAGACCAAAAGGAAGGGGAAAAAACAGAATCTTTTGTTAAGAACTAACATGTCATATTTGAGGCACTCGAACTGTTTTAATTTTAGACAATCAGTAAAACTGAGATTACCTCAGATTTTCACTGATTAAGGGGAGATATGTTAAGTGGTTTTTCTTTTTCTACTTTAATTTTCAAGTGGTGGTTAGTGTAATATACCCCAATATTTATTGACAAAAGAACTCTAAGCTAATGCTGTAGATAAGTAGATGGAGCTGTGTTATCAGACTTGGGTTAACCATATAAGTAGATCAGTCCGTAATGCTCTCACCCTCCAATTACATGATGGAGCAAAAAAGTGAAATATTCCAACTCACTTAATGAGAGAAGGAAATTGTTAGAGAAAATCTAAGTTGAAGGTTAAGTACCATAACTTTCCATAAAGAAAAAGGTCAAAACATATGAACGGAAAGAACTAGAAAAGTGTTTATAAGGAGAACAGAATCAGATTATCAGAGCTCTAGTTCCTTAATATAGTTTCCAGTGGTCTTTACATGGCATGTAGAAACCCCTTGGTGAAAATCCTAATAACATTGTAATGTGCTGTATGCTAAAAATAGAGCTAAGTGTCCTCAATATAATTAGAAGAAATATGTCATGTCAACTCTGTAAATCTCTCCTTTTCCATTGGCAAGGCATAAATCATAGTAATTCCTTTTGTTCAAACAAGTGTTGATGAATTTATAAACCAATAAAGGCTTTAAGAGCGAAAAATGAAATACTATTCAAACTAATAGATAGTGAAATTTTCGTGAATACCTGCTCCTCTTCTTTCATCATATGCTGAGAGATAATAGTCTCAATGGTACCTATGTAACACGTAAGTTCGTTGAACAGGTTGGCAAAATCCTCATTTTCCTCTCGTAAACGATCAAAGCATTCAAAGATGGAACAGAACAGATCATCTATACTTTTATGCTCCAAAGAATATGTAAAGACCACATTCTTCACTTGTGCATCAAGTGCAAGAAAGACGACCTGTCAAGATTAACATTCCGACCTCAGAAAAGTTGGAGGCAGATGCAGCCTCTCTGCAATGAGTTCAACTACATCCATTACTTTTTTTCCACAGAACATAAATATTTATGTGAAAAAACACTAAAATTTTAACAAGTATTAAATCTGAACCTGTAGTGTCACAAGTATAATCTTTATTGTCTAAGAACATTAAACGTTGAATTTAACAAGTTTAAAACATAAATCTGCCTAGCTCTGAGAAGAGTAGATGTAATTTGAAGGTGGAAACTGAAAATGAACACAATTATGTTGATATGTCATATTGTCCTATGTATCGTTATAGATAAAAAGTGCAGCCTAATATGAAGATGCTAATATGTAGAAGACTGAAATAGAAATAACAGGGAAGGTTCAGGGGAAGATGCACCGCAGAACCACAGTTGAACCCAATACTTTCGACGCGGAACATAAATTTATGGGTAAAAAATCACTAAAATTGCAATAAATAGTAGATATAAACCCATAACTTTAAATATTGAACCCATAGAACTAAAATACTAGATCCGCCTCTGGGCAGGTTTTGAATAATTAATGAGTCCATGCACTAAATTAATGTGTTTTGTGTTGTAGTTTGGGACCTTTTGAATTGTTCCCTTAGCATCCTAAAGTCAACTCTTTTCCTTGCAGGTTCCTCATGATGATGAATTCCAGCAATGAGTTAATCAGTATTTTTGTCACAATTAACAAAAAAACACCAATCAGTATAAATCTTGGTTATATATTGAGAATCTACAAGACCACAACCTTATTAACCATGATATGAAAGTGAAGTTCAATTCGACATGTTTGTTTTCTCTTATTTTCCTTTCTTGGAACCTCATTCAAGGATAGATACAAATAAATCAATAACATTCATAGGAAAATACAGGATTTAAAGTTTATGCATTCCTACATCGGGTCAAGTTACTATACAATAAAAACTAGGTTCACCGTCGAATATCTATAGATATTTAACAGATTTCTTATAGCATATATACAGTCGTGTCCACGTATTAATACATTTATGAAACAACCATTTTACCTCATCTTCAGCAGCGCAATGGTATTTATATACAATTTTCAAGAAATCTAACCGGCGGCTAAGATCGTCAACTAATTCAACGCCTTGTGAGGCAGTATCCAATGCGTCCACAGCTACACGATGGATGTCGGCAAGCTCAAGTGTAATAGCCTTATGAGAAATAACGAAAAAAAGAATAGGTGCTTCAACCAGTTTCACACCAGCTAAAGAAGACGGCAAGTCCACTTCGTTTTCGGGTTCTCCGCCGCCCATTTGCAGCTGACGAAGCGCCACCACTGCCACCTACCATCAATGGGAAAAAAGACCAAAGGGGAAGCTTCAACATTGAAGTTCAATGGGCATATAATGGCAAGCTTGGCCTCTTCTCTGAATTAAGCTAAGGCCTCTTTGGTGCCTCTTTCAGTTAAATCCTTTTTTTAAATGAATTAGTTATTTTTATATTGATCTATGTTTTGATTTGATGTGAAGCTGCCACGCTGGCTGATTGAGACATGGAACCTAACTGCCATTGGCGCCTTGTCTTGTTCCCTTGACATTGATTGATTTTGTCTTCGAGCCACATGTCAGGACGCTTTCACCAATCATTTTCTGCCACGGCATTGTATTTGGTATGACAATGTGTAAATACTACTCGCACGAACACTATACCAAAAAGAATGATTGATTTCTGTCGTGGGCTTAAAGAAGCCATAATTGGTTTCTAAGGTACTCTAATGATGAATTGTTTTGTTTTTGTTAACGGTAATTTTCACAGTTATAATTTATTTTAAAATTTCTCATTATACTATTGTATATGGTCGAAATCGAACTCGTGGTGCATCCTAGCCTCCGACATGATGAGCCAGGATCGAGACATGATAATAAAGGGCTGAAGATCGACCCCGAGTCCCACCGGGCTAGAATCCGGGAGCAGAATGCTGTCTTCGAGAATATCGAGACCGTGATCCCGGAATCGATCGTAGCCTCGAACGAGCTTGAAGAAATATTGTTAACAGAGCCAACAGAAGACCAAAATATCTGTGACCAGTCGGATATTACAGCGGAAATCATGGCACGTATCGATAAGGAACTGTCATTCAATAAATCGTGAGATTTCTTACCTTTTATAGAAATGTACCTAAAATAAGACTCATCTACTATATAAAGCGGGTCTGATAACTCATAAAGCACATTGTAACACGTATTCCAAGGCAATATATCATTATTTTTTCTGTTATTAGTTCTTCCGCTTTCGTTCGTCAGTGCTTGTTGTTACGAGCCCAAATCGAGTGCAGATATTTCACTAAGGCTTAAATCGTCTTCCTCGTGTGGTTTGAGCTTACTTCATCCTTATTTATTTAATTTATTCTTATTTACTGCTTTGTGTCAAATAAATCCGCGTATCCTTAAAACCACTTATAAATTTAATTATTATCCGATTATGAGGGTAAACAGTTTGGCGCCCACCGTGGGGCTAAGGATAATAGTGGTTATTTGATACAAATTTTCATAACACACACTACTTTACACTTATTCTTTGAAGTGTCTTTAATTTCAGGTTAAAGCTCAAAATGTCAAACTCTCAGTCAACACCCTTACATGTTGACAATGAGTCCGGTTATCATGGTGAAAATAACAACATAATGCCCAGTGACGAGGTACAACCCGTTGATCCCATCGGAATTTTGGTCGCGGACCCGATTAACACCCGGTGAAAATAACTCGCATGTGGCCATCAACACAAATATGCCTAGGGGTGGGCATCAGTCGGTTAGTATGAAAGTACGATTCGGTTTATCGGTTTTCGGTTTTGTAATATTAATAAGCAAACCAAACCAAACCAAAGTATTTACAGTTCGATGCGATTTTTTCTAGGTTCGGTTCGGTTATTTCCGATTTAGTTTTTCGGTTATTAACGGTGCAAGTTAAATATAGCCAAATTAATTTGTAAGAAGTGATATATGCTACTGCTTTAGTTTGTTGCCTCTGGCGCTGCCAATTTGAAAGTTAACACTTTGTGTAATTAACGTTAACCAGCTGATTCTGAAGAAGATGGTTGAAAGTGCAAAGGAAAGTATAAGGCGAAAAGCTAGCAACTCCGAAATCTATGTCAACATGCAAACTGTGCTCATAGAAATAGACAGTTCTCCTGTTGTAAGTCTATTTTATCCAATTCTTGACCGTTGATTCACTTTTCAAGTACTACCGAGACTCTTGACACATCTTGTGATTGCATGCTCTTTATGGAGAATCAATCTTTGTTTTGCCAAATGCAGACTACTGTAGTTAAAGAGTTGGAATACTTGAAGGAGGCAGTAATGAAACATGAACTAAATGAATATGAAAATGGATTTGCAAAACAATAAGAAGAAAGGAGGTGTGGAGGACTGGAGGCGACGGGCGACGGAAGAGGAAGAAGGCGTCACAGCAGGCGATCAGGCGCAGCAGCAGCAGGCGACGAGAGGAAGAAGGAAAGTCTGGTCTCAACTCTCAAGAACCCTAATTAGAATTTAGAACTAAGACAAATAGATAATTTTTATTTTCTAATTTCTAAGGTAGACTGAAAGTAACGTAAGAGTACTAGACTGTAGGGTTAGGGAATTGGGTAAATTGGGATTTAGATTTGTGGATTGGTATTGGATAAATTGGGCTAAAAGGGAGGTGAGTGAACCCATATGTTCAAACCCAATAATTAATATCCTATGAGTATATTTCTGATTTTCTCAACTCATCTCTCATAACTTCGATTTTTCGGTTTAACCAAAAACCGAAATACCAAAATCGTAAACTGCACCGAATACCGAAATTTAATAATTTAAAAATCGCACACCGACCGAATAACCGAAACTCAAAAACCAAAATTTACGGTTCGATCAATTTTTTTGGTTCGGTCGGTATTATGTCCACCCCTAAATCTGCCTACCGACCCCGAGAATAGCGTCCGTGGTGGAGCCCGATCGACAGCCAAAAATACACAAAATATTGGAGGAGACATGATCAATTTACGGGTGATCTTCGAAATATTGTAGGCTCAACATGTGGCGATAGCCCAGTTACATAACCAAAGCCGCGCGCCGAGCAGAATTGAACGCGATCCGTCCCAGGAAATCGCCCGCAGGGATGAACCGGTCGTAGAGAGGTCGAGTGAAAATAATTCGGGGACTAACCCCAAGATCATAAAGATGCTCGAAGATTTGACAAAATGGGTAGAATCAGGGGAGAAGAAAATCGAAGCTAATGATAAAAGATGGAGACCTACAATTCCAGGGTCGACCAAATCCCAAGGGCACTGCCGATATTGAAAGGCCTAGACTCCAAGAAGTTCGTTCAAAAACCTTTCCATCTGAGCGCGGCTCCAAAACCGATCCCTAAGAAGTTCTGCATTCCAAGATTCCTAAGTACAACAGAACGACCAACCCAAATGAGCATGTGACCTCCTACACATGTGCCATCAAAGGGAACGACTTGGAGGATGACGAGATCGAGTTTGTCTTATTGAAAACGTTCGGGGAGACCCTGTCAAAGGAAGCTATGATATGGTATCACAACTTACCTCCTAATTCTATTGACTCGTTTGCTATGCTTGCAGATTCCTTCATAAAAGCACACGTCGGGGCTATTAAGGTCGAGACCAGGAAGTCAGACCTTTTCAAAGTAAAATAGAAGGATAATGAGATGCTCAAAGAATTCGTGTCCCGGTTTCAAATGGAACGGATGGACCTTCCACCGGTCATTGATGATTGGGCCGTTCAGGCTTTCACCCAAGGACTCAACATTCGGAGCTCGTTGGCTTCACAACAGTTGAAACAAAACTTAGTAGAATATCCGACTGTGACTTGGGCCGATGTCTATAACCGGTATCAATCAAAAATCAGGGTCGGAGATGATCAGCTTGGGACCCCTTCCGGGTCCGTGTATCCCATCAGAACCATCGACAGAGTCAAGAGAGACATCGATCGTGAACCGAGATCAAACAGGGATCGATATCAACCATACAATGAAGACCGTAGAAGAAGTGGGTCCAGACAGAACTCTATGAGAAATTAAAGGAGAAATGACTGAGGTCAGAGCAACCCAGGACTAATGAGCAAAAATAGCTTCGACAGGCCCGTCAAACCTAAAGAAGCGCCAAGATTATCAGAGTCCAACTTCAACGTCGCCGCCGCCGCTATCGTATCTACCATCGGACGCATCAAAGATACCAAATGTCCTAGGCCTTTACAGTCGGATCCACCCTAAAGGGATCCCAACCTAATGTGCAAATATCATTGCACTCATGGCCACAGAATAGAAGACTGTCGATAATTAAGAGAAGGGGTGGCCCGATTGTTCAACAACGGACATCTCCGAGAGTTCCTGAGTGATCGGGCCAAGAACCACTTCAGGAACAGGGATTCTAATAAGCAGACCGAGAAGGAGGAACCTCAACACGTCATTAACATGATCATCGGTGGGGTCGACCTTCCCCAGGGGCCGATGTTGAAGCACACCAAAGTATCCATCATAAGGAAAAACAGACTCGGGATTACGTATCGGAAGGAACCTTGTCCTTCAACGACGAAGACGCTGAGGGGATCGTGCAGCCCCACAATGATGCACTGGTAATATCGGTACTCATAAATAAATCTCAAATTAAGCGTGTGTTAATTGATCCAGGTAGCTCGGCCAACATCATCAGATCGAGGGTCGTGGAACAACTCGGCCTACAAGATCAGATCGTACCTGCAGTCCGAGTCCTGAACGGGTTCAACATGGCATGCGAGACCACTAAAGGGGAGATAACATTACCGGTGAACGTCGTCAGGACCGTATAGGAAGCCAAGTTCTATGTAATTGAAGGGGATATGAGATACAACACTTTGTTCGGGAGGCCATGGATTCACAACATGAGAGCAATACCCTCAACACTACACCAGGTGCTGAAATTCCCAACACCCGGAGGAATCAAAACAATTTATGGGGAACAACTGGCCTCTAAGGAGATGTTCGCGGTCGATGAGGTGATCCCGACATCCACATTCTTGATATCAGAGGATCTGAATTGGATGGTCAAAGACGGGGCCAAATAGCAATCACCGATACCAGCCTCGACAAAATCGGAGGAACGAGGGGTAGATGAGGACGACAACTACAGAGTCCCCAAATCTTTCACGGCCCCCGACGATTCCGACGCTAAAAAATCAACGGTCGAGGAACTGGAGCAAGTCGTATTAATTAAACACTTTCCCGATCGAAAGATATACCTGGGCACAGGGTTAAACCCTGAGCTAAGGAAAAAACTCATTCAATTTCTTATAGCTAACGAAGATTGTTTCGCTTGGTCCCACCTTGATATGAAATGGATCCCGCTGGAAATAACTACTCACAAGCTTAGCCTAGACCCGAAGTTCCACCCGGTCAAGCAGAAGAGAAGACCTCATTCCGAGGTCAAACATGCTTTCATCAAGGACGAGGTATCTATACTCTTTAAAATAGGGTCCATTCGGGAGGTTAAATACCTGGATTAGTTAGCGAACGTAGTGGTAGTCCATAAAAAAGGAATAAATTAAGAATGTGTGTAGATTATAAGGATTTGAATAAGGCATATCCCAAGGACTCCTTCCCTTTGCCCAACATCGATCGCATGATCGATGCCACAGCCGGTCACGAGATTCTCAATTTTATCGATGCCTACTCCGGGTACAACCAAATACGGATGAACCCAGGCGATCAGGAAAAAACCTCCTTCATCACTAAGTACGACACTTACTGCTATAACGTGATTCCATTTGGATTAAAAAATGCAGGTGCCACTTAACAACGCCTAGTAAACCGGATGTTCGAGGAACAAATAGGAAAATCAATGGAGGTTTATATTGACGATATGTTGGTTAAGTCCGTGCGAGCAGAGGACCATTTGAAACATTTGCAGAAAACCTTCAGCATATTGAAGAAGTACAATATGAAGCTGAACCTGAAGAAATGTGCATTTGGAGTTGGATCCGATAAATTCCTCGGATTCATGGTATCCAACCAGGAAATCGAGATCAATCCCGACAAGATCAAATCCATCGAAGATATCACGGTTGTAGACAACATGAAAGTCATGCAAAGATTAACCGGACGCATAGCCACCCTGGGGAGATTCATCTCGAGGTCCTCTAACAAGAGCCACCAATTCTTCTCACTATTAAAGAAGAAGAATAACTTTTAATGGACACCGGAGTGCCAGCGGGCCTTGGAGGAATTCAAGCGATATCTATCGAGCCCACCTCTGCTTCATACTCCGAAGACGGATGAGCAACTATACATGTACTTAGCGGTATCGGAAGTAGCGGTAAGTAGAGTCCTGGTCCGGGAAGAAAAAGGTACGCAATTTTCAATTTACTATGTTAGCAGGACTTTAGGTGGGGCTGAAACTAGATATCCTCACCTGGAGAAATTGGCGCTCACTTTGCTAAGCGCCTCTAGAAAGATGAAACTGTACTTTTAATGTCACCCCATATGTGTTGTGACTACTTACGCATTGAAGAATATAATGCACAAGCCCGAGCTCTCGGGGCGGTTGGCCAAATGGGCCGTGGAAATCAGTGGGCACAATATTGAATATCGGCCCTGGACTGGCATTAAATCTCAAATTTTAGCAGACTTCGTGGCCGACTTTACGCGGCCCTGATACCCGAGGTCGAAAGAGAGTTATTGTTGAACTCGGGGACTTCTTCGGGGATCTGGACCCTCTTTACGGATGGCGCCTCAAACACAAAAGGGTCCGGACTTGGCATCGTATTGAAGTCACCGACAGGAAATGTAGTTAGACAATCTATTAGGACTGTAAAATTAACTACAACGAGGCCGAATATGAGGCCATGATTGTAGGTCTCGAACTAGCCAAAAGCTTGGGGGAGGAGGTAATTGAAGCTAAGTGTGACTCCTTCTCGGTGGTGAACCAAGTTAATGGGACGTTCGAGGTCAGAGAAGAACGAATGCAAAGGTTCCTGGATAAGTTGCAGGTAACATTACATCGATTCAAAGAGTGGACTCTACAACATGTACCTCGGGTTCAAAATAGTGAGGCCGATGCCCTTGCTAACCTGGGATCATCGGTCGAGGACGATGAGTTCAACTCGGTGGCGGTCATACAACTCATGAGATCAGTAGTAGAGTAAGGCCACGCTGAGATAAACTTAAAGAGCCCGGCTTGGGACTGGAGAAATAAAAATATATAGAATATCTGAAGACCGAAAAACTGCCCTCGAATCCAAAAGAATCAAGGGCCCTGCGTACGAAGGCATCCCGGTATAGCTTGTCCGAAGACGAAACCTTGTTCAGAAGAACATTCGATGGCCCCCTCACGATATTTCTAGGACCAGGAGATACCGAGTACGTTCTGAGGGAAATTCATGAAGGCACCTATGGAAATCATTCAAGTGCCGAATCATTAGTTCGAAAGATAATCAGAGCCGTCTACTACTAGATCAATATGGAAAAGGACGCGAAAGAGTTCGTACGAAAATGTGATGAATGTCAAAGACATGCTCCGATGATTCATCAACCCGGGGAGCTGCTGCATTCGGTTTTGTACCATGGCCATTCATGAAATGGGGGATGGACATCGTTGGCCCCTTTACATGGGCACCCGGTAAGGATCAATTTATATTATTTATGAATGACTATTTTTCTAAGTGGGTAGAAGCCCAGGCATATGAGAAGGTCAGGGAGAAATAAGTCATCGATTTCATTTGGGACCACATCATATGTCGGTTCGGAATGCCGGCCGAGATCGTGTGTGACAGCGGAAATCAATTCATCAGCAGTAAAGTAAGCAAGTTTCTCGAAGACCATAAGATCAAAAGGATCCTATCAACGCCCTACCACCCTAGTGGGAACGAACAAGCAGAATCGACCAACTAAACAATACTCCAAAACCCCAAAAAGAGGTTAACCGACGCCAAAGGAAAATGGAAGGAAATCCTGCCCGAAGTCCTATGGGCATACCGCACGAACTCGAAGTCCAGTACCTGGGCCACCCCCTTCTCACTGGTTTACGATGATGAAGCTCTAATACCGGTCAAAGTTAGAGAACCAAGTCTCAGGTTCCTATATGCAACCATGGAATCAAACGACGAGGCCATGAATACGAGCCTGCTGCTATTAGATGAAAGGCATGAAACCACCCTTGTCCGATTGGCCGCCCAAAAATAGCGGATCGAGAGGTATTACAATCGAAGGGACAACCTTCAACACTTCAATGTCAGGGACTTAGTGTTAAGAAAGGTCATACTAAGCACCCGGAGCCCGAACGAAGGGAAGCTGGGGCCGAACTGGGAAGGGCCATATCAAATTACTGAGATCGCCGGAAAAGGATCGTACAAACTCGCAGCAATGAATGGTGAACGACTACCGAACAACTGGAACATAACTCACTTGAAGCGATACTACTGCTAAGGTACGACCCCATTCATTCCTTTTACTTATTTCCATTTCGAACTAACACTAGCAGGCAACTGTCAAAGAACGATACAATTTTTAGGCCTGAAAGCAAGCGTTGCACTCTTTTCCCTTGAACCGGTTTTGTCCTAAATGGATTTTCCGGCAAGGTATTTAACGAGGCAACAGTAAATCGTGCTAACGTAGAATTGAAGGCCGTCTATGAACCGATGTTGAAGAACACAATAGCAATATTTGAGGCTTCTCTATGATCGGCCTCGAACACTGTGGGGCATCACCCTCAGACAATTTTAGCAAGGAAAGAAACTTTGTGACCGAATAGTCTATGTTCGATCGATAGAATTTACTGTAAGGGCCAAACGGTCGAATGAACCGTGCCCATATAGACTGCTCGAGCCCTGAAATAAAGCTTGTACACATGTGTAATCTTATATATTACGCACAAAAGTAAAAAGAAGTTTCTACCTTGCAGATAAATATCTTGTCCCTTAATAATATTTTCCTCTTAAAGAATTTCCCACTTTCGATCCCCTAAAGATATCGAGCCCAAGGGCCGCCTTTATCCGGGTTCAAAGGATTGCTCTCACTCGGGGACTGTCGTCCAAAGACAAACTCGGACGGCCCGGGCTATCAAAGCCCGGGGGCACAAGACCTATTCGGCAATGCCCGAACCTGAAAGGCTACGACCATCCCCACTCGGGGACTGTTATCTTAGGCAAGCCCGGATAACTCGGGGTAATAAGCCCACTGGGAAACATCCGAACTAAAAAGGCTACGGACATACTAAACAGCTCGGTGACGTCCGAGACCCGTAACAAAAAACAAGGTCTTCAAAATTTCTAAACTGGTTCTAAAGGCTACCCTCGGTAAACTATAATCTAAAAAATTATAAGTACTTTGGGGAAAAATTTCCGGTCATACCGAACCCCCACGATGCCTTAAACAAAATAATGTCGAAGACAAAGCCTGTTCGAACCTTCGAACATAACCTAACTATTTAATGCTAAGATATTGCGATCTTTGCAAACATAAAGAATAAAGTAAAGGAAAACAAACTCAGAAATTGTTGAAGGGAAAGAAGAAGCCTTGTATTATATATACATATAGTCGTTACAAAGGACAAACGGCCTTGACAAAAAGTACAAAAGTACAAAAACACAAAAAACAAAGGAAAATATACGAGACACTTAAACGGCCCGGTCTTCACCGGAGCCCGCCTCATTGCCAAGGACTTCGGATTCTCCTCCGCCCTCGGATTCGCTCGAACCCTCGGAGTCTTCTTCATCCTCGGGATATGCCAACCTCTTGGCCTCGACTTCGAGTCCCTTAGCACTCTCAATTTCAATCGATAAGTCGAAACCTCGAGCATGAATTTCCTCGAGGGCCTCCCTTAGGGATTGCCGCTTTGCGTGCTCGACGATATCCTTCATTCTATCCTGGGCTTCCTCAGTGTCTGCCTTATATTGGGCCACAATCTTATTGGTATCGGCTTTGACCACCACAACCACCGACTTGGCCTTTCGAGCTCATTGGCGAGAGTTTCTCGATCAGAGACGACCGAGCTTAGCTGAGACTGGAGCTCCTCAACCTTTTGGGCCCGTACCTCGGCCCTTTCTGTTAGACCTACGGATTCCGACCATTAGTCACCGAGTCTAGCTCATCATCACTAACTTCAAATATTTTTACCTGTTTGACCAGGTCGGAATGATCATTCCGGGCCACCTCCAGCTCAACTCGGAGGCTCTTAGCCTCCCCTTCATGCCGCTCGCTGAGAAGTTTGTAAGTTTCTCTCTTCTCAGTAAGACCTCGGCCTTAAGCTGGTTCAGCTTGTCCCGATATCTAAGAAAAGTTTCATGATAAAGGACCGAAGGCCTACAAACACAAAAAAAATGTTAGGGTTATCTATGAATTAGTCTAAGTACAAGTTAAAGTCATTGAGAAATATCTAAAATTACTCGGTTTAGCGCCTGTTGTGCTTCGTTGAACAGGTAGGGTGCATCTACCTCGTTCATCCTGGCTTAGCCTTCCTCAGTCACTAGACACCGAAGGTAACTGGCCACCCCTACGGTGGTGAAGAGGACTCGGGCATCCTCCGGAATGGAGATGACGATGGATCGCTTCCGGTCAGGATCCACGCTCAGAGCCGGGAATCGGTTGATCGATTTTGGGCTTGAGGAAGGCCCGTTTGTTCCCGAAGGTGGACTCTTCTTCGGCACCTCTAAGTCACCCAATTCGGTGACGTCCTCCGTGGCGGTAGAATCCACGCCATCAAAAAAGCCACGGAAGGTGTCATCCACCCTGTGGACCCCCTCGTTGGGACGTTCTTTCACCGTCCGAGCCTCGTTATACATGGACTCAGTGAACGAAGGCAACTCGGTGATGTCTATCACACCGTGCACTTCCTTCAGGGCATTGCCTATATCTCGGGAAGCCTCGGCCCCGGCCTCCTCGTCGGCCTCCTTAACCTGAGGTGGATCGGCCTCACCTCTTTCTAGTTTGGAGGCCCCTTGCCCTTCGAGTTGCGACGGCATGAGGGCCACTAGATCTAAGGCTTCACTTTTTTCTTTGGATTCATCTCTCAACCGATAGAGTGAATCCGAAGATGGTGCTCGAGCACTGGTGCTTTCTTTAGACTTGTGCACCAGCCTTCTTTTTGTTTTCTTCTTCTCCGAGCTCGGAGAACTCAGAGCCCTCTTTCTTTTCTTCTCTTCGGCCTGTCTCGAAGCAAGGGACTCGGTAGGTAAGACCTCGCTACCGGCTGGAGGCCTCAGTTTGACATCCTTGGATAAATCTACGAAAAGAAATAAAACAAGTGAGAACTTAATGACATAAGAGGAACCCAAAAATTACTTACTCAAGAAAGGAATCTCACCATGGGAACGGGCCTCCCAACGGCCCTTCGAAAGCTCGTGCCACGAGCGCTCGAAACAGGGCATTTATGATACGATGCCCTCGACCCACTCCTTGAGTCGAAGGACTATGTTTGGGACCCGAGCAACAACTGCACCACCACAAAGCACCGATAAGAAGGAAGGAAAAAGGCATAAGATCAAATTTTGAAAGAAAAATTATACTTACGTGATGTATTCCACTTCTCGAGAAATGGCATATGCTCAGCTGGGATTAAATTCGAAGTCCTCACTCGGACGAAACGGCCTTGCCAGCCTCGATCCCGGTCTTCATCAATACTCGAGAATAGGGCTTTGCTGGCCCGATGCACGAGCTTTATCAGTCCACCCCGGAAGATTCGAGGACTGTATAAGCGCACAAGGTGGTTGACAGTGAACGAGCATCCATCGATCTTGCTCTCAAAGAACCAGAGAAGGATCACGATCCTTTAGAGTAAAGGGTGAATTTGACCGAGGCATACCTCATATATTTTGCAGAAGTCGATGATGACCGGATCCAATGGGCCCAGTGTAAAGGGATAAGTGTAAACACTTAAGTATCCCTCTACGTGGGTGGTGATGGCTTCATTGGGGTCAGGAACCACCACGTGCTTGCCAACCCAATTGCAATCCTTTTTGACCGTGGGGAGAACATCCTCAGTGATCGAGCAGATGTACCTCGAGACCTCCTCGCACCGGCCTTGTACGGAGGATTTTCAACCTTAAAGTCAACATTGACCGGACACCCCCCGGAGATGAATATTTTCAGAAGAGGTTCCGGTACTTGTTCCTCGACGGCAGTACGCGAAGTGGTCTCCTTGGCCTCGACAGATGGCCGCGAGGAGGAATGGGTTTCTTTTTGAGGAACGATTTTTGACGTCTTCGCCATTTCTTTGAAAAATGGAGGTAAAATGAGGGAAAAGAGGAAGTTAAAGGAATGCATTTGATGGCTTGAGATGGAGACGAACAAGAATTCTTACAAAAGATCTCAAATAACCGGGGTATAAGTGCTAGAAAGTGTTGAAATTTCTAAGGTACGAGAGTAGAAGACTTGGATGTAAAGTTTGAATGAACAAAGGAAGAGGTATTTATAGTTTTCAGCGGCAGTTCGCATCTAGGAATGGCCGACCGGCGACTGACATAACCGTTAAGACTTGACTGACGAGACGTTTCGTTTGTTTTATCGTTTCTGTCATGGGGTATCGAAGTAAGAGTCAGAAGCTCATGTCGTTTCTCGTCGTCTACTCTCCGAAAAACGAGGGGACTATCTATATACGGTCGAAATCGAACTCGTGGTGCATCCTAGCCTCCAACATAGTGAGTTAGGCTCGAGACATGACAATAAAGGACTGAAGATCGACCCCGAGTCCCACCTGGCTAGAACCCGGGGGCAGAACGCCTGCCTTCGAGAATATCGAGATCGTGATCCCAGAATCGATCCTAGCCTCGAACGAGCTTGAAGAGCAGAGCCAACAGAAGACCAAAATATCCGTGACCGTATCGATAAGGAACCGTCATTCAGTAAATCATGAGATTTCTTACCTTTTATAGAATTGTACCTAAAATAGAACTCCTCTACTATATAAAGGGGGTTTGATAACTCATAAAGCACATTATAACACGCATTCCAAGGCAATATATTATTATTTTTTCTGTTATTAGTTCTTCCGCTTTCGTTCGTCAGTGCTTGTTGTTACGAGCCCAGATCGAGGGCAGATATTTCACAAAGGCTTAAATCGTCTTCCTCGTGTGGTTTGAGCTTACTTCATCCTTATTTATTTAATTTGTTTTTCTTTACTGCTTTGTGTCAAATAAATCCGCGTATCCTTAAAACCACTTACAAATTTAATCGCTGTCCGATTTTGAGGGTAAACAACTATAATTATACAAAAAAAAAATGACTTGCTTTATATCATAAGTTCAAATATTTTTTTTAAAATTTCGTGTTCCATAAAAAGCTATACGTAAAATGGGACGAAAGGCATATATTATGGAGTATTTATTAATATTGATAATAACATTTTGATGAAATTTGTTAGTGTTAATTAAGAATTTTATGACGTGCTTGTTAAAATAATAATATTGATGTTAAAAGTTGAGATAAATGATTTTTTTTCCAATAAGTAAAGTTCTAAATTTCATTTTTTTAAACTCTATTGTAACTATGTTGTTCTTGAGCCGAAAATTTATTAAAAATAGTATCTCTATCTTCACAAAGTATGGATAGAATTTGCGTACACACTATCCTTCCCTATCCTTCCCGGCTTGTTGTTGTTATTAGAAGTGAAGTTCTAAATTTTCCATAATCGAACACTAGAAAAGGACTTACGATTCACAAAACATTTTTGGTTGTTTCCTAATCCTCTGATTCTCTCTTGTGCGTTTTTGGGAATCAAATGGGAACGCTTGGCCTTGTCAAGTGTTACGTGCATGAAGCATGACACGTGGGTGTCCAGCTCAGCTTAGGCACGTGCGGACCACAGTATAGCTCGTGTCCGTCGGCCTTTGACCATTGATTACCGGTGGCTCTGCCATTGATAAAATTATATTGGCAGAAGCAAAATTTAATAAGCTTCAGCTATTGTTTAATATGATTTCAGGACGTCTCGATTATAATTGTTGCCTTATGGTATTTCTAATGAGACACAGAACCCTTTTTTTACTTCTTATAATTTCTTCGTTCCTCGATGTTGACTAAGTTCGATCTAAGTTGATTGCTTCTTAATTTAATAAAATGATGTAATTAATTAGCACCCACTCCTCTCCCTCGTTTCAGAAGCTTCTTTCGAATATCCTTCTCAAGCCTGTCTTCGTCCAAATATGAGCTCTTCGTTTAATTAGTTAAGATAGAAATTTTAATTAATGGATTTAACAGTTATTTTTTCCACTTTCATCACTCACTGACAGATTTTTAATAAAAATACAATTATCTCCACAATTTTTACCGTTGCACATCTTTTTTGGGGTCAACTTTTTCAGAACGCTTCCTTCCGAAAGGTGCCGGAAATGTTCGACTATAACTATTCAGAAGTATTAAGCCCAGTTTTTTTTTTTTTTTTTTTAAATTCAGGATCGTTAAGTTCATAAATTACATTAAAGTTGAAATATATGGTTGTATGAAAAAAATGTATTTATACCTGTCGTTTTTCTAAAAGTAAATCAAAGTAACAAAATCGAATCAATGTAATTTTAGTCGTTTACGTATTTTATTCCGGATAATTTAATCGTCATCTTAGTTATTACACGTTGAATCACGTATAAAATAATACTACATCATGATCCAAGGTTATATCCTGTTGCTTATACTAGAAACAATATGCACATTAAATGCTAAATAAAATAATATATCAATTTTATATTGAAATTATTTTCTTTATACTGATAATCAAACGACCCCGTACAGTCCGTCTAAACAGTTCCTAAGATTAGAAACTAGAAAGGAGACAGAGAGAATTTAAAATCTTGTTCAACTTTCTTAAATTAATGAAATATAAAGGAATAGGTTTTGTGAACATGTCAGCAGGATTGTCTCTAGTGTTGATCTTCTGAACAAAGACTTTTCTTTCAGCAATGATTTCTTGGATGAAATGATACTTTATATCAATGTGCTTCATCCTCTCATGATACATTTGATCTTTAGTCAAGTGAATGGCACTTTGACTATCACAGAAAATGGTAATACCACTTTGGTGTAAACTGAGTTCTGCAAATAGACCCTTCAACCATAAAGCTTCTTTGATCGCCTCGGTCACTGTCATATATTCTGCTTCGGTAGTAGATAAAGCTACTACATGTTGTAATGTAGCTTTCCAACTAATAGCGCAACCACCGATGCAAAATACATAGCCTGCTAGTGATCTTCTCTGATACCAATTTGTTAGGATCGGGAACCCGGGTAGTACGGAATTTAGCCAAACAACGGTATAATGACAATAACAAAGACAATGGAAGTTGATAATAACGGCAATTAAAGAATATAAAGAAGACACAAATTTAACGTGGTTCGGTCAAGGTGACCTACGTCCACAAGGGGAGAAGAGCAATTTCACTATACCAACAAGAGTACAAAAGAGAGTACAAAATTAGAGTAAATACTCTAATTAATCCCAAATACCCCAAGAGAATAACCTCACAAGATCACTCCAAAGAAAGGGTTCACACAAGTGTTTTCCAACACTCACTCTCTTACAAAATACTCTATAATGAAATAAAGGAGGAGAAAGAAAGACAAGAGTGAAAACCTCTTGAATTGGTGTGTTTTCAAATGAGGAGAAACTCCTCTATTTATAGCAAGAAATCCTTGGCCTAATAATGGATATTATGTCATGGCAAATGTCATGAACCACAAATTTGTTATAATAAATATTATGTCATGGCAAATGTCATGAAAATTTGGCCATATTACGGTCTTCATTTAAATAAGAATGATTTTCAAGCTTTGCCTAGATTGGAGTTGCCCACACAATATAAATTAACACAAGCTGGAAGAGGTATTGTGAACATGTCAGCAGGATTGTCTCTAGTGTTGATCTTCTGAACAGAGACTGAAATGATACTTTATATCAATGTGCTTCGTCCTCTCATGATACATTTGATCTTTAGTCAAGTGAATGACACTTTTGACTATCACAGAAAATGGTAATACCACTTTGGTGTAAACTGAGTTCCGCAAATAGACTCTTCAACCATAAAGCTTCTTTGATCGCCTCGGTCACTGCCATATATTCTGCTTCGGTAGTAGATAAAGCTACTACATGTTGTAATGTAGCTTTCCAACTAATAGCGCAACCACCGATGCAAAATACATAGCCTGTCAGGGATCTTCTTTTGTCAAGATCACCTGCATAATCTGAGTCTACAAAACCAACCAAAGTGTTAGTATTTCTCCCAAACTCCAAACATGTGTTTGAAGTACCTCGCAAGTATCTGAGAATTCATTTCACAGCATGCCAATGTGCTTTACCAGGGTAAGCCATATATCGGCTTACCAAGCTCACTGCTTGTGAAATGTCTGAACGTGTACAGACCATTGCATACATAATACTGCCGACTGCACTGGAAGAAGGAACATGTGCCATGTACCTCTCTTCTTCCTCTGACTGCGAGGACTAAGCATCTGATAACTTAAAATGAGCAGCAAGAGGGGTACTAACTGGTTTAACATCTTTCATGCCAAACCTCTCAAAGACTTTCTCCACGTACTTCTTCTGGGTCAGAAATAACATGTTGGCTTTTCGATCTCTTTTGATCTCCATGCCAAGGATTTTCTTGGTTGCTGTTAAATCTTTCATCTCAAATTCACTTTTCAGCTGACTTTTCAAAATGTGAATTTCTGTTAAATCCTTAGCAGCAATGAGCATGTCATCAACATATAATAATAGGTACACAAATGAACTATCAGTTAACTTCCGGAAGTAAACACAACTATCATACATGCTCCTCGAATAACCATGACCCAACATAAAGGAATCAAACCTTTTATACCATTGTCTTGGAGACTGCTTTAATCCGTACAAGGATTTCTTCAACAAGCAAACATGATCTTCTTTTCCTTCAATTTCAAATCCTTCGGGTTGATGCATGTATATTTGTTCCTCAAGTTCGCCATGTAAAAAAGCTGTCTTAACATCAAGTTGTTCTAATTCCAAATCATACATGGCAACGAAAGCAAGCAAGACATGAATAGAGCTATGTTTAACAACAGGTGAGAAAATATTATTAAAATTAACTCCTTGTACCTGACTATAGCCCTTTGCAACTAATCGTACCTTATACCTCGCATCTTCAACCCCTGGAATGCCATCCTTTTTCTTGAAGACCCATTTGCAACCAACAATTCTTTTTCCTGATGGCGGCTTCACAAGAGACCAAATACCATTCTTGTGGAGAGACTCAATTTCTTCATTCATTGCAATCAGCCACTTGGCTGAGTCAACACCAGAAACCGCTTCTGAATATTTTGATGGTTCTCCAATTTCTTCAGTTTCTTGTGCAACTGAAAAAGCAAATGCAACATAATCTCCGAACCTTAAGGGTTGTTTACCTTCTCTTCTTGGTCTATGTTTGGCTATAGAATACTCCTCTTCTTCTGGTTCAACTTCAGGAGTCTCAACTTCAGGAATTTCAGCTTCTGTCTCAACTTCAGGAGTTTCAACTGTATTTTGCTCCAAAGTTGATGAGCTTGGCTCAGAAGGAATGCCAATCTCAATCTCCACCTGGTTCTGTGTACTCTTTCCTTTATCTGTATTACAAGAACTAGAAGACTCTTTTCTAGAATGTAACATAGAGGATTCATCAAAGGTTACATCTCTGCTAATTATAAATTTTGGTGCCATGGGATCAGGATACCATAGTCGGTATCCTTTCACCCCAGATGCATACCCAAGGAAAATGCAATTTTTAGCCCTTGGCTCTAATTTTTCATCATTTACATGCATGTATGCAGGGCAACCAAATATCTTTAAATCAGAATAATTAGCAGAAGTACCTGACCACATTTCCTCTGGAGTCTTAAAGTTCAAAGGTGCAGAAAGAGCTCGGTTGACAATATAACAAGCTGTAGAGATAGCTTCTGCCCAAAAGGCGTTTGTCAACCCCAACATTTAAAATCATGCAACGAGCCCTTTCCAAAAGAGTTCTATTCATTCTTTCTGCCACACTATTTTGCTGAGGTGTCATACTCACAGTACGATGTCAGGCAATTCCTTCATTCTTGCAAAATTCGTTGAATTCATCATTATAAAATTCCAAGCCATTATTTATTCTAAGCCGCTTAACCTGTTTTCCTGTTTGCTTCTCAATTAAAACTTTTCATTGTTTGAAATTTAAGAAAATATCACTTTTATTTTTCAGAAAATAAACCCAAACTTTTCTTGAATAATCATCAATGAAAGTTAATATATACCTGGCACCACCTTTTGATGGGGTATGTGAAGGACCCCAAAGATCTGAATGAATGTAATCCAAAGTACCTTTTGTTCTATGAATCGCTGGAGATTTGAAGCTGACTCTTTTCTGCTTCCCGAACACACAATATTCACAGAACTCCATATTTCAGGTACTTTGGCCACATAAGAGACCTCTATTACTGAGGATGAAAAGACCTTTTTCACTCATATGCACCAATCGCATATGCCACAATTTGGTGATGTCAGAATCTGATTTATCTGATATTGAAACTGCAGCAGCACCTGTAACAGTAGATCCCAAAAGAGTATACAACGTACCAGATCTGCGTGATTTCATGATCACAAGAGCACCATGAGAAATTTTTAGAACTCCACCTTCACCTGTGTACTTGCACCCAAGAGATTCTAGAGTGCCCAAAGAGATGTGATTTTTCTTCAAGTCACGAACATGTCTAACATCGGTGAGAGTTATCACCACACCATCGTGCATTTTGATTCGGACTGTACCTTTTCCAATAACTTTACAGGCAGCATTGTTGCCCATCAAGACAACTCCACCTCCAATAGATTCATATGTGGTAAATAAATCCCGACTGGGACACATATGATAAGAACATCCCGAATCTAAAATTCACTCATTGTTAGATTTGAAACTATTATTAGTTGCTAAAAAAATAGTTCCCTCAGTCTCATCAGCAGCTACACTTGCTTCGGCAGTGTCAGTATTTTTGTGCTCATTTTTTTTTTCTGTATGCTTTTCTTTGTTTTTCAATTTAAAGCATTCAGAAATAATGTGACCTTTCTTATGACAATATTTGCACATGACATTTCTGTATCTGGATTTTGACCTTGATTTAGGTTTCTCACTACTTGAATCTTTCTTATTGGATCTACTTCTTATGAATAAGCCTTCCCCTTGGTTCCCACTAGTTTTTTCAGTAATATCTCTATCTATTTGTTCTTTTGATTTCAAAATAGATTTGATATCTTTATAAGAGATATTATCCTTTCCATAAAGCATAGTATCTCTTATATGTTTAAACGACTGGGGTAAGGAAACAAGCAATAACACAGCTTGATCCTCATCTTTGATTTCAGCATCTATGTTACTTAAATCCATAAGAAGAGAATCAAAAGTATCAAGATGAGTAAGTATAGAGGTACCTTCAGCCGTACGAAAAGTGTAGAGTTTTTGCTTTAGGTAAAGTCTGTTTTCTACTGTTCTTTTCATATATAGGGCTTTAAGCTTTTCCCATATGCCTTTGGCTGAGCTTTCTGCTGCAATTTCACGCAAAACCTCATTTGAAAGATTTAAAATAATACCTGCTTTTGCCTTTTTGTCTATGACGGCAAACTCCTCGTCCGTCATTTTATCCGGCATCTTCTCCTTTCCTTGTAGTGCCAAATCTAAGCCATCATGAATTAGGATAGCTTTCATCTTTAATTGCCACATTTCGAAGTTTGCACTTCGGTCAAATTTCTCAACATAAGACTTTGTTAGAGTCATTTTGGCTATTTAAACTAACCCGGTTAGATCTGGCTCTGATACCAATTTGTTAGGATCGGGAACCCGGGTATTGCGGAATTTAGCCAAACAACGGTATAATGACAATAACAAAGACAATGGAAGTTGATAATAACGGCAATTAAAGAATATAAAGAAGACATAAATTTAACGTGGTTCGGTCAAGGTGACCTACGTCCACAAACGGAGAGGAGCAATTTTACTATACCAACAAGAGTACAAAAAAGAGTACAAAATTAGAGTAAATACTCTAATTAATCCCAAATACCCCAAGAGAATAACCTCACCAGATCACTCCAAAGAAAGGGTTCACACAAGTATTTCCCAACACTCACTCTCTTACAAAATACTCTATAATGAAATAAAGGAGGAGAAAGAAAGACAAGAGTGAAAAGCTCTTGAATTGGTGCGTTTTCAAATGAGGAGAAACTCCTCTATTTATAGCAAGAAATCCTTGGCCTAATAATGGATATTATGTCATGGCAAATGGCATGATCCACAAATTTGTTATAATGAATATTATGTCATGACAAATGTCATGAACCACAAATTTGTTATAATGGATATTATGTCATGACAAATGTCATAAAAATTTGGCCATATTAGAGTCCTCATTGTATAGTAGTAGCAACCTTCATTTAAATAAGAATAATTTTCAAGCTTTGCCTAGATTTGAGTTGTCCACACAATATAAATTAACACAAGCTGTAACCTTCATCATTGACATAGATTCTTTTTTATTTTTTTCAAAAAAGAAAAAGAAAAAAAAAGGATAACTTTGTTAACTAATAATTAATACAGTCGCTTGACCGTAAATATTATAAGTCTCAGAACAATCATACAGGAAATAATTCTCCAATAGACTTTCTAAACTAGAGAAATATAATTCAACTAAAAACTGGCTACTAGAAAGCGTGTGTCCTACTTATTGGCGCACAAGTCTAGCAACAATAACATTATTGACATGCAAATACCTTTTTTTCAACTTGTTTGAGAAGTTAAAACGAAAAACTTGTTTGATATATTACAAGTGATCTAGTAATAATAATGGTTATAACTTAGACAACTTTAATTTTCTTTTCAAATGAAACTCATGTCCGGAGTATAAGTTCAATTTCCAAATTAAGTACTCTTTTTTTCAACATTGATTTAGGCCAAATATTTTCCACACTAGATGAAGATTGCACGTGCTATCGCACGAGCCCAACATATTAAACATTCTACTTATTTTTTTTCAAGTGTTCTGGTGCCAATGAAATAGTGTTCCATCTATAGATAAGAAATTGGACTATCATAACCAGCGAGCTTTTCGATATATTATACAAAATGGTAGGATGGTATAATATCTGCAAAAGAGGACATAAAAAGAATCTACAACGTTACTGTTATCCAGTCAACCATAAGTAGCAATTACAACCAGGTATTATTGATGCAATACCCATAAAATTTGGAAAATGTGTATCTTCGAGTGAAGCAACCCATCAAGAGTAACCAGAAGTGTACTGAATCTGTTAAAACAGGCATATTAGAGAGATTAGATATGAGTATATGAATGAAGAAAATAAGCTCGGACATGCCACATTTCATATCCTTTTCAGCGAGAGCCGCTCTTTCAATTAACCTTTTACTCTGTTTTTTTATTAAGTCAACAGACATGTTCAATCTTTCCCATTCTTCTCGGCTTTACTAAACTTAGCCTGAAAAGTTGAATTATTGCCTTAATCAAATTGAAAAGGACTGACATATACGCATAACTGAATCGTATAGCTGCTTGGCCAAAGTTTCAAATGAAAGTTTTAGCACAAAAGGCATAATTAACTCAAATATTTTTAGCAGACTACCTCTTCACTTTGGAGATGGCCCAGTATTTGACGAAACAGAAATCTTCTAGGTCCTGCAGGAAGAGGCCGTTTAGCTCATCACAGAGGATATCATGATATTAGTTACTAAAAAATGTGTCATTATTTTAACTAATGCAACTAAGAAAAAAATATCTTTGGAGGAAAAGAAAATAAAACAAAAGAGTTAGAAATGAACATGCTTGTCTATGGATCCTAAACTGATCTATTGATTCCTCAAAATTGGCAACTCCTAATAACAAGAATCCGTCTTGCTAGATGATAAATCAAACATTATTTCACGGGCAAACTCATTTAAAGAAACCAGGCATTATTTCAAGGGCAAACTCATTTAAAGAAACCAGGCATAAATCATCCAATATGCACCTCCTTAAGGACATGATCTTCAAATTGTTTTAACAAAAGATAATTTAGTTAAAGAAGATGATCAAGTTTAGGGTAGTGTCGATGCTGCAAGAGAATTTTCTTGACTTTACTTTTTTACTTCTGCGAAGGGACCACAATGTGATCTCTTTCTGGACTGAAGTTGCAGTAAAACCCCCGTCTGCGTAACAGAACAAAAGATATTCAGTTGTTATGCCTGGTAGTGCATACAAAAAAAAACTATGAAGCATCTGTTAAGTATTGTATTAGTATATGAATCAGATAATAGGTAAAAGAAATTAATATATACAATAATCATGAAATGATAAATATTGTCTATGCTATCTTTGCTCTATTTACCTGCAAGCCAGAAAATAAGGCTGAACTTAGAAGAAAGATTGCTTATTCTTGCACACGGTTATAGCTCAGCTCAGAAACCTTACAACAAAATAAGCTTATAGAAGAAAGATAGATAAATATTTGAGGCACAATAATACTTTGACATATATTCTCTATGTAGAATGGTTAGGATCAGTGACATAGACTGTCACACCCCTTTTTACCTCCCCCAAAAAATATGTAAGTTATGGATTGCTGTGGGTTAAAGAGTTTTTTCAATCAAAGTGACAATTTAAAATAAATATTATTTTATTGTTTAGAGTCGCCACTTGGAATTTGATTTTTAGGTGTTTCAAGTCACCTTTTATTTGAATCCTTATTCAAAGGAAGATTTGACTCTTACATTATTCGTCTGCGAAAACAAAATTCGAGTAAGGAATTCTGTTGACTGGAGAGAAGGTGTAAGGCAATCCCCAAGTCCCATGGTTCTAGCTCGGTCGCTTTATTGACTATAACTTGGCTTGAATTAATTTTGGACAAAACTGTATTTTATATGATTTTTATGTTTTACCTATCCGCTTTTATTTCTTGATTATTAGAATTATAAAAAAAATGATTTGGGGTAATAATACGTTTTCATAACCATGCCACGCAAACGAATGCGTGATCCAAAACAAAATTAATTAACTTATCATAATTACGCCTCGCAACCGAATCCGAAATCACGACAATCAATTATTTGTAGTACTATTGAGAAATTACTATATTTTGAGAAAATTAATTTTGAAAATTATTAAAATTTAACTATCGCGCTACGCAAGCGAATCCACGAGTTTAGCAAAAGAATAATTAAATTAAAAATTAACTAAAACTAATGAGTATGGTATGACATTGTTGAATTAAGTTATTGAATGTTAAATATCACGCTACGCAAGAGATTTTGTGAAGTTAAAGCGTGCCTACTACTGCATAGCGTTTAAATTAATTAATTAAGAAAGCGATTAAATTAATTTAATTTTTAAAGGAGAAACTGATATTTATTGGAAATTAATTGTGAGATAGCCATGGCGTTGAAAGTTGGACCAGCCTTGTTATTAAGAAGATATGAGCCTGCTGAAATTACTAAAGGAAAATGAACGATCTATTAAAATAGTTTGGACTTAATCACGTGGGGCCTAGTATTTCAGCCCAAAAATCCTTTCTTTTCTACTTTACAAAACCACTACCCAATCTTATTTTTTTCTATTTGCATTTTTTTAAAAATTAAACTAAAAACAAACCTCAACCTCTCTTTCAATCTAATATCAAAGTTTAAAACTCACAAACACTAACAATAATGTGTTTATCGACAAAAAAAAATACAGCTAACTAAAAAAATAAAGACAAGAAATGAAACATAATTGATTATCTGATTTCTTTTAATTCCAAATAAATGATCCAATGACTTAAACATAAATGATCAATTTCTAGTCACATGAATTTATTCACCTTGACCCAAATGACTGAGATTTAAAACTTTAAAAATAAGGACAAACATGATGTCTAAGACTCAATATTTTAATTCTCAAAATAACAATAAACTTCCCAGTATTCACACATATTCCTCTTTTATCTTCAAACACTATTATCTACTTAGGACCACTTAGAGAAACTAATAAAAAAAGAAGATAAAAACGTTTAACGTGCACCTTCTATTTAAACTAAAGAAAGAACAAAAGAAGCTAATATTCCGTTGATGTAACAAGGTATCTCAAAACACTATGTATGTTTCACTGATGAGTTTTAAACTAAACACAAACATCTACTCTAAACTATAACTAATAGAAGATTTAAAATCTATCTAAATCTATCTTACATCACTTGTTCTTTAAACTAAGTTGTGCCATTATACGAGTTAGATCTACCAGCACAAACTCTAAGCAACTAAACAAATCATATATAACTTTTAACTTACAAAGAAGTTAGAAGAAGCTGGAACTTCAAGGAAAAGAGAACACATGTTTCATGAAGTTTGAACACTCATTTATGAGCAGAAGATCACACAACTGTAAAGAAACAGTAATAACACATCAACACATTCATTGCAATAGCTTTATGCAACTAAGAACCAAACTACAGAGTTGGAAAAATACCCAGTTTGCAAAAAATAGAAGAAAAACCAGCAAGATAATGAACCAGCAACCAAGACTCCAGCCAAAACGGAACAGCAACAGCAGGAAGAAAATAGTGAAAACCCAGCGGTGATGAAACCCAGAAACGCAGCAACTTTCGAAGAAGAAAGAGATAAAAAATGACTTCAAGGACTATGTATTTCTGGAAGATTTTGCTCTCAAGAAACTTACTTCACGTTCTCAAGTTTTTGTGTTCTTTTAGAGTCTGTAGAGATGATCTCTCAATATGTGTATGATAGAGTATTTTTATATAAGTAAGAGAGAGTGAGAGTGTGAATTGTTAACGAGAAAGACTGGGAGTGTGAGTTGTTAAAAAGGAAGAGTGAGAGAATGAGTTGTGAGGGAATAATGTGTTGGTGGTAAGATGTGTGCTAAGTAACGTGAGGGAGTTGGGGAAAAATGGGTAAAATGAGTGGTGGAAGTGAGAAGTGAGGTATTGGTGAGATGTGTGAGATATAATTTTCTTAAGTAATAACTATAAAAGGTGAAATAAGAGCTAAAATATGTAGATTAAACTTAAAATATATTTACATACTAAAAAGTGGTGAAAAATTCAAGCATGGTAAAAAATTAGGTGCTCACAACATGCCCCTCTTTGCTTGGAAACATGAATAGTTTTTAGGCAAAGAAAATATGAACGATACGACTAATTTTTGGCCATACCATTATTCAAAAGGGAAGAGATGAGAGAAAAGAGTGCAACTGAGTCCTGGTTTTGGACAACTTACATATCCCGGGTTATAAGAAAATCAGGCCGTGTGTAGTTCAAGAAAAAGGATGGAATGCTGAGTTGGAGAGTCGAGTGAGGTTCCGTCGAGGCTCCGGTCCGTAGTCATGTTATTACATCAAAATCAAAAAAAACTAAACAAGCCTATCAGCTATCAGTTATAAGATTCCTATCTATTAAGTCTTCTAAAACTTGATCTTGAGTCTTGACTGGTTTTTCACGCGGACTCTGATCTGAACCTTGATGCTATCTAGCGAAGGTTCTAGTTCATTCTTCTACGGCTTTTTCTGACCAAAATGGAAAATTTAAAGCTCGTAACATCAGTCGTCTTGAGCAATCCATATCATTTCCATCTGCTTATGCATTTGGATTCACTTCTTTTTATTTTCTTTTCTTTATTCTGGATTGAGAATTCTTCTTTTGGTCATCTCGAACATTGTGCCTCGATGTAAAACCTGCTCAGACACCAAAACAAATAAACGAACAAAAGTTTTCTTCCCCAGATTTCACTAGGAAAATTTCGTGAGCTATTATAACAAAATTCTAAACTATCATGATAATTTTTTGTGTTTTTTATAGTGCTCTTTTATTGTTAAAAAGATGTCTCAACTAAGGATTGATGTACCTTATGTTGGGAAAATATGGCCAGGGAATGATATATCCTGTATTGGCAATGATATCAGGGAGTGATGTACCCTGCATTTAAGATCAAATCAACTAGGGAGTGGTGTACCCTATGTTGGAAAACACAGCTAGGGATTAGTGTACCCTATACTGGTAAGGAGATCAGGGAGTGGTGTACCCTGCATTTAAGCTCACATCAACTAGGGAGTGGAGACCTTATGTTGGAAAACATAGCTAGGGATTGGTGTACCCTATACTGTTAAGGAGACTAGGGAGTGGTGACCATATGTCAGAAAATACAACTAGGGATTGGTGTACCCTGATACTGGTAAGGAAATATAACCAGGGGTTAGTACCCTATATTAGAGAAAAAGAATGTAATCAGGGGTTGATATCCTGTATTACTGAAATGAAATGTAACCAGGGGTTGGTACCCTGTATTACTGATATGAAATGTAACCAGGGATTAGCTCCTTGTATTACTGAAAAGAAAATATAACCAGGGGTTGGTGCCCTGTATTACTGATATAAAATATAATCGGGGGTTGGGGCCCTGTATTACTGGTTGGCACCCTGTATTACTGAAAAGGAAATATAACCAGGGGTTGTTGCCTTGTATTACTGAAAAGGAAATATAACCAGGGGTTGGTGCCCTGTATTACTAAAAATTAAATGTAACCAGGGGTTGGTGCCCTGTATTACTGAAAATAAAATGTAACTAGGGGAACCAACCCCTAGTTGGTTCCCTTTATTACTGAAAAGAAAATGTAACCAGGGTTTGATGTCCTATATGGAAATGTAACCGGGTGTTAGTACCCTGTATTACTGATAAGAAAATATAATCTGGGGTTGGTGTCCTGTATTACTGAAAAGGAAATATAACCGGGGGTTGGTGCCCTGTATTACTAAAAAGGAAATGTTACCGGGGGTTGGTACCCTGTATTACTGATATAATGCCGAATTCCCTGGGAGAAAAGGTTCAACTTGGGTTAAACTATGAAAAGCAAGCCTAAGCGAAAAGCATTTCTACCCGAAAATATGAGCTGAATCCCCCCAGACGAAAAGGTTCTACCTGGGTTAAGCTACGAAAAGCAAGCCTGGGAGAAAAGTACTTATACCCGAAAATATGAGCTGGATCCCCTAGGTAAAAATGGTTCTACTTGAGTTAAGCTACGTAAAACAACCTGAGCGAAGAGTACTTCTACCCGGAAATATGAGCTGGATCCCCCTAGGCGAAACGGTTCTACCTGGGTTAAGCTACGTAAAACAACCTGGGCGAAGGATACTTCTACCCGAAACTATGAGCTGGATCCCCCTTGGCAAAACAGTTCTACTTGAGTTAAGCTACGTAAATGAGATGTATGAATAGTAGTGATGCATGCTGAAAACAAAATAAAATAGAGATTCTGAGGAACTTAACTTTGGTGACATTCGTCCTTTGACAATCACCATTCTGCACTGCTTTGTTCCTGCTCCAAACAAAGAAAAATTATGAGTTTTCAAAGCGGTGGTCGGTTTGTGGCCTTGATGCCCTAAGGAGTTTGAATTCACGGCCACTCCGTTGTCGAAGAACTGATTCTATCAGAGTGGTACCGAGATGCTCAGATACTCTATATCGCTTTCTGGAGACTTGGCTTTCCGACGTTGCCCTGACTGTTTCATACCCGAATGTCCATAGTACCGCTAATCCTTGTCCCTAAATCGAGGACATTTTTTCTTTAAAATCAAACTTAGTTGTCTTGCACCCAATATCAGTTTGTGTTCGTAGTGATTATGAACTTTATCCATGAAGCAAGTCTTGCTTAGGCGACCTTTTTAGTTTCTTTGAGATAGTTTGTTCGGCTTAGTAAAAGAGATCAAAGACGGATTCGTGCCTTTGTTAATGCCGTATATGCCCAAAATTGTACTCGGTATTACAGGAAAATTATAGCCAGTTTTGCAGCCATTTCTTTGCTTCGCTTTTGATGCAAGATTAGACCGGAAGGGACTCAAAGAAGAATTATGGGAAAAACATAAGATCAATTGAAAGTAAAAAGAAAAAGGAATTGTGTTTAAACAAAAGGTGTCCCTTTGGGGGAGAGGAATAGGGAGACTTATCTGGAGGTGTGTGCCGACTTCAATGAATCATGACATGCATTTTGGACTAGACGCCTGATCCGTCTGAGCTGTCTTATTCTCAAAATCCGGGCAAATGTTCATCTTGAAACTGTCTTAGTTGTGCTCATACCGGAGTATCAAAGACCCTCATTCGGCTAGTAGTGCCCTTTGCGGGTTTTCGCTAACTGACCCCCCTCATTTCTCTACTCACTGTCGCCTTATGGTGCTAATCTAGGTTTTTACCAATAAGACTCTCATTTCTCTGCTCACTGTGTACAGTGCCCATACAAGTTTTCACCGATAAGACTCTCTCATTTTTTTATTTTTTATTTTTATTTTATTTTTCACTAAGATACTGCATGCGGAAGGTTGCCAAATGCCCTTGGCATGGAGACTTCAAGCATTCTCAAAGATCGATCAGAAGTTCCTAAAAGGGAAAAGGCGATAAGAACCTTGAACTGAATTACAAATTTTGGAACCGTTTTTATAGAAAAAACCGTAAAATAAAATAAACTTCTGCCCCAGTTTTGGAGTATTGGAAATATGGATTTTTTTGTTATGATGGGACCGAACCAAGGGTAAGACTGCCTACGTATCCTTTCGGAATCAGGTCGGACGTAGTTCACTGACTCAGAATTTTTTTTACAAGTACACGGGTTCCAAAAGAAGGGGAAACCAAGAAGACAAATATGGCTCAAAAGGTCAAACAAAAGGGTGACACCTATTTGGGGTGGTGAGCAAAGATATCCTTCGTTATCTCGATCGGAGAAAATCGATGCATGGAAGTTCTGCAATGGGTATGTATCAAACATAATATCTTTTGACTGCATCTGCGTTAATAGTCATGTCTAGTACCAGTCCTTCTTCATCTACCAAGTGCAAAGCCCCTTTTGGTAACACTTTCTTGATGATGTAGGGTCCTTGCCAGTTCGGGGCGAACGCACTTTTTTTTATAAGCGTGTGCCATTCTTTGCTGGTATAACTAGCCAAAACACATTGCTGTTAGCCGTTTTTCATCAATCAACATTAGCTGTTCTAATCGAGTCTTGACCCACTCAGTGTCTTCAATCTTCGATTCCAAAATGATTCGGAGAGAGGGAATTTCAATTTCTGCTGGTATTACAACTTCAGTTCCATATACAAGCAGATAAGGAGTTGCACCAACAGATGTGCGAGCAGTCGTGCGGTATCCCAAAAGAGCAAAAGGAAACTTTTCATGCCATTGTCTAGACCCTTGGATCATCTTCATGAGAATCTTCTTGATGTTCTTGTTTGCCGCTTCAACGGCTGCATTGGTTTTTGGTCGGTAAGGGGTAGAATGGCTATGCACAATTTTAAATTGCTCACATACCTCCTTTATCAGATGACTATTTAGATTGGCTGCATTGTCAGTGATAATGGTCTTTAGGATACTAAAATGACAGATGATGCTAGAATGAACGAAGTCTACCACTGCTTTCTTGGTGACTGCTTTGAAAGTAACTTCCTCCACCCACTTGGTGAAGTAGTCAACGGCGACCAAAATGAATCTATGCCCATTTGAAGCCTTTAGCTCAACGAACTAATAACATCCATTCCCCAAGCAACGAAAGGCCAAGGAGAGTACATAGGATGCAACTCCAATGGAGGCAAGTGAATCAGGTCGCCATGAATCTAGCATTGGTGACATTTGCAAACAAAGCTGAAGTGTTACAACCTATTTTTTCGTACGCACGAGTACATCATAAGTCAATTGATGTAAGCTCAGAAATGAAATAATATTTGAAAAGTTTAAAAAGTAAGTTAATCATGTTACCTCGGAGGTTACAAATATTGAAGATCATGAATAACAAGTACAAAGAGGGTTGGAAGGTTCAGAAGCAAAAGGGATTGAAGAAAATAATGTTTCGTCGAAAGTCGACAAGTTGAGAATGTTATAGCATGTAATTTTGGGGCGAGACCAAGGTATTTAACATGATAAAGAGGTTATTCTATGAGTTATGTTAGTCGTATGATAGTCGTGTCTTATGTTTTGAAGTCAAGAGAGTGGTGAAACAAAGTCGATGAAAGTCATCACAAGTTACGTTCATAAGTTTTACTGAAACTTTGGGTAAAATGTAACTGCCATTTTCTCCCAATATACTTAGATTTATAGGGTGTTACACCCATCAAATTAAATATCTATGAGTCTATTTTCTAACGCATTAAACCATTTGTCAATACGATATCGGAGTAGAGAGATATGAGCATTAGTGCAAGACTGCGCAGACTGTCACCTACTTGCTTAAACGAAAATCCAAAAATGAGCCAGTTCGGGTCGTCCAAAATGGGCTAGTTCCGGTCGTCCAAAGAGGTATTTTGAAAGGCCTATCCCCTTAATTTATTAGACTGATAATAAGAAAAAATAACTAGACATAGTCTCTGCAAAAATCCTCCCAAATATTGCCCACAAACCCCAATTGATTTTCTCTCCCTTTCAAGTTCTAATTGGAGGTAAAGCCTAGAGTTTGAAGAACCAAGATAGAAGCTAGAGTTATCCAACAAATAAGGTAAGTTTACTGCTCTATTTCATCCATTTTTTCTGCTTTAGATGCATAGTAAGTCATTCTATATTTGTAAGAACTTACGGGACGGTGATCGAAAGCCGTGAGTTCGAGTTATTCACTTGTAGCAGACTATTTTGTGGACTATTTTGTGGTGCTATTGGGCTGCGTGTTTTACTACTGTTTTGTGGAGTTTTGGAGGTGGAAGGGTGTGAAGGATTACCACATAAATGCAGAGTGGTGGGCTGGTCGTTCGTCGTAACATTTACGGGTTGTTTGACACTACTACGATGGTCGTTTTGTGTATGAAGAGATTGGGGTGTGTTGGGCTGTTTTGTAGTATTTTGTGGTGTATATAAGGTTGGAAAATAATGTATACATGTTGATATTGTTGTATTCTTGTGTTGGTGTTATCTTGAATTTGGAGGAAGTAAGGATTATAGGGGAGATGATGTCCGTTTTAATACAAAATAAGCTTGTCGTTCATTGTGCGATAGTTGTACCTTCCGTAACTTAATGATAGTATTATTATCGTTGTTGTAGATTAAGGTACGAAGAAGCGAGTTCAGCTTGGTTATTGGAAAGATTGTGATAAGGTATGTTAAGGCAAAACCTTTCTTCATTTTGGCATGATCCCGTAACTACATGAGTTTGATAACGAGGCATAAAGGGAAGTTCGTATTCCTGAACTTATGTATATTATCCTAGTCTCATAAATTACAGTATTCTCCTTATCGGGACTTCATATTCAGTTTAGTGTTGTCTTCTTTTAGCAAAGAGAGCAGAGAGTGTGTGTGTGTGTGTGTGTGTGTGTGTGTGTGTATATATATATATATATATATATATATATATATATATATATATATATATATATATATATATATATATATATATATATATATACACACACACACATATGCATACAGTATTACAGTATTTTCACCACCATCGAGCTATAATCGGTGGGCAGGCCCCTATTGGGCAACCTCTGATAAGATGGTAAGTTATATACCGAGCCTACTGTGGCCGAGCGCCTATGAGCGAGCCCAGAATAGGCAAGATACAGAGCCTAGTATGGCCGAACGCCTATGAGCGAGCCTACTACGGCAGTATAGTTACACATATCGAGCCTTATAGGGCCGGGCAACTATTTTACATACTATATGGAGAGAGTTGAGTCAGTATCAGCAGGTAAGCATATATTCAGATTATTTTTGACTCCCTGTTACATTCAGTTATTATATCATCAGTTCAGTTTCAGCTTTCAGTTATTCTGTTGCCTTACATACTCAGTACATTATTTTGTATCGACGTCCCTTTGTTGGGGACGCTGTATTTCATGCCTGCAGGTCCTGATAGACAACTGGAAAGACCTTCCCAGTAGACAGAGCCAAATATCAGCTTGGTTAGTAAGCTCCACTTCCCCGGAGTTACCAGGTCTAGACCTTGGAGTCCGTTTTATATATACATGTTTGATGGGTAGGTCGAGGCCCTGTCCCGACCATGATATAATTCAACTATCTCTAGAGGCTTGTACACAAGTCTTGTATAGTTTGTATATCAGTAGATGTTCATGGCAGCCTCGTCAGCCTGCACATTTATATATATATATATATGAGTTTTTGGGTATTCAGAATATGGCCTCATCGGCCTAGGTTGAGGGTTACCCCTCTAGAGTTCACAGTTACAAAGTGGTACGCTCGGGCCGAATATGGTACCGGGTGCCGGCCACGCCTCTTCAGGTTTGAGGCGTGACAAATTTGGTATCAGAGCAGTTTTATCCTAGGGAGTCTACAAGTCGTGTCTAGTAGAGTCTTATTTATGGGTGTGTTGTGCACCACACCTATAATCAAGAGGCTACAAGTCATTTAGGAGTCTGTTACCCTTCATTCAAATCCAAATCGTGCTACAGAGCTGATTCATAAGAGTTCAACACAAAGCTTATGTTTGCTAATGATATAGAGATGCTTTCAATTAGAAAACTTATAGCGATCTAGAGGGCTAATACAACAGCAGGTAAGGGCATTAGTAGACAGAGAATTCTTGACTACGTGGCCCTGTTTGAGACCCTATTAGATCGTGCTTACCATATGTGCGAATTTCCCATTTACCCTAAGATGAGAATATCTAACATACCCCATGAATAGTAGGCCATGAGAGTATCAGAAGGTAAAAGTATAAGTTTCAACAGGTAGCAGAAGCATGGTGAAGAAGGGTACGAGGTACCTAGTTAATGAAGATTATCCGAATTTCCACGTCAGGCAGAGAAATAAAAGGATTCTAAGTTACCTTCAACAAAAATAGAGGTGTGTACAATTGGCCACACCCATCTCAGTTATGCCCTATGGGAGCTAACATATATAGTTTAAGAGAGGGATGTGATATCAAGATCCAGGTTGGGTTAGAGTAACCCAAAATGGTGGATTGAGCCAGGGGAGCTAAAAGTGAAACAATGTTTTATTGAATTTTTCAGAATAATGCGTTAGACAGAAGTATTAGCAGGAGAATAAGAAGAGAGTAAATGAAGTATTATGAGTAAGATGTGATAAATGGGTGATAACGGTAAATCAAAATATGATATGATGACAGAGTCTATAGTCAAGTGAAGGAAAAGACAAGAGGTGACAGGCCTTGAGACAATAAAAGAGTATAGGCCAAAAGTCATATCCTCATTTCGAGAAATGGGTTGGTGCGTCTAACGTGATTACCAAAACAAAACATTTAGACCCTCGGAGTAATAGAAATCAACATGGGCTAGTGAACAAGATAAACTGAACATTAATTAGGGATCGAATGAGGTGATGATAGTCGACATCAAGAGAATTTCAAAGATTGCATTCAAACAATAATACAATCGACAACAGAAGAATAACCTTTAACGGTCACTTAGGAAGACGCTTCCCTAAAGCAATCACTTTGAGCAATGTTAAGCTTAAGGGACTAAGTGTTCCAGTTACACTAGGTATCTGATACTGCCGTGTGCAAGATATTCAATTATCCTTGGTACATAAGGGTTACTACAAGGCGAGTAAGTGTCAATAAAGACGTGAAAAGACATCAAAGATGAAGAGGTAAAATATTTATAAGTCAGTCTTCATAGCATTAAATGTTAATACTCTCCTAAAGATGGGAAGATGGTGTAATATGGTATTAAGTTAGAGTTAAGTGGTTCAGGTAACTATGGAATAGTAAAGGAAGAATGCAGTAAATGGCGAAAGGAATGATATTGCATTTATTCAGATCCTACAGACATGATACGACTCCAGAACATTATGCAAGCACGACGCTAGGGAGAAGCAGTAAGGGTTCCCACACCAGATGTTATTGATAAATAAGTGCGAATGAACACTTGATACATTAGGAGCCAGTGCAAAAGTTAAGTTAAGACAGAAGACATAACCCAAGAGAGGTTACCCAGAATGTAAATATGAGTATGGACTGACGAGTAGTTAGTAGTTCATTCAGGAATTCAGGAAGAGCCTATCCATGTCTAGACAAAAGGTATCAGATAAATCAGTAGATCATGCAAGATAAACGAAGTGAAACCCAACATAGGAAATTCGGTCTCGTAGATACAACATCGTAATCCTTGAGAAATATTGTGATAGGAGTTGGGGTAGTAAAAGGTACCGTATAAGTGTTATGGAAATAAAAGAGAGAGTGCCACTAAGGAGATAATAAAAATTTGAGTGCAGAAGTAACCCTACGAGCATAAGGGCGCCAAGATAAGTAACTAAAGATAATTATTGGCAAGTCAGTACATCAAAATTTTCGTCGGGTATAGGATGTTAAAATCTCCCAGCTTTACAGGAGTCAAAGGGTCTTCCCTATGTGCTACAACTAAAGACTAGTTGAGGAAATAAGGAAGAAGGCTTCAACATAAGCATAGTGACCTAAAGAAGAAATGATCTTGTAACAACAGTCTCACTACAATATTGTATACACTCTATAAGAAGTGGCACCTATAGTGGCTAATGAACGAGAAGTAAAAATCAAAAGTAATATTTGAGATCATATGAGTTGCACGAAATTCCAATAGGTGTGGGCACTAAGATAAGCCAAGTATTCATGCAATAAGTGGCAGAACGACCAGGAGAAGTAATTGCGCACTTTTAAAGAAAACTGAGAAGGCATGAAAGGAATTATTCAATCAATGACCCAGAGTTAGTTACATTATGACCGCACTTAACATTTCAGAGTATTATGCATGCAGCATATATGTTGACATTCTTACAACTATATGAGACTCCGGTATAAAGTTAAAAGAAAGAATTGAGTCCACCTCACAGACAAAGTCTTGAATTATTAGAAGATTATATTATGGATGTTCCATGGCATCCACCAAAGTCGAAAGTAATAATACCCTGAGCAGCATATCGGAAGATAGCTTAAGCCTACTTAAAGTCTGGGAGAGAAGAGGAAACTAACGAGTTACATCAGGCAAGTGAATCATGAGTCTGATTATTAGACCAATATAATTATAGAAATCATGATTCTGAACATTGCAAAATCACTCTTAACATTAGGGGTACAAGAAAGATAGTACAACAGCCATATTCTATAACGACTCTACAATAAAGCCAGATAAAAAAAAGTACCAGCCTCATAAGGAGTAAGTATGAAGCTCCCGCAGGATTATGTAAGCACTAGAGATGCAAGTTTATAGTAGAGATTCAAGTTGTGGATGCGAATTCTACCTATGTGGAAGGGAGGTTATGTAAGAGACAGAAGATACAATGCGAGATTAAAAGCTAAGTAAGGTAAGGGTTAAGAAGGTACGAGATGCTCAAGTGTAGAAGGTTGTAAATAGTCCATACATTAGATAGAGGGCTAGAAGCGTCGTGATTCAGTATCCACAAATGATAGTGGTGTTGTCAGTGACATATCTTCTAGTCTATAGTTTCCAAGTACCGAGAGGTCTAGTTAAGAGAGTAAAGAAGAGTTGAAGATGATTTGATGTCTCGCTTGAAGTTCCAGAATAACATAAGGAAATGTATGGTGCTATAAAGTTAAAGGAAGGTTATGAGTACTATAAATAGATATGTGTAGGTCGCAAGCTAAAGTATGGTATAGCAACGAGGTTTTAGGTGGACAAGAGTAAGGATAAGCAGAGGTGATTGAGAAGGTAACGAGAATAGGTAAGGCCTCAGAATTAAGCCCATCAAAACAAGAGAGCTGATGGTTTCCGTAAATTATACAAAAAACTTAGTATAGCCTGAATGAACTCAGAGGAGTCTAAGACTATGAGCAATTTGAAGAGATGAAATGTTGCCCTAGTAGTAGAATAAGGGTGTAATTGTGATAGATAAGAGGATGATGTTAAGGCCATTGATTGGTTAATGATTCAAAGAGAAGAGATTTCATGAATTGCATGAGATTACAATACCCCTCATAAGATGAATCATGTTAGGATGCGATGAAATACGGTTATTGAAGTATAGTATCGTCCCTAGGTGGATCAAGCAAATAACTTCAGATGTTCCCTGATGAGACGTGATCCCTAAGGACAATGTATTACGTAAGAGGTTTCAAGTTATCAGTGGTAGATTAGAGATCAATATTAAGGTGAATCAACAATAAGCAGATAAAATTTCCAAAGTATGAGATGATATTAGGCCGTCATTCTTAAAATGAACGGTAATGAGGAAGAACTAAAGGACTTAGATTTATACATATAGGATAAGCAACGAGAGGGTAAAATGGAGTTGGGTAGCAAACCTAGGCAATAATAAATCGAAGTAAGTGTGATGGTGTAGTATAACCTACCTAGATGTAGTAAATCCATAAGGATAATATTTACAAGTCTACAAAATAAGATATCTCAACAGGCGTATGTTTGACAAAGTACTGAGCAAAAAACTTACACTACACCTATATACCCCGGGAAGAACAACTTGTCATAGTTTTGTATATGTTCCCAAAGTGAGGCCCAGAGATTGGCTAAAAGTTGGAGGAAAAGGAACAGAAGAGTCACATAGGCGCAAATACAAGGACAAAGTCGTACAGGCTGCATGATAGAAGGTCGCAATAATTACGAGATTGGAAGGATTCCGACCACAAGTCGTGGTGTGAGAAAAAGGCCTAAAGGGGGAATGCCCTGGCCTATGGATTTATTCATAGAACAGTTGCCTAGATGGAGAGGCCAGCAATAAATTATTTATAAGAGCTATAGGTTATAAGACTGATAAGTGCACCAGTCAATATTCGAGGACGGATGTTCCAAAGGGGGGGAATGATGTTACAACCCATATTTTCGTATGTACGAGTACGTCATAAGTCAATTAATGTAAGCTCAGAAATGAAATCATATTTGTAAAGTTTACAAAGTAAGTTAATCATGTTACCTCAGAAGTTACAAATATTAAAGATCATGAACAACAAGTACAAAGAGGGTTGGAAGGTTCAGAATCTAAAGGAATTGAAGAAAATAATGTTTTGTCGAAAGTCGACAAGTTGGGAATGTTATAGCATGCACTTTTGGGGTGAGACCAGGGTGTTTAACATGATAAGGAGGTTATTTTATGAGTTATGTTAGTTGTATGATAGTCGTGTGTTATGTTTTGAAGTCAAGCGAGTGGTGGAACAAAGTCGATAAAAGTCATCACAAGTAACTGCCATTTTGTCCCAATATACTTAGATTTATGGGGTGTTACACCCATCAAATTAAAGATCTATGAGTCTATTTTCTAACGCATTAAACCGTTTGTCAATACGATATCAGAGTATAGAGATATGGGCATTTTTGCGAGACTGCATAGACTGTCACCTACTTGCTTAAACGAGAATCCAAAAATGGGCCAGATCGGGTCGTCCAAAAATGGGCCAGTTCCGGTCGTCCAAAGAGGCATTTTTAAAAACCTATCCCCTTCATATATTAGACTCATAATTGTGTAAAATAACCAGACATTCTGCAAAAATCCTCCCAAAATTTGTCAACAAGCCCCAATTGATTTTCTCTCCCTTTCAAGTCCTAATTGGAGGTAAAGCCTAGAGTTTGAAGAACCAAGATAGGAGCTGAGTTATCCAACAAATAAGGTAAGTTTACTTCTCTATTTCATCCATTTTTTTCTTCTGTAGATGCATAGTAAGTCATTCAATATTTGTAAGAACTCACGGGACGGTGATCGGAAGCCGCGAGTTCGAGTTATTCACTTGTAGCGGACTGTTTTGTGGTGCTGTTGGGATGCGTATTTTACTACTGTTTTGTGGAGTTTTGGAGGAGTAAGGGTTTGGAGGAACACCACATAAATGCAGGGTGGTGGGCTGGTTGTTCGTCATAACATTTTTGGGCTGTTTGACATTACCACGGTGGTCATTTTGTGTATGAAGAGAGTGGGGTGTGTTGGGTTATTTTGTAGTATTTTGTGGTGTATATAAGGTTGGAAAATAATGTATACATGTTGATATTGTTGTATTCTTGTGTTGTTGGTGTTATCTCGAATTTGGAGAAAGTAAGGATTATAGGGGAGATACTACCCGTTTTAATACAAATAAGCTTGTCGTTCGATGTGCGATAGTTGTACCTTTCGTAGCTTAATGATAGTATTATTATCGTTGTTGTAGATTAAGGTAAGAAGAGGCGAGTTCAACTTGGTGATTGGAAAGATTGTAATAAGGTATGTTAAGGCTAAACCTTTTCTCATTTTGGCATGATCCCGTAACTACATAAGTTTGATAACGAGGCATAAAGAGAAGTTCATATTCTTGAACTTATGTACATTATCCTAGTCTCATAAGTTATAGTACTCTCCTTATCGGGACTTCATATTCAGTTTAGTGTTGTCTTCTTTTAGCCAAGAGAGCAGAGAGTGTGTGTGTGTGTGTGTGTATATATATATATATATATATATATATATATACACACACACACACACACAGTATTACAGTATTTTCACCATCATCGAGCTATAATCGGTGTGCAGGCCCCTATTGGGCAACCTCTGATCAGATGGTAAGTCATATACCGAGCCTACTGTGGCTGAGCACCTATGATCGAGCCCAAAATGGCCGAGATACAGAGCCTAGTATGGCCGAGCGCCTATGAGTGAGCCTACTACGACAATGTAGTTACACATACCGAGCCTTATAGGGCCGGGCAACTATTTTACATACTATATGGAGAGAGCTTAGTCAGTATCAGCAGGTAAGCATATCTTCAAACTATTTTTGACTCCCTGTTACATTCAGTTATTATATCATCAGTTCAGTTTTAGCTTTCAGTTATTTTGTTGGCTTACATACTCAGTACATTATTTTGTACCGACGTCCCTTTACTGGTGATGCTACATTTCATGACTGCAGGTCCTGATAGACAGCTGGATAGACCTTCCCAGTAGACAGAGCCAAATATCAGCTTGGTTGGTAAGCTCCACTTCCCCGGAGTTACCAGGTCTAGACTTTGGAGTCCGTTTTATATATACAGGTTTGATGGGTAGGTCGAGGCCCTGTCCCGACCATGATACAGTTCAACTATCTCTAGAGGTTTGTAGACAAGTCCTGTATAGTTTGTATATCAGTAGATGTTCATGGCGGCCTCGTCAGCCTGCACATTTATATATATATATACATATATATATATATATATATATATATATATATATATATATATATATATATATATATATATATATGCATCTTTGGGTATGTTTACCCCTCAAATGAGAGAGACGATATTTTCAGATGATTCAGAATATGGCCTCATCGGCCTAGATTGAGGGTTACCCCTCTAGAGTTCACAGTTACAGAGTGGTATGCTCGGGCCGAGTATGGTACCGGGTGCCGGCCACTCCTCTTCAGGTTTGAGGCGTGACATAAAGCAATCTCGCTCCATAGTAAGCCAATAATACCATGTCCGCAGAATCTTCTTCGCCAAAATGTATCCATTAATGTGAGGCCAACACACCCCCGAATGCACTTCATTCATGATCCGTTCAGCTTCTATAGAGTCTATGCATCTCAACAAGTTTAAATATGGGGTAATTTTGTACAAAATTCCTCCATTCAGGAAGAAACCAATAGCGAGCCGCCTTATAGTTCTTTTTTGATCTCCCTTGTAATGCTCTAGGTACTCCTTTGTATTCAAGAATCGTTTTATGTCATGATACCATGGTTCACCATCTGGTTCTGACTCAATTGTATTGTAGTAACCGTGTTGATTCCGAATTTGGATTTGCAATGGATCAATATGAGTGTTGCCTGAATAAGGGAGCATGGAGGCTAAGGTAGCCAAGGCGTCGGCTAGCTCGTTGTGAAACTTGGGAATGAACCTAAATTCGATGGATTTGAATCCTTTGCTCAAGTCTTGTACACATGGTCTGTATGGAATAAGCTTGATGTCTCGAGTCTCCCATTCGCCTTGGGCTTGACAGATAAGCAAGTCGGAATCTCCCATAACCAATAGTTCATGCACCTCCAGATCGAGGGCCATATTCAGACCCATGATACAAGCTTCGTATTTTGCTGTATTATTGGTACAGAAGAACCAAAGTCAGGCCGTTGCAGGGTAATGTTGTCCAATAGGTGAGACGAGGATTGCCCCGATCCCACCTCCTTTGATATTGATAGCCCCATCAAAATACATTTTTCGTACATAGTTGTCGTCCGGAACTACTTCCTCTATTGAGTTAACCTCTTCATCTGGGAAGTATGTGCTAAGTGGCTTGTAATCATCATCAACTGGATTCTCTGCCAAAGCCTGTGCTTTCCTTGCGGTGCGAGTGACATAGATGATGTCGAACTCTGTGAGCAGGATTTGCCATTTTGCGAGCCTGTCAATGGGCATTGGCTTTTGGAAGATGTACTTCAAAGGATCCATTCTAGATACGAGGTAAGTAGTGTAGGCCAAAAGATAATGCCTCAGCTTCTGAGCGACCCAAGTCAAGGCACAACATGTTCTTTCTAAAAGGGTGTACTCAACCTCATAATTGGTGAACTTCTTGCTCAAATAATAGATTGCATGTTCCTTTTTGCCTGTTGCATTATGTTGCCCCAGAACGCATCCAAAGGAATTATCCATCACCGATAGATAGAAAAAAAAAGGCCTACCAAGTTCAGGTGGGACCAATACAGGGGGTTTTGACATATAATCTTTGATCTTGTCAAAAGTTTTTTGGCAATCGTCTGTCCACTTGGTAGCAGCATCCTTTTTCAGCAACATAAAGATGGGCTCGCATGTGGTTGTGATATGAGCAATGAACCTACTGATGTAGTTCAACCTCCCGAGCAAACTCATGACCTCCGTTTTGTTCTTCGGGGGTGGCAGATCTCGAATGGACTTTATCTTAGATGGATCCAATTCGATGCCTTTCCGGCTGACTATAAAACTGAGGAGTTTCCCAGATGGAACCCCAAATGCACACTTGGCTGGATTGAGTTTAAGGTCATGCCTTCAAAGCCGTTCGAAGAACATTTTCAAATCGCGCACGTGATCAACCTGTGTCTTTGATTTTATGATGACATCATTGACATATACTTCAATCTCTTTGTGCATCATGTCGTGGAAAATGGTAGTCATGGCTCTCACGTAAGTTGCCCCTGTATTCTTCAAACCAAATGGCATGACCCTATAACAATAAATACCCCATGGAGTGGTGAAAGCGGTCTTTTCTGCATCATCCTTATCCATTAGAATCTGGTGGTACCCAGCATAGAAATCCACGAATGATTGTATCTCATGCTTTGCGCAATTATTTACAAGAATGTGGATATTTGGTAAAGGAAAATTATACTTTGGACTTGCTTTGTTCAGGTCCCTGTAGTCAACACAGATTCTGGTTTATCCATCCTTCTTTGGCACATGTACATTTGCCACCCAGGTGGTGCATCAGACAGCTCTGACCACATTGGCGCTCAGTTGCTTCATTATTTCCTCTTTGATTTTGTCACTCATGTCTGTTTTAAAATTGTGTTGCTTTTGTTGGACTAGTGGAAAATTAGGATACTTGGGAAGCTTATGAACCACTAGATCAGCACTTAAACTCGGCATATCATCATAAGACCAAGCAAACACATCTCTGTATTCAAATAAAAGTTAAATCAAGGAATCTCTGGTTTTTTGTTTGGTATGAATGCTTATCTTTGTTTCTCTAACTTCTTCATGACTTCCGATATTAATTAGCTCAGTTTCATTGAGGTTGGGCTTAGGCTTGTTTTCAAATTTTTCAAACTCTTTTTTTATTTCCTCAACAACCTCATCTTCATCATATTCAACCTCTTGATGTATTATTTCGAATTTAGACAGCTTTCTAAGATCTGGGCGTGAATTCCGCATGCATGTCATGTTATTAAAGCTGGCATTAACAAAACCGAAATGGAAACAAAATGACAGGAATTAGGAAAAGGAAAAGACACAAAACATAATACGAAACTGAACTGCATTTCATTGAATATGAAAGGATAAAAGGGTTAACATAAAAATAAAACAATAATACTGAGATGTTTGGATTACAACCCTAAAAGTAACAAAAAGTACCAAACAAAAAAGAAGATGCAAAAGCAAACTACCAAGACTCCTTCCTTGTGGGGAGATGAGTTGCTTCCTAGTTGTTGAGCATGGTGTCTGGGCCAATTAGTTGCATATCGGCATGACTAGTGCCTTTACCAGCCTGGATCATATTCACTTCAGAAAACATCTGGCTAAGGCCATGGAAGATTTCATCAATATTTGCCTGTGCCGAGGAATTTTGACCCTCTTGGAGTCGTGGCTTGACAAAAGTGTAGAAAATGTGAGGGATAGGTTGCTGCATGACCCACCCATGCTTTTTGCGGTGCTTGGCTTTGTCTTCATCTACTTGTGTTGGCCTGAAGCCTAAACCAAAAGTACCCTTGTTACTGAACGGAGAAATTGGTTCCGAAATTCCTTGAAATGATGCCCCCAAGCCTCTTCCTGGCTCATAAACTTGTCTCAGCATAAGTGCAGCCACCATAACATATGTGGCGGAGAGACGAGTATGCATAATGGGCTTTCCTTCCTCAATATGGTCTGCAACAACCACTTCGAAAGCTTGATAGACAATGGACTCACATCCTTCCTTGGCCTCAATACACAGGATTAATGGGTCTATATAAATGGATGACTCGTCTTCTCCGTGAACAATAATTTCTTGCCTTTCATGTTCGAATTTGAGCATTTGATGCAAGGTGGATGACACATCTCGGGCCGTATGGATCCATGGCCTTTTAAGAAGAAAGTTATAAGAAGTTTCCATGTTCACTACTTGGAAGACAATTTCAAAATCATCCGGCCCAATCGTCATGGTGAGGTTGATCTCCCCAATGGTATCTCTCGCCGATCCATCAAAAGCTCAGATACGAACATTGTTGAGTCGGATTCTGTTTGTATTGACCTTCATTCTTTGCAAGGTAGAGAGAGGGAATATATCTACACTCGAGCCTCCATCAACCATGACTCGATTTATATAATGACCCTCACATTTGACAATCAGGTGCAAAGCCCTATTGTGCCCGGCTCCCTCCTCGGGAAGTTCATCAGCAGTAAAGGAGATTTTATTGACCTCAAAAAATCTGTTGGCCACCTTCTCTAACTGATTCACGGTGATCTTCTCTGAGACATGTGCCTCATTCAGGATCTTCATTAGTACATGAGTATGCTCTTCTGAGTGTATGAGCTGAGATAACTGAGAGATTTGGGCAGGAGTATTTCTCAATTGGTCAATGATTGAGTAATCCTGAACTTTCATCTTTTTCAAAAGCTCTTCTGCCTCTTCTTCAGTGACTAGTTTCTTTATTGGCATTTGGCCTTCTCTGATTTGCTTGGACTTCCTCAACTCTTCTGGAGAGTAACACCTCCACGATCGAGTTAAACCTCTAGTTTCCCCCACTTCTTCTATGATTTCCTTGCATTTGTAGGTCACCACAGTTTTGTTGTAGTTCCAAGGAATGGTTTGCATGTTTGTCACACGGGGTTGTATGGCAGGCTTGATTATGATCAGCTCTATTATACCCTTCGTACCGCCCTGATTCTGCCTTGTGATGAGGTGGCCTCCAAGGATATACAACCTTGTGTTTGGAACATTGGAGCGAACTTCCAATCTTGAGACCTTGGGAACAAATAAAGTTGCCTTTTCTGAGCTCGGGGGGCCTTTCACAATTAACGACACATCTTGGCTTGGACTTACTTCCAGTTTGGTTCTCTCTTGAATCGTCCTCGCAGTCATTTCTGATCGACCAACCGGCTTGTATTCTTGATCTCGGCCAATTATTCCCACAAAATGAACATCATTGTGTACTAGCAACAGGTTTTTGGTCACATTAGGAGGGTCCTCTCCATTCATCACTATAATCAATTTTTCAACAATGAGTCTTTCTATGGCTCTTTTCAGTGTCCAACAGTCATCAGTGTTATGCCCCGGGGCACCTGAATGATATTCACATCTAGCATAGGATTGAGCATTAAACACTGTATACTGTGGTGGGTCCACAGAGTACTGAGGAATTGGCGGGGAATAATAATGTTGAGGGTAGATGGATTTCCCCTGCTGAACTTGCACATAAGGGTGCGATGCCCCTCTTTGAACTTCCCTAGATCTCGAAGTCATCATGGACCCTTCATCTCTCTTGTTTCTATTTGCCAAACTTCCCGACCCATTTTGGATTGCTTGGGTGGTGGCTTTGAGAGCAGCTTGACTTACAATTCTGCCAATCTTGAGGCCATTTTCGATCGTCTCCCCTATTTACTTGCTTTTGCAAAAGGTTTACCCATTGCAGACATCATGTTCTGAAAGTAATCAGGCTCTTGAGACTCCAAAAAAATAGTGATCAACTCGTGATTATCCATGGGTGTCTTAACTCTAGCCGCTTGCTCCCTCCACTTGATGGCATACTCCCTAAAGCTTTCAGTCAGCTTTTTCTTCATATTGGACAAGGAATTGTGATCTGGTGCAATATCAATATTGTATTGGAATTGTTTGACGAAGGCCTGGGCTATGTCATCCCAGACATACCAGTGAGAGGTATCTTGGTCAATGAACCATTCAGAGGCTACCCCCACAAGACTTTACCCAAAATAAGCCATCAGCAATTCTTCTTTTCCACCTGCACCCCTCAGCTGGTTGCAGTACCTTTTCAAGGGGGCGATAGGGTTGCCGTGTCCATCATATTTCTAAAATTTTGGGGTCTTGAACCCTGGTGGAAAATAGATGTGAGGGAACATGCATCGATCACTGAATGAAACACTTTTGTGACTACCTAGTCCTTGAATGTTCTGTTCAAAACTTTTTATTTTCCTGGCCATCTCATCCGGCTCAACCGTCTTGGCAAGCTTTTCATTTTCCACTGGTAACTCGTATTGAGAAGTCTAATTGCATGGAGCTAAGACCCTGAAAGCCATATTTGGAGAGTAGTATTGGCCATCATAAGCATGAGATGGTGGCTCGTTGTTTGTCCTTGTCACAAGAGGTGGTGACGGGATTATATATACCAGTGCGCCAGACACGACGAGAGGGGTGTTCCTGACCGGTGCAATTGGAGGTCGCACATTAGAGGTACTAGGGGCAGCATGGAGCCTGTAGTTTGGCACATATCTTGGTGGTAGAATGCCATCGCTCGTTGCATAGAGAGGTGGTTGAGTAGCCATGGGTATGGTGGAAGTTCCCTCTGAGGGACCCTGGGGTGGAGGCCGAAAACCCAAGCTTGATATACATCAGAAAATTGTTGTCTCAATCTTCTTATTTCCTCCGACTCTTGCTCAACTGACTGACCCTGGGGGTTGTCACTGACCAACTCGATTTCATCATTGTTGGTCATCACTATCATTCCCTTAGATCTGGCGAAGTAATGATGTGTTGCCAGTTTCACCACAAACCAACCATCTTAAGCTTACTATATAAGAGACAACAAACGTGTTAGGGTTAAGCATTTTATAAATATGAATCACACGTAATATTCCATGCTCTTAACATTATCACCATTTCTAACATGCTTTTGGAAGGGTTCATGTTTCTTTCCGGCTTATCAGGTTGCTTCTTATTGACGCTCTTAGTTTCTTCTCTTCCTTTGTTTTCTTTTAACTTACGCCTCATTTGATCCCTCATCTTAGAATTATTGAAAAATATTTTGATCGAACCTTTTGTGGGTTGCGTACATATTATGTCGCTGCATAAATCAGATCATTACGTAGTTTAGGGACATGACGATTTTTATTTATTTTTTATTTTAAATAAATATATATATATTTACAAAGACAAAATAAAATTTGGTTCGATTTGGAATTTTAAAAAAAATCATTAATTCAATTCTTTTTTGTTACAAGATTAAAAGTAAAAATTACATAAACAAATATTTAAACAAGACCAGACTCAACTCAAACAGGCTTTAAAAAGACAAAACAACAAAACTCAAAATACCAAAAGACTCTTACAGACTCAAAGACAATAAAAGAAAGATCTAAATAGATTGCCAAGTAAAGAAGACTCTGATCTCTGCAGTAGAATCCACCGGCATAACTATAGTCAAAGCACTTATTCCTGCGGCTGACCCCCAACATCGCGGTATATCCTTTCTAAGTCTATAGGTATGTGACAGGCGACGTTCAATGATACTTATGCAAAACGCTCAAACGACATTCCCTGGCAACTCTTGTATGATTGGGAGGTATATGTGGCTACCTCGAGGATATTTCCCTTAATGTGTTCCTGATCCAAATGCAACTCTTGATTTTGTTGACCACGGGTCTCAGCTAGATCCAGCGCATCATGCTCACGCTCCAAGGCCATATCTCTCTAGCACCGGACTTCTAACTTCTAGTAACTCCCCCTCAAAATGATTGATCATACTTTGGTAGTGATGTCTTTCTATTTCAAACTCCGTGATCTGGCGTTCCTGGCTTGACTTAACTCCCCCTATTTGATCCCTCAGACATTGGATTAATGGAGCAAAACTTTTGCGCTCATGATCACGGACCACCTTGAACTGGGCTTCTCTTTCTTCGTGTTGTCGAGTGGTAGTGATCACTTTTTCTGTCTAATTTGAGCTTTGAGTGCTCGCCTCTCTTGTGCCACTAAGCCTTTTCCCGTTCGAAATCAGCCTGTTGTATGTCCATGGCTGTCTCCAGAATGCCTTTATCTTCTTGTAAAATGTCAATGCGGGACTGGAACTCTTGTGTCGCTTTCCTTCCGATTTCTCTAACTTTGGCCTCGATCTCTTCTTCCCAATCAAATGCATTCAGTATGGATCTTTCTGGCCTTTGGTCCGGTATAGCCTGGTTACGAAACCACTCGAGGTATGAGAGGCTTACCTCCCATGTTCACGATCAGCTACCATCTCGTCTAAATCGAAAAATCGACCACCGAACCAAACCTTTTGTGAATATGACTCCCTTGGAAGTTCCTCTCCCTTAAATTCCCACACGAACAGACGCATGTCCTCAATCGGGGGCCTCTTTTGCTCTCTCACTAGCTGGCGCATGACGCGTAGGGGTGCATAGGGCTGGAATCCTCTGAAACCCATGAGTATGAAGAAAAGGTGATACGTCGACATATGTATGACCGTAATAGAAGGGAACCAATAATAGTTCCAAGTGATTCTATCAACACTCAATGAACCAAGTAATGTCTTCCAGGCCCTCACCCCCTCTGGAAGATTACTACTATTGGATGATGATAAAGGTGCTCTATGAACTACATCTGCAGCAGAATGTTGCATCCCTCGAAGTAATCTTTACCCTCTTGGCAGCGGGTCAGAGCCCGAAAAATATCTCCCAGAATCATGGGAAGAATGGTATGATCCTTGCTACTTTGCAAAAACGAGACTACCGCAGCCAATCAAATTCTGATGCGCCCATTATGCTCTGGAAAGACCATGATCCCCAGAAATGATATCATGAACGCGAAGATTCTCAACTCCCTCCAGGCATCGTAACTCAATTGGTTGATAAATTCTGTGTCCGAGAAGTTCTCAAACCCTTTCTTGTCCCCAAATCTGTCATAGAGATATTCCAACGGAACCCAACCTTCGTTCAAGCAAACCATTGGAATTCGACAGAGACATAACTTCTTCAAAAAGTTGTTCACACTGACATTTCTCGGAGCCGCAAGCTTTTTCCCACGAAGGTCTCTCCCCAATCCGGTAAACCCACCTAATTCTTCCAGTGTAGGCATCATTTCACAATCTTTGAAACTGAAGACATTGTTCACGGGGTCCCAAAACCCCACTAGGGCCTCGATTAAATCTCTGTTAGGCTTAATTCCCATGATGTTTGGGAGGAACTTTAGGTGCTTAAATACTTGATTCCGTTGCCATGTAGCAAAACTAGCCCACCAATTACAGAGACTACTCGGGGACTTATCTCTAATCAAGAACTAAGGAGGTATCTCGTCCCTTACCCTTTTCTGACTGCTTCTTTGTGGAGAATTCATGATGAACCTAAGAATAAGATAAAAAGGGGTCACGACTTACCTAAACTATAGGCAAATTTCAATTTTTTTTATTTTTTTAATTTAAAAAAAAGTCAAATTAGGACTCAATCTATTTTTCATTATTATTTTTTTGAAATTACCGGACACAAAAGATGAAAAGAATGGCTATTATTACGAAAATGATCCTTTGATACTTCCATAGAAAGCTTAAAGGATGTCTCGGCAAAAAACTGCCAAATATAAGGACAAAACAAAGTAGACAAAATGAATAAAATGGTTATTTTTACGAAAACGACCCTTTGGTACTCCCGAGAGAGGTTCAAAGGCTGTCTCGGAAAAAGTGACCTGATACAAGGGCCAAAGGGTAAAAGGTGATAAAAAATTGCTATATTTAATTATTATTATTATATTGTTTTTTGAAAATTTTCATGCACCTGCGTAATTTTTATGCTTCTTTTATTTGAAAAGTGTGGGCCGAACCCGATGGAGGTTGCCTACATTTCTCACATCCGATGAGAATCAGACCCGTGTAGTTCGGTAATGTAACGACCCGACTTGTCATTTTAAAAATTAATGCCCCGTTCAATGGATTAAGGTCTCGAACAGTTTTATAATATGTATTATGACCCACGGGTGTGGTCGAGTTTTATTTACTGAAGATTCGAAATTTAATTAAAAGAGCAATTCTTATTTAGAAGCTTAAATGGAAAGAGTTGACTGGAGAGTTGAATTTTGAGCAAATGACCCCGGAATACAATTTCGAGGATAGAAATAGTTTTGTATAATGATTTCGGACTTAGGCGTATGTTCGGATTTGGATTTGGAAGTCTGTAGGACAATTCGACACATTTTGGCGAAAGTTGGAAAATATACGATTTTGGAAAAGTCCGACCGAAGGGTGAATTTTTGATAATGAGGTCAGATTTCGATTTTGGAAATGGGAATAGCTCCATTAAGTCAATTATGACTTGTGTGTAAAATTTGAAGTCATTCCGGATTGATTTGATACGTTTCGGCGCAAAATATAGAAGTTGGAAGATTTGAAAACTTATAATTCGATTCGATATGCGATTCGTAATTTCGGCATTGTTTGACGTAGTTTGAAGCCTAGACTAAGTTCGTATTATATTTTGGGATGTGTTGGTATATTTGGTTGAGGTTCCGAGGGCCTCGGGTGGATTTCGGAAGGTTAACAGATCAATTCGGAGTTGAAGAAAAGCTGCTGGAATTTCTGGGCAGCTGCTATTTTTTTTTGCAGGTGCGTGAATAGTACCGCAGGTGTGTGAACAGTACTGCAGGTGAGTGAACAGTACCGCAGGTGCGTGAATAGTGCCTGTAGGTTCGTGAACAGTAACCGCAGGTGCGAAACTGGGCAGCAACATAAGGACCAAAAATCAGTCACTTTGTCATTTTCGATTGAGATTTTGGAGCTCGATTTTTGGGCGATTATGGAGACGTTCTTCTCGACTTTAACTTGGGTAAGTGTTCTATATCCTCAAGTGTTTATATTTCATGAATCCATGATTATATTCATCATTTAATTCGGATTTAAATGGAGAAAATTAAGATTTTTTGCAAAATCTTTCAAAAATAAAAATTTAAGATTTGGAGTTCGAGTTGTTATTGGAATTCGATAAAATTGGTATGGTTGAACTCGTATCGGAATGGGTGTTCGTATTTCGTAAAATTTATGTTAATATCCGAGAGGCGGGCCCCGCATAGACTTTTGTTGACTTTTTGGAATAAAATTTTAAGACGACGTATTATTATCCAGAATTGTTTTCGATGAATTTTAATGAAGTCATGCAATTAATTTGGATAGATTTGAGCGGTCCGGAGGTCAATTCAAGTAAGAAGGTGATTTTGGAATATCGGCATAACTTCAAAAAGGTAAGTGTCTTGCTTAACCTCGAGTGGGGGAATTACCCCTTAGGCATCAAGTCTTATGTGCCATTTGTGAAATGTGAAAAGCCGTGTATGCGAGGTGACGAGTACGTACTAGGCTTATATGTGTAAATTTTATTGAGTTAAAGTCTTGAGCATATTGTGTGATAAATTGGATAATTATTGGTATATATTTAATGATCTATTTGTCGTGCCTAAATCCTTGTTGTTGTTGAATATGTTGTTATATGACAATTTGATGTGATTGTTACTTGATTATTTATGTAATTCCGTGAATTTATTGGTTTGATAATTATTGGAATTTAATTTCATTTTGGATTTTTTCTCTGCAAATAATTAATTAAATGAGCTTAAGAAGAGGTGTTTATATAATTATTGAAAATTTGAATTTAATGAAGACTTTGCTTTATGTTGAGTAATTTCTATCTCTTGATTGTTTTTGGGTGTCGTACACATTGTGTGGAGCTTTTGGCTATTTGTTGTGAAATTAATTGACTTGGTTGTAGCTTGGGAATTTGGTTGTGGCCTTCGGGCAAATTGTGATATAAATTGATTTTATTATGTTGCCGTGATAATTTTTCGTGTAAATTGTTGTGTTGTGTTAATTATTATTTTGAGGATATAAGGGTGGCATTTCACCGTTGATATTATGTGGGTATAAGGGTGACATTTCACTGTGGTTGTGTTTGTAGAAATATTGTTTGGGCGTAGCGATAAGGGTGGCTATAGGAGTGATAAGGGTGGCAATAGGAGCGATAAGGGTGACTATTGTCAGGGATGATATGTGATGATGTGGGGTTGTGGTGTTGATGATTTTCATGCGACGTTGTAATTTTCTTGTGTTTATTTTTATACCTTGTGCAATTTGTCTTGTTGTTGATAAATTGATAACAATCTGATTTATGTTGAAATTGAGAGCTTGTGGCTATTGCCAGGCGGATTATAAAATGAAATGTGGGCAAAGGTGCCATGAGTAAATAATGAGGATATTTGGCACGTGGGTTGTCTGTGCAGTTGTGATATGAAATGTGGGCACGAGGTGCTGTGATGAAATGATAATAATATTTGGTACGTAAATTGTCAGTGCAGTTGTGATATAAAATGAGGGCACGAGGTGCTGTGGTAATATGATGATTTAATTATGGGCACGAGGTGCCGTGAAAATATGAAAAATGGGCTGAGACCCGTGTTTACGAAAAATATGAAAATGGGTTGAGACCCGTATTTTTATGATTTTGAAATGAGGTATCACATGGTGACTCTTTAATCGAAAGAATTATATTCAAAATATTTATTTAAAAGGATTTTTATTCAAGAAGAATTATATGAAAGAATTGTATTTGAAAGATATTTATTCGACGAAATTATATTTGAAAAATAGTTTTATTAGTAAGAATTATATGTGAAAGATATTTAATTGAAGCACTTAATTTAACTGGGTGTAATTGTATTTATTAATTGTTGAACGATATTAAATGGTGATTTTATTATCTTACTGTGCATATCATTGGTTGTTTTATGTTGCCTTGATGTTATTTGTTTCCTATTATTTTGTATATTATATTGCACATGTTATTAGACTAGTAAGTGTCTTGACTGTACCTCGTCTCTACTCCATTGAGGTTAGTCTTGATACTTACTAGGTACCGACCGTGGTGTACTCATACTACACTTCTGTACATTTTTGTGCAGAGCCTGGTATTGGAGATATCAGACTTGAGCAGAGTTAAAGCGGGATCATAAGGATTCAAGGTAGAGCTGCTTGGTCGTCGCAGTCCTTTGGGTCTTTTCATTTTATTTTACTGTTAAGTTGTAATCAAACAATATTGCATATTCGATCCTCGTGATCATCCCATGTATTCAGTTAGAGTTCGTGACTCAGTACTACCAGTCTTGGGAGGTTGTATATTCATATTTGTTCCGCTGTTAGTTTTGATTACCTATTTAATTTTTTTTTAAAAAAACTTCAAAAATGTAATTGAAATCGGCTTACCTAGTCTTAGAGACTAGGTGCCATCACGACGCCTGTGCTGTAATTTTGGGTCGTGACAAGTTGGTATCAAAGCTCTAGGTTCATAGGTTTTACTAGTCACGAACGAGTCTAGTAGAGTCTTGCGGATCGGTACAGAGACATCTGTACTTATCTTCGAGAGGCTACAGAACTGTTAGAAAATTTCCATTTCTTTAATTTATGTCTTGCGGAATTTGTTGAATTTGGAATGTGAACCTTTGTATCTCCATTCTCTCACAGATGGTGAGGACAGGTGCTACTGGGTTAGCTGAGCAGGCATCCGCACATACTGCTAGGGCTGCAAGAGGCCGGGGCCGAGGTAGAGGTCGAGAAAGGGCACGTGCTGCGACTAGAGCACTTGTCAGAACAACAGTTGAGGAGCCACCAGTAGCTCCAGTTGGGGGACAGGTACCAGAATCATCTGTTGTTACCCCCGGACTTCAGGAAACCTTAGCACAGTTCCTGAGTATGTTTGGTACATTAACTCAGGCGGGATTGATCTATGTTGCACAAAATATTTCGCAGATTGGGGGAGTAGCTCAGACTCCTACCACAACTCCAGAGCAGCAGGTTCACGTTGGTCAGGTTTCGGGTGCAATAACTGTACAACCTGTTATTCCGGTTCGGCCTGAGGTGTTACACCCCATATTTTCGTACATGAAAGTACGCCATAAATAAATTGATGAAGCTCGAAAATGATATGTTACATCCCGTATTTTTATACGTTAAAATTTCATCGTAAGTTAATCGACGTAAGCTCGGGGATGAGATTTTCTTGAGGTTATACGCATTTATACTATTTTATAACAAACGATAAGTAAGTGCCGTGAAAGATAAAGGGTAAATGAATCAAAGAAAATGAGTTTCATTGAAAGTTGTCGATTTGGGATAAAATACGGTCCGAGCTACAATATCCGATATTTATGGAGTAGTGTCATACAAGGTACCACATGACCATGATAGTAGGGTACATAAAGTGTGTCAAGTGAGTAGTATTTTAAGTAATTTGAGATAATTTTTTAATTATGTGGATAATTGGTTAAATATTTAATTAGTGGGGAATTAATAAATTGATTAGGGAGTTGGTGGATAGTTAATTAAGGTCTTTTGGATAAAGACCAAAGGATATCACGTGGCAGCAAGGCCTTGTCCATATTATGACTCTTACAATTGAGTGGAAAGGTGGCATCTTTATTAATATGTGGCTTAGTCTTTAGTCATAACATAAAAGCCTTCAAGAATTCATACGTATTTTCATACAACTGAACTTTCTAATTCAAGAGAAAGGTAACAAATATTCATGCAAAGTAGGCAACGGATATTCACGCAAAGGATTCAAGAATTCAAGTGAGAAAATTCCTTAAGCACCTTAACAACGTGACTCTTTCAAGCAATTCTTACGAGATTTCAACCAAACTTCTTGCAACCAAACAATTCCAACAAGAATTATTAGAACCGTAGCAACGTAAAATTTTGTGGTTCCAAAGGAGTACGGTGCAACCTTTTCTAAGAATATCATACGGATTTTTTCCTACTCCAGGTATGTTAAGGCTATCCCTTCTTTCTTTTTGGCATGACCCAAATGATACTGAAAGAAACGAGCAAACACACAGTTTCCATAAATGACTCTATTCATAGAAATATTATGGGTGTCTATATTCATGATTCCTCATATGAATTATTATTATATCTTCTGTTCATGAGTTTCAGAAAAATACGTATTTGATAAAATTTATCCGACATGCATATTATTTTATGACATTCCGAGAAAATATTATTAACGCATTTCTTATGCATTTCATGCATTTATACATATACATTGACCCATGACCAGATGGCGTTATATACGCGTATATATGTATATTATATATATATGGGATATGGGAAAAGGTTATGATGTTATATACGCACCGCCACCAGATCAGCTGGTATACGTTGATGATTTGCCCACAGTGGCCGAAATGACATGATGGGATTCCCTCAGAGGCCTGATGATGTTATGAACGCATATACCAATGCATGGTATGACATTTATACGCATATGCATGACATTATAAAAATAAAATGATTCACAGAGCTATGCAGACGTACATGTCGAGTCTTTTACTCCATGTTTCTCTCATGTCTATTATTTACTGATTTTCATTCCTTACATACTCGGTACATTATTTGTACTGACATCCCTTTTTCCTGAGTACGCTGTGTTTCATGCCCACAGGTCTCGATAGACAGGTCGAGAGTCCTCCAAGTAGGCGATCAGCTCAGCGGAAGATGTTGGTGCACTCCATTTATTCCGGAGTTGCTTATGTGGTCAGTATGATTAGGACATATACTGATTAGTATGGCGGGACCCTGTCCCGACCTTTATGATATTTATGTACTCTTAGAGGCTTGTAGACATATGTCGTGTACGTGAAAGATTGTACGGACTTGTCGGCCTATGTTTTGAGTTTATAAATGATGATGTTGGCCTATTAGGCTCGTATGTCACGTGTATATGATGATGTAATAAGAAAGATACGTTACGTTGGTACTCGGTTGAGTAATGTACCGGGTGCCCGTCGTGGCCCATCGGTTTGGGTCATGACATGAGGTCAGGCCAGAGGCATCGGAAGAAGAAAAAAAAAGGCTTGAAATATTTAAGAGGTATAGTCCACCTACTTTCATTGGCACAGCTACAGAGGATGCCCAAGGATTTCTAGAAAATTGTTACCGTATTCTCCGCACCATGGGTATTGTAGAAGTGAGCGGAGTTGCCTTTATTATATTTCAACTGTTAGGCGCAGCGTATCGGTGGTGGTAAATCTATGAAGAAGGTAGACCAGCCGATGCAACACCACCAACTTGGGCTTAATTTTCAGAAATGTTCTTGAAAGCGTTTGTTCCCCAGACTCTCCGAGATGCGTGGCACGTAGAGTTTGAACAGTTGCGTCAGGGAACTATGACAGTGTTAGAATATGCTATCAGGTTCAGTGAGTTAGCTCGTCATGCACCGATCTTGGTTCCTACAATCAGAGAGCAGGTCTATAGATTCATTGAGGGGCTCGATTATGATATTAAAATATGCATGGCTCGAGAATTGCAAACCGATACTTCATTTCAATAAGTAGTAGAGATTGCAAGGAAGATTGGAGTGTTTTAGGCGAGGAAAAGGAGTCTAAGGAGGCCAAAAGGTCTCGAAGATCTGGAGGGTTCACTGGATTTTACTCTTCAGCTAGGACCCATTATAGCGGAGGCTTGAGTAGTCGGTCAGCTCAGTCTGCACATCAGATTACTCGGGGTGCTCCAGTTTACACTACACCACCGACACGAGATTCTTACAGTGGTTATTTCAGTTATCCGGCATAGACTCAGTACGAGCAGCCACGACCTCAGAGGGGTTGTTATGAGTGTGGTGATACTAGGCACATCATGAGAGATTGTCCCAGACTTGGGAGGAGTGGATTTCATCAGAGCACTCCAGCTATGAGCTTTATTCCAGTTAATACTCCACGTGCACAGTCAGCTAGGGGTGGAGGACATGCGGGTAGTGGGCACCTAAAAGGTGGAGGTCCGACCCATTGATATAATCGCTATGTTTTGGATGAGGCCGATACACTAGATGGTGTCGTTACATGTACGATCCCGAATTGTTATAAAAAGAAAATTTTCCCTTAGTTTGATTCGGATCTGAATATTAAGGTGAGTCCTCCTATTATGCTCTGCTTATAGGTAAGCTTCGTAATTTTGTGACCCACTTATATGTTATCCTTGTTGGGAGAATTGAGGATGTGAGCCCGTGTCTGTCATTTTTATTTTTGTGCAACATTGAGGGCTATAAGTTCAAAAGTAATTTTTATTATTCATCACAGTGGATTTAATGTGTTTCGAAATAATTGATTCCAATTTTTATGAATTATATGCCCTACCGGTATGAGGATTCATTATGTGCTGTGAAAATTATTTATGAAATATATTGAACAGAAGAAAATAAAAGAAATTGAAAATTTCAGTTGGCACAATGTGCAAAATACTTGTGATTCGGAGTTGAGGACGAGATCCTCATATTTTTATATGATGTGAAATATTTAAACCGGGCTACAAGCCGCGGTGAAAGTTATATAAGGACGAGGTCATTGTGGTGAAATATTTATGAGTTTAAAATTCTCCCTTTGTGAAATTTAATTTGTACAATAATATTAATAGGGAGTCATGCATGTTAGGCTTATTTGATAATTCTTGTATATTTTCTGTTCAATTTCAGCCATTTTTTGTGCTGTAAATATTGAGTTTTAGCATATGAGGTGAGTACCCAGGTGGCGTTAAATGTGACTCATTAATCCGAGTAAGTAATCATGAGGTCTTCATGTCTCACATTCTGTTGTTAGTGTTGTGAAAATTCGAAACGAGGTGGTGGTTAATATGAGATTAATTGATGATGCTGAAATTAATTATGAACAGCTTTTAAGACCAGAGATGTGGTGATGAGCATACATATGATGTGGTTCATGTCCTGATATCATTATGATAATGCAATGCTGAGATTAGTGTTATTGATATATACCTTGTGGTATTTTATTGGGTTGCGGATGTGTTGTAGGAGTTATTTTGGTGTTACTCTGGCAGGTGGTTAGGCCCAATTACAAGGGAGACTCTGCCGAAATTTCTAAAAACTTTGGGAGTTAGAAAAAATTTGGGAGATTGATATGTGCGAAAGAAGAGATAAATTATGTTATGTGTTTGAGGGCGAATGATCCTAAGCGGGGATGAATGTAACATCCTAGAAAAATTTTGAATTACTTCCACACTATCAAGAAAGTTGATGCATGCGTAGGCACGAGTTGCTATAGCCGGTTGAGACTAAAACTGTGCGTTGTTGTGAAAATCAAGCCTTTTGAAAAGGTTTAGAGTGTAAGAAATTAGTCTTAAAGTTTACAACTATGGAAAAAAAGGAAATAATCTCAAATGAGATGGTGTTGTCGGGCTTATCTCAAATGCGGTAGCGTGAAATCAACCGTGAGTATATGTGTAAAAGTAAAATCATCAATTTGGTAACCTCAGAATAATTCCTAGAACGTTCGAGGACGAACGTTTGTTTAAGAGGTGGAGAATGTAATGACCCGACTTGTCGTTTTAAGAATTAACACCTCATTCAGTGGCTTAAGGTCTCGAACAGCTTCGCAATATGTATTATGACCCGCGGGTGTGGTCAAATTTGATTTACTGAAGATTCGAAATTTAATTAAAAGAGCAATTCTTATTTAGAAGCTTAAATGAAAAGAGTTGACCGGAGAGTTAACTTTTGAACAAACGACCCCGGAATAGAATTTTGATGATGGAAATAGCTTTGTATGATGATTTCGGATTTCGGCGTATGTTCAGATTTGGATTTGGAAGTCCGTAGGACAATTCGACAAATTTTGGCGAAAGTTGAAAAATATAAGATTTTGGAAAAGTCCGACCGAAGGGTGAATTTTTGATAACGAGGTCGGGTTTCAATTACGGAAATGGGAATAGCTCCATTAAGTCCGACCGGATTGATTTGGTACGTTTCGGCGCAAAATATAGAAGTTGGAAGATTTAAAATCTTATAATTCGATTCGATGCGCGATTCGTAATTTCGGCATTGTTTGACGTAGTTTGAAGCCTCGACTAAAATTTGTATTATATTTTGGGACGTTTTGGCATATTTGGTTGAGGTTCCGAGGGCCTCGGGTGGATTTCGTAAGGTTAACGGATCAATTCGGACTTGAAGAAAAGCTACAGGAATTTCTGGGCAACTGCTATTTTTTTCGCAGGTGTGTGAACAGTACCGCAGGTGCATGAACAGTGCCCGCATGTGCGTGAACAGTAACCACAGGTGCGTGAATAGTAACCACAGGTGCGAAACTGGGCAACAACATAAGGACCAAAAATTAGTCACTTTGTCATTTTCGATTGAGATTTTGGAGCTCGGTTTTTGGGCGATTTTGGAGTTCTTCACGACTTTGACTTGGGTAAGTATTCTATATCCTAAAGTATTTATATTTCATGAATCCATGATTATATTAATCATTTAATTCGGATTTAAATGGAGAAAATCAAGAGTTTTTGCAAAATCTTCCAAAAACAAAAATTTAAGATTTGGAGGTCGAGTTGTTATTGAAATTCGATAAAATTGGTATGGTTGAACTCGTATCAGAATTGGTATTCGGATTTCGTAAAAGTTATGTCGGGTTCCGAGAGGCGGGCCCCGCATTGACTTTTTAGAATAAAATTTTAATACGACATATTATTATCCAGAATTATTTCCGATGAATTTTAATGAAGTTATGCAATTAATTTGGATAGATTTGAGTGGTCCGGAGATCAATTCAAGCAAGAAGGCGATTTTCAAATATCGGCATAACTTCAAAAAGGTAAGTGTCTTGCTTAACCTCGAGTGGGGGAATTACCCCTTAGGCATCGAGTCTTATTTGCCATTTGTGAAATGTGAAAAGCCGTGTATGCGAGGTGACGAGTACGTACTCGGCTTATATGTATAAATTTTATTGAGTTAAAGTCTTGAGCATATTGTGTGATAAATTGGATAATTGTTGGTATATATTTAATCATCTATATATCGTGCCTAAATCCTTGTTATTGTTGAATCTGTTGTTATATGATAATTTGATGTGATTGTTACTTGATTATTTATGTAATTCCGTGAATTTGTTGGTTTGATAATTATTGGAATTTAATTTCATTATGAATTTTTCCTCTGCAAATAATTAATTAAATGAGCTTAAGAAGATGTGTTTATATAATTATTGAAAATTTGAATTTAATGAAGACTTTGCTTTATGTTGAGTAATTTCTATCTCTATTGATTGTTTTTGGGTGTCATACACATTGTGTGGAGCTTTTGGCTATTTGTTGTGAAATTAATTGACTTGGTTGTAACTTTGGAATTTGGTTGTGGTCACCGGGCAAATTGTGATATGAATTGATTTTGTTATGTTTCCTTGATAATTTTCTATGTAAATTGTTGTGTTGTGTTAATTATTATTTTGAGGATATAAGGGTGGCATTTCACCGTTGATATTATGTGGGTATAAGGGTGGCATTTTACTGTGGTTGTATTTGTTGGAATATGGTCTGGGCGGAGCGATAAGGGTGGCTATAAGAGCGATAAGGGTAGTAATAGGAGCGATAAGGGTGGCTATTGATATTGTCTGGGCGGAGCGATAAGGGTGGTTATAGGAGTGATAAGGGTGCAATAGGAGCGATAAGGGTGGCTATTGTCAGGGACGATATGTGATCATGTGGGGTTGTGGTGTTGATGATTTTCATGTGACGTCGTGATTTTCTTGTGTTTATTTTTATACCTTGTGCAATTTATCTTGTTGTTGGTAAATTGATAACAATCTGATTTATGTTGAAATTGAGAGCCTGTGGCTATTGCAAAGCGGATTATAAAATAAAATGTGGGCACGAGGTGCCATGAGTAAATAATGAAAATATTTGGCACGTAAATTGTCCATGCAGTTGTGATATGAAATGTGGGCACGAGGTGCTGTGATGAAATGATAATGATATTTGGCACGTGAATTATCTGTGCAGTTGTGATATGAAATGAGGGCACGAGGTGCCGGGGTAATATGATGATTTAATAATGGGCGCGAGGTGCCGTGGAAAGATGAAAAATGGGCTGAGACCCGTATTTACGAAAAATATGAAAATGGGCTGAGACCCATATTTTTATGATTTTGAAATGAGGTATCACATGGTGACTCTTTAATCGAAAGAATTATATTCAAAATATTTATTTGAAAGGATTTTTATTCAAGAAGAATTATATGAAAGAATTGTATTTGAAAGATATTTATTCGATGAAATTATATTTGAAAAAGAGTTTTATTCGTAAGAATTATATGTGAAAGATATTTAATTGAAGAACTTAATTTAACTGGGTCTAATTGTATTTATTAATTATTGAGTGATATTAAATGGTGATTGTATTGTCTTACTGTGCATATCATTGGTTGTTTTATGTTGCCTTGATGTTATTTGTTTCCTATTATTTTGTATATTATATTGCACAGGTTATTAGACTAGTAAGTGTCTTGACTGTACCTCGTCTCTACTCCATTGAGGTTAGTCTTGATACTTACTGGGTACCGATCGTGGTGTACTCATACTACACTTCTGTACATCTTTGTGCAGAGCCATGTATTGGAGATACCGGACTTGAGCAGAGGTAAAGCGGGATCGTAAGGATTCAAGGTAGAGCTGCTTGGTCGTCGCAGTCCCTTGGGGTCTTTTTATTTTATTGTACTGTTAATTTGTAATCAAACAGTATTGCATATTCGGTACTCGTGATCATCCCATGTATTCAGTTAGAGTTCGTGACTCAGTACTACTAGTCTTGGGAGGTTGTATATTCATATTTGTTCCGCTGTTAGTTTTGATTACCTATTTAATTTTTTTTTAAAAAAGCTTTTAAAATATAATTGAAATCGGCTTACCTAGTCTTAGAGACTAGGTGCCATCACGACGCCTGTGGTGGAATTTTGGGTCATGACAAGCAAAAACCGATTATGTTCTCTTTTGATTTATGAAAATTAATCCTTAAAATCATAAAACTAGACCACATCGGCCCCTTATAATTTTTTTTTAAATTTTTTTCTTTTAACGGACATTTGTACAAAAATTGGAGAATTGCTCTCTTGTTCATTCAATTGATTTATCCTAAAGCTAGTCAACATGCAAGCCTCCCAATTAATGCAAGAGATAGCACATAACATGAACATATTAGTCTAAAAAAGATACCTCTCTTAAAATAGAACCTGACCCCTGTGTCGAGCGCTGCTAAGTCAAATGTACATGATGCAAATAAAGCGAACCTACTAGGGATATCCGGCATGAGGTTTGTTCTTCTAGGTTTAAAATTCTGGTGGAGAAGGTATCTAGACATGCTTACTCGAGCGGACTACTCGAGCCGAGGAGGGTCAGCGTACCGGTAGCATTGCTTTCCAGCCTAGCTGGTGGTGCTCCCCACCTAAAATATATGTGACTAAAATCCTTCACCGGGTGACAAGCACATCGGCTATCTCAAAGAAAGTGGGCTATGTCAAGCAAATGCCCAATTTAATTTCAAGAAGACTCAGAGGGGTGCGTGAGAAGATAATTTATATGTACAGTTCAACAATATCAAAGCGGTAAAAAGCAAACAAGTAGAACATTATGCACCAATAAATCACAGTATATACAAAATTAATAAAGCCAAATAAAAGTCAATATGTACATGCTTGAATTCTGGTTGACTCCCCAGCAGAGTCGCCAGAGCTGTCAAGATATGTACGTTATGGATTGTTATGGGTTAAAGAGTTTTTTTTAATTAAAGTGACAATTTGAAATAAGAATTATTTTATTGTTCAGAGTCGCCACTTGAAATTTGATTTTTAGGTATTCCAAGTCACCTTTTATTTGAATCTCTAATTAAAGAAAGATTTGACTCTTTCATTATTCGTCTGCGAAAATAAAGTCTGGGTAAGAAATTCTGTTTACCGGGGAGAATGTGTAAGGCATTCTCCAAGTTCCGTGGTTCTAGCACGGTCGCTTTATTGACTATAACTTGGCTTGAATTAATTTTAGACAAAACTGTATTTTATATGATTTTTATGTTTTACCTATCCGCTTTTATTTCTTGATTATTAGAATTATAAAAAAAATGATTTGGGTAATATTACGTTTTCATAACCATGTTACGCAAGCGAATGCGTGATCGAAAATAAAATTAATTAACTTATCATAATTGCGCCTCGCAAGCGAATCCGAAATCATGACAATCAATTATTTGTAGTACTTTTGAGAAATTACTACATTTTGAGAAAATTAATTTTAAAAATTATCAAAACTCAACTATCGCGCTACGCAAGCGAATCCGCGAGTTTATCAAAAGAATAATTAAATTAAAAATTAACTAAAACTAATGAGTATGGTATGACATTGTTGAATTAAGTTATTGAATGTTAAACATCACGCTACACAAACGATTCCGTGAAGTTAAAGCGTGCCTACTACTGCCTAGAGTTTAAATTTATTAATTAAGAAAGAGATTAAAGTAATTTAATTTGTAGAGGAGAAACTGATTTTTATTGGAAATTAACTGTGAGACATCCATGGTGTTGAAAGTTGGACCAGCCTTGTTAGCAGGTGAAAATGGGCCATTTATGGAAATACACTTGGTATTGGGCTGCTGGAATTTACTTTAAAAAAAGGGCTCAGCGCCTTATTAAGAAGATATGGGCTGCTGAAATTACTAAAGGGAAATGAACCATCTATTAAAATAGTTTGGACTTAATTACGCGAGGCCTAGTATTTCAGCCCAAAAATCCTTTCTTTTCTATTTTGCAAAACCACTACCCAATCTTATTTTGTCAATTTGCATTTTTTTTAAAATTAAACTAAAAACAAACCACAACCTCTCTTTCAATCTAATATCAAAGTTTAAAACTCACAAACACTAACAATAATATCCATATGTATTTTATATACAAAAAAAATACAGCAAACTAAAAAAAAGATAAGAAATGAAACATAATTGATTATCTGATTTCTTTTAATTCCAAATAAATGATCCAATGACTTAAACATAAATGATCAATTTCTAATCATATGAATTTATTCACTTTGACCCAAATGACTGAGATTTCCAACTTTAAAAATAAGGACAAACCTGACCTCTAAGACTCAATATTTTAATTCTCAAAATAGCAATAAACTTCCCAGTATTCAGACATAGTCCTCTTTTAATTCAAAACACTCTTTTCTACTTATGACCACTTAGAGAAACTAATAAATAAAGAAGAGAAAAACGTTTAACGTGCACCTTCTATTCAAACTAAAGAAGAACAAAAGAAGCTAACATTCTGTTTATGTAACAACGTATCTCAAAACACAAGTATGTTTCACTGATGAGTTTTAAACAAAACACAAATATCTACTCTAAGCTATAACTAACAGAAGATTTAAAATCTATCTAAATCTATCTTACATCACTTGTTCTTTAAACTACGTTGTGCCATTATACGAGTTAGATCTACCAGCACAAACTCTTAGTAACTAAACAAATCATATACAACTTTTAACTTACAAAGAAGTTAGAAGAAGCTGGAACTTCAAGGAAAAGAGAACACATGTTTCATGAAGATTGAACACTCATTTATGAGCAGAAGATCACACAACTTTAAAGAAACAGTAATAACACATCAACACATTCATTGCAATAGCTTTATGCAACTAAGAACTAAACTATAGAGTTGGAAAAATACATAGTTTGCAGAAAATTGAAGAAAAAGCAGTAAGATAATGAACCAGCAAGCAAGACTCCAGCCAAAACGGAAAAACAACAGTAAGAAAACAGTGAAAACCCAGCAGTGATGAAACCCAGAAATGCACCAACTTTCGAAGAAGAAAGAGATCAAAAATGACTTCAAGGACCATGTATTTCTGGAAGATTTTGCTCTCAAGAAACTCACTTCACGTTCTCAAGTTTCTGTGTCTTTTTAGAGTTTGTAGAGATGATCTCTCAATATGTGTACGATAGAGTGTTTTTATATAAGTAAGAGAGATTGGGAGTGGGAGTTGTTAAGGAGGAAAAGTGTGAGTGTGAGTTGTTAAAGAGGAAGAGTGGGAGTATGAGTTGTGATGGAATAATTGTGTTGGTATCAGATGTGTGCTAAGTAATGCGAGGGAGTTGGGGGAAAGAGGTAAAGTGAGTGGTGGAAGTGGGAAGTGAGGTATTGGTGAGATGAGTGGGATATAATTTTCTTAAGTAATAACTATAAAAGATGAAATAAGAGCTAAAATATGTAGATTAAACTTAAAATATATTTACATACTAAAAAGTGGTAAAAAATTCAAGCATAGTCAAAAATTAAATGCTCACATAGACAATTCAACCAAATTTAGTAGCACTTATGTCTAAATATAGTGCAACCATAGTTTTGATTTCATTATCCCCAATCTTCTTCATCTTGTGCACAAGTTAAACTAAGTTGGTGCATGAAGCTAAGTTTGTTTAAGAGAGAAGGTTGTAATGTGAAGGAGTTACATACTCTAATTTCATTAAATCCTAAATTGAGTGTTGTCAAACTTTCATGTGTCACGACCCAAAATTCGTTAAAGGTCGTGATGGCGCCGGACACCACTATCAGGTAAGCCAACACTAAATAGTTACTTAAATTATCATTTTAATATTTTTAAAATAGTAACTTTACTTCAATTTATCTAGTAAAAGATGAATTTACAGAATAAATAACAATATTTTCCAATTTCAATATTGAATATCCCATAATCATCTCAGAACCCGGTGTCACAAGTGCATGAGCCTTTTCTAAGAATTTAAAATAAAATAAAATAACTATCCGGAATACAAATTTGGACAGGAAAGAAAATACAATACTATGAAGGAGACTCTGTTGGCTACGGATCGTAGAAGTGAGTGCAGCTCACCTAAGTCCCCGCAATAACCGCGCCTCTGCGCCCACAGGGCCTCTAGACATATGTGTACCTGCACACAAGAAATGTGCAGCAAGTGTAGTATGAGTACGTAAATCAACGCGTACCCAGTAAATATCCCGCCTAACCCCGAAGAAGTAGTGACGAGGCATCGACTTCGATACTTACTATGGGCTATAAATAGGATATCAATGATATAATTAAGTATGGATTATATGAACGGTTGCAAGCTCAATATTTGAAGTAAGTAAGCAGTTCTTTTATAATTAAAAAATCTCTAAATTTATCTCCCATTATTTAACAATTTAACTCAGGCCGAGGAGGCAAGATCATTATTTATAAATTTCAAGGCAAGAAATACAAGCATGCGCAAATCATGTCGAGGTCGTACGGCCCGATCCAACATATATTTAAACTGTGCACTGCCAGAGGGTCGAATGGCGCGAACCATAGATGCATCTATTTAATCTGCCGAGGCGTTCGGCCTGTTCCACAAAGATAAACACATTCAAACCACCAAATTAAGGATTTATTTAGGTTTGATGTTCAAAGAAATATCAATTCTCATTAACGGTCAAGTGACCCGTCCGAAACCCAAGTAGGTGAAGTTTAACCTTTTGAAATTTCCTTTATCAAGTTTCAGTATGTTTTTAAACGGTTAAATTAATAAGTAGGATGCAAGCATCGCGAGTATAACGTGATTTGGGTCCTAGACTACCCGAACATAAGCATAATAGTAGCTACGCACGGACTCTCGTCACCTCGTACGTAGCCCCCACAAATAGAAGCACATATTGAATTATTTCACCTATGGGGTAAATTCCCTCTTACAAGGTTAGAAAGGAGATTTACCTCGCTCCGAAGTTCCATAACCGACTCCCAAGACCTTCCGACGACTCAAATCGATGCCCAACTCTCCAAAACTAGTCAATAACTATGCAAACCCATTAATATATACTCAAATACTCATTATAATCCTATTTACAACAATTCCCAACTACGCTTGAAAAGTCGAAAAAATCACCCTTGGGCCCACGTGCCCAAATTCCAAAAAATTTTGAAGATAAACTTTGCCCATGACATCACGGACTCAAATATATAATTTATTCTCAATTTCATGCCCAAATTTGTGGTCAAATTCCAAAATACCAAATTCTAGGTTTTCTACCAAAATCCCATAATTTATAATAATTTTCATGTTCAAATCCTTATACAAACCATGTATAATTCATGTATTTAACTCACAAATGGGAAGAAACCACTTACCTCGAATTTCTTGATGAAAATCTCCCCTTGAAGCTCTCCAAAATCGTCCAAACCAAATGAAAATGGGAGAAAAATGGGCCAAGTCCCGTTTTTATAAAAACCCTTCTGCCCAGCGACATTTCCGCACCTGCGGCTCCATAGGTGCGGTCCAAATTTCGCTCTTGCGATCCTTACTACCCAGCCAAGACCTCGCACCTGCAGAAGTTTCTTCGCCTCTGCGAGCATCGCAGGTGCGACCTGCTACGCGCATCTGCGCAATTTACACACTAGCGGTAGTTGCCTCGCGCCTGCGCACACGCAGGTGTGCTTCTCCAGTCCGCTTCTGCGGCTCCCCCAGCTCCAGTCCCTTCTCGCTTCTGCAAGAAATTTGCCGCACCCGCGATTTCGCACCTGCGGCCAAAGTCACGCAGGTGCGATTACACCAAAAGCATTGAGCTTTAGAAATTCTTAACTCCAAAATCGATCCGTTAACCACCCGGGACCCCATCCAATCACACCAACTAGTTCCAAAACACATTACGAACTTAGTCGAGCCTTCAAATCATATCAAACAACGTCGAAATCACGAATCGCAACTCAATTCAAGCTTTATGAACTCTAGAACTTCAAACCTCTACATTCGATGCCGAAACCTATCGAATTACGTCCGATTGACCTTAAATTTTGCACACAAGTCGTATTTGATATTACAGACCTACTTAAACTCCGGAATCGGAATTCGACCCCGATATCAAAAAGTCTACTCCCGGTCAAACTTCTCAAAATCCTTCAGCTCCCAACACCAGAATCACCATACGGAGCTATTCCCAGACTCAAAATCCCAAACGGACATCGACTTTGGTGTCAAAAGTGCGGATATCAGGACTGCCTCATCGACCGCGAATATCTCCTTTGCGGCCGGTTGTTCTCAGTAAATTGTTTTAATCCCTCATTGCGTTGGGAATTTTAACACCTGGTGTAGTGTGGAGGGCACTACCCTTATGTTGTGAATCCACTGCCTCCTGAACAGAGCATTATATCTCATATCTCCTTAGATCACGTAGAACTTTGCTTCTTGGATGGTTCCGGTGGTGTTCACCGGTAGTGTTATCTCCCCTTTAGTGGTCTCACATACATGCCATGTTGAATCCATTTAGAACTCAGACTGCAGGCACAATTTGGTCTTGTAGACCCAGTTGCTCTACAAACTCTCGATCTGATGATATTGGCCGAGCTACCTGGATCAATTAACACACGTTTAACTCGAGATTTATTTATGAGTGCATATATTACCAGTGCATCATTGTGTGGCTGCACGATGCCTTCAACGTCCTGGTCATTGAAAGATAAGGTTCCTTCTGGCACGTAATCTCGAGTCCGTTTTCCCTTGTGATGGATACTTTGGTACGCTTTACCATTAGCCCATGGGGGACGTCAACCCCACCGATAATCATATTAATGACGTGCTGAGGTTCCTCTTGCTCGATCTGCTTATTAGAGTCCCTATTCCTGAAATGGTTTTTGGCTCGATCCTCAGGAACTCTCGGAGATGTCCGTTGTTGAATAACTGGGCTACTTCTTCTTTCAATTATCGGCAATCTTCAGTTCTGTGGCCGTGAGTGCCATGGTATTTGAACATTAGGTTAGGGTCCCTTTTGAAGTTGTACTCCGATGGGCCTGTCGAAACCGCTTCTGCTCATGAGTCCCCGGTTATTTTGACCTCGATCGCTTCTCCTTTCACTTCTCACAGGGTTTCGCCCAGACCCATTACCTCTCCGGTCTCCATTGTATGGTTGATACCGGTCCCTATTTGATCGTGGTTCAGATCAATGACTCTATTGGATCTGTCAATAGATCTGACCGGATAAACGGACCCGGAAGGGGCCCCAAGCTAATCATCTTCAACCCTAATTTTTTATTGATGCCGGTTATGTACGTCGGCCCAAGTTACAGCTGGATATTCTATCAGATTTTGCTTCAACTGTTGTGAAGCCAACGAGCTTCGAGTATTGAGTCCCTGGGTGAAGGCCTGAACAGCCCAATCGTCCGTGACCGGAGGCAAGTCCATTCGTTCCATTTGAAACCGGGACACGAATTCCCTGAGCATCTCATTATCTCTCCGTTTTACTTTGAAAAGGTCCGACTTCCTGGACTCGACCTTGATGACCCTGGCGTGTGCTTTCACGAAGGAGTCTGCAAGCATAGCAAATGAGTCAATAGAATTAGGGGGTAAGTTATGATACCATATCATAGCTCCCTTTGACAAAGTTTCCCCGAACTTTTTCAGCAGGACGGACTCGATCTCATCATCCTCCAAGTCGTTCCCTTTGATGGCGCACGTGTAGGAGGTCGCATGCTCATTTGAGTCAGTTGTTCTGTTGTACTTAGGAATTTCGGGCATGCGGAACTTCTTTGGGATTTGCTTCGGAGCTGCGCTTGGAGGGAAAGGTTTCTGAACAAACTACTTGGAATCCAAACCCTTCAATATCGGTGGTGCTCCTGGGATTTGGTCGACCCTGGAATTATAGGTTTTCACCTTTTTGTCATTGGCTTCGATTTTCTTTTCTCCCGATTCTACCCGTTTTGTCAGTTCCTCAAGCATTTTTATGATCTCGGGGTTAGTCCCGGGTTTAACTTCACTCGGCCTCTCCGTGATTGGTTCATTTCTGCGAGTGATTTTCCGGGACGACTCGGGCTCAACTCTGCTGGGGGTGCGACTTTGGTTCTGCAGCGGGCCTATCGCTGCATGTTGGGCCTGTAGCATTTCGAAGATCACTCGCAAGTTGATCCCATCTCCTTCACCGTCGTGTGTATTTTGGGATGCCGATCGGATTACCCCGCGGACGCTGTTCTCAGGATCGGTATGCTGATTCGCATTGATGGCCACATGTGAGTTAGCGTCGATTGGGTCTGCGACCGGAACTCCGCTGGGATCGACAGGGGGCACCTCGTTATCGGGTACCATATTGTTGTTCTCGACGTGGTGACCGGACTCAGCATCCACGTTTAGAGGTGCAGATTGGGAGTTCGACATTTTGAACTTTGACTGGAAATTAAAGACACTTCAAAGAATAAGTGTAAAATATGGTGCGTTATAGAAATTTGTATCAAATTGCCACTATTATCTTTAGCCCCAGGGTGGGCGCCAAACTGTTTACCCTAAAAAATGGATAACAATTAAATTTGTAAGTGATTTTAAGGATACATAAATTTATTCAATACAAACGGTAAAGATTGCTAGAATAAACAGATAAAAGATGTTATAGATTATCAAATCGCTTGAAAATAAGGGGGAATGATTCTGGACTCGAGGGCAGCCTCAATGAGGTATCCGTCTTCGATCTCGGGCTTATAATAATGAAACATTGATCAACAAATATAAGGGCTTTGAATAACAGAAAAAATAATACTATATTGCCTTGATATGCGTGTATAATATGCTAAATGAATAATCAAACCCCCCTTTATATAGTAGGAGAGTTCTACTCTAGGTACAATTCCATAAAAGGTAAAAAAATCTTTCGTTTAACTAATCACCGGATTTTCGCCGGTACGTGCCGAGATCCACACCGCGATACTTGGCCGGCCACAGATATCACGGCCTCCTGTTAATCATGTTAGGTCGCCCAATAATGCTCTCTGAAGTCTTCTAGAGTTGGATTGATACCTGGGTCACGACCCCGATATTCTCGAGGGCGGGCATCGTGCCCTCGGAACCTGTCTCGATGAGTCCCTTACCTCGATTCCGGCTCCTTGTCATCACATCCCTTACTCGATTTATTTTATCGGAGACTAGGCCGTCTCATGGGTCCGGTTTCACCCGTATACAAACGGATATACTTCGATCGGTTTGTTCATACATGATAAGTTTTCCTCAACCCTTTTCATTTTTTTAAGATATATAATGACTAACGAGGATAGTAGGACGGACCTCTTTAGAACGTTCTTTACAATCTCCAGAAATAAGCAAGTCACATAGAGAATCAACATTTATGAACATATTCAACTGGTCTTTGACCCACATCTATCCTCAAGATCTTTCCGAGCAATGATCTCTTGTTTTGTGCACCACTTCCAATCATAAGATACAATAAACCATCTGCAGGGCAAAAGAGAATCTGGCCTCCTAGAACTCCCCTGTCTAGAAGTCCCATTGTAAGAATCCTCCTCACTTAGCTTCTAATGGACTAGCAATTTCGAATGTCAAGAAGATGATCAAAGTAGGACATTAGGGGAACTTCAGTCAAGAAAATCCATAAAATTATATAGCGATGAGGCAAGCATGGAGGTATACCAAGGAACGTGTTGATGCAGTACTATTTGCTGTGAACTCTGCTACAACAATATGATACTGGCATGGTTCAGTGCCACTTTCAACTGGAAGCTTTGCTTGATCACATTTTACTTCTGAGTTACATGAGCATCTGCCTGAACATACCGAGTGTTGCAACTTATCACAATTGTATGAAACAAAGAAACGACCATTATTCACAAAATTAGGATGGAAAGCTATTCCAGTACACCTAAATTGGTCATCAAAATGCACTTGCTCAGTTATATCTAGAAAGGGCTTGGATTCATCAAGATCCACATTCTATTAGATCCATCCTCGGGAACAGTAGAAATCCATACCTTAACTTTTCGGTTGCACAAAAAGATTCGGTCAGGGTGTGGAACCATGCTAATGTAAGACCAATTCCCAATTTTGTCAAGGCAGGCACCATTTGGGGCCTGAGGAGCTTCAGCAATACCAAGCGAACCCGTTTTTCTATTGAAACAGACATCCAAGCCATTCAAGGACCTACTATAGGTTTCACAGAAGGCGTCCTTTGATTGCCAATGATGCATCAACTGCATAATGGATTCAGATGTTCAAATGCAGAAAATGGGGAGTGCATAATGGACGCATTCACACATTTCTCCCAGACCTTAGAGCAGAAGTCACTTGATCTTTTATCCTTGGGCTGATGCACCTTCCCAATGGAAGTGAAGTTGCACAAAGCTGGTAGATCCCTACGAGCTGAGCCAAGTTGAGCAGAATACTGATCACATATCTGCTTCAATAGAAACCATAGGACAAAAACCCCATTAAAAGAGCTATCTAAATACACCAACCTGGCAGCTGTTCCTCTATTTTATCACATAATTGCAAATCGGAATACTCAAAAACCTCAAAGATAGAGAAGCTCAAAACTAGTCTTGTCTGCTAGGCGCAGACATAGGAATACATAGTTAAGCACAATTGCTTAACTTGGCCGATTTACTGGAACTGGGAAGCCATCTTCAACCACAAATGAAACAACTATTTGAAAAATCATACCGAGACTCCTTTTTTCAGAGTTTTGTGGACACTTTGTAACACCCATTATTGTCAATACCCAAAAATCATAGCACGGAGATATAGCACTAGCCACTACATGTCAGTCGAACTACGGATTGTACGTTCAAGCTACTTGGAAGTGAAAGTTGAAACCATATTAAATAGAAAAGGAAAAAAAAAATAGAAAGACAGCGACATAGTATAATCAGTTCAAATATAACTATTCCCTCGAGGCTAATTCTTATAAAACAACAACAATAACAACATACCCATCCATTATCATCTCTTTCTGTGAGTGTCATGCATAATGTTGTTTTTTTAATCTTCCTTTTCATTTTTCCCTTTAATGGACTGTAATTCTTATAGGGAAAAATGAAAAGGAAGATTAAAAAAACAGCATTATGCATGACACTCATAGAAAGAGATGACCAACAAGTAAATACTGAAAAAACTCATCCAGAGGCAGTATTTACACCAACCTAATGAATAGATGACATATATCTTTATATACACTGGTACCACTTGACCATAGTTAATGAATACACATTTCACTCCAATTTAGTGTAAACAGTGAGTGTGAGTGTTTTTCCTGATGAATATTGAGGACCCATCCGATTTGCCAAAGGCATTTCATTCCTTTTGCATGCCCTCCTTTGTCCGCTATTACTTGTCACTTCAGCTATCAAGACCACCAATTAGTACTTTCATATCCAACAATGTCATGCATAGTGATACAAGCCCATAAACATATCATAAGTTACAAACTTGCTAATTAGTAATCTACCAGCCTAATTGTGTAAAACTGTGTACACTATGTTACAAAGAGGTGTTGCTAGGGGCAACTGCGTTCAGCTACTATTCTCCTCAATTTTATGTATCAACGAGAACTAACTAGCTGCAACTCTTCTGTGAACAACATTATTATAGAAATTTCTTGTCCGAAAGAACAAGGCCAGGGCCACAAGAGCCCCAAAGAAAGTCGAAGCTGCCATGATAAAGAATGACAACATGAAGCAGTGAGTTCCGGTACACAAGTTCCCTTCATCCGATGCTTCCTTATCGTAGATATATCCAACTACCCACACAGACAGTAGGTAAGATCCCACAGGGCTTGCTACAGTTATGGTGTTAAATATTGTTCCCAGATGCCCTGCACCAAATATCTCAGAAGCTATTGTAGGCATTAGTGACCATTGTGATCCATAACAAATACCAACTATAACAGAGCCGGCATACAAAGCACCGGGCAGACCAGACGCTATTACAGCATGGCCAACAGTCATACCAGCCAGAGTAATGGCAATAAACAATGGCCTTGACCAACCAAGTGAGCGTAAGAAATAATCTGACACATAACCAGCTCCAAAGCGACCAAGAAAATTCCAGATACTCCAGAGAGAAACTAAAGTGTTTATCTCCAAAACTGTGTACCCAAGAGACCCTCCTATTTGGCTAATGTTATTAACTGTGGCCAGCCCTGATCCCATTCCACATGCAGTGGTAACAAACAAAAACCAGAAACCAGTGGTGCACATTGCCTGAAGAAGGTTCATATCTTCCCCCCATTCCGGAGTCTTCTTCTCATTTCTATCTCTCTCTTGATCAGCTCCAGCAGGCAACTCGTCATAGTCATCATGACTTTGCCCCATGTCCACAACATGCGTCTGAGATCTATTTTGCTCATATGCCGGTGAGTTTTGCTCGAGTAAGTATTTAACTATTCTATAAGACTTTTCCTTGTGGGCACTGATTGCAACAGAGATCGGGGAAAGTAGCAAGAAAATGAGTACAGCAAAAGTGGTGATGCGAACAGACAATTGTAAAGAGAAGATATTTCCCACAATTATTACTGCCGTGAGATAAGAAGCCAGGACCAAAGCAATCGATGAGAAACCATTCAGATGCTTCTTCTCATCATCTTCATTTGTTTGCGAGATTGTTACGAACGACATAAGTAACACAGTAGTTATAGGAGGCAACAACGCCAATAACAGAAGATATGCAGTGGGCCTGTTTCTAAAGATTGTCTGATATACTTGAATTAAAATTGCTCCACTCAACCCGAGGAAACCCTGCACAGATGGAAAACAAATCAAAATCAAAGAAGCGGAAAAGGGAAGATAAACTGGAAGCAATATACCATAAACAAGATTAGTATCATAAACCTTCTGAGATTCCAACTCATTACTCTCTGATCTCTATGATCTTTGTTTTTTACTTTGAGACTTGGTGCTGAAATCAAAGGAATGGCAATTCCTTCTATATTATGAAGAGAGATACAATTAACTTCTTGAACAACTTGCCATCTTTAGTTAATTATTCGGAGGCCAAAAGAAATGACAAGCCACAATATCATTCAGCCGACTATGCCTCAATCTAAACCTAGTTGAAGTTTGCTCTATCAAGGCACATTTCATATTACTGATTGTTTATTCTTTACTAAATTTTTATTTTAAGGCAAATTAAGAGTTCTCTAAAACTAGGTTTTCTAAATCACACTTATTCCTAAACAGACATAAAAGTCTCTAATTAGAATGAAATTATTTAAAGAACTCTTAAGAATGAACTTTATGCAACTGTAATAACGACAACAGCAACTAAGAATTGAATGCAACTGGTTGGTATCAACTATATACATCATTTGCTTCCTTTGGGTTTTGTGCTTAGGTAGATCCACATTGATTTCGAAGAGATTGTAGCTTTTTTGTAATAACTTCTTCAATTTATTTTAGGTCTAGCTCATTCCTTTCACCAATCTCATTTTGGTCAATACATATGAAGGTCTACCCAAGATATTACTAAACCATCTCAAGCGACCACATTTTATCACTAATATGTGCTACTTGCACTTTTTGCCGGGCATGACCATTTCAAGTTTTATCCAGCTTTTTATGACCGGACATCTATCATAACTCCCGTTTTTCTACAAATATTATCTTGTAAATATGTTAAAATTTCCGATTTTACAAACGTTCTATAGAACATACCTTTCACTTCGTTTTGTGAAACACTCCCATAGCACTCCTCAGTTTAAGTCATTCAATTTCAACTGTATGTGTCCATCATACCATTTCATTGGAAGATTGAATGTCGAAATCAAAACATTGTCTGCATTAAGGCACGACAATCCCATCTAATCTCATTTCATCATCGTTCTTATACGAGCCTAAAGTTGTAATGCATATCCTATCTTACTCCAAGGCGTGCTGCATTGCTCAATTAGTCTACCACTCTATATTAATTGCACTGTCTAATTGATAAGAGTACAGGAAATTGAAGTCCATAACAAAGCTTGCAACTTAAATAAACATAAAATCGAAATCCATGACAAAGCTTGCAACTTAAATAAAAAGTTCATTTTTTCCCTAAACCTCAAATTAGACGGATTGAGAAACGAACCTTCATGATGCCAACAATGGTGCCTCTATAATTAGGGAAATTGTGGACAGCAGTGACAACATTGGCCGTGTTGAAGAAAGTCATAGCATGAGCAGCTAAAAGCATGTAGAGGCACATAACCAATAAAGGGGGTTTAGGCAGAATACCCACGACGGTCAACCACATAAGAAAATACCCAGCAAAGCACTGAACAGCTCCGGCAAGCAGCACCACCCACGGCCCACCAAAACGGCGGCGGCGGACGGTGACAGAAGAGTATAGGAGACCGGAAAGAATGCCGACATTAGCGCCAACATCTTTGAAAACAGAGACAACATCGAGGGCAGATTGATCGTATCCTTGGCTAGATTTGAGAGCAGAAGAGTAGATGGCGAAGGTGTAGAGTGAGCCGCTGGTGCACTGGATCCAAATGCTGGTTACTGTGGCTACCCATTTGGTGTTGATTTTGGCCTTGAAACTGGGATTGTAATCTGGGTCTAAATCCATTTTTGGTTGAGGAGTGATAAGATATTCTAGGATTAACTCGACGTTTTCTTTCGCAACTAATTTGAGATTTTCTGATTTCCTCAACATGTTGAGTGTTGACATTTTGGGCTGCCAGGTGTCTGTACGTTACACTACTTTATTCGTGCCATGTCAGAATTAATATTAATATTTATAGTAATTGATTGATACCATTGTTCTATAGCACGTGAACGTGTTTCTTTTCCTTCTATTCACCTTTGAAGAAAGAACGTTAACGAGTTTCTTTCTAAATTTAAAACCTCTTTCTTCTTGGTCTTTGAGGTAAACAATATTTACGCTATTTGCACATTGATCGGCATCCACATGGAGAAAACACCGATGTCAAGTTAGATAAGATCTATACTTTGAAGTGACTTGAACTAGAAATCAAGCCCCCACTTGAATCACTAAGTCAAAACTTAATTAACAATTATTGGGACCTCTTGGAATTAGAAAATTTATATGTTTACTTTTTCTTTTTGCACAGAAAATTCATATTTTTACACCTAAAACCTGCTGTTCTATCTTACCTTCTCAAAGGACTAACAATGTTTTTTTTTAATCTTTTATGATAGCTAATACGAACTCCAATCTAATAGTGAAGGTAAAAAAAACTTATCATTAAAGCAACCTCTCTTGTATTTGAATCATAGTTTAATTTTCAACCATATCCAAAATTAAGAGTATTTGTTGCGAGATTACTAGTATAACAAATTGGAGTAAGTACGTGTGCTATGTGCTTATGACTTGGAAATAACTTCTTGAACTTCCTTAAGCAAGGCCTCATATGAGAGAGAACAATTCAGACATGAAATGCCATGTGTTTCTGGTAGGCAATCCTAGAAAGTGAGTGTTACATCTATAGAAGAGCTCCTCACCTGACACCTCATTCAGCTGAACCTATTTTGGCCTTTTGCTTTTCTTTTCTATGTTGTGAACTTCGATTTATTCCTGAATTCCAATTGGATATTTCCATTTCGTTCTTCCCGATTATTTAAACTTAATTGTAACTTTTTGTCAAATTGTAGTTATTGATCTCCTATATGGCTCTACCTATTGAGTTGAAGAATCACATCGTTATAGATTTATAGAGGCGATTTTGAAGAGTCGAAATAGTTGAATCTGACACAAAGACCCCAACATGAAGCAGTAAGTCTTCTTTCGCTCTATTGCAAGTTTGAGATTCATAACCCACAAGATGGCATTTTCAGTTGTTGCTCTAAAAAATGCCAAAGTCGATGTATAAACTTCGGTTTTTTCCCTTCTTTTCAAGTCCTTTAAGAGCACCAAAAAGGCAACAAACCAACATATGAACCCCAATAACTCACAATATTCACAATATCTACAGCCTCCTTCCACAGTTTTTCCAGTTTCCCACTCCACTCCAATTTCAGGCAACAGAAAATTTAAGATGGGGACAGAATAGCCAGTGCACTCCGCAAGGATTGACAAAAAATACAGAAATCTTGGCCAGCATTTATGTGAGCAAATAGGAAAAAAAAAAAGATGCTTTCAATGTCTTGCACTTGCGATCAACATAACAGCACACGAGAATAGAACCTTCTCGTCCTATAAAACAATGCCAAGGCAACTAAAACTCCAAAAAGACTTACAGATGCTAATATGAAATAAGATAACATGAAGCAGTGAGTGCCAAAGCACGAATTTCCTTCTCCTGATACCTCTTTGTCATAAATATAGCCGATTACTCTGACAGATAGTATATAAGATCCCACAGGACTAGCTATGGAAATTGTGTTGAAAATTGTACCCATATGGACCACGCCAAATATCTCTTTAGTTATGGTAGGCATCAACGACCACTGCGAGCCATAGCAGATGCCTACTAGCAGTGAACCCACATACAGATTTCCGGAAAAACCTGAAGCGATAATTACATGGCCAACAGTCATTGCTGCTAGAGTAAAGACCATGAATAATGGCCTTGGCCACCCTCTCCTGAGTAGGAATATATCTGATACATATCCAGCTCCAAGACGGCCAAGAAAATTCCATATACTCCAGAAAGAAACTAATGTACTTCTCGCCAATGTTGTATAACCAAGTGATTCCCCAATCTGGCTAATGTTATTTATTGTGGCTAGTCCTGATCCCATCCCACATATCATAGCAACAAATAGAAACCAAAAGTCTACGGTGCACATGGCTTGCCACAAATTTTTTTGTTCATTCAGGCTGCAAGATAGAGCTAGCCTTACGCTGCACTGTATCTGTAGGCACTTCATCATAATCCCTAAGATACCCAACATCCAATTTATTAGGACTCTCCAATTCAGGTTCATCTATCAATAAAGAACTAGAAGATGTGATTGATGGAGGCAGTCTCTCTAGATCAACCCTTTGGGCCTTGAATGCGACACTAATAGGAGAACAGAGTAGAGCAAGGAGAACCAAAAATGTAATAATGGTTGCCCACTGTGGGAAGACAAAGACATTCTCCAAGATTCTTAAGAGCAGTAGATATGCAGCAATAACTAAAGAAAGTAATAAGAAGCCATGCAGATGTTTCTCCTCATTTCTTGAAGGTGTCTGATGGACTCTCACCAAAAACATGAGCACCAGAGTAACTATGGTCGGCAGCAATGCAAGCATCAATATTAGAGAGCTCGGGTTGCCATTCGATAAGGTTTGATACACTTGTATTAGAATCGCTCCACTCAAGCCAAGAAAACCCTGGCTTAGCATACAACAAGATACCTTAGCACTAATTACACGAGAATTGTTTTCTTTTTTAAGAAAATCAAGATTAATAAAAACGTAAAAGGAAATATGATGCTGCTCTTCAGACTCCAATAAATAAATCTGATTAATCACGAAGACAAAATAGTGTAAAAACTCCTAGGTATAATAGGTTGTGATTTTCTCATAATTGGTCAATAGTTGAAAATACTAGGTTCTCTTGCAGGTCTAACTAGTAATCGACAAGTAAAAGTGAAAAAAACAAGTGGAGTATGTAAATCAATAATAAAGAGCTGTAAAACTGATTAGCATTGGCTAATCTTTTTATTCATTATTTTCTATTGTTTGCAAAAGTATGCATTTGGTTCCTTTTCTGTAGCATATGATGTTCCTTTGAACCTAGTGATGAAAAGTTATTTAGTCACGCCGAGGGTCTATCGGAAACAGCATCTTTACCTTCAAGGTAGAGTAAGATCTGTGTATATACTACCCTTCATATACCCCACTTGTGGGTCTATACTGGTTTTGTTGTACAGCCAGAATATTTTAAGCGTCAGTTGTCCAAAGAAGAATATTTGTTCTTGGCAAATTATTAAACATATGGCGTATTAGGTAGACTAAGGCCAGCTGCTAGCACGCCTCTTGAAGGATTTTTAGGGAATAGTGTATGTAACACATTTTTTGCACAAGTCTGACAATTGCTGTGGTGCTAGATCTACATAGTTATATTCAAGTATCTTAAAACCAAATAAAAAGAAAAAAGATATTTCCAACTTGGACTTCTTTATCAACATAAATAAATACTCTTGAAATGTCCAACAACGACCAACTCCACAATTATTGAAGCTTTAACAGGCTAATTTCTGTGTTAAAATATCATCACATGGCAACTACATCAAACTAGAAACCAATCAGGGTTCTCTCAGGCTCTATTAAATGTCATTCGGTTATACATGCCGTTTCATTTTTTTTCCATGTCGCCTTGAAAAAGTTAGTACTCATATGTGATAAAGTTGTTGTCAAGGAATTAAACCCAGTTAAAAAAAAAAAATTCAAAGATGCACCTAAGCATCTAGCCAGGAAAGCTGCAAATATACATCAGAAGTATTCACAGTTAAGCCTAAAATTTTCAACCCATGAGAAATGTTTAAACGATCTGCTTAGACTTCTGTCGTTTGGCAATCAGGATAAACAGTGAAAGATAGAGTTACGTACAAAATTTTATATTTTTCAGCTGTCAGATCATATGTCACCAAAAAAAGAAGAAAACTTTATTCTTATCAATCCCCAAACGTGAAGCAACTCCAACAAGAGAATGCTTCACGGCTTATCAATCCCCAAAACGTGACCCATGGATAGAACCCTTTATTAACAAAAGAGCTAAACTATTTACAAGCGCGCTACCAATAATCATTAGTCCAATAGCGTTGAACATGAATAATGGGCAGGATAAAAATTACATAAAAAATTGGAGCACAATTTTCTAAATCCACCACGCAAATGAACATTAGTATTAACAAAAGTAGAAAATCACTCCTCTAAGTAATTGAAAATGATATCGTAATTCGTAACATACCTTCATGATACCAACAATAGTGCCACTGTGGTCCGGGAAGTTTTGAACGGCAGCAACGACATTAGCAGTATTAAGAAAAGTCTGAGCATGAGCAGCGATGAACATGAACAGGGACATAATAGCCACAGGCGGCCTGTGTATGATTCCGGTGACGGCGAGCCACATGAAGAAGTAACCGGCAAAGCACTGGACAGCCCCAGCCAGATGGACAACCCATGGCCCACCGTGGAGAAATGACAAACGGCCTCGGTTGACCGTGGGATTGGCGGCGACAGCCGTATAAAGGAGGCCGGAGAGAATTCCGGCGTTAGCGCCGATATCTTTGAAGACAGAGACGGTATCGAGAGTGGATTGATCGTAAGCTTGGGTGGACTTGAGCACAGGGGAGTAGATACCGAAGGTGTATGATGCGCCGCTGCTACACTGGATCCATATGCTAGCCACTGCTGCTAGCCATTTGCTACTCTCCATAGCAAATGTTGTGTGTCTCGGAGTAGAGTATAGCTGTCATGATAAATACAAAGAATTAATATGACGCATCTTATTCTTTTTATTTTTTTTTATTGTTTTTAAACTTATTTTTTGGGTCTTTCTTTCGGAAGAGCTATTGGTTATATTTTGGGTCCCATGAGTAATTTGGAGGTGGATTATGGATATTTTATTGCCACGTTTATTCCTATTCTACTATGTTTTCTTTAAATTAATCGTGTTATCTGCTTTTTCCACTAAAATAAGTTTTAAGATATCTAATATTAAGTTTTAAAATATCTATTATTAGCGGTGTTGAGTTGTCAAAAGCACCTAATAATAGGCATATTCCGCGTTTTATTTTTTGTTAGGACCGAAATAATCATGTGTCATGCGAAAACTAACAAAACAAATTTTTAACGGCAATAAATCAGATAACAAAAGAGAAGTTTACCAAAAGAGATAAAAATATTTAACGTGGTTCGGTCTATTGACCTAAGTTCACAGGCGAAGATGAGCAATCCACTATATAATAGAGAGTACAAAATATCGATAGAACAACCTCACAAAGAGTCAAACACCACTGGCCAGCTAACATTTGTCCCGAATGTCACGACCCAAAATCTAACTAGTCGTGATGGTACCTAACCCAACCCGTCAGGTAAGCCAATTAACAACTATTCAATTTAATGAGATTTATTAAGAAAAGAAATGATAATACAACTGCTTTTATACAAGAGTTTCCCAATGACTGGCAGTACAAATCATGAGCTTCTAAGATTTAGAATTTACAAAGCTGGTATGAAATAAAGTACATCATCTGTTTGAACTATATAGGAACAGATTAAAATTCTAAAGCTACCAAGATTAAGAGGCAGTTATGACCGGAACGCCGGTACGTCTTCAAATCCAGTTCCCTCCGTGCACATCAACATCAACATCCAATATCTGTACGCAAGGTGCAGAAGTGTAGTATGAGTACAACCGACCATATGTACTCAATAAGTAACAAATCCAACTTTAGGTTGAAAGTAATGACGAGTTGGGACAAGGGTCAGAGTCCAACTCCAATGACCAATAACATCTCATAACAACACAATTTAAAGCAGCACAAGTAATAATTCAATAATAAAATGCTTAGCTCGTATACAATTTCGGAAAATAAATATTTTCTTTTCAAGTATAACAGTAAAACTCAAATCTTTTGTCGAAATCACCAAAAATATGAGTAAGTCTAAAATCTATGATTTTTCTCAAAAACTTTAACGACAGATAAGAAATTCCATTATTAGATGGCATGAGGAAAAATACTTCTCTATGCTTACATATCAAGTATGCGTGTCTAATGCAATGCAACACAATGATGAACTCATGTACTCGCACTCTCAGAATACTCAATCTCACTGTCTCGCATTTTCACTCATCACGCTCAATATTCAGCACACTCAGTCACTCGACACTGTACAGGGAAGATCCAGCCCAAATATAAATGACAACTCGCGCACAGTCACTCAGTATTGTATATGGCCAATTCAGCCCAGGAAAGATCCATCCCAAATATATATATATGTGATAACTGACATGCAGTCACTCAGTACTGTATAGGGCTAATCCAACCCAGAGAAGATCCATCCCTCAATATAAATAATTAAGCATGATCCATGCCCAGAGAAGATACATCCCTCAATATAATATCAATTGCGCTCACTGTGGGTGTGTAGACTCCGGAGAGGCTCCTTCAGCCCAACCGCTATAATAAGCCAAACACATGCATAAATCAATAAAAAAATATATGTTGTGGCATGCAACCCGATCCCATAAATATCACTCACAATCAGTCCTTCGGCCTCACTCAGTCATCAATCTCTCCAGTCTATCGTGCTCACAATGTCATGAAACTAGCCCAAAATGATGATATGATTTATCGATAAATAGCAACAGAGACTGAGATATGATATGCAATGAATGAACATGACTGAGTACGAAAATATAATTTAAACATATAATTCGACAGCAGAAATAACCTCAGCGGGTCCCAATAATACTAGCATTTGCCTAAGCATGATTTCTAACCTGAGTCACAACTCAGTTTCTCTAACACATGAAAAATACAAATCAATTGGCTACATAGCTCTACGGAATCGACCGAGTCTCAATTTCTATGGTGCACGCCCACATGCTCGTCACCTAGTATGTGCGTCACCTCCAAGCAAATCACATAACATGTATAATCAGGGTTCATACCCTCAGCTCCAAGTTTAGAAGTGTTACTTACCTCGAACAAGACAAATCCAATACTGAGCAAGCCGGTCGATGCTTCAAAAATACTATCTCACACGTACCGACCTCCGAACGGTTCGAAACTAGCCAAAAGCAACTCAAATACATCAATTAATGCAAAGGAAACAAACCCAATCGATAAAGGTCGAATCTTTAATCAAAAGCCAAAAATCAACCCAAAAGTCCAACCTGGACCCGCGCCTCGGAACTCGACAAAACTTATAAAATCCGACAACCCATTAAATTACGAGTCCAACCAAACTAGTTTCGCCCAAATCCGACTCTGAATCGATGTTCAAAACTTAAAAATTCATTCTATGAAGTTTTAGACAAAACCCCCAATTTTCTCTTTAAAATTCATTAACCAATTGCCAAAAATGAAGATGGATTAATAAAATAAAATCAAAACCAAGTATAAAACACTTACCCCAATCCTTGTGATGAATTTTGCTTCAAAAATCATCTCAATCCGAGCTCCATAGCTCCAATTATGATAAAATGGCTGAAACCCCCGAAATAGAGTACTTATAATTCTGCCTAGGCATTCCTCTTACGCGAACGCAGAAAACCCATCGCGTTCGCGATGAACAATAATAATCTGCCACCAAAATACTCTACGCATTCGCGGCATAGCCCTTGCGAACGCGATTCACAATAGCTCCACCTTACACGATCACGTAAGCTACTTCGCGAACATGAATGCATACTCCCTAGTCCCAGCTTCTCATCTCTGCCCTATGCGAATGCAGTCATAAGGGCGCGAACGCGATGCCCAGACCTCACAAAGGTTCATGAACGCAATGCCACTGGCGCGAATGCGATGAAGGAAAATTGTTAGCTCCTCTGATACACTTCGCGATCGTGTCCCAATCTTCGCGATCGCGAAGAAGGTTTTGAAAACACCAGCAAACAGTAGCTACCAGCAGTGCCGAAATGAAGGAAAATGATCTGAATACCATCTGAAATACGCCCGAGCCCCTCGGGACCCCGTCCGAACATCCCGACAAGTCCCATATCATAACACGGACTTACTCGAGGCCTCAAATAATGCATAACAACATCAAAACAACAAATTGCACCTCGAATCGAACTTAATGAGCTTTGAACTTTTCAACTTTCACTAATGCCGAAACATATCAAATCAACTCGGAATAAACTCAAATTTTTCACACAAGTCCCAAAATGACATAACGAAGCTATTCTAATTCCCGGAACCACAATCCAAATCCGACATCCTCAAAGTCAACTTCCAATCAAACTTATGAACTTTCCAATCCTTCAAATTTCTAATTTTTACCAATTAGTGCCGAATCCTTCTAGAAATATCCAAATGCAACTCCGGGCATACACCCGAGTCCAAAATCACCATCTGGACCTAATAGAACCATCAAAACTCTGTTTCGAGGTCAAATTCACAAAAATCAAACTTGATCAACTCTTCCAACTTAAAGCTTCAACGATGAAATTCATTCTTCCAAATCGATTCCGAATAACCTGAAAACCAAAACCGACAATTCACACAAGTCATAATACATCATACGGAGCTACTCATGCCCTCAAACTACCGAGCGACGTGCAAAAGCTCAAAATAACTAGTCGGGTCGTCACACCGAAATTCTATCCCTAAAAAAGACTCTCAAATCCCTTATGTCTATATTGTGGATGTTACTAAATGAGAAGAAAAGATCCTCAATTTCTAGAAGTCCAAAATTTTTCTTTCAAGAAAAAGGACTAGCCAAGTATGAAATAATTATAATTTCCTTCTTGTAAAAGGAAAAATTAATTATGGTAAATATGTTGCCCTTCATTAAAGAAATAAGAGAACCAAATATGGTAAAAAAATCAGGACAAACACCTAACAATTATTCGGTATGCGAAGAAAGTCTCACACCGGTAGATGAATAGATTGGGAGCCTATATATAAGGTGTATGGATCTCATAATGGCTTGAGATCTTTTGGGAAAAACCGTGCAGTCTTGGCCCAAATCGGACAATAGCACACCATGTTTAAGAGTTCTACGGGCCGGTTGAGTCCAACAACTGGTAGCAAAGCCCAGGTTCGATGCGACGAGTACGGTGATAGCGAAGTGATGGTGCGCGGCTCGATTTACTTAACCTTATAAATTTGGAGATGCGCACACAAGAAGAATCGAGTTTTGGGCTTCGGTTGCCATAATATACTAACAATGTGGGTGACACACAATGAATCTTGAAAATTAACCCGTGGATCGTGGTAATGAGCCGTGTAAAACTAAGTTCGAGGGGAAGACCCATGGATCGTGGTATGGTAGCTGAAAAGATTGGAAATATACATATAAGGTGTAGGGATCTCTTAATGGTGTGAGACCTTTTGGAAAAAAAACGTGAGGGCTTAAGCCAAAGCGGACATTGGAGAACTAAACTTATTTTTGTAGGGTTGAACTTGTACCACATTCTTCTCTTGTGGTTGTAAAATATTACAAATATCCATTCTTTATCGTTGTGAAAGAAAAACTATTTTCTCATATGCTAAAAGCAAGTTTGCAACTTTGTACGTCAGGAAAAGTGGGATAAGAAAAGTGAAACGGATGAGGGACTAGGGCACGAAAACTCTCTCAGCGCAAGTTTGCTAATGTGCGTCATCCATGGGGAAAAGAGCTCGTGTTCCATCCCAGAAGGCTCTCCTAGCTCAAGCAACAACATCGTAAGGTCAATTTCAGCAGAAAAAAGATGTAATTGAAGTTCAAGTAGTTGAAGAAAGCAGTAAGTCGATGAATGATACGGCACCAGTCACGAAGGAACAGGAAACCAATGGAACAGTAGCATCGTCGGCAAAATCATGGACAGAGGTTATGCAGAGGCCAACACACTAGCCCTAGGCTCTCTTGGACGGAGGAAGTCGAAGCAATGGAGGAAAAGGAGAAGAAGAAATCTGTGTGGGACAACTTTGACATCGGTAAGATTTCAAATGCAGGATATAAAGTAGAATTTATCTCCCCAAAAGTACATGGTGATGCTACAGTGTGTGAAATAGAGATAGAGGACATAAGATCGGAAATAGAATACTGGAAAAATACAGTTGTCTGCTATGTCCTTGGGGCTTTCCCACATTTCAATGTTTTAAATAGTTATGTCCAGAGATTATGGGGGAAGCATGGCATTAACAAAGTTTCAATACTAAGGAATGAAATTGTGTTGGTGAGATTTGACTCAGAAGCGGGGAAGAATAAGGTTATTGAAGGTGGAATATACCATTTTGACAACAAGCCATTCATAGTCAAAGTTTGGACAACAGACATGGAGTTCACGCGTGAGGAGCTATACACAATGCCTATATGGATACGATTACCAGGATTGGATTTTAAATATTGGAGCCCTAAAGGGTTGAGTAAAATAGGAAGTTTAGTAGGGAAACCTCTTATGGTTGATAAGAACACAGAAAAAAAACTAGGCTTAATTTTGCTCGCATGTTAATTGAGGTGGAAATGGAAGCATAAATGCCAGACAAAGTTTGGTTCAGGAATGAGAAGGGAGCTTTGATTTAACATAAGGTTATGTATGACTGGAAGCCTAGCTTGTGCAAGTTCTGTAACAAGTATGGGCACAATGAGGAAGAGTGTAGAAAGAAGAAGCCAACTGCAGTTCCAACTGAAACAAATCCAACCAAAGAAGGGGAAAAGGAAGTTGAGCAGAAGAATGCTAAGGCACAACAAGCAACTACAACTTCTAGCCTGGCAGGATAGACTAGGAACCAAAAACAGCAACCAGATGAAAGTGTCAAAAGTCCCAAGATAATGGATGGGAAAATGAAAAACAGGTGAATGAAGGATGGATCACACCAATGCATATAAGTAAACAACAAACACACAGCACGCAGCAGGCAACACATTTCAGGTGCTGGAAGAATCAGGGACAAGTAAGCAGTTACAAGATGGCGGGGCTAATACTGTGGGAGGTAGATCTATTCCCAGCATGGGGAACGAATAGTTTACTTTGCTGGAATGTAAGAGGCTTTAATGGGCCTAATAAGCAAAATTATGTTAAACTCCTTTGCAATAAGCAGGAAGCTAGATTGATAGGATTGCTAGAAACCAAAGTAAAAGTCAATAAAATAGATAAGGTAGCAAGTAGTATGTTTGGTGGTTGGACCTACGTAACCAACCAAGATATGCATTACAATGGGAGGGTGTCGCTCACTTGAAGACCATACTACTTTCAGCTTAATGTCCAGAGCAAGATAACTCAAGCAATTACATGTAGAGTGCATCATGTAATTGGGCAAAGATCATTTCTCATTATTGTGGTGTATGCTTTCAATAGTAGGGAGGAAAGAAAAGAGCTCTGGAACTACCTGAATGCTACATATCAAGGGTGTCGTGAACCTTGGATCATCATGGGTGACTTTAATGCAGTGTTGAGAATGGATGACAGAGTAGGATGTCTTCCTATTACTGTAGGGGAAATTAGAGATTTTCATGAGTGTGTAGAAACATGTGGTTTAATTGAAATGCCACAGCATGGGAACAGATACTAACGGAATGACAAAAGTGGAGATCAAAGATTTTTTTCAAAGATTGATTGGTGTTTGTCAACAGGGATTGGCTGGACAGAATGCCTGCATATAATGCTACTTTCTTTCCTGAAGGAGTAAGTGATCACTGCCCAATTAGTGTTCACCTAGTCAATGCTCATTGCCAAGGAAGAGACCTTTTAAGTTTTGTAATATATGGTCACAAACATCCTCACTTCCTGGAGATAGTAAAGGAAGGATGGGAAGGATGTGTTATGTTGCAAGTAGTGAGGAAGCTGAAATTACTGAAAAGGAAATTAAAGGGACTGAAATAGAGAGATATTAGAACTATAGTGGATGAGGTCAATGACTTGAGGGAAGAATTACAACATATACAAAGAGCAGCACAACTGCAACCAACAGACACCACACTCATGCAATTAGAGAAAGAAACATATTAGAAATTTAGGCAGAAATCATACATGACAGAAGTATTGACGCAGCAAATGAGCAAAGCTACGTGGGTGAATCTAGGTGATGACAACCCTAGCTATTTCTATTCAGTAATCAAGCACATAAGACTTCAACAAGCAATCACATAGCTGAGGGACAAACATGGTTAATTTCAATATGAATCCACAATAATTTCCAACATACTTGTGGAATTTTATCAAGAGTTGCTGGGACAGAAAGGCCACAACAGAACAAGAGAATTTAGAAGGTTTTTACTTAATGGAATAGTACTAACAATAGAACAACAACTGCAACTGGTTCAACCATATAATGAAAAGGATGTCAGAAACTCTATGTCCAACATAGATAAGAACAAAATCCCAGGTCCAGATGGATATGGGAGTGAATTCTTCAGAGTAGCTTGGAAGATCATAGGGACAAACACCACTGAAGCTATTTTGAAGTTCTTTGAGAATGGCAAACTACTCACTCAGCTGAATGCTACAATGATCTCTCTAATTCCTAAGATTGAAGCACCACAGGATGCTGGACAGTTCATGCCAATTTCTTGTTGCAATGTGATATACAAGTACATCTCTAAGATGATTTGTAAAAGATTAAGTGTGGTCATCAAATCTATTGTGGCTGAAAACCAGGTTGCATTTGTGGAGAGAAGATCTTTGGTGCACAATGTGTTGATTTGATATGACTTACATGGGCATTATAACAGGAAAACTACATTTAGGTGCTTTATGAAGATAGATCTAAGGAAGGCATATGATATGGTAAGATGGAGTTTATAGAAGAGGCTTTGACTGGCTTTGGATTTCCTGCTGCATTTATCCAGCTAGTAATGACTTGTATATCTTCCACAAGATTTTCTGTCAAGGTAAATATAGTAGGGTACATGTATTTTGAGGGAAAAGAGGTCTAATTCAAGGTGATCCCATGTCCCCTTTGTTATTTGTGTTTTTCATAGAGTATCTAGCAAGAATACTAAAGAGGATGAGTAGCCTACCAGATTTTAAGTTTCATCCTATGTGCAAGAAGACCAAATTGACTCATTTGATATTTGCTGATGATTTAATAATTTTCTGTAAAGGAGACATTAAGTCAGTGAGTAGAGTAAGGGAAACACTTCAACATTTTAGTGAGGTAACTGGGATGGAAGCAAATCTGGATAAGTCTAACCTATTTGTGGCAGGTGTAGATGAGGAACTGAAGAAGCAACTACTTGATATAACAGAGTTCTCCTTGGATCTTTGCCAATAAGATACTTGGGGTTGTCACTGTCCTCAAAGAAGTGGAGCAAAATGGAGTGCCACCAACTGGTTGAAAAGATCACAAGCAGGATAAAAATTGGCTACTCAAGAACCTTATCTTATGCAGGGAGATTACAAATCATTACTGCAATATTGTTCTGTTTATACAACTTTTGGGAAGCGGTTTTCATACTTCCACGGAGTGTTCTAAAGGAAGTTGATAAACAATGGAGAGACTACCTATGGGGAAATAAGGAGGATGGGAGGAAGATTGCTTTAGTCTCTTGGGATAAAGTTTGTGTCCCAAAGAAGTATGGAGGTTTGAATATAAAAAACTGTGCTAAGTGGAATATGGCTTCAGTGGGCAAACTAATATGGCAACTGACCATGAAACAAGTCACTTTATGGATTAGATGGGTGCATGGATTATGTATGAAAGATAGTGAAGATTTTTGGAGTCACACTCCACCACAAGATAGCAGTTGGTATTGGAGGAAATCAAACTCCCTTAAAGCAGAGATGACTCATTGGTACCACAATGGTAGATATTGGTTGACACCTAATGGAAAGTACTCAGTATCAAGCAGCTACCAAGCATTGCTGAACAATGTTCAGAGATGGAAGGAGGCAGACCTGGTGTGGAGCTCTCTATTGTTTCCTAGGAACATGTTCCTTTTGTGGTTAGCAAGTCGGAAGAGATTACTAACGAAGGAAAGGTTGGGCAGATTGCAGATTCAAATAGACTCCACAATGTGTGAGTTATGCTATGACTTAAAGGAGGAAACACAGAGGCATTTGTTCTATGAATGTGGATGGACAACAGAGCTGAGGGACAAGTTGGAAACATGGTCAGGCATTAAGATAGAAGGGAAAGAAGTGTTGCAGTCAATACGGTGGATCAAAAGAAGACATTGAAGGCAGTTCAAAAAAGAGATAGCAGCAACAATTCTTGGAAGTGAGATATATCATGTATGGAAAGCTAGAAAATGAAAACATTTTAAGGCGACAACTGTAAATATAGAGGTCATGATCACACAGATACAAAAGGAACTTCAGGAAAGGATGGAACATAGTAAGAGCTCCAAATGAGCACGTAGGTGTAGTTTTTTACTGCAAAGATTTTGTAATCAGTTGCTTTGGTTCTTTGAGGCTGGAAGAGAATACACCTCATGTTCAGAGGTCGTAGTAACTCCAGTGCTCTTTGGGTGTATTATTTGCTAGTAAAAGTAATATTTCACAAGTTATTACCAAAATAAAAAATAAAAAAATAAAAAAAAATTTGTACGTCAATTTAGTTCATTCGTGTAGCAAAATGAAATTCGCATATTTTCTTGGATGCAGGTGAATGTGATCATAGCATTCCCTCAACTTCTCAAATTGCATAACTAGAGATATAAATAACATGTACAATTTAGTAGTATTCCAAAATGAAAAAATAGAAATACAAATTAAAATTGAATGGATAGACTTTTTCATTTATTTATATTATTTTGTTGTCATTGTGAATTTTTATGTAGGGATATTATTTGAGAAGTTGAGTGGCGTGAATGGATTAAATGCATGCGTATGACAGTATAAAATAAAATAGGATAGACTATTGAAGAGAAATATAAAATTAACACATAAAGTATAAGTTTATCTATATGTAATTAATTTCAATAGACTTTTGTTACATATAAAAAAAAGGAAGAAGAAAAATTGGGGGAAAAAAAGAACCGAAACCCACTGTGATTGCATCTGTTACAAGTCCATAACTCATGGGAGGTCTGTGGATGAAAAATATTTTTTTTTGTGAAGTTAATTTATTGTACTTGGTTGTGTTAAATTTTCAGAATATTTTCCTCAGTGGTAAAATTTTACACCGAGTGAGAAAAATATTTATACGGATTTTATGCTATATGGACATTTTTAGGATCATCATTTATATTTTTATCACCATAAGACGATATCCTACGGATTTTTCTTCTTTTCTTCTTCTTCTCCTCCTCCACTTCCTCCTTTTTCTTCCAATAAATATGAACACACAACTAATTATCTGAATTGATTTGGTTGGAGAAAATTAAAAAAGACTATTGTTGAATTTTTGTTGAGCTTGAAAAAAAATTATCAAAGAAGACAAAATTGGTCATTTGATTTTTGAAGGCTTAGGTAGAATCTTACTATTGAAAATGGTTGGAATTGGTATAAGAGCTTTGTATATCAAATTAAGAATCAATTGAAATTGATTTGGATCAATTTTGAAGCAAAAAACATATTGGTCAATTTCTATACAATGTGTTATGATGTCGCCAGGATCTTGGCCATAAATTTTGACAATCACTAAAATTTTCAATCACAAAAGCTAAAAATTCTTCATGATCCGTCAGGTTTTATGGCAAAATCATGGTAATCACCATATTTATAAATAACATATTATGGCGATCATCAAGATTTGGCTAGAAATCCTGACTTTACCATAACTTGTTAAGGAAAATCTTTCCCTAATTAAATATAAAATTCTGGCACGGCTATTTTTTTGAAACTTTTCTTAAGGGGGCCAAAATTTAAACGATGGAACTATATGACTATTGTGTAAATCCCCCAAATATTTATGAGCAAATATCACTTTTAGCCCGCGCCAGAAACTATTTATATTCGGTAGCCGAAAAGTGTATAACATTTGTGTAATTTTTATATATATAATATATAGAATGCATATATATACGAAAAATATATAAAATTATTTTGAGAGCGGCTATACAGTATCATTTTTCTAATATTTTTATGTCATATGTGGATGTGAACTATTTTGAGAAAACCACCCTGTATAGCCCCTCAAAATTTTAATAGCCCATATTTTCCCCCTGGACCCGAAATGTCCCTCCGGCCCAAATATATTACATCTAATGGCCCATAATCCATAATACACTGACCCGTCTCTTAACTCATTTTCCTATTGCACTCGGCTCTCAATGCATTGACCCGCCTATCGAAATACCATTTCTTCTCAAATACAGCTTCTCCATGTTTACTCTTGCTCTCAATGTAAGTCAAAATTTTAGTAGGTTTTTCGATTTTTGTTTATAGTCGACTCTATAATGGAGGAAAAGAAGTCTTTGAAGAAAAATAGGAAGTTGAGGGCATCTCCACATTCTATGAAATTAGCTGGTAAATTAGTAAAATATAACCCTAGTTTTATTAGGAATGATGATGACGATTTTGAAGATTTACCAGAATTTGGGTGCGATTTGGGGCATGCAACCCCTCAGTCTGTTAAAGCAATGCAAAATACCCCTATTGAAGGAATGCAAAGACCCATGTGAATAGAAGGACTCGTTCACATAGCGGGACTCCCAACGATAGAGTAACGAGGTCACAAACTGCTCAGCGAGTAGTTGTTGAAAAAGACACAAGTTCAAAAAGAAAGATCAAAATGGTGGGAAAGGATATTGTGAAGGATAAGGGTAAATGTTCTAAAAGGAAGGCTAAAACGGATGGGGATGATGTTCTATCAAAAAAGAGAAAAGTTCATGTTGATCAAAAATGTTCTAGCTCATCTGATTTATGTGCGCTTAGTTTATTTTAATATGTAGAAAATTTATCCAATATAGTAGTTATGTTCCAGATTTGAATATAAAATGTATTATTCTTTTTTATATTGCATATAATTTGTATCAAGTCAATAAGTAATGTGCAATTTGTATATAAAGTGTATCATCTATCCACATAGTGTATAAGTAATGTTTAAAGTGCGTATTTGTGATTGTTATGAAGCTTATATATATTTATATTTTTGTGTTGCCTGCAGCTTTGGGATTACTATGTTCCTTTGGGTGATCATTATAGTACTCGTATCAGTGTGCATACAAACTGCAGTATAGTGAAACATTTGAAAGATACTTTGGATGATCAACAGATTGAGATGTTTAGAAGAACATGTTTTGGTTATTTTGTGGACTTGTCCGAATTTAGCTTTGAAGTCCAAGTTAAAATGAAAGAGATTAAGCCGAGATCGTGTTCGGGGGTCGAGGACCAAGTCTGGACGTCAAAACGCAAAATTTGAGCCGTACTCTGAGAAATTTGCACTAGTGCGACGCAGGGTGCGAGGTATAGTGTGACGCAATAGTTTATTTTTGCTGCCTGTTGAATTGTTGAGCTCTTTGGATTTCACCACTAATGTCGTGCATGGCGCGTCACCCCATGCAGAGCGCCTATGCAATGTTTACAGAGTTAATGTCTTATTTCGGCTAGAAAAATGTGATTTCTTTTGGGTCCGACCCTACTTGGTATAAATACATGAAAAAATATTATTTCCAGGACTTTTGACACATATTCGACCTAAGGAGTCTAAGGAGGAGTTGGAAGAGCAAAAGCACAAAGATTTTATCATTCCTTCCTCACTCAAGACCCGAGTTTGGATTGAATTTATGTTTTTCTCTACTTTAACTTTATTTGTGATGAATTTCTCTATATCTATGGAGTGGCTCTCTTTAGGGTTTGATAGATTTGGTGTATTGATGATTGTTTGTGGATTATAACTCTAGTTTATGTGTTGAAGCATTTTTGGATGATTTAATTATTGCATCTATATTTACTAGTTCATGTAATCGAGAGAGGCATAACTTGTAATATCTTTGCATTATATTGTTGGTTGAGTTCATTAATTCTTCTTAGTAATCAAAAGAGGCTAGTTGAATTGTTGATTAAACGTAGTTAGGAGGATAATCGAGAGAGGTTCTCCTAAAGACCAATCCAATACGCATTCTTGCATATCTTCACGTGCTTAAATTGGTACATCTTGTGAGGTTGAGACTTAATCGAGAGAGGAGTTTCTACTAAACGTTTGAACTAATAATTGAGTGAATTTGAGAGACTCACTTAAATAGTAGAAGTGAATTATCTAGAGTTAGATCCCAAATAATTATGTTTCACCTTTCCTAACAACCCCTATTTTCTCCCACTGATAACTTTCTTGCTTACCTTTGTTGCGATAGTCATTAGTCAGTAGCTTTAGATTCTTGGTTAATTTTTGTTATTAATCATATAAATCTTAAGTGTTGATTCTCCTGACTAGCAATCAAGCTAGAAACTACGAAAATACTGTTTAACTCCAATCCTTGTGGATACGATATTATACTATACTATCTTTGACTAGCGAGCATAATTAAAGTGGTGTTTTACGCTTGTCAAATTTTGGCTCCGTTGGCGGGGATTGGCAATTAATAGTGTTTAAAATAGTTTGTAGTGCTAATTGAGGAATTTTTATTTTATTTTCTTTTTCCCTTTTTACGTTTGGTGTTCTTTGACTGTGCGTAGGTTACAGGTTATATTGGTGCATGACTCGAGCTTCTGCTAAAGAAGTGCTACCATACGAACCAGAGATAGAAAACCAACAGCGACGGCTGAGGAAGGAAAGAAACATCACCGAGACATCAGAAAAGGTTAGGCAATCCTCAACCAAAGATATGGCTAGAATCGGTGATGATAATGAAGATTTGGAAGCTAGAGAGGCAGCCCAACGATGAGTACAAGCTGCACGGGATGCTGAGAAAGCAGCTATTAGAGATGCACAGATTATCTATGAAGAAGAGAGGGGGTCATAGAATTGCTCAAAATTAACCTTTGGGTGCAGACCAGTTCGGAAATATAGCTCTCGTGCCTGGGATACCACTTGGAAATTATGCTAAATTATATAGTTACAGTCTATTTTGTATATTATTTTTTTTGTATAAATATACAAGTTCTATTTTATATATTTTTTGTATAGTAACAGTCGTTTTTGTATATTTTTTGCATAGTGACATCTATTTTGTATATGTTTTGTATAGAGACAGTTTATTTTTTTTATTTTTTGTATAGGAATAAAATTATCACGACCCAATTTCACCTATAGGTCGTGATGGCGCCCAACACTACAGCTAGGCAAGCCAACTAATAAGTCAAACGTACATTGGTTAAACTTTTATTCAAAAAAAATAAAATAATAAAATACAAATTTCTACCAATGTGTGTGCTAAGACCCGGTGTCACAAGTGCATGAGCATCTAGTAGATTATACAAAACTCCAAATACTGTCTGAAATGAAATAGACAAAATATAAATATTAGAAGAGACACTGGTAGCTACAGAACAGCTCAGAAAGGCAGCTCACCACTATGCTTCGGGATGGCGTGGGTATGTGATGATAGGTCCTCCACTAGTACATGTCTCAGATCCTGCACAAAAAGTGCAGCAAGTGTAGTATGAGTACGTAAACAGCGTATACCCAGTAAGTTTCAAACCTAATCTCGAAGTGGTAGAGACGAGATGGCCGACTTTGACACTCACTATGGGTCAATAATAATTGAAATAAAATTAAAATATTCAAATCAGCATGATTTACAGAATTTATAAATAATTTATTTAATCAGCGAAAATAATCAAATTCCTTCCAATGTAACAATTCTCAATATATTAATTAAATTCCTTCAATTCAGATAAATTCTAATTTATCAATTAAATCTCATTTACAGGAGTAACAATTAATTCCTAAACAAGCAAGAATAATAATTCATTAAATTTCAAAGATTTTCCAATTTATTACTTAGCTTCACAAGCTGAAATAAATTATTAAAGTATCGTGTAATTATTATTATTAAGCACGATTTCTGCCGAGGACGTACGGCCCGATCCAGAGTGTCGTGTACACTGCCGAGGGACGTGCGGCGCGATCCATAGATGCATCTATCCTGCCGAGGCGTTCGGCCCGCTCCACAAGAAAGGAGGACATTTTCTTATGTGCCTCCGGAAGGAGAGTATATTTATTATAAGATAAATTTGGGAGGAGAACAATTTCTTTTAACAATTAATTGATTTAAACAGACAATCAAGCCTATGAGATTTCCATCCTTTAATATCTTTATCTAACAATTCACAATATATTCATATAGATATCAATTAATATAAATAAATCAAAGAATATAATTTACACAAGTAAGGCATGCTTTGAGTCCTAAACTACCCGGACTTTAGCATTAATAGTAGCTACGCACGGACTCTCGTCACCTCGTGCGTACGTAGTCCCCCACAATTAGCAATAATTATTTAATTTTAATCACCTATGAGGTAATTTCCTCCTCATAAGATTAGACAAAAGACTTACCTCGTCTTGCTTCAATTTAATCCATAATTTTGCCTTTTCCATGATTATCCAACTCCGTCTGGCTCGAATCTAACCAAAATAATTCGATACAATCACTAAAAATTATAGGAAATAAATTCTATAAGGAAATACTACATTTTTAATAAAAATTCCAAAATTAATTAAAAATTTTCCCGCGGGGCCCACATCTCAGAATCTGGCAAAAATTATGAAATCCGACAACCCATTCAATTATGAGTCCAACCATACCAGTTTCTCTCAATTCCGACTCCGAATCGATACCGAAATCTCAAAATTTCGTTTCTATGAGATTTCTAAACTTTTCCAAATCTCAAATCTCAAAACACTAATTAAATTATGAATAACAATGATACACTTGTATATGTAGACCAAATCCGAGTTAGAATCACTTACCCCAATATTTTTCCCTTGAAAATCTGCCAAAAGTCGTCTCTGTTCAAGCTCAAGTTCGTCAAAAATGGCAAATGGGACGAATGCCCTCTTTTTATAAAACTGCCCAGCAGCCTTCGGAACTGGTCCTCGAACTGGGCCTCGATCGCGGCATTGAATATGTGCCATCGATCAGGGCATCGAGCTTGGGTCTCGATCCTAGCCCTCGAGCCATACCTTCGATCATGCCCTCCAGCCTTGCCTTCGATCGCGACTTCGATCACAGGCTCGAGCCTGGACCTCGGTCATAGCCTCGATCAGGGTATCGAGGTTGGGCCTTCGATCATAGCCTCAATCATGGCATCGAGCTTGAGCCTTCGATTGTGACCCTCGATCTTGGGTCTCGATCCTGGCCCTCGAGCTTTGCCTTCGATCATGGCCCTCGAGTTGGACCTTCGATTATGGCTTCGATACACTAGCTCGAGCATGTACCTCGTCAACCCTGGGCTCGATTCTTGGGCTCGATATCTGGCTCGATATCTGGGCTCGATCACAGCCCAGAATGTCCAACAGAAGAGGAAAAATTGCAGCAGCTTTTTAACTCAAAATTTTGATCCGTTAACCATCCGAAACTCACCCGAGGCCCTCAGAACCTCAACCAAATATACCAACAAGTCCTAAAACATTATGCGAACTTAGTCGAACCTCTAAATCACATCAAACAATGCTAAAACCATGAATCATACCCCAATTCAAGCTTAATGAAACTAAGAGTTTTCAACTTTTACATTCAATGCCGGAACCTATCAAATCAACTCCGATTGACCTCAAATTTTACACACAAGTCATAGATTACATACGGAGCTAAAACAAAATTCGGAACTGGATTCCGACTCCGGTATCAAAAAGTCAACTCATTGGTCAAACTTCCAAACTTAAGTTCTTATTTTTAGCCATTTCATGCCTAATTTAATTACGGACTTCCAAATAAAATTCCGAACACGCTTTTAAGTCCAAAATTACCATACGGAGCTGTTGGAATCATCAAAATTCTATTCCGGGGTCGTTTTCACAAAAAGTTGACCGAAGTCAAACTTAGCACTTTAAGGCCAACTTAAGGAACCAAGTGTTCCGGTTTCACCTCAAACACTTCCAAATCCCGAACCAACCATCCCCGCAAGTCATAAATCATTACAAGCACCTACGAGAAGTTTTATTTTAGGGAACGGGGTTCTAAAAGTTAAAATGACCGGTTGGGTCATTACATTCTCCACCTCTTAAACAAACGTTCGTCCTCGAACGGGTTTAGAATTGTACCTGGAGTGCTGAATAAGTGTGGATATCTGCTCTGCATGTCTTCCTCGGCCTCCCAAGTCGCTTCCCCGACAGGTTGGCCCCTCCACTGGACTTTTACTGCAGAAATCCTCTTGGATCTCAACTGGCGAACCTGTTTATCAACAATGGCAATTGGCTCCTCTTCATAACCCAAGCTATTATCTAGTTGAACTGTGCTGAAGTCTAGCACATGTGATAGGTCGGCATGATACTTCCGGAGCATAGATACGTGAAAAATCGGATGAACTCCCGATAGGCTGGGAGGCAATGCAAGCTCATAAGCAACCTCCCCAACTCGTTTCAACACCTCAAATGGGCCTATAAACCTTGGGCTCAACTTGCCATTCTTCCCGAATCTCAAAATTCCCTTCATCGGCGAAACCTTCACGAGAACTTTTTCACCTACCATAAATGATATATCACACGCTTTCTGATCCGCGTAACTGTTTTGTCTGGATTGTGGTGTACGAAGTCGCTCCTGAATCAACTTTACCTTTTCCAAGGCATCCCTTACCAAATCAGTACCATATAAATTAGCCTCACCCGACTCAAACCATCGGATAGGTGAATGACATCGCCGACCATATAAAGCCTCAAATGGAGCCATCTCGATGCTGGATTGGTAACTATTATTATAAGCAAATTCGCCCAAAGGTAGAAAACGATCCCACTGACCTCCAAAGTCAATCACACATGCCCTGAGCATATCCTCTAAAATCTGAATTGTCCTCTCTGACTGTCCATCGGTCTGCGGATGAAAGGCTGTGCTGAGCTCTACACGGGTCCCCAACTCACTCTGTACTGCTCTCCAGAAATGTGAAGTAAACTGAGGACCTCTATCTGATATGATGAAAATTGGCACACCGTGCAACCGAACTATCTCCTGAATATAAATCTGGGCCAACCTCTTTGAAGTATACGTAGTCACAACAGGAATAAAATGTGCCGACTTAGTCAACCTGTCAACAATCACCCAAACTGCATCAAACTTCCTCAAGGTCCGCGGCAACCCAACTACAAAATCCATAGTAATTCGTTCCCATTTCCACTATGGTATGGTCATCTGCTGGAGTATGACACCTGGCCTCTGGTGCTCATATTTAACTTGCTGGCAATTTAGACACTGAGCTACATACTCAACTATGTCCTTTTTCATTCGTCGCCACCAATAATGCTGCCTCAAGTCACGATACATCTTTGTAGCACTTGGATGAATAGAATATCGAGAACTGTGTGCCTCTTCCAGGATCTTTTTCCTCATTCCATCCACATTAGGAACACATAGACGATCCTGGAGTCGCAAAACACCATCCTCTCTAATAGTAACTTCCTTGGCATCACCTCGTAGTACCGTTTCACGAAGAACCACCAGGTGTGGGTCATCATACCGGTGAGCCTTGATCTGCTCAAATAGTGAAGATTGGGCCACAACACATGCAAGAACTCGACTGGGCTCTGAAATATCCAGCCTCACAAATCTGTTAGCCAAGGATTGAATATCTAAGGCTAATGGCCTTTCCTCTGCTGAAATGAAAGCCAAACTACCCATACTCTCCTCCTTTCTGCTCAAGGCATCTGCAACCACATTTGCTTTGCCCAGATGATACAAGATAGTAATATCATAATCTTTTAGTAACTCCAGCCATCTGCGCTGCCTCAAATTTAGATCCCTCTGCTTGAACAAATGCTGCAAACTGCGATGATCAGTGTAAACTTCACAAGACACCCCATAAAGATAATGCCTCCAAATCTTAAGAGCGTGAACAATCGCAGCTAACTCCAAATCATGTACCGGATAATTCTTTTCGTGGGGATTCAGCTGATGTGAAGCATATGCAATAACTTGCCCTTCCTGCATCAATACACAACCCAAGCCAACGCGCAAAGCGTCGCAATACACTGTATATATCTCCGAACCGGAAGGCAACACTAACACTGGTGCTGTAGTCAATGATGTCTTGAGCTTCTGAAAGCTCACCTCACAATCATCAGACCATCGGAATGGAGCACCCTTCTGGGTTAATTTGGTCAAAGGTGCTGCAATAGATGAAAAACTTTCCACGAACCGACGATAATAACCTGCCAAACCCAGAAAACTCCTGATCTCCGTCGTCGAAGTGGGACGATGCCAATTCTGAACTGCCTCAATCCTTTTGGGATCAACTTTAATACCTTCTCCCGATACGATATGTCCCAAAAATGCTACAGACTCTAGCCAAAACTCACATTTAGAGAACTTAGCATATAGCTTTTGTTCCCGCAATGTTTGAAGCACTACTCTCATATGCTGCTCATGCTCCTCCTTACTACGTGAGTAGATCAAAATGTCATCAATGAAGACACTAACAAATGAGTCAATATATGGCCTGAATACCTTGTTCATCAGATCCATAAACGCTGCCGGGGCATTAGTTAAACCAAAAGACATTACCAAAAACTCATAATGACCATATCTAGTACGGAAAGCAGTCTTCGGAACATCCGAATCCCGAATCTTCAACTGATGGTACCCCGACCTCAAATCGATCTTAGAGAATGCCCTAGCACCCTGCAACTGGTCAAATAGATCATTAATACGCGGCAATGGGTACTTGTTCTTAATAGTGACTTTGTTCAATTGGCGATAATCAATACACATCCGCATTGTTCCATCCTTCTTTTTCACAAATAATACTGGTGCACCCCAAGGCGATACACTCGGTCTGACAAACCCTTTGGCTAGTAACTCTTCAAGCTGTTCTTTCAATTCTTTCGGAGCCATGCGATACGGTGGGATAGATATAGGCTGGGTATCTAAAGCCAAGTCAATACAGAAATCAATATCACGATCAGGTGGCATACCTGGAAGATCTGACGGAAATACATCGGGGAACTCCCGAACTACAGGCACTGAATCAATAGCCGGAGTCTCTGCAGTAGTATCTCGAACATAGGCTAGATAAGCCAAACAACCCTTCTCAACCATGTGTTGAGCCTTTATAAAAGAAATAACTCGATTAAATGAACTAACAGGCGAACCCTTCCACTCCAGCTTAGGCAATGCTGGAATAGCCAAGGTAACAGTCTTGGCATGACAATCTAGAATAGCATGATATGGAGATAACCAGTCCATACCCAGAATAATTTCAAAATCGGTCATCTCAAGCAATAGGAGATCTGCTCTAGTTTTATAACCACAGAATGTAATAATACAGGACCGGTAGATCCGGTTCACAACAACAGAATCGCCTACAGGAGTGGACACATAAACAGGAGTACTCAAGGACTCACGAGAAACACCCAAGAATGGAGCAAATAGAGATGACACATATGAATACGTAGATCCTGGATCAAATAATACTGAGGCATCTTTGCCACAAACAGAAATAATACCTATAATCACGGCATCTGAGGCCTCTGCATCTGGTCTAGCCGGAAAAGCATAGAACCGAGCTGGAGCGCCAACTGGCTGGCCTCCGCCTGGCTGACCTCCACCCCTAGGACGGCCCCTACCCACCTGTCCTCCACCTCTGGGTGGTCGGACTACTGGTGGAGCAACTGGTCCGGTAAGCATAGGCTGCTGACCTTGCTGTACTGGTCTACCCCAAAGCCTGGGGAAAAACCTCTGCATGTGACTGAGATCCCCGCACTCGTAACAACTCTTCGGTGCGATGGGCTGCTGATTAAGTGTCTGGCCCTGGGGACCTGAATACCCACTGAAAGAACCCTGAATAGCTGGTGGGCGATAAGAACTCTCTGGTATAGCACTAAAATAAGGTCATACTGGAGCACCTCGAGGAGGTGGTGGTGCTGGATATGGGGGTCTGCTGGACTGTCCCCTCACGAACTGACCTCTGCCCCTGGACGGAGCACCTCTGAACTCTCCAGAGTACCTGAACTGCTTATCTCTCATAATCTGCTCTCGGCTCCGCTGACGTACACCCTCAATCCTCCAGGCTATCTCCATAACTCGCTCATAAGAAGTACCCATCTTAACCTCTCGAGCCATAGTAGCCTGAATAACAGTATGTAAACCGGCTACAAACCTTCGCACTCTCCCCGCCTCAGTAGGGAGTATCATTAGTGCATGGCGAGATAATTCAAAAAACCCCGCCTCATAATCAGTCACTGACATCTGACCCTGCTGGAGTTGCCCAAACTGAAACCGCAACTCTTCCCTCTGGGAGGGTGGAATATACATGTCCAAGAAGATACGGGTGAACCTATACCAAGTCATGGGAGGAGAATCTGCTGGTCTACCAAGAGCATAAGACTGCCAACATCTACGGGCTCTACCCTCTAGCTGAAAAGTAGCAAAATCAACCCCATTGGATTCCAATATCCTCATGTTGTACAATCTATCCTTGCAACAATCAATGAAATGCTGTGGATCCTCATGTCGCTCACCCCCGAAGACAGGAGGATGTAGTCTAGTCCATCTGTCCAATAGTTTCTGAGGATTGGCGGCTACAGCTGGCCTGGGCTCAGGTGTAGCTGCTGCCACTGGCTGAACTCCACCCATGGGTAGTCCACCCTGGGTCTGATATACAGCAGCTGCCTGTCCTTGAGCCTGCGCAGTAGGGGGCTGTGCTCCCCCGCCCGCCTGAGATGTGGCTGGGTCTGCCGGAAATAAACCACCCTAAGTCATATTGTCCATGAATCGCAGCATACGACCCATGACATCTTGAAATCCCAGTGCAGATGTAAAGTCCATCGGAGCTGGCTCTGCCACATGCACCTCACCCTGCTCATCAATAATGGGATTTTCTGCTGGATTCACTAGCGGCATAACCGGAATAGTCCTGGGACGTCCTCGCCCTCTACCACGGGCTGGAGCCCTCCCTCGGCCTCTGCCTCAGCCTCTAGCAACAGGGGGAGTAGCTCTTCCCTGGTCTGGAATCTCATTAGAGCGTGTTCTCACCATCTGTGAGAGAATAAGAGAAGGATATTTAGTACTACATCAATTTCATGATGGAATATGAAGAAAGGTAGTTTCCTAAGACCATATAGCCTCTCGAAGATAAGTACAGACGTATCTGTACCGATCCGCAAGACTCTATTAGGTCTACTCATAACTTGTGAGACCTGCGTGAACCTAGTGCTTTGATACCATGTTGTCACGACCCAATTTCACCTATAGGTCGTGATGGCTCCCAACACTACAGCTAGGCAAGCCAACTAATAAGTCAAACGTACATTGGTTAAACTTTTATTCGAAAAAAAAATAATTTCTACCAATGTGTGTGCCAAGACCCGGTGTCACAAGTGCATGAGCATTTAGTAGATTATACAAAACTCCAAATACTATCTGAAATGAAATGGACAGAATATAAATATCAGAAGAGACACTGGTAGCTGCAAAACAGCTCAGAAAGGCAGCTCACCACTATGCCTCGGGATGACGTGGGTATGTGATGATAGGTCCTCCACTAGTACTTGTCTCAGATCCTGCACAAAAAGTGCAGCAAGTGTAGTATGAGTACATAAATAATGTGTACCCAGTAAGTATCAAGCCTAATCTCGAAGTGGTAGAGACGAGATGGCCGACTTTGACACTCACTATGGGTCAATAATAATTGAAATAAAATTAGAATATTCAAATCAGCATGATTTACAGAATTTACAAATAATTTATTTAATCAGCGGAAATAATCAAATTCCTTCAAATGTAACAATTCTCAATATATTAATTAAATTCCTTCAATTCAGATAAATTCCAATTTATCAATTAAATCTCATTTACAGGAGTAACAATTAATTCCTAAACAAGCAAGAATAATAATTCATTAAATTCCAAGGATTTTCTAATTTATTACTTAGCTTCACAAGCTGAAATAAATTATTAAAGTATCGTGTAATTATTATTATTAAGCACGATTTCTTCCGAGGACGTACGGCCCGATCCAGAGTGTCGTGTACACTGCCGAGGGACGTGCGACGCGATCCATAAATATGTATCTATCCTGTCGAGGCGTTCGGCCCGCTCCACAAGAAAGGAGGATATTTTCTTATGTGCCTCCGGAAGGAGAGTATATTCATTATAAGATGAATTTGGGAGGAGAATAATTTCTTTTAACAATTAATTGATTTAAACAGACAATCAAACCTATGAGATTTCCATCCTTTTAATATCTTTATCTAACAATTCACAATATATCCATATAGATATCAATTAATATAAATAAATCAAAGAATACAATACACAAGTAAGGCATGCTTTGAGTCCTAAACTACCCGAATTTTAGCATTAATAGTAGCTACGCACGGACTCTCATCACCATGTACGTACGTAGCCCCCCACAATTAGCAATAATTATTTAATTTTAATCACCTATGAGGTAATTTCCCCCTCACAAGATTAGACAAGAGACTTACCTCGTCTTGCTCCAATTTAATCCACAATTTTGCCTTTTCCACGATTATCCAACTCTGTCTGGCTCGAATCTAGCCAAAATAATTCGATACAATTAGTAAAAATTATAGGAAATAAATTCTATAAGGAAATACTACATTTTTAATAAAAATCCCGAAATTAATTAAAAATTCGCCCGCGGGGCCCACATATCAGAATCCGGCAAACGTTATGAAATCCGACAACCCGTTCAATTACGAGTCCAACCATACCAGTTTCACTCAATTCCGACTCCGAATCGATACCGAAATCTCAAAAATTCGTTTCTATGAGATTTCTAAACTTTTCCAAATCTCAAATCTCAAAACACTAATTAAATTGTGAATAACAATGATACACTTGTATATGTAGACCAAATCCGAGTTAGAATCACTTACCCCAATATTTTTCCCTTGAAAATCTGCCAAAAGTCGTCTCTGCTCAAGCTCAAGTTCGTCAAAAATGGCAAATGGGACGAATGCCCTCTTTTAATAAAACTGCCCAGCAGCCTTCGGAACTGGTCCTCGAACTGGGCCTCGATCGCGGCATCGAACATGTGCCATCGATCAGGGCATCGAGCTTGGGTCTCGATCCTAGCCCTCGAGCCATACCTTCAATCATGCCCTCGAGCCTTGCCTTCGATCGCGGCTTCGATCACAGGCTCGAGCCTGGACCTCGGTCATAGCCTCGACCAGGGTATCGAGGTTGGGACTTCGATCATAGCCTCAATCATGGCATCGAGCTTGAGCCTTTGATTGTGACCCTCGATCTTGGGTCTCGATCCTGGCCCTCGAGCTTTGCCTTCGATCATGGCCCTTGAGCTGGACCTTCGATCATGGCCCTCGAGTTGGACCTTCGATCATGGCTTCGATACACTAGCTCGAGCCTGTACCTCGTCAACCCTGGGCTCGATACTTGGGCTCAATATCTGGCTCGATATCTGGGCTCAATCACAGCCCAGAATGTCCAACAGAAGAGGAAAACTTGCAGCAGCTTTTTAATTCAAATTTTTGATCCGTTAACCATCCGAAACTCACCCGAGGCCCTCGGGATCTCAACCAAATATACCAATAAGTCCTAAAACATCATACGAACTTAGTCAAACCTCTAAATCACATCAAACAATGCTAAAACCATGAATCATACCCCAATTCAAGCTTAATGAAACTAAGAGTTTTCAACTTCTATATTCAATGCCGGAACCTATCAAATCAACTCCGATTGACCTCAAATTTTACACACAAGTCATAGATTACATAACGGAGCTATAAAAATTTTCGGAACTGGATTCCGACTGCGGTATCAAAAAGTCAACTCATTGGTCAAACTTCCAAACTTAAGTTCTTGTTTTTAGCCATTTCATGCCTAATTTAACTACGGACTTCTAAATAAAATTCCGAACACGCTCCTAAGTCCAAAATTACCATACGGAGCTGTTGGAATCATTGAAATTCTATTTCGGGGTCGTTTTCACAAAAAAGTTGACCGAAGTCAAACTTAGCACTTTAAGGCCAACTTAAGGAACCAAGTGTTCCGGTTTCACCTCAAACACTTTTAAATCCCGAACCAACCATCCCCGCAAGTCATAAATAATTACAAGCACCTACGAGAAGTTTTATTTTAGGGAACGGGGTCCTAAAAGTTAAAATGACCGGTTGGATCATTACAAAAATATTATATATAAATTGTATATTTACAGTCTATTTTGTATATTTTTTAAAGTGATATTATTTTGTGTATATATTTTGTATATTGTTATCTATTTTGTATAATTTTTTGTATAGTGACATCCATAATAGTATTTGGAATAAAACTTCTACCAATACTTTCGTTACGACAAAAAGTAACATCTTTATTCATACATCAGAGAGAATCTTGCAAATCTCATTATTTTTTCATTATTCTAATTGTAACATTCACAAGTAAAAATGTTACAAAATACTAAATCATTGATGAACATTACTAGTTGTCTTGAGCATTCCTGCATGTTCTTTTGTTGTGTCCTTGTTTTTCACACAGTCCACAGGTAACTGTTTCAGTATACAGATATTCATAAAGTCCCTTGCGTCGCGACTTCGTCGGTCTTCCTGATTTTCCCTTTACTATCGGTGGTAGCACCATATTATCTAACACCTCTGTTGGAAGGTCCCATGTAGTTTCATCTGGAAATGGATTAACTAGCACTTCATATGTCTTCTTGAAGTATTCGTTGGTGTAATATGCAGAACAATATTTGGGTGCTTCTATGTGTGTGTAGTCCAATACTACCATAGCATGTGGACAAGGAATCTCATCCACTTGAAATCGTTTACACGAGCATTCTCTTTTTAGCAAGCAGACTATGTTCCTCCTTTGTTCAGCATCCATTACTACATATACATAATCGGTTGAAGGTCTCACCTAAATTTAAATAGATATCATTAGTAAAATAGGGATATGATAAGTATTATTGCATTTTTGTCAAAGTATGTTATTCAGGTATATGAAGTAAGACATGACAAAAGAATATTTACCGTCATCTTCTACGACAAATAGCTATTTTCCTTCAGTACTTCGTTATATTTTTTTCCTAGGCCAGTAAATGTACTCATTCCAGTCATTCTATTTGTATTATTCCATTCCTAACCAAATTCATCATGTCTAGCAAACTCATGATTGGTAGCTCTCTTGCCTCTCTATTTCTTGCATTGAGTGACTTGGCAATATTTGAAGTCATCACCATGGATCTATTAACAGTGAAATGTGCTATGGACCACTTTTCATAACCAACTTAGAACAGGTAACCCCTTACCCTCTTATCAATGTTGTCCATATCTTGCATGAGGCGATTAAAATCTTCAATTTTGTATGCTCTGGCCATTGTAAAAAATACTTCTCTCAGCCGGTCATGGTTCTTCTTGAACTACTTCTTTATGTTATTCCAAAGATGAAAGATGCATACATAGTGAGATACCTCTGGATACACAATTGAAGCACCCCTAAATATGCTTGCATGACGATCGGATACGATGCACATCCTTTCCCTTTCCCCAAAAGCCTGTCTAAACATTTCAAAAAACCATTCCCAGGAAGCATCATTTTCAGAATCGACAACAACATATGCTAGTGGAAAAATTTTACCTGGTTAAGCAAATAAGAAAGCATCCACATGTTATTTTTGTTATACACAGATAAGAACTATCTATACCATATATAATTATTATACGAGTCTGCGACATATTCACCTGCCGCATCTTATATGCTAGCTGTTAACATTGTTCCCCTGTATGATGATTTGAGGAATGTCCCGTCAACCACGACAATAGGGTAGTAGTATTTCCATCCTAATGATTGATGCATTTAGTGCGACAAAAACATACATGAAGCGCCCGTCCTCTGATTTATGTAACATTATGACAGAGCCAAGATTTGTCATATTTATCATATACAAGTGTCCCGACAGTTTACTATAAGATTTGCGTAGTATCCCTCTTAGCAGTTCAAGCACCTTTTCCTTTGTTCTATAAGCTTTTACGTAACTCATATTAATCCCATACTGTTGTTTCATGTCGCTCATGATGTCTGCCGGAGTGTATATTGTTTTTGGATTGGCATATTTGTTGTAATCATTTTTGCAATGGCTGACGAAGTAGCATGACGTTGTGAAAATAGTATACTCGTCTCTGGGCAAGTGTGAACATCATTGAACCGTCTAACCTTGAAAACATTTGATTTGTGTAGACTTGAAGATCTAAGACTCCATTTGCAACTTTCATCCACGCATGTAAGACAATACCTATTTAAAATATAATGTTATGATAATGCACTTCTTCAGATTTTTACACTTGTGTCTCTAATAAACAAGCAATATACATATGTAATCTCATTATATAATAATACAAGCAGTATACACAAAATTACATAGAAGTTCAATCTCATACGTAGAAATCATACCTTATTGTAGATGATCTATCCACTATAAATTGATATTTTTCTCGTATTGCATAGTGATTCATTACACTAACGAGTGTATCTTTGTCCTAATATAACTGACCTTCTGCAATTTCTTCATGTTGTGGATTGTCTATTATATAATTTCACTTCATTATTTCAATTTTGTCTTCTTTTCCATGATTATCCATCATCTCAACACTATTAGTTCCGTGTACTTCTTCTACGTTCTGACATTGTAAACCAGATGAAGTTGTTACGAGTAAGTTGCTACCCAAGTATGAGCTTGAATATGATCTTTCAGTACTTGAATACAGAGTTTTCAACGTTATGCATAATAGATATTCCGTGATATCCAGATTTTTCTTTTTCATCTCCATATACAAGCGCACACTCATATCATTGTATATTGGAATTGCTATATAGCCATCCTTCACTGTATATTTTATCTCCATCGCACTTGTAATTGAATCTATATCCAATTGCTTGTATATCTCATCAACAAAATATTCATAGCTACATCCCGAATTGATCATCGCGCCATTAACAAGGAAATTAACAAATTTACTTTCACTTACCTATTCACCACTGTGTTGAAGTAAAATCGGAATCAAAATTGGAACAGTAGTTCCAACATTCACAATCTCCATAGACATTAGTTGAGTTTGTCGATTTTGTATCAATTTCACAATTTAAAAACAAAATCTCAACTCTATTAAGTTGATTGTAGGCCGCAATTGTGCAAATTTTTTGAATTTCACCGTGAATTTTTTGGAGCTCTTCTCTGAGTTTAATCTTCAGAAACCCTAGAATTATTTTGACAATGTGAATAATTGGGTGACTTTTATAGTGTTTGGAAATTGAAGATCCCATACTGAATGCGTGAATTTAGGTAACAAAATCGATTAGGAGTTCTTTCCTTTTCGTTTGCGTTGAGTGTATGGTTTCGGCCTTTTCAGTTGCTAGCCTTTATTATTATTTTTAGGCTATGACTTGTAAAGGGTTATTTTGTGACTATTAGGTGATATAAGTTTGGCCCTAGTGGCTACAAATGAACTTTTCTCAACTATTTTTGGTCAAAATGTAGTCTTGGGCCACTTCATTCATGGCCTATGACAGAAGACCAAACCCCTGATACGAAGCCCAAATCTTTTTTCAACTTCGAAGATACAATGCTAAGCTCTTTTTTCTTCTTATATATAAAGGATTCTATGAATTCCATTGCTTTAATTAGGGTCAATGGATCTTTAAAAACTGACTAAACCGATATTGAACCGTATCGAATTGATTATACTTTTTTTAATAATAAAACCGTAGGTTCTAATAGAAGCTACGAAAAAGGGCCAAAAATGCCCCTAACGTATTGAAAATGGCTCAAAAATACCCTCCGTTAACTTTTCGGTCCGCAAATGTCCTTAACGTTAGTTTTTAAGCTCAAACTTACCCCTATATCTAACAGAAGGGCCAACAATACCCCTAACGTATTGAAAATGGTTCAGAAATACCATTTGTTAACCTTTTGGTCCGCAAATGCCCCTAACATTTGTTTTGCACTCAATTTTGGTTAGATTACCCAATCCATCATTGTTCTTAACATTTAATTGATGATTTAAGTTGGAAAAATTTGAAAACCGTGTTGGATAGATTTGAGGATTTGAGGGTCGAATTGTTATCGGAATTTAGTCATTTTGGTATGGTTGAACTCGTATCGGAATGAGTGTTCGGATTTTATGAAAATTATGTCGGGTTCCGAGAGGCGGGCCCCGCGTTGACTTTTGTTGACTTTGAGAATAAATTGTTAAGTTGACGTTTTATTATCCGGAATTTGTTTCCGATGAATTTTAATGAAATTATACAATTAATTTGGATAGATTCGAGCGGTTCGGAGGTCAATTCAAGCAAAAAAGCGATTTTTAAAATATCGGCATAACTTCAAAAAGCTAAGTATCTTGCCTAACCTTGAGTAGGGGAATTACCCCTTAGGCATTGAGTCTTATATGAAATTTGTGTAATTAAAAACCGTGTACGCGAGGTGACGAGTACGTACTTGGTTTATATGTGCAAATTACATTGGTTAAAATCTTTAGACGCCCTTATGTATTAAATTGGAAATTTTTGACACTTATTAAATCCTTTGAGTTGTCTTGCCTAAATCCTTGTTTAGTTGGATTTTTCTTTATATGGTGATTTGGTGCGATTGCCACCTTGATTTTTATGTGAAATATTATTTTGTTGAGTTATTCACTCCTGGATATATTTGTTAAGATTTTGTGCACATTATGGTCGAGCCATGGACTCCTGATTGTGAAAAATAATGTATTGTTGATTTTTGTGACAAGTTATAATATTTGAACACTTGATGTGCAGTCTGTGATAAATTATAATATTTGAGCACTTGATGTGCAATATGTGATAAATTATAATATTTGAGTACTTGATGTGCAAATCTGTGATATGTTATAATATTTGAGCACTTGAGGTGCAATTTATGAGATGTGATATTGGCACGTTATATTGTTGGAAAGTTTTGTTCGGGTGTTTGCACGAGGTTTCTGTCGTGCTATTATTACTATTGATTTATGCACATGCGTATATTTGTGTGACTCTCTCTCTCTCTCTCTCTCTCTATATATATATATATATATATATATATGTGTGTGTGTGTGTGTGTGTGTGTGTGTGTGTGTGTGTGTGTGTGTGTGTGGGAGGGGGGAGGGATTGCACATGTGGCGAGACAAGGTGGGAATATTATTATGTGCGTGCGGCGAGACAAGGCGGGCATTTACATTATTATTGCGCACGTGGCGAGATAAGGTGGGCTATGTTAGAAATTGAATTGTGATGACTTGTGATAGCCTGTGGGCATTGTTGTTGTTGCATATTTACTTTGGGACTACGAGGCGGTACCTCGGGAGATCCCCTGTCTTGCATATTTACTTTGGGACTACGAGGCGATACCTCGGGAGATCCCCCTGTCTTGCATATTTACTTTGGGTCTACGAGGCGGTACCTCGGGATATCCCTCTGTCTTACATATTTACTTTTGGGACTACGAGACGGTACCCCGGGAGATCCCCTGTTGAACATTTACTTTTGGGAGTATGAGACGGTATCTCGGGAGTGCCCTTTTGTTGACATCTCTCTATGATTGCACTTGCCTTTGGTTATTTTGTATTTCCGTGATAGGAAAATCCTTGTGAGCTGCCGTAATGTATTATTTGATTTTACTATGTGTTTGTATTCCTTGTTGTATTGTGTTGGCTTGGGCTTTTTAGTACAAGACTCCGAACATTTATATTCCTGGTTTTTATCGATTTTTGATGATTGAGTTGTTTTAAATAAAAAAATTTATTATTATGTTTTGAATTAATAAGTTTTACATCCGAAGCAATATATTATCTGATGTTTTATTTAAATTGAAATGTTATTTTTCTTCACTCCAACTATTTCGAAAATAAACTCATTTCTTTGTTGAATTCTTACTCGGTTTAAAATTGATAACCATACTTTATAAAAAATAAATTAATCGTGCGGATTTTATGTATAGACATATTTGGCACGAGAGTTATCCGTACGGTTGTGATAGAGATATGGGCATGAGGTGCCATGAAAATATGAAAGTGGGCTGAGACCCATATTTTTATGATTATGAGATGAGGTGTCACAAGGTGACTTTTATTTGAAAGGATTATATTCGAATTAATATCTACTTGAATTATATTAGAAAGAGATTTATGTGAAAGAATTTTATTCTGAAGAGTATTATTTGAGAAGCATATAGTCGAAAGATTTATATTTGAAGGACTTGATTTAATTGGTTGTACTTGTATTTATTATTTGTTGAGCAATATTTATGGTGTTCTAGTTGCCGTGCTGTGTATATCACCGGTTGATTATTGTTGCCATCATAGTTATTTATTTTCTATTATTTTTGTATACTATATTGCTCAGGTTATTAGACTAGTGAGTGTCTTGACTGTACCTCGTCACTATTCCACTGTGGTTAGTCTTGATACTTACTGGGTATCGACTGTGGTGTACTCATACTACACTTCTGCATATTTTTGTCCAGAGCCAGGTATTGGAGATATCGGACTCGGACAGATTTAGTGTGTTGATCGCAAGGATTCAAGGTAGAGATGCTTGGTCGCCGCAGTCCCTTGGAGTCTTTTCATTTTATTGTACTGCCAACTCTTATTCGAACAATATTGCATATTCGACCTTTGAGATCATTGCATGTATTCAGTTAGAGTTCGTGACTCAGTATTACCAGTCTTGGGAAGGTGTTATAATTATTTCCGCTGTTGGTTTCGATAAAAAATAAAGGCTTGAATTGTAATTGTAATCGGCTTACCTAGTCTTAGAGACTAAGTGCCATCACGATACATGTGGTGGGATTTTGGGTCGTGATAAAAACGGTACTACTGCTAAGGTACGACCCCATTCATTCTTTTCTTTACATATATTACGAATTGAACTAACAATTGCAGGCAACAACCAAAGAATGATGCAGTTATTAGGCTTGAAAGCACGCGTTTGACTCTTTTTCTCTTGTATCGGCTTTGTCCCAATGGGTTTCCGGAGTATTTTTAACGAGGCAACAGTAGATCATGCTAACTTAGAATTGAAGACCAGCTATGAACCGGAGTCAAGGGTCACGTCAACGGTATCTGAGCCCTCTCTACGATTGGGCTCGAATACTGGGGGTAATCACCCTCGGATAATAATTTTAGCAAGGAAAGAAACTTTTTGCTCAAACAGTCTGGGCTCGGTGGATAGGATTTATTGTAAGGGCCAAACGGTCAAATGAATCGTACCCACATAGAACACTTAGGCCATAATACGAAGCTTGTACACATTTGCAATCTTGTATGTTGCGCACAGAAATAAAAGAAAGTTTCTACCTAGCAGATACATATTTTGTCTCCTAAAAATTACTACATTTTGTTCCTTAAGGACATAGAGCCCAACGGTCACCTCTATCTGGATCCAAGAGATCACCCCCACTCGGGGACTGTCGTCCAAGGCAAACTCGGATGGCTCGGGCTGTTGAAGCCCGGGGACATAAAAACCTATTAGGCAGTGGCCGAACTTTAAAGGCTACGACCACCCCACTCGGGGACTGTCTTCCTGGGCAAGCCCGCACAGTTCGGGTATCGAAGCCCGGGGTAATAAGCTTATTGGGCAATATCCGAACTTAAAAGGCTACGACTATCCTAGAAATGGCTCGGGGACGTCCGAAACCCGTAACCAAAACATAAGGCCTTCAAAATTTCTAAACCGGTTCAAAGGCTACCCCTCGAAAAAATTATAATTTAAAAACTTCTAAGTGAAAACTTTGGGGAAAGCTTCCAAGCCCCCACGAGTTTTAAGCAAAATTATATCTAGAACAAGCCTTGTTCGAACCTCCAAACAAGATCTTATTACTACATGCTAAGGCATTTGAAATCTTTGCAATCGTAAAGAAAAAACCAAAAGAAACAAAATTGAAAGTTGCCAAAGGGAAAAAAGAAAAACCTTGTATATATATATAAAGATCTTTACAAAGGCCAAATGGCCTCAACAAAATATACAAAAATACAAAAACAAAGAAAATCTACAAGGCACCTAAGCCTGATCTTCGCTGGAGCCCGCCTCATCACCGGGACCATCAGGATCTTCTCTCACAACTCACACTCCCACTCATCCTCTTTAACAACTCACACTCCCACTCTTTCTTTTTAACAATTCACACTCCCTCATCTCTCTCTTATATAAAAACACACACACTCATAAAGACACAGAAAAAAGGGCCTGGGATTATTAAGGAGCAGTAGTAAAAAAAAAAAGAGTGGAATCAAGCTTTCTTCTCCAACTAAAACAATAAAAAAGTAGCAGCTTTCTCCACGAAAACTAGCTGAAAGTTCACCCAAAATACCATTAAAGCTGACTCATAAACCTCCCGTCCATGTTCCACCAACGCCTCCACCCATAGCTGCCGATAACCCCCAAAAATAGCCTCTTTGTCAAGTTAAATAGCCCCAAAAATGAGCTGGAAATCCATTACCAAACCCACCCAAAAACAGCCTTGAAACAACCATGAAAACCAACTGAAACTTCACTCGAACCTACACCTGAAACCAACCGTGAAACCATAAAATTTCAGCCACCAAACAGCTCCAAAAATAGCTTTAAACCACCTAAAACTGTTCCCGTCTTCATCGGTCAGGCGAGGCTTCTATGTCGAGGTTCCGGTTCGCAATTTCGGCATTTCAATCTGACATGTTGCTTTGTTATTTTGATTGAGTTGTAAATTTTCAGCTTTATTCATCAATATAAAGGTCCATTCGAATCCATTTTTCTCAGTATTTGTTTACATTTTTAGTATACACTTACTTTGATATATTAGTGTTTCTATTTGCTCGTGATGAATTTTATCTTCTCCATGAAAAATACTTGATCTCTTTCGTATTAATTGTGTACTGAATGCGTATTATTTAGGTTATATATTGGTTTTAAAGATTAATTCGTTTTAGTACATGTAAGTTTTTTTGGACGATTGTTGTTAAATATGCTATGGACTTTGATTTAGTTTTCTTACTTATATGGTTATGTTACGTTTTCTTTTGTTTTAGCATGTTGAAGTGGTGATTTAAGTAAGTTGTTAAATTGGATAGATGGAAATCAGAGATGTTTCTTTCTTGGCAAGGAATAAGAATAGGCCATGAGTGGTGTTAAGTCAGAAGAATGTATAACTCTTAAGCATCACAATAATCCAAACTTAGGAAATATTTTTTTGAGTACGTTAGAATGCTTTAAGCGCGCCCTACATTAAGCAAATCAGCGTAGTTATGTATACGTTCGCATGACATAATTACGATTTCCAAAATTAAAAGTGAAGTATGCGTTCGCTCAACTTTGGGTAAAACAATCTTAATATAAAAAAATGAAAAATTATGTACACGTACGCGTGACATAATTTTGGCACAATAAACAAAACGGATTCACACACGTGATTCGTTTCAAAGATAATTCCATATTTTAATAATTAAAAGCGGATAGATAAAATATGGAAGCCAATAAATCAGAGTTTATCCAAAATTAATTCAAGCCAAGTTGTAGTCAATAAAGTGACCGTGCTAGAACTACGGAACTCGGGGAATGCCTTACACCTTCTCCCCGGTCAACAGAATTTCTTACCCGAACTTTGTTTTCGCATACCAATAATAAAAGAGTCAAATCTTCTTTTGAATAGGGATTCAAATAAAAAGTGACTTGGAACACCCAAAAATCAAATTTCAAGTGGCGAGTCTCAATAATAAAACAATCCCTACTTCAAAATTGTCACTTTAATTGGAAAAACTCTTTAACTCATAGAAATCTATAATACATATATTTTTTGGGGGGTAGAAAGGGGTGTGACAGGGGCTGCCACTTCACGTATTCGACGGTGACTTTCAGGCGGTCCTGGGCTGCCTCAGTGTCAGCTCTGTACTGGGCCACCATCTCTGCAGCATCGGCCCTGGTTATTTCCGCTGCTGACTTAGCTATTTTAAGCTCCTTGTCAAGGGTATCCAGTTTAGCAACGGCCGAGCCCAGTTAAGACTGGAGGTCTTCAATTTTTTGGGATTGGGCCTCAACTTTCTCCCTTGCTGCTAGAAGTTGGACCTCAGTCGAGGCCAGCTGCTCCTGGGCAGTCTCCTTTTCCGAAGCCAATCAGTCCATTTTGCCTTTCCACTCTTCGGTCATGGCCTTGACCTCGTCCAACTCGGCTCGAAGCTGGTCGATCTGATCAAGCTTCTGCTGGACCTACGAGTTTTTACCTTTAGTCGCCATGCATAAATCGTTGTCACTAACTTCAAAGATCTTTACCTTTTTCACCAGGGCGGCATGTTCTTTATGAGCCGCGTCCAACTCAACTCAAAAATTCTTGACTTCTCCTTCATGTTGCTCGCTTAGAATCTTATACATGTCCCTCTTCTCAGCAAGCTCTTTGACTTCGACCTCAAGTTGGCTAAGCTCATCCCGGTACCGGAGAAAGGTTTCATGGTGGAGTACCGAGGCCTGCAGAATGTGAAAAAGAAAAGGCATTAAAGTCATCAAAAACTGAATTCGAAGATAAAAGGTGTGATAACACTTTACCCGGTTCATCGCCTGTTACGCTTCGTTGAACAAGCATGGCGCATCCACCTCGTTCATCTTTGCCTGGTCTTCTTCGGTTACCAGGTACCAGAGGTAGCTAGCTACCCCGACGGGGGCGGAAAGAACCCGGGCATCCTTCGGGACGGTGATAACTACTGATCGCTTCCGGCCAGGATCCGTGCTCGTAGTAGGGAACCGGTTGATCAACCTCGGGCTCGAGTTCATCCCACCAACCTCCGAGAATGGACTTTTCCTCGGCACCTCTAAGTCACCCAACCCGGAGAAGTCTTCCATGGCATTTGAGTCTACGCCATCAAAGAAGTATCGGAGGGGATCGTCCAATCCATGAGCTCCTTCATTGGATCGCTCCTTTGTCGCTCGGGCTTCATTGAACATAGACTCTTGTGAACGATGGCGATCCCGAAATTTTTATAACATCGGGCGGGGCGGAGCCGGCGACTCGAGAAATCTCGACCCTCACCTCTGTACGAGCCTCGTGAACTTGAGAGGGATTAGCCCCCGTCGTTTCCCCCCGGCTGCCACTTATTCCTTGGGAACAGATGGCTCGCGGGCCACAAAAAGGTCGTCCTCCTCGAGCTTGTCACTGAGCCGGAAGAGTGAATCTGAGTCAGGCACTTGGGAGCTGGAGCTTTCCTTTGGCTTACGAGCCAACATTCTCCTCGGTTTATTCTTCTTCCAGCTCGGGGAACTCGGGGCTCTCTTCCTTTTCTTCTCTCCTGCTATGCTTTTGGGCTGCCCCGAAGTAGAAGGATCAGTGGGCAGGTCCTCGCCCCCTGCCAAGGGCCTAAGCTCAATGGTCTTAGGCAAGCCTGCAAAAAAATAATAAAAGAAGCAATGGGGGCATAGTGTTGAAAAGGAAAGTCTAGTGCTACTTACTCAAAGAAAGAAATCTTACCGTGAGAACGGGCCTCCCAGTGGCCTCTCGATAGCTCGCGCCACGAGCGTTCGACATAAGGCATCTGCGAACAAATGCCTCTTATCCAATCCTTGAGTGGAGGAATGGCATTTGGGACTCGAGCAAGGGTTGCACCACAACAAACACCGATGAGAAAAGGGAAGATAAAACATAAAATCAACGTGTTAAAAGAGTTGTACTTACATGATAAGTTCCACTTTTCGGGGAATGGCCTCCACTCGGCAGGTATCAGGTCGGCGGTCTTCACCCGGACAAAGCGTCCTTGCCAACCCCGATCCCGGTCTTCGTCTATAATTGAAAAAAGGGCTTTGCTGGCCCGACGTACAAGCTTTATCAGTCCTCTCGGAAGATTCAGGGACTGTACAAGCGGAGTAGATGATCGATGGTGAACGTACATGAGTTGATTTTGTTCAAAAAGAATCGGAGGAGGATCATGATCCTCCACAGCAATGGGTGGATTTGGCCGAGGCATACATAGTACCTCCTGATAAAGTCCAAGATGACCGGGTCTACCGGGCCCAATGTAAATGGATAAGTGTAAACACTCAGATATCCCTCAACATGGGTAGTGATGTCTTCATTAGGCCCGGGAATCACTACATACTTATCCGCCCAGCCGCAGTCTTTTCGAACTACAGGAAGAACGGCCTCAGTAATGGAGCAAACGTATCGTGACACCGCCTCGCATCGGCCTTGAACCGTAAAGGGCTTTTCGTCCTTGAAGTCATCATTAACCGAACACCCCCCGGGGACAAATATTTTCAAGGGGGATCGACTGCCGGTTTATCAGTGGCCGCACCCGGAGCGGACCTCTCAAGGACGACCACGTCAGGAGCGGTCTCCTCGACCTCAGTGGTCGGCTGCGTAGAAGAAGGAACATCTTTCTGGGGAACGGTCTTGGAAGTCTTTGCCATATTTTATCTGGATAAAAAGATTTGAAGGTATGAAGGAGAATGAGGAGATGAAGGGTGAGAACTTGCTAAGAAAATCGAACACACTAGCTTAAGTAAGGGGTAAAAGAAAGGTTGCAATTTGAAGAACGAAGGTAAGAGTACAAAAGAATGAAAGAAGACAGTAATATCTAGAAGGATCGAAGGTAGAAGCTTGGTCCAAAGTAAAAAATGAACGAAAGAGGGGGTATTTATAGGGGCTTTGCGCCGTTTCGTATCCAGGAGCGACCTGCCGACAGCTGACATGCGTTAGGGGTCATTATGATGCGACTGACGAGACGTTTTGGTTTCTTTGTCGTTTTTTGTCGTTGCGTGTTGAAGATGAGATCGGAGAACTTATGTCGTTCCTTGTCGTTTCCGTAAAACTTGCTTTCCGAGAAACGAGGGGACTATTTGTATAAGGGTGAAACCGGACCCATGAGACGGCCTGATCTCCTATAAAATAAATTGAGTAAGGGACGTGATGACAAGGAGCCGAAATCGAGGTAAGGGACTCTTCGAGACAGGTTCCAAGGGCATGACGCCCGCTCTCGAGAATATTGGGGCCGTGACCCCGGTATCGATCCAACTCTTAGAAGACTTCATAAAGCATTATCGAGCGACCAAACATGATTAACAGGAGGCTGTGATATCTGTGACCGATCGGGTATCGCGGCGTGGATCTTGGCACGTACCGGCAAAAATCTGGTGATTAGTTAAACGGAAGATTTTTTTACCTTTTATGGAATTGTACCTAGAGTAGGACTCTCCTACTATATAAAGGGGGGTCTGATTATTCATTCAGCACATTGTAACACGCATACCAAGGCAATATACTATTACTTTTTCTGTTATTCAAAGCCCTTACATTTGTTGATCAGTCTCTCATTATTATCAGCCCGGGATCGAAGACGGATACCTCATTGAGGCTGCCCTCGAGTCTAGAATTATCCCCCTGTTGCGACCAAATACACTCACGCAAGTATACGCGGTCGTCAAGTAATAAAGTGACTATAAGTCGGATGTCGAACCCACGAGGACGTATGATTAGCTATTAACTAAATTAGACTATCCTAATTATCTAAACAAGAATTAAATCTAAAAATATTTTATTCTAACTAATTAAATAAGAAAAATATAAATAATAAACTTTGAACAGAGAAAGAGCAGATTTTAATGATATCAATGTAATGAAAACGATCTAGGGTTATGGGCTATCTAACAATCCTATTGTATTCTTCAATTGAATTGACCGACTAATTTATCTAGCTTATTGGTTGACAGGGGTTAATGCTCATAAGAATCTGTCGAGTTCTTACTCGCCTATTCAAGCTAACCTAACGCCTATATGTCTATGGAATTAGAATCAACAAGAACGCATTTATAATTCCTGTAAATCAACCAAGCAAGGCAATTAGGTATATGTCTATCCTAACCACGAATCCGTTCCCCGATGCCCGAGTTCAAGAACTTGCCCTACTCAATCCTATATGCAATATAGAATTCCCACTTTCGAGTTCAATTCTAGATTCGTAGATAATATTCAATTGGTGATCAAGCAATTAAATAATTAAGTGCAAGATTGAATAAATAAACTAATATGATAAATCAAGAAGTCAAAATCAATATCCGAATAACAATAGTCATGAAAGAACCACAACCCTAGAACGTGAAGTTTAGCTCCACATAGACATGGTAGCCAAACAACAAATCATATAAAGAAACATAAAAATTACTAAGTTTGGTGGGAGAAAGATGAAACTTGATGAATTCCGGCCTCCACAGCTTTGTCGTGGCTTTTTCCCCCTTCCCAATATGTTAGATAACCTAAAAGAGGCGTTTTTAGCTTATATATTGCGTACAAAAGTCGTGGGCCAAAGCTCTCCTATTCCTAGTCCAAATCGGCTTCAGGGATTGATGCTAAGGTGGATGCGACGCATCCACCTTGTCCTCCATTTCAATTTTTGCCTGCGAAGGTGGATGCGACGCATCCACCTTGTCCTCTATTTCTCAGCTTTGCATGCGAGGTTGGATGCGACGCATCCAGCCTTCTCTTCTACTTCCCAGTTTCGCACGCGATGGCGAACGCTATGGCCCAACTTCACTGCTAAGGTTGCATGCAGGATGATGTTTTCCTAGGTTGGATGCGACGCATCCAACCCTTCTTCCTCTGGCTAAACCACCTTTTCTTCATATTTTGCACTCCGAACACCTTAAATCGTCACACATAACTTAATTAGTCATCAAACCAATAATTACACCATGTTGGGCGTTTTAAAGATTAAATAACATCAAGAAGTGGTTAAAACATGGGCAAAGTAACATCAACACATATCGAAATATGCCAAACATCACTACCCCACACTTAAACCTTTGTTCGTCCTCGAACAAACCATCACTATAGTAAACAAAATAAAATTAAGCTCTTATCATTCAAAGCACACTACATCTATGACCATGGTTATTTGCTACAATTAGGCTCTAGACTATGCATCAACACACTTCCCTTTTCTTATGCCCTTCTTTAAACATATTCGAACAAAGACAACATGCTCACAACAATCCTAACCTCAAAAACCGACTCAATGTCACAGTGCACTCATGGCTTGAACAACCAACATCATAGAGAAGTCTAATAACGTTACCTATCCCTAGTGAAACCATGTGCCCTCACAACAAAAGCAGAGAGAGTAGAATCAATCCACACATTCGAATCTCATGCTCACGAAGAAAATCGCTCACTCTCACAAAAGAAGTCACATGCATGTAGTTGGTACCATAGGCTTGCCCTTAATGTAAATCTCTACTAATATAAGCTCGCTCGATCTAAAATCAATTAGGACTTTTTCATGGTTGTAATGTGGGCTAAGGGACGGGTAGGATATATTTAAGGAATAGTGACTCACCCTCCTAAGCACTTTAACACACCATCAAATAACTTAAGCGCAAATTCTTTAACACCACTTCAATTTCACAAATAATATCACCCCAACAATATTTCCTCTTTCTTTAAGTACTACTTTAATTCATACCCACTAGCAAGAACAAGACAACAATTTATTCATCTATATTTTTCTTTCTTTTTTTTTTCCAGATTTTTCTCTCTTTTTTTTTTCTTTCAATTTCCGCTAGTGGTGTATTATTTTACAAAATAAGTGCACCCTTCTTTCTTTCATTGGTTCCACTCAAAAGTCACCCCACACTTAGTCCCTTCTTACTTCTTTTAGCGCTCATCTAACAATTAAAGTGCTTTAAGAGGTAAAAGGATCAAAACAATGTTAATTAAGAATAAAAAGGGTATAGGCTTGTAATGTGGGTACCAAATAAAAGGTCTACAGGCTCAAAAGGGTTAACTAGGGATAGATTTTATTTGTGATAAGCAATAAGCTCAAAAAGATCAAAGAAAGCCTAAAATCATTTTTCAAACCGAGCATCACCTAAAATTTTGCTTCAACTCACATACTGGGCAAGTTCTAGACACAAGTACACTACATAGACTACACAAAAACCTTACCACACATGGCACATGACTCATTAAGGACGGTCACATTCCGACTCTCAAACAATGCAAGTATTCACGGAGCAACGAGATTATTAAGCATTAAGCGCAAAGTGAACACAAGTCAAGAAAATGAGAAATAGGCGCCACAAAACATGCTATCCATTTTAACAAGGCATCATCAATAATTTCCAAGTGAGAAGGGAAGATATTACATCTGTAAAAGCCTAAATATGCCATTAATCCAGTGAATATTTTAGTACATTCATCCATACATCAAAACATGAATCACCCCCACCCCACACTTAGGACTGTGCGTTGTCCCCAACGCACACAAACAAGGTAAAGTAGGGTGAGAAGAACTCCCTCAAGTCAAGGTGGAGGGCTCATCCGCAGTCTGTGGAGGAGCATCTGCATCCATAGCATTCCTATCATCAACAACTGGTGCGGATTCTGTATCAGGTGTTACAGCGACCTCAGTAGGCCTGTTGAGTGGAGCCTCAGTGACTATGGGAGGAACAGGAGTGGATGGTCCGGCAGTGGATGATGCAATCAGCTGGGAGATGTCTGTACCTGCACATTGAACCAGAGCTCTGAGGAGTAATGATATCTCCTTCATCATCGTGGCCTGCTCGGTCTGAACTCGGCTTAGATCCGCACGAGTCTGTCTCAACTCATCCCTGGTGGCACTCAACTCGACACGAGTCGCTATCAGCTCAGCCCTGTTCTCTTGCATATCTGCTTGCATATGCTCAAATAATTGTTGAATGGTGAGCTTAGAAGACCTTCCCTTGTTCGGCTCTAGAACATGAGTGACATCATATGGTCCTGGAGCTTTAGCCTCAATGTCGTCATTCTCCTTGTCCCATAGTACTCCCATCTCTGTTAAAAAAGCCGTTAGGGTATTAGCAAAGAACAGCCTCCACTTGTAATTCATCCTGGTTCGCTGCATTTGATCATGCATGATGGCTCCGAAGTTGAGTGGTATCCCCTCTAATAAAGCATATAATACGAGTGCGCGGTAACGAGGGACATCAGTTTTATGTTGGCATGGCAGCAGGCGGTTACAAATGAAATTTAGAGCCACACGTGCTAACGCACTCATGAATTCCTTGGCTATAGAGTGGTACTCCATACTCCCATGCTTCCATTCTGCATCCTTCCTGGTAGGGCATAGGACAGACTTAATGTGTGCATAATCTGGTGTTTTGCATATGGAGTCAAACCTGTCTGTAAGTGTGTGTGGCACCCTTAAGAAGTTATTCAGAGCTTCAGCTAACACATTAATATCTACCCCTCTTACTCGCACAATGTTTCCCCTTGCGTGACGCCAATTGGCGTAGAGCTCTCTAACAATGGTGAGGTTGGTTTTGCCGTAACCTTTCAGAATGGGTCCCCATTTTTGCACCTCTCGAATTGACTTTAGAAACTCTGAGTACTTTGTCTTAAGTGGTCCGATGTTTATCGGCTTTTCCGGAATATACTTCTTTGAAACCAGTATCTTCTTATAGGCTCGGAATGCCTTCTCATTAACAAAGTATTTCTCCCAATCAACTCGGTCTATGGGTTCACCCTCGTCTTCATCACTCATGTTGACCTGTAGGTGGTCATTGTCCGAATTGGAATCGGATTCAGATTCTGTAGTAATCTTCTCCTTCCCTTTATCAGTCGGATCACTCATTTTCGAAGCTTTTCTTTGGTATGTCACAGGCTCTCTTATCTCTATTCCTTTGCTTGGTGTAATACCCTTCTTCACTGTCCTCCTGACTAATGTTTCCTCCTCCTCTTGCTCTGAATCATCACTTAACTGCCTAGGCAGCAGTTCCATTTCCTTCTCCGTCCGCTTCCTTTTTTTTTTCTGTGGATTTGGACCGCCCGCTGCCCTTCCGGTAGGCTTTTTGGGCGGTTGCTTGTTACCATCTTTGTCTTGTTGCTTGGATGGTTTACTCACTGCTGTCATTTTACGAATCTAAGTACCTGCAATGCAAAGAATTCAACAATTAGCAGATGAAACAGCGAAGTTCAGCTTGAAAGCAATTGCAACAGCTTGCAGACTTCAATTTATTCGTAAAGTCATGCCATTCACTACTTCATGGAATTGTAGCTCATGACTTTCAGCAAGTATGTGATAACTCTCTTCAAAAATTCAATTTCACATAGCCCCTCACTCGACCCCACACTTATTCTCAAGCATACACCAATGTTGCTCGGTTACTCAGACTTCACCGACGCCTAACTTTTCCTCAGGGACAATTCGTCGAACATGTGGTATGCAACAAGTGTGCCTAGTTCATTCTATCAGTTGAGCAATGCAACTACCCTCCCAAAGTTGGACGAGATGAAGGGAATTATAGTTTATCATCTCGCAACCATTACAAAGACCAAGAACGACAGCCCTAAAAAATTTTGAAATTGCAAAACCTACTTGTTGCTACCATTGAGGGAGGGAAGAGAGAAGAATTAGGAGAGGAGCCAACGGAAGAACGAAGAGGATGATGCGTACCTGTCGCGGTTGTATGCGTTACAATTTCGATTAAAGAATTCTGTTCTGCGTTCGTAGGCGTCGCCAAAAAGGGACGAGTGGATGCGTCGCAAGAAGAGTTTTTTTAACGAATTCGTTATCTTAAGACGTGTTAAAATATATAGTACTTACCTGTGCGTGCTAGCCTTGACGCGACGCATCCCCTTGTCTTCCTTCAAAAAATTTTCGGACGCGACACGGACGCGATAGGCAGACTTCACTGCCTTGAGCAATTGGCCCGTCAAAAAAAAAAAAATTTGCTGAGGGGGACGCGACGCATCCGCCTCGTTTTCTCATATCTGGGTTTTTTTTTTTTTTTATGTCCTACAAAAAAAAATAAAAATAAAAATAAAAATAAACTAACTAACTTGGGTGGCCTCCCAAGAAGCGCCTGATTTAACGTCGCGGCACGACGCAACATGTTCTTCATGCCTCCACTAAATCCATTGTGGTCTTGTGACGTGCAATGTCACCACCCCAATAGTGTTTTACTCTTTGGCCATTTACCAAGAATGTCGTATTGGACCCCTTATCACACAATTCTATCGCACCATGAGGTTTCACACTAACCACTTCAAACGGACCCGACCATCGAGATTTAAGCTTTCCTGGAAAAAGCTTTAGCCTTGAATTAAACAGTAGAATTTCTTGACCTGGTTCAAACTCACGATGTTGGATATGCTTATCATGCCATCTTTTGGTCTTCTCTTTATACAATTTGGCATTTTCATACGCATGCAATCGAAACTCATCAAGCTCGTTGAGTTGTAGCAATCTCTTCTCACCGGCCAAGTCCATCTCCATATTTAGCTTTTTAATCGCCCAATATGCTTTGTGTTCAAGCTCGACGGGCAGATGGCAGGCCTTCCCATAAACCAACCTGTACGGAGAAGTGCCTATTGGGGTCTTGTACGCAGTGCGATATGCCCATAATGCGTCATCCAGCTTCCCGGCCCAGTCCTTTCTATTCATACTTACTGTCTTTTCCAAAATCTGCTTGACCTCTCTGTTGGAAACTTCTACTTGACCACTCGTTTGGGGATGATAGGCAGTGGAAACTTTGTGCTTGACTCCGTATTTTGCAAGAATATTATTCAGCAGTTTGTTACAAAAGTGAGTTCCCCCGTCGCTTATCAACACTCTTGGGGTCCCAAAACGTGTGAAGATGTGCTTCTTTACAAAGCCTACCACAACCTTTGCGTCGTTAGGTAGGAAGAGCTATGGCCTCTACCCACTTAGAAACATAGTCGACCGCCACCAAGATGTATCTGTGTCCATTAGAATATGGGAATGGTCCCATAAAATCAATCCCCCAAACATCAAAAAGTTCTACCGCCAGTATATTTTGCAAGGGCATCTCGTGCTTCCTCGTGATAGTTCCAGTTCTTTGGCATCTATCACAATTTTTAACGAAGGCATGTGCATCCTTAAACAATTTTGGCCAATAAAAACCTGATTGTAGCACTTTTTGGGCGGTTCTATCCCCGCCGTGATGACCTCCATATGGTGACGCATGGCAGTCATGTAGTATAGCCTTCATCTCTTCCTCAGGAACACACCTTCTCACCAACTGATCTGCACACTGCCTATATAGGAATGGCTCATCCCACACGTAGAACCTTACATCATGTAGGAATCTTCTTCTATTGTCAGCTGTCCATTCTAGTGGCGTCACCCCACTTGCGATAAAATTCACATAATCTGCATACCATGGGGCTTCACCTGAGGTGATTGCTAATATTTGTTCATCCAGAAATGTTTCTTTAATTGATCCTCCTTCAGCTACATGGTCCCGACTTTCTAATCTGGACAAATGATCGGCCACTTGATTTTCTGTCCCTTTTCGATCTCGGATCTCTAAGTCAAATTCTTGCAAGAGGAGGACCCAACGAATCAGCCTCGGCTTGGCGTCTTTCTTTTCAAATAGGTATCTGATAGCTGAATGATCTGTGTAGACGATGACTTTGGTTCCCACTAGATAGGATCTGAACTTGTCAAACGCCCACACCACTGCAAGCAACTCCTTTTCAGTCACTGTATAATTCATCTGAGCTGGATTCATAGTTTTGCTTGCATAATAAATGGAGTGAAAGATTTTATCCCTCCTTTGCCCCAACACCGCTCCAATTGCTATGTCACTTGCATCGCACATCAACTCAAATGGTTGTGCCCAATCGGGGCCAATGATAATTGGTGCAGTCACCAATCTTCCCTTCAGCTCCTCAAATGCTTTCAGACATGCATTATCAAACTTGAAGGTAACATCTTTCTCTAGAAGCCTGCACAAAGGAGAAGAAATTTTCGAAAAATCTTTAATGAAACGACGATAAAAACCTGCATGACCCAAGAAACTGCGAATGCCTTTGATGGATGTCGGCGGGGGCAATTTTTCAATCGTCTCCACCTTTGCTTTATCCACCTGTAGACCATCTTTTGAAACCTTGTGCCCCAAAACTATACCTTCACGTACCATGAAATGGCACTTTTCCCAGTTTAGCACCAAGTTCGTCTCTTCACACCTAGCTAGCACTTTATCAAGGTTCATCAAACAACTATCAAAAGAACATCCAAACACAGAAAAATCATCCATGAATACTTCTACAAATCTTTCAACCATGTCAGTGAAAATAGCCATCATACACCTTTGAAAAGTCGCAGGTGCATTACAAAGACCGAAGGGCATTCTCTTGAACGCATACGTGCCATAAGGACATGTAAATGTAGTTTTCTCTTGGTCTTCTGGGGCTATAGCAATCTGATTATACCCCGAATAACCGTCCAGGAAACAGTAGTATTCCTGGCCAGCTAATCTATCAAGCATTTGGTCAATAAAAGGAAGGGGAAAGTGGTCTTTCCGGGTGGCATTGTTCAGTTTTCTGTAATCTATGCAAATTCTCCATCCAGTTACAGTTCTTGTAGGAATTAAGTCATTATTTTCATTAACTACTACGGTTATCCCCCCTTTCTTCGGCACACATTGAACGGGGCTTACCCATTTACTATCAGAGATTGGAAATACAATACCTGCATCAAGCCACTTAATCACTTCTTTTCTTACCACTTCTTTCATGATTGGATTTAGTCGGCGTTGGTGTTCTACACTTGGCTTGTGTCCGTCCTCCATGAGGATTTTGTGCATGCAGAAAGCTGGACTAATGCCTTTAATGTCAGACATTGTCCACCCAATTGCTCGCTTGTGCTCACGTAGCACCCTTAATAGCTTTTCTTCCTGTAATTTAGACAAGTGAGCAGAAATAATAACAGGTAAAGTGTCAGAACTTCCCAAATAAGCATATTGAAGGTGAGGGGTAGGGGTTTAAGTTCCAAATTTGGAGCTTTTTCAATTGACGGCTTTGGTGGGGGGCCACTTGGCCTATTCAGGGGCTTCAAACGGGATTATTCCTTGCATGTAACCACATGATGTATCTAGGATATGCATCATCTCCTCAACCTCATCATCCATCTCCAAGCTATCAAACATCATGATTGCTTTTTCTAAACAGTCGTCTAGATATACACTCGTGTCAAGAAGTTTCTCATCCACCTCCACCACAGATATCATAGAGAGCTCCTCATAGTGGCGGGGAAGTTGGATTGCTTTGTAGACATTGAAGACTGCTTCCTCGTTGTCCACTCTCATAATCATTTTCCCTTCTCTCACTTTAATTATTGCATCGCCAGTAGCCAAGAGAGGTCGTCCCAATATGATTGGAACTTGTTCATCAGCCTCGAAGTCTAGAATAATGAAGTCAGCTGGGAAGATGAATTTTCCAATTTGCAGCAGCACATCTTCAATCACTCCTTCGGGGTAGGCTATGGACCTATCAGCTAATTGCAACATCACGGTGGTTGGTCTCGGAGCTCCCAGACCTAATTGCTTAAACAAGGATAAAGGCATCAGATTTATGCTTGCACCCAAATCACACAGAGCACGTCCCACGTCAATATTACCGATTTGTACTGGAATGGTGAAGCTGCCAGGATCCTTAAGCTTTTGGGGAAGCTTGTTTTGGACCCTTGATGTGCACTCCTCAGTAAGTGCAACCGTCTCGAACTCAGTCAATTTCCTCTTATGAGCCACTATGTCTTTTATGTACTTAGCGTACTTTGGAATTGCACGAAGTACATCCACTAATGGAATATTTAATTGAACCTGACTCAACATGGAGAGAAATTTGTTGAACATGCGATCGTCATTCCTTTTCTGCAATCTTTGGGGGAAAGGTGGTGGTGGCCTTGTAACCTCCATTCGCTCTGAACTTGCATCATCTTCCTTTGACTCTTGTGTTGCCTTAGGTGTCAACTCCCCCCAGGTATAGGTTTTTCTTTTATCTTCCTTGGCACTTCCTCTAGTTCCCTCCCGTTTCTAAGTGTAACTGCATTAATTTGAGGGTTCTTCTCTGTATCACTGGGAAGTGAGCCTGTAGGTCTAGTATTTTGGTTTGCTGCTAACTGCCCCATTTGCCTCTCAAGATTTCTGAAATCGGTCCTGAGCTGTTGATTGTCTAGTAACAACTTTTTCAGCAAGTCATTCGTACTTTCTTCCATTTGTTGGGGTGGCTTCTGAGGTTGAGTAAAATTCCCTTGAGGCCTATACTGATTCTGTTGACCTCCGCCCCATGAGAAGTTAGGATGATTCCTCCAGTTTGGGTTGTAAGTGTTCCCATATTGCGCATGTTGATTCATAGGACCTCTGTTTTGTTGCCCCACATAGTATATAGATTCAGGATTCGTGGGGCACATGTCAATCATATGACTGTCTCCGCATAGTTCGCAACAAATAGACATCTGCTGTACATGTTGCATTTGTTGTGTTGTCATTCTATTCATCTGATTTGCCAATTTTGCTATATCGGCTCTCATGGCGGAAAAGTCATCAAGCTCAATCAAACCGGCGGCCTTCTGTTTAATTCCCCTTAGTAAATCCCCCTCTCCTTGCCAATTATGGTCATTAGCAGTGAAATTATTTAGCAAGAGTTGTATTTCACTATACGGTCTTGCCATGCAACTACCCCCACAAGCTGAGTCAAGATTCATCTTTGATGCTTCATCTAACCCATCAACAAAAGTGTGACCCAATACCTCATTAGTTTGACAATGATGCGGGCAGTCTCTGAGTAGCTTCTTGTATCTTTCCCAAGCTTGACGAAGTGTCTCGCCATCCCGTTGTTGGAACCCAAGAATTTGGCTCCTCAGCGACTTTGTCTTCTTAGTTGGGAAAAACTTGATCAGGAATTTCCTTGCTAGATCATCCCAAGTGTGGATAGAGTTCGCGGGCTCCTTTTGCAACCATTCTTTAGCTTCCCCCAACAGTGAAAAGGGGAATAGTGTCAGCCTGACATAGTCCTTGGAGACGTTCGGATAATTGTAAGTGTCCGTGATTTCCAAGAAGTTCTGAATATGCCTCTGCGGGTCCTCATGAGATAGACCCACATATTGTCCTGTGGACTGAATCAGCTGTACCATGTACTGTTTGAGTTCAAAATGCCCAGTGATATCAGGCTTCACAATAGCCTGAGTCATATTCACAAGATTGGGCCTTGCGGCTTCAATTACCGGACGCTCTTCATTGCCTGCCATATCTATTGGCTGTGGTTGGACTGCGATGTCCAACTCTCTTTCTATTCTCGTTCTAGCTTCGTGTTCCCTTCTCACTCTATGTAGTGTTCGTTTGATTTCTGGATCAAGAGGAATGAGGTTGTTTGCACTTCTACTCCTCTGCATTCGAGAGAAGACCCTGCGTTGACACAAACCAGGCAAACTGAAAATTAAAACTTGAAAACAAATATCTAATAAAAGCTTAACTTAGTCACGTAGCTAATTTCTAAGTCCCCGGCAACGGCGCCAAAAACTTGTTGCGACCAAACACACTCACGCAAGTATACGCGGTCGTCAAGTAATAAAGTGACTATAAGTCGGATGTCGAACCCACGAGGACTTATGATTAGCTATTAACTAAATTAGACTATCCTAATTATCTAAACAAGAATTAAATCTAAAAATATTTTATTCTAACTAATTAAATAAGAAAAATATAAATAATAAACTTTGAACAGAGAAAGAGCAGATTTTAATGATATCAATGTAATGAAAACGATCTAGGGTTATGGGCTATCTAACAATCCTATTGTATTCTTCAATTGAATTGACCGACTAATTTATCTAGCTTATTGGTTGACAGGGGTTAATGCTCATAAGAATCTGTCGAGTTCTTACTCGCCTATTCAAGCTAACCTAACGCCTATATGTCTATGGAATTAGAATCAACAAGAACGCATTTATAATTCCTGTAAATCAACCAAGCAAGGCAATTAGGTATATGTCTATCCTAACCACGAATCCGTTCCCCGATGCCCGAGTTCAAGAACTTGCCCTACTCAATCCTATATGCAATATAGAATTCCCACTTTCGAGTTCAATTCTAGATTCGTAGATAATGTTCAATTGGTGATCAAGCAATTAAATAATTAAGTGCAAGATTGAATAAATAAACTAATATGATAAATCAAGAAGTCAAAATCAATATCCGAATAACAATAGTCATGAAAGAACCACAACCCTAGAATGTGAAGTTTAGCTCCACATAGACATGGTAGCCAAACAACAAATCATATAAAGAAACATAAAAATTACTAAGTTTGGTGGGAGAAAGATGAAACTTGATGAATTCCGGCCTCCACAGCTTTGTCGTGGCTTTTTCCCCCTTCCCAATATGTTAGATAACCTAAAAGAGGCGTTTTTAGCTTATATATTGCGTACAAAAGTCGTGGGCCAAAGCTCTCCTATTCCTAGTCCAAATCGGCTTCAGGGATTGATGCTAAGGTGGATGCGACGCATCCACCTTGTCCTCCATTTCAATTTTTGCCTGCGAAGGTGGATGCGACGCATCCACCTTGTCCTCTATTTCTCAGCTTTGCATGCGAGGTTGGACGCGACGCATCCAGCCTTCTCTTCTACTTCCCAGTTTCGCACGCGATGGCGAACGCTATGGCCCAACTTCACTGCTAAGGTTGCATGCAGGATGATGTTTTCCTAGGTTGGATGCGACGCATCCAACCCTTCTTCCTCTGGCTAAACCACCTTTTCTTCATATTTTGCACTCCGAACACCTTAAATCGTCACACATAACTTAATTAGTCATCAAACCAATAATTACACCATGTTGGGCGTTTTAAAGATTAAATAACATCAAGAAGTGGTTAAAACATGGGCAACGTAACATCAACACATATCGAAATATGCCAAACATCACCCCCTTTATTTTCAAGCGGTTTGATAATCTATAACATCTTTTATCTGTTTATTCTAGCAATCTTTACCGTTTATATTGAACAAATCTATGTATCCTTAAAACCACTTACAAATTTAATTGTTATCCCTTTTTTAGGGTAAACACTGTTAAGCTTTAAACTGAGGACATTGAGGCATAAAAAAGAACCGTTCTCAAACTTTTTTCCCAAGGATCCAGAAGAAACTTTTGCAATCAATAAATACTGTTCCCCTAGCATTTTGGAAGATAATTTATCCTATCGTCGTGTGGGCAGGTAGAAACAAATTAAACTGGTCGATGAGACTGCATGTTTCTTGAATCATTACAGCTAAATTCTGCGCATATTTTTCTTTTTAGGACTGACAGGAAACGAATTGCATGAGCAAGGGCTTTGGGGAAACTACTCAACACCAAGAGATAATCCATACAACAATGACAAGCAATTAGCACCAGAAATTTGGGCCTTGGGTCTTAGGAATCCTTGGCGTTGTAGCTTCGATTCAGAAAGACCTTCCTACTTGCTGTGTGGAGATGCTGGACAGGTTTGGAAGTTAACAATCTCTCCGCAAAATGTAGCATATTCATTGAATTGTTACTAGTTTAAGGGAAAACCTGTTAAATTTAAAAGAAGAAAAAAACAGACAGGACATATATTCAGTCTCTTGGAATAATTAAGGTCCTCGGCCTGCTACATAGACGAACATGGGAGGATCTTTTATCCAGAACTAGTTAATTTGTCCGCGCGATTAATAAAACATATTAAATTTTGAAATGATAATTTTCTAATACTATTAGATTACTGAAATTAGTTTAAAACATATTTTTTATTATCGAGGACACAACATCGACTAAAAAGGAAATGGATAAACTTTCTGTGTCACTACAATACAATATCTTGGTTGCACTAACCTTTATTGACTCTTTGTTATTTTTTGCAGTTGTCTTTCAATGAATTAGTAATAAGGTAGTAGTATCAATAGCCAAAGGAGCACCAAAATGAATTAGCAAAGAAGTATTAAAACCATATACAATCAATCTACCTTTTTTGCTTAAGAGAATAAAACCAAAACACGTCCCTTCCTTTGTTTCATGTGACGATAAGATTCAAGAAATCAAGAACTATCACCCTTTTCACAGCGCTTCGTGCAGTTATAAATAGAAATAATCATTTTAAAGTTTAATAGAGAAGGAAGAGATAAAACTTCTATATCTAAATATGATAATTGGCTTAATGTATACATATTTTGATATATATATATATATTGTCTCACATTGCTCATGTCTCGAAGATTTGAGATGTATAATAAGATAATTTATGCTAATTTATGGTATTTCTACGTATAAGAATCATTTGGATGCGATTTGGGATGAAAGCGCGTGAATTGGAGCGAAAATGAGAAGAAAAGACAAAAGTGCACATTTGAGGGCCACAGGCAGCGTGGGGCGCTACCTGTGGCGCTCAAAACAGAATGCTAAAAAGTTGAGCGCCAGGGCCAGCGCCCCACGCTGCCTTGGACGCTCAAAACGTGAACATGTCCTCTTTCGACCGAGACTCGATTATTTCGACCCCAAGATGCCCCCAACTCATATAAAAGCCAACCTAAACCTATTTTGGAGGGGAGGACGTTTTTGAGAGGAAAACACAAGCACAGAGCCGCCGTGGAGGCCGGAATTCATCAAGTTCCATCTTTCTCCCACCAAACTTAGTAATTTTTATGTTTCTTTGTATGATTTGTTGTTTGGCTACCATGTTTATGTGGAGCTAAACTTCACGTTCTAGGGTTGTGGTTCTTTCATGACTATTGTTATTCGGATATTGATTTTGCCTTCTTGATTTATCATATTGGTTTATTTATTCAATCTTGCGCTTAATTATTTAATTGTTTGATCACCAATTGAATGCTATCTACGAATCTAGAATTGAACTCGAAAGTGAAAATTCTAGATTGCATATAGGATTGAGTAGAGCAAGTTCTTGAACTCGGGCATTGGGGAACAAATTCATGGTTAGGATAGATATATACCTAATTGCCTTGCTTGGTTGATTTACAGGAATTATAAATGCGTTCTTGTTGATTCTAACTCCATAGACATATAGGCGTTAGGTTAGCTTGAATAGGCGAGTAAGAACTCGACAGATTCTTATGAGCATTATTAACCTTGTCAACCAATAAGCTAGATAAATTAGTCGGTCAATTCAATTAAAGAATACAATAGGATTGTTAGATAGCCCATAACTCTAGATTGTTTTCATTACATTGATATCATAAAAATCTGTTCTTTCTCTGTTCAAAGTTCATTATTTATATATTTTTTTATTTAATTAGTTTAGAATCAAATATTTTTAGGTTTAATTCTTGTTTAGATAATTAGGATAGTCTAATTTAGTTAATAGTTAATCACAAGTTCTCGTGGGTTCGACATCCGACTTTTAGTCACTTTATTACTTGACGACCGCGTATACTTGCGTGTGCGTTTGGCCGCAACAAGTTTTTAGCGCCATTGCCGGGGACTTAGAATTAGCTATATTTCTAGATTAGACTTTTACTTTTAACTTTATATTTTTTTCTTTTTGTAAATATTTTTAATTTTATAACTATTTAACTTTTCCCTTAGTGTGTCTAGTTCTCTCAACATGACATCTAGGAATGAAGTATCCAGAGGTAAGGTTATTGATGAAGACGTTTGGTTGACGGAAGATTTTTATGGCCCATCTTTTTGGTCTTGTTATGCCCTAACTCTGGGAGGTCTGAATTTGAATATGGGAGTAAGGGTTGGTATTGGGACAGATATTCTCGATTAAGCGAATATACGGAACGACGTTATCTTTTAACAACGTTGGTGAATGATTGGTCTAAGGAGAGAGTTGATCTTGTACAAGAAATTGATAGTTTTGGCTTGGTTGTGCATAACTTGGAGGCAAATTTGAATGCAAAGGTTGATGCGTGTAATGACCAACAATTTAATGATGAGTTGTGTGAAGCTGAAAAAAATCTTCTAGACCAAATTGAGGAGCTAAAACGAGAATACCAATCATTATACCATTTTTCTTTAGGATGCCAATGTTGAGAAGAGTGATCTAGAGACATACGAGGGAGTAGATAATATTACTTTGGGAGACTTGAGTGTGTGTATATATGGGGATGTAAATAATAGTACAATTCATGAGTCAGGGCGCATTAGACCTCATTTCAATCATTTTTTCACATTGTGTTTAGATAGTAAGATAGTAATCGAGCCATCTGAGCCTATGGGGGAGTCAAAGGGTAAGGATGGGAATTCTTATATTCTTGAATTTGTTGTGCCAAAAAGCAAAAATTACATTCCACGTCTAAAGGCCGAAAAGTACAGAGGAAAAAATTTATTACTTGGTCTGGTTATCTTTGTAGCCCCACCAAAAGAGCATAGCAGAAAACTTGAAACCAAATTAGGGGTACGATTCATAAGTTCAAGGTGGAGGCAAAAAGTGGTTCAAGTTATTTTTGTAGTGTCTGTTTTTATTTTGTAGGATTATAAGCATAGGAAGCAAAGCTATTGGAAGAGTGCAAAAGCGAGCTAGATGGTAAGAACTAAGTGTGGGGTGCCCACACAAAGGACCATGCATGGAAAAAGTCTGAGTACTCCGTGAGCCGCTATTGCTTTGGTCTTTGGCCTTTCAGGGAGTTTCTTGTCCACCCTCGTTATTATTTTGCTTTATTTGTGCATTGGGGACACTGCACTCCTTTAAGTGTGGGGCGTGAGAATTTCTCTAGATAATTAGTAGTAGTATGTTAGAAAATATTAACTTCTTATTTTGATTTTAGCTTCTTATTTTTGTTTTCGTAGTTGTGTAGTATTTTAGTAACTTAATTTATTTTTTTTAAATGTGAAAAATAAGAAAAATAAAAAAAATCGAAAAAGGTAGAAAAATTAGACTTTTTCCGACGATGGATCTCCTAGACAGTTTTCTTGAGGGATTAAAGTCTAAACAAAAATTCAAAAATATGTCTTTTAGCTTTCTTTAAGTAGTAATAATCCTCTGTGTTTTTTCTTTGTGCCTCGGTTCTTTTCCATGGGATGTAGTTTGAACCGGGTAATTTTTTTCTTTTAGAATAGATTAGAGTTTAGGAAATAAATGGAGGAAGAAATATGAGATTCCTAAGGACTCTTGACTTATTTGATAGTAGCATATTCAGGCGTTGGCATGTGTAGTATCTTCCCTATATTTTGATATTAATCTTGATGCCTTTATATATTGGATAGCATGTTTTGTGATGACTATTTTTCGTTTTCTTGACTTTTGTTCACTTTGCGCTTAATGCTCAATATCTCGTGGCTCCGTGAATATTTGCATCTGTTGAGAGTCGGAATATGACCGTCCTTAGTGAGGCATGTGCTATGTATTGTGAGGTTTTTGTGTAGTCCATATTTTTGTACTTGTATCTAGAACTTGCCCGGTATGTGAGTTGAAGCGAAATTTTAGGTGATACTTGGTTTGAAAAATGATTTTAGGCTTTCTTTGATCTTTTTGAGCTTAATTACTTATCACAAATAAAATTGATCCTTAGTCAACCCTTTTGAGCCTATAGACTTTTATTTGGCACCCACATTACAAGTCTATACCCTTTTTTGTTCTTAATTGATATTTTTTGATCCTTTTACCTCTTAAAGCACTTTAATTGTGAAATGAGCGCTAAAAGAACTAAGAAGGGACTAAGTGTGGGGTGGCTTTTTGAGTGGAACCAATGAAAGAAAGAAGGGTGCACTTATTTTGTAAAATAATACACTACTAGCGAAAATTGGAAAAGAAAAAAAAAAGAAGAAGAGAAATATCTGGAAAAAAATAAAAAAAATATAGATGAATAAATTATTGTCTTGTTCTTGCTAGTGTGTATGAATTTAAGTAGTGCTTAAAGAAAGAGGAAATATTGTTGGGGGTGATATTATTTGTGAAATTGAAGTGGTGTTGAAGAATTTGCGCTTAAGTTATTTGGTGATGTGTTAAAGTGCTTAGGAGGTTAAGTCACTATTTCTAAAATATATCCTACCCGTCCCTTAGCCCATATTACAACCATGAAAAGTCCTAATTGATTTTAGATCGAGCGATCCTACAATAGTAGAGATTTACATTAAGGGCAAGCCTATGGTACCAATTGCATGCATGTGACTTCTTTGTGAGAGTGAGAGATTTCTTTTATATACAAGTGAGTCCTTAAACTATATTTGATCATGAGATTCGGATATGTGGATTCAACTTACTCTCTTTGCTTTTGTTGTGAGGGCACATGGTTTCACGAGGGATAGGTAATATTATTAGACTTCTCTAGGATGTTAGGTGTTCAAGGCATGAGTGCATTGTGACATTGAGTCGGTTTTTGAGGCTAGGATTGTTATGAGCATGTTGTCTTTGTTTGAATATTTTTGAAGTATGGCATAAGTTAAAGGGAAGTGTGTGGTGATTGCATACTCTAGAGTTTAATTGTTGCTATCAACCATGGTCATTGGTGTAGAGTGCTCAAAGATAGAGTTATTTGTTGGTTGACTCGAGGACGAGCAACGTTTAAGTGTGGGGTGTTGATAATTGGCTTAATGTATGCATATTTTGATGTATATTGCCTTACATTTTGCTCATGTCTTGAAGATTTGAGATGTATAATATAATAATTTGTGCTAATTTATGATATTTCTATGTGTAAGAATCATTCAGATGCGATTTGGGATGAAAGCGCGTGAATTGGAGCGAAAAAGGGAAGAAAAGACAAAAGTGCACATTTGAGGGCCACAGGCAGCGTGGGGCGCTACCTGTGGCGCTCAAAACAGAATGCTAAAAGGTTGAGCGCCAGGGCTAGCGCCCCACGCTGCCCTGGACGCGCAAAACATGAACATGTCCTATTTTGATCGGGACTCGGTTATTTTGACCCCAAGACGCCCCCAACTCATACAAAAGCCAACCTAAACCTATTTTGGAGGGGGGAGGACGTTTTTGAGAGGAAAACACAGCACAGAGCCGCCGTGGAGGCCGGAATTCATCAAGTTCCATCTTTCTCCCACCAAACTTAGTAATTTTTATGTTTCTTTGTATGATTTATTGTTTGGCTACCATGTTTATGTGGAGCTAAACTTCACGTTCTAGGGTTGTGGTTCTTTCATGACTATTGTTATTCAAATATTGATTTTGCCTTCTTGATTTATCATATTGGTTTATTTATTCAATCTTGCGCTTAATTATTTAATTGCTTGATCACCAATTGAATACTATCTACGAATCTAGAATTGAACTCGAAAGTGGGAATTCTAGATTGCATATATGATTGAGTAGAGCGAGTTCTTGAACTCGAAAATTGAGAAACAGATTCGTGGTTAGGATAAACATATACCTAATTGCCTTGCTTGGTTGATTTACAGGAATTATAAATGTTTTCTTGTTGATTCTAACTCCATAGACATATAGGCGTTAGGTTAGCTTGAATAGGCGAGTAAGAACTCGATAGATTCTTATGAGCAATATTAACCCTATCAACCAATAAGCTAGATAAATTAGTCGGTCAATTCAATTGAAGAATATAATAGGATTGTTAGATAGCCCATAACCTTAGATCGTTTTTATTACATTGATATCATAAAAATCTGCTCTTTCTCTGTTCAAAGTTCATTATTTATATTTTTTTTTATTTAATTAGTTTAGAATCAAATATTTTTAGGTTTAGTTCTTGTTTAGATAATTAGGATAGTCTAATTTAGTTAATAGTTAATCACAAGTTCTCGTGAGTTTGACATCCGATTTTTAGTCACTTTATTAGTTGACAACCGCGTATACTTGCGTTTGCATTTGGCCGCAACAAAATCCATAACAGCATATTTTATCTTAATACTAATTGTCAGCCTATAGTAAGGACTAAGGTGTACATTTTGTAATGTCAGGATAAAAATTAATAAAAATCCTCCAATCCCTTCTCTCTATGTGTAGAACCAACCCCATTAAAAGTTATAGGTTCTACAGTTTGCGATTGTGAACGCATATTTCATTGTATATTCTTTAATGTATTCAAATATTTAATATATTTATATATTTTTTCAAGAAATCCTTTGAGACCTTTAGTTGGCAATTTACTGCAGACATTTTATTTTGTTTGAAAAGAAAAAATTCCAAAAGTTATTTTTTGATGTAAATTCTATTATTTACATATTTTGTAAATTCCATCATTATTTTATGAATATTTGATTTAATTTTTATTTCTCACATAGTTACTTCTTTGTTTTTATCCCTTTCCAAGTGTAAACGTGCGTACACGTACATACTTACAAGAATAAAATTCTTTGATATACGTATTATGTATTTTATTTCGTTATCATAAAAAGTTTAAGATTTTCACTTCTATAACTTTCTCCGATTTTAAATGTCACAAAAGCCGCAACCCAACAAATATATAAAAATATTTATTTTGTTAATATAAACAAAGAATAGATACAGTCATACAGGGGCTTTTAAATATGATGGGTTGACAGTCCGAAAAGTTTATGATTCAAAATCATGACCTAACAAAAAATTAATTTACTAAAATGTGACTAATTCTTTTGAATTAATCTGAATTTAATTTTATATATAAACCTTTCAAATTTATTTGATTCCACCGTTATATTCACAAAGGAAATAAGAAAAGGAAAAACAATTACGATATCTCATGAAATAAAACAAAAAGAAACAAAAGTAATGATATTTATATACCCAAAAGAATAGATTAAAAAAGACTATTTTTCTTTTTACCTTCTTCCTTGTCTTTTTTGTTTTTTTCCTCACCCACCACTTATTCAGCAAAACTTGAAATCACAAAAAGACAGCCCTATGTTATGGATGCAATTCCGATTTCCTGCATTTTATATTTTCTTTCATCAATTAGTTTTTCCCCTTTTTTGAAATTGCGTTATTAATTCCATTCACTGTATTTATTGACATCTCGTTCAAAATTACCTGACAAATCCCATTCTTTAATCCAGATTTTCTAACATTCCATATTTAAAAGAATTCATCACCTTATTCCATATAAAACCAACAAATAAAAAAGAAGTTAGTGGCTACTAATAATCCATATTACAGTAAATTTTCTCATAAATAAGATAAAACAAAGAGTTTGGATGTGAAAATTAATGGTCTTTTACCCAAGATAAATGAGGCCAGAAGATAGCCACCATGACGATTGGCGAAGAGCACAGTAATTGCAAGTGATTTGGTGACTTGGCATATCTTGTCCTGCAATAGAAAATATGGAGTAATAAATCTATTCAACAAAAACAAAAATGGAAAAGAGTCGGAAGGAAATAAGCGAGAAAGAGAAAAAATGACAAGAATAACAAAATACACAAGATGCCACAACCAAAAATAAACTACATAGTCAATTAGTCATAGGCGAAGATATTTTACATGTGTAAAGTAAGAAAAGGAAACAAAACAGTTCTTTCAAAAAGGAACTAAGGTCTAAGAAAATGGAATTCGTTGATTTATGTTTCAACGTAATGTTATAGTGGAGCATAAGCATGAACTTTTGAAGTATGAAAAGTGGTGGTGAATTGAAATAAATATAGAGAAAATCAGTAAATGAGAGGATAATTTATATGGCTTAATCGTATGTCGTGTGTTAATCATTATATGTTAGAGCGTTACGAGTGTCACGCCCTTTCATTATCGGTTGTGTGCGTTCTCTTTATTGTTAATAGAGCACATAATGGGAACAATTCTAAAAAAAGTAAAAATTCAGAAGAAAAAAAAATGTGAATGCTGGCCAAAGAGATATGTCATGTCAACGCTGTATATGAATATATAGATTCTTTGCGGTGGACTATAATATTGAAAATTCAGGTACCCTTCAAGCAAGAGTAGATCTTTCTGTTTGTACTCAAAATCTATCTATCTATCTATATTATATTAAAAGTACGAAAGTCTTTAACTAAATGTTGTTTGCTTTTTTTACCTTTGAAAAATAAATTTCACACTAGATATATCTATATCTATCTATCAATATTATATTAAAAGTAGGAAGACTTTAACTGAAAAGTTAAATTACATAATTGCCCTTCTAATTAATTTAAATATTCTACTTATAAAAAATATTAAATAAAAATACTAAATTTACTTGAAGAGGTGTAACCTTTCATAGTAGTATTAGTTAAAAATGTCAACCGTTGCTGCTTAGTTGATCCTTTAATGGATAGACACGATTATTTAATATATATTCATTCTTATATGTGATAAGAATTATATTGTGGCAAAATCTTTTCATGTGGGATATATTGTTGTCAAATGTGTGTCAAATGGCAATTGTTGCATTTGTGGATCATCTTCTTATACAAAAAAGTTAACGTAATGCATTTAGAAGAGAAATTCACTTAGACCTTACAGTCAGAAGGAAATTGTACAAATCGTCAATAGCATGCAAAAGGAATAAAGACGAAAGGCGTTCATTGACAATATGCAATTTTTTTTGGATGAGATTCAATAAAAATCGGGTTCTATTTTCTTAACTTTACTTTATTATTTATTTATGACTTCTTACTTTTTATGATTTTTGTAAAATTTACTTTTTGTAGATATTAGGATAACTAACATACTTATAATGATCTTGAAATGCATGTCAAATTTATATTTTTGATATTGTTAATTGTTATTTCATTGCCAAAAAGTATTTACTTGGAATAAATATATATAAATTGTGCAAACCGTCAATAGCATGCAAAAGGAATAAAGACGAAAGGCGTTCATTGACATTATGCAAATTTTTTGGATGAGATTCAATAAAAATAGGGTTCTATTTTCTTAACTTTACTTTATTATTTATTTATGACTTCTTACCTTTTATGATTATTGTAAAAATTACTTTTTGTAGATATTAGGATAACTAACATACTTATAATTAGGGCTGCTTATCAGGCGGATTGGGCGGTTATTTACTCTTAACGGTTTGGCTTATCGGTTATCGGCTTTTAAATGTATTAATCCGCTAGTCACCCGATAAGATATCGAGCGGATTGGTATCGGTTTAGCTCTTATCGGGCGGTTTATCGACCTAATTCAATCTATATTGCATGCATTAATTGTTTGCTGACCGCTGTGACTCAAAATAAAATTCATATGCTCAGCAGACTACATTCCAGTCTATAGAATATAATAGATGAGTCCATTACATCCCAAAACAGACTACATTACAGATGAGTCCAGAATATATATGTCTTTCCTCCGCCTACAACTGCAAAGGAAAAGTCAATGCTGCCTGATTAATTCTGAAATGATAAAATTTCAGTCTATATTCAAAGTGAGTATAAAATACATATTTCAAAATGATTAATCCATAAGTGAGCAGACTACACAGAAATGTTTGGCCTGCAGCTAACGCCTAACAGTGCTTGAATTTCTGCAGTTTCAAAGTTCAAACAACAGCTTATGAGATAAAATGTTTGTTAAAATGCTTATGAGAGTAAATTTGAACACCGGTGAAGTCTAAGTAGCCGAGTGTAGTTGTATATGAGTTTGGGTGAAGTGTGGGGTGTTGTGGGGGTATTGTCTCTTGTTGTAAACTTTTGTAAGTTGTAGTTAGTGTACTAAAATAGTATAGTAATGTAGACTTTAGCTTTGTTATGCTTGCACTATAGTTAAGTTACGGCCATGTTAGACTAATTGAATTTTATGGCATAGGGAAGTCTAAGTACCTATAGCCTTGTGATGACACATTGGTGCACATTGAATCAATATTATGATTCGCTTATACATAGCCTTAGGTTTTAAGTGTGGGGTCATCTTGCCTCTCACGATGACCTTAGGCAACATCTCTTGATTCATTCTCATCTTTGTGTTTATCATGTGTAGGTTGCTATGGCTCGTGACAATATGGAAAAGGAATAAAGACGAAAGGCGTTCATTGACAATATGCAAATTTTTTGGATGAAATTCAACAAAAATCGGGTTCTATTTTCTTAACTTTACTTTATTATTTATTTATGACTTCTTGCCTTTTATGATTTTTGTAAAAATTACTTTTTGTAGATATTAGGATAACTAACATACTTATAATGATCTTGAAATATATATATATATATATATATATATATATATATATATATATATATATATATATATATATATATATATATATGTTGCGGCGTGCAACCCGATCATGTGAAGTTCATTTTCGAATTATGGGATAAATATTACTCGTAACTTTTAATCAATATCAAAATGTAGAGATTGTTTACTCTTATTATCTCAAATTATTGTAAAGATTATCGATTCTCAAAGTGATGTTATAGTATCAATTGTCACGACCCAAAATTCATAAAGGTCGTGATGGCGCCGGACACTGCTGTCAAACAAGCCAACAATAAATACTAAATAAATTCTCATTTTAATATTTTTAAAGTCATAGTTGTTCCCCTCAATTAAATAGCGGAAGATGAAGTTTACAAAATACGTAATAATACAAATTTTCAATACAGTGCAGCCCATAATCATCCTAAAATCCGGTGTCACAAGTGCATGAGCATTTACTAGGGAATTAAAAATAAAATACAGCATCTGTCCAGAATACAAATTAGACAGGAAAATATAATAACTCTGAAGGAGACTCTGTTAGCTATCGTAATATAGAATGCAGCTTACCTATATCCCCATAATTATTAATCACACCTCTGCGCCCAGAAGGCCGCTATACATATATATACCTGCACAATAAAATATGCAGCAAGTGCAGTATGAGTACGAAAACAACGTGTACCCAGTAAATATCAAGCCTAATCTCGAAGTGGTAGAGACGAGATAGCCGACTTTGACACTCACTATGGGTCAATAATAATAATTGAAATAAATTATAATTATTCAAATCAGCATGGTTCACAGAGTTAACAATAATTTTATTCAATTAGCAGAAATAATAAAAATCCTTCAAATGCAATAATTTTCCAATTTATTAATTAAATCATGCAATTTTAATAAAACTTCCAATTCATCAAATAGCTTTACAAGCTGCAATTCAATTTCAATAAATTTTCAATTTATCAATTAGTCTCATTTAGAGGAATAACAATAATTCCTTAGCAAGCAGAAATAATAATTCATTAAATTCCAAAGATTTTCAATTTATCAATTAGCTTCGCAGGCTGAAATAAACTATTAAGGTATCGGGTAATTATTATTATTAAGCACGATTTCTGCCAAGGACGTACGACCCGATCCAGAGTGTCGCGTACACTGGCGAGGGACGTACGGCACGATCCATAAATGCATCTATCCTACCGAGGCGTTCGGCCCGCTCCACAAGAAAGGAGGACATTTTCTTATGTACCTCCGGAATGAGAGTATATTTATTATAAGATAAATTCAAGAGGATGAACAATTTCTTTTAACAATTAATTAATTTAAACAGAAATAAGCATATGAGATTTCCATATTTTACTATCTCTCACTAACAATTTACGATATATATCAAATAATGTAATTAAATAACGAATACAATTTATACAAGTAATTCATACTTTGAGTCCTAAACTACCCGGACTTTAGCATTAATAGTTGCTACGCTCGGACTCTCGTCACCTCGTACGTACGTAGCCTCCACAATTAGCAATAATTATTAATTTAATTACCTATGGGGTAATTCTCCCTCAAAAGATTAGACAAGTGACTTACCTTGTCTCAATGCCCACTTCCGATCACGATGTCGTGTAAACAAATCCCAATTCGGCGCCGAAAATCCGAAACTATCCAAAAGTTATATGAAATAATTAATACATGTTAAATAATTCAAAATTTATCTATTAAATAAATTACCCTATCCAAAATAGTAAAATTTTTAAAATTCACCCCGGGCCCACATGCCCGGATTTCGAAAATTTTCGGAGGGAATCGTTACCCATAATCTCAAGAACTCAAATATACCATTTCCATCTAATCCCATAGTAATTTTCATGGTTAAAATCCAAAAATACCAATTTCTAGGTTTTTCTTCAAAACCACAAATTTTTACTAATTTTCATGAATTTTCACGTCTAAATTTGTATATAAACCAAGTATTTAACTTGCAATAGATAGGAATCACTTACCTTGACATAAATGATAAAAATGAAGCTCCAAAATTGCTCCTAGGTCGGCTCCCATGGAGGAAATGAGATGAAATGAGCCAAACCCATTATTTCAAACTTATACACTGCCTAGGCGACCCTTCATCGCATTCGCGAGCCTCCCATCGTGTTCGCGATGAACAAAATTCTCAGAAACCATTTTTAAACTCTTCTCAGACAGCCTCTAGTATAATGGTCATAATATTTTGTACAAAACTCCAAATCACGAATGGTTTGACTTTCTGGAAACTAGACATCAAGGGCTACAACACAAATTTCTTCTTCATCTTCACGGACAGCCTGTAGTGTACCAGCCATAATATTTTGCAAACAAATCCAAATGCTAAATGGTTTATCTTTCTGAAACTAGACACAAAAGCCTACAACTTTCATTCTTGGATCATCTCCAAATTCCTTATAGATTGTGAGATATGAGCCTCCGAAGTCAGACCTGCGGAACAGAGATTTTCTTCTTCGCGAACGCGAGAATCTCTTCGCGAACGCGAAGAAAAAAATCCCAGAAGCCAAATCCTTCTTCGCGAACGCGAAGAACAACACCAGACACCAGCATCAGCTATTGCAAAACAGCCCGAAATGATTCAAAACCACCCCGAAACACACCCGAGGCCCCCGGAACCCCGTCCAATCATACCAACCAGTCCCATAACATAACACAAACTAGCTCGAGGCCTCAAATCACATCAAACAACATCGAAATCATGAATCGCACCCCAATTCAAGATTAATGAACTTTAGAACTTCAAACTTCTACATTCGATTCCGGAACCTATCAAATCACGTCCGATTGACCTCAAATTTTGCACACAAGTCACATTCGACATTACAGACCTATTCCAACTTTCAGAATCGGAATCCGACCCCGATATCAAAAAGTCCACTCCCGGTCAAACTTCTTAAAAACCTTCAAATTTCTAACTTTCGCCAAATTACCCCAAAATGACCTACGGACCTCCAAATCCACATCCGGACGCACTCCCAACACCAGAATCACCATACGGAGCTATATTCATACTCGGAATGCCAAACGGACATCGATAACCTTGAAATGCACTTTAACCCAAATTTATGAAATTCTTCCAAAATGCTAACTTCCACAATAGGTGTCGAAACACTCCCGGGTTATCCAAAACTCGATACGGACATACGCCCAAGTCCGAAATCATCATACGAACCTGTTAGACCTTCAAATCCTGATTCCGAGATCGTTTACTTAAAAATCCAACTTTAGTCAATTCTTCCAACTTAAAGCTTCCAAAATGAGAATTTTCTTTCCAAATAAACTCTAAACTTCCAAAATTTCAATTCCGACCACGCGTGCAAGTCATAATACCTGAAGTGAAGCTACTCGTGGCCTCAAACTGCTGAACGATGCGCTAGGGCTCAAAACGACCGGTCGGGTCGTTACATTCTCTCTCACTTAAATATACGTTCGTCCTCGAACGTGCTAAGGACTGCTCTGGGGTTTTCCGAAATCACTGTTTAATACCTCATGCACTTACCCATGCTGCCACAACTCAGTTGAGCATACTAGCTCGAGCAAGTATGAAGATTCTCCCTTTTTACTTAGCCAAATAAGCCTTAGAGTCCAATTCCAATATCCGAAATTCTCTGCTAGGCCTGTTCCCATCATACGAACACCGTATCAATCACTACATGATGCACCGATACATGATTGCATACCTTTTGCTGAATTCAGACTATGCACTACATAACTCACATGACCATAATAACATCCTCTGATAACAATAGCCGAAATTCCATGAATCTGATGCTTACAATGCACCTCATGACATATATGTGTCTTGTTCCAACTCTTGCAATACCGCCACGATGGAAGAGATGTGTAGAAATTCATAACCACCTACTGAATCAATCAAATCATGGGGTCGCCCCTCCTGACAAGGACCATTACCTCTTTCTGAACCGAATAGCGATATTTGTTCCTTATTATACCTTATATAAATCTAATTGTACTTATTTCTGGTCCAATAGTCTCGTCTCACCCAGTATAAGTTTTTCGAGCAATAAGCCACCGCAGACATGGAGAAAAAAAGTCTCATATGACGCCACAATGAGCTAATAAGATATAGACTCGATTGCGATAGATACATAAGGAAAACGGACTATGGAAAGGATTATTCAACCCAAGTGACTAATTAAACAACTAAAAGGTGTCATGAACCTTCCTTAGAAAATGGGACACAAAACACACAAAATAGAATATAGAGGACTATACTCAACATCACACTGTTGCGGCGCGCAACCTGATCCAAACAACATACCCATGGCAGCGTGCCACCCGATCCACACAAAAAGAATCTATAAGAAAATACTTACCGAGCTAGAATGCTCATTACTACAAAATATCTGAATATCGGACACAAAGCACGCTCAGTGCATAATATCATCCCTGGAAGGACCGACAGTGCCATACGCTACAAAACTCAAGCACCACTAAGGTGTGATATATGATTTGAATCTGGAGAGACATCCTGCTCACATAACACCATCGCTACGCGGAACCTCATCACATAAGAAATTTATCAAGCCGTTTCATAACTCATACAGCACAATATAGTATTAGATGAATTAACCGACGACGAAACGACATCCAACATCCGAATACTCCTCCATATGGAGCTTTTATCCTGAAATGAACACATCCGGCCTGATATAGAGCCCGTATTCATATTTAAATCCATCCACATACCTCAAGCCGATTCTGATCGCACCGTACTAGGCTAATAACCTTTCAAGGATCCATAATACCCTTTTTCCCATAACACACAAGAATAGCCATCATAATCGGAACAAACTTCCACAGTCCACAACCAAATGAACCGAGCGCCCACCAGGCATAAATTCTCGAATCATCGATATTACCACAATCTTCATACTTGGTTTCAATCTTCACTCAATCAAGTGACTACATGTCACTCTTACACAATCTTTCCGTGAGACACGCTCCCACGACCTTTCACACCAGGTAACAAGTCTGCACATCCATACTACTAGTTACACTAATGCTGTAAAGCATATCAAGAATCCACAAATCAATACACAAGGTCTCCTACACCTGACATCGACCTTAGATGATTCCAAAAATAATACCATCTTACTTTAAACATCTAAATCCCTTTCCTGCTCATCCGAGCTCATGACATCCTTGTCAACACTGAACCGAAATCTTAAATCCTCAACTTTCAAATCCCATGCTACTTAGTGCACTTAACTATGCCAATGCGCAGGAGTACAAGAATTCCATCATAAATCCTAAACCACTAATAGGGTAAATACTTAATCATATAGAAACCTTCTTCTTAACTCATTTCAAGAGAACCATTGCAACACGTGATTGAATTCCCATATCCGTAGAAAATCCCGGCCTCAAGTAGTGGTCTAAACCACCATAACTCTTCTGGGATCCCTCTACACATAACATGTCATAATACTTGAATTCCTCCAAATAAAATTAATTACGGCGGTCGTCAAGCCTCGCACGTACCGCCACAATTCACATGCATAATTCAATGCGCTGAAGGAACTGATCATTGCCACAATCGTGCTGATTCAACCATTGTTAGCCAATCCGTCTTTTCTCAATTTACTCTCAACTTGCCTTAGAAATAATAATAGCACCATTCATTACATCACGAACTTAAATCCGCACTCATCCCAAGTGACCTTATTTCACGAGACCACACTATTTCAAAACCTACTAATTATCTCATATCCTTTCTTGTGCGCACTTTTTACATCTTCAACTGGTAGATCCATTCTAATACTTCTTTTATGAATCCGAGATTATTTTCTTCCGTTTCTCTAATGCTACACCACAACCTGAAGATAACGCAGAGTACTCCAAGACCCGTTTTATTAACCTTTAATAAACACTCTGAACCACTAGCCACATTTACATATTAAATCTCTTACCGAGTAGCCAGTAGAATTCTTAGCAGAAGCTTCATCAAAACCACGCGACCGTTAACCTGCTCACAGGAGATAACCCACCTGTGGAAATTACATGCCGACATATTCCAACGTCGCTGCACTGGGTGCAATTACTACGAAATTAGTAGATCATCCTGAGTCTGAGCTCATTCACCAGCTGCACCAGTCCGTTCACTCCTCATGGACGTCAACTAACGGTGCGGCAATACATTCCAATCCAAAGTCATGTTGTATCCTTCTTCATATCAAGCAACTCCCTCCTGTTGTATCTAATCTTCCTCAATATAGCAGCCAATATTCTAAATTAAGTCCGTAGACCTAGTCACTGTCCACCATAAATCCCAAATCACTCAAATTTTCCTCATGCCGTGTAGTTATCCTACCACGTAACTCATATGCTACCTTGCCACTCTTCTTTAAGCAACTACTCGATTTCTGTTTTTCACACTTGGCCTCCTAGGAACTTAACCACCACAAGACACCTTCCACATGTCCTTCCTTATCCTTCGTTGCCCAGTTGTTGCCTTAACTAAAAATTCATCTCTGTAGCACTTGAACCAATAGCTCGTTACTAGCTTTAAACCTTTCTGAGGATCATCCTTCTCGAGACATCAATACTAGGAACACTGCTTCAATCCTAAACCACTGCACACCGTGATTTCTAACAACTGCTTCCCCTACACCAATTCCTAACACCCCGTCGTGAAGACGAGTTGAATAAAACCATAACACCGGCAAACCTTATCGCATTTAATAAGGCGATGACACCACATCACAATTGAGAACTCTACCACGCTCGGAAATATCAAGCTTCATTACTCCATCAACCCCAAACCTCAACATTCATAGTCTGATTGCCTTTTCTCCGCTGGAATTAAAACATGGAACCTCTGAATCATGTATTGAGAAAAACCTTCTTTCAAGTCGTTTACTGTCCTGACACATTGATAGGCATTTTACAATTTCATAAACACTGTGCGATAATAACGCACGAATCGTCATAATAATCAATGCCAAATCTCAAAACCTTAAGTAGTACTGATACTTAATTTGAAATGACAGAGCGGCCTTTCGCAAGGCGACGATAATAGCCCAATTAATTACACAGGGAGAAGCATCTTGTACTACATCTGTAGTACTATTAAAAATGTCCTCGATCCCCAATTTATAATAAGCGCTTCACGTCGCATAAGATTGAGTAGGAAGGAAATGAAGGCATAAGCCTCAAAGGAATCAAATTGCACGATGAAGAATCAAAAAGGGAAATATTCCTAATAACCCTGTAGCCTCTCGAAGATAAGTACAGACGTCTCCGTACCGATCCACAAAACTCTACTAGACTTGCTCATGACTCGTGAGACCTAAGTGAACCTAGTGCTCTGATACCATGTTGTCACGACCCAAAATCCATAAAGGTCGTGATGGCGCCGGACACCGCTGTCAGACAAGCCAACAACAAATACTAAATAAATTCTCATTTTAATATTTTTGAAGTCATAGTTGTTCCCCTCAATTAAATAGCAGAAGATGAATTTTAGAAAATACATAATAATATATTTAAAAATTTCCAATACAGTGCAACCCATAATCATCCCAAAATCCGGTGTCACAAGTGCATGAGCATTTACTAGAGAATTAAAAATAAAATACAACATCTATAAAGAATACAAATTAGACAGGAAAATATAATAACTCTGAAGGAGACTCTGTTAGCTGCGGATCGTAATATAGAATGCAGCTCACCTATATCCCCACAATTATTAACCACACCCCTGAGCCCACAAGGCCGCTATACATATATGTACCTGCACAATAAAATATGCAGCAAGTGCAGTATGAGTGCGAAAATAACGTGTACCTAGCAAGTATCAAGCCTAATCTCGAAGTGGTAGAGACGAGATAGCCGACCTTGACACTCACTATGGGTCAATAATAATAATTAGAATAAATTATAATTATTCAAATCAGCATGGTTCACAGAGTTAACAATAATTTTATTCAATTAGCAGAAATAATAAAAATCCTTCAAATGCAACAATTTTCCAATTTATTAATTAAATCATGTAATTTTAATAAAACTTCCAATTCATCAAATAGCTTTACAAGCTGCAATTCAATTTCAATAAATTTTCAATTTATCAATTAGTCTCATTTAGAGGAATAACAATAATTCCTTAGCAAGCAGGAATAATAATTCATTAAATTCCAAAGATTTCTAATTTATCAATTAGCTTCGCAAGCTGGGTTGCTCTGATGGTAAGCACCCTCCACTTCCAACCAAGAGGTTGTGAGTTCGAGTCGCCCCAAGAGCAAGGTGGGGAGTTCTTGGAGGGAAGGATGTCGAGGGTCTATTGGAAACAACCTCTCTACCCCAGGGTAGGGGTAAGGTCTGCATGCACACTACCCTCCCTAGACCCCACAAGTGGGATTATACTGGGTTGTTGTTGTTGTTGTTGTTGTTTCTTCGCAAGCTAAAATAAACTATTTAGGTATCGTGTAATTATTATTATTAAGCACGATTTCTGCCGAGGACGTACGGCCCGATCCAGAGTATCGTGTACACTGCCGAGGGACGTGCGGCACGATCCATAGATGCATCTATCCTGCCGAGGCCTTCGGCCCGCTCCACAAGAAAGGAGAACATTTTCTTATGTACCTTCGAAATAAGAGTATGTTTATTATAAGATAAATTCGAGAGGATGAACAATTTCTTTTAACAATTAATTAATTTAAACAGAAATAAGCATATGAGATTTTCATCTTTTACTATCTCTTACTAACAATTTACGATATATATCAAATAATGTAATTAAATAACGGATACAATTTATACAAGTAATTCATACTTTGAGTCCTAAACTACCCAGACTTTAGCATTAATAGTTGCTACGCACGGACTCTCGTCACCTCGTACGTACGTAGCCCCCACAATTAGCAACAATTATTAATTTAATAACCTATGGGGTAATTTCCTCTCACAAGATTATACAAGAGACTTACCTTATCTCAATGCCCACTTCCGATCACGATGCCGTGTAAAAAAATCCCAATTCGGTGCCGAAAATCCGAAACTATCCAAAAGTTATATGAAATAAATAATACATATTAAATAATTCAAAATTTATCTATTAAATAAATTGCCCTATCTAAAATGGTAAAATTTCTAAAATTCACCCAGGCCCACGTGCCCGGATTTCGAAAATTTTCGGAGGGAATCGTTACCCATAATCTCAAGAACTCAAATATACAATTTCCATCCAATCCCATAGTAATTTTCGTGGTTAAAATCCAAAAATACCAATTTCTAGGTTTTTCTTCAAAACCCCAAATTTTTACTAATTTCCATGAATTTTCACGCCTAAATTCATTTATAAACCAAGTATTTAACTTGTAATAGATAGGAATCACTTACCTTGACATAAAAAATGAAAATGGAGCTTCAAAATCTCTCTTAGGTCGGCTCCCATGGAGGAATTGAGATGAAATGAGCCAAACCCATTTTTTCAAACTTATACACTGCCTGGGCGACCCTTCATCGCGTTCGCGAGCCTCCCATCGACAAAATTCTTAGAAGCCATTTTCAAACTCTTCTCAGGCAACCTCTAGTTTAATGGTCATAATATTTTGTACAAAACTCCAAATCACGAATGGTTTGACTTTTTGCCGACTAGACATCAAGGGCTAAAACTTTCATATGTTGATCATCTCCCAAATCCTTATAGTATTTGAGATATAAACTGCCAAAGTCAACCCTATGCAACACAAATTTCTGCTTCATCTTCCCGGACAACCTATAGTGTACCAGCCATAACTTTTTGTTAGCAAATCCAAATGCTAAATGGTTTATCTTTATGAAAATTAGACACAAAGTGCTACAACTTTTATTTTTAGATTATCTCCAAATTCCTTATAGATTGTGAGATATAAGCCTCCGAATCAGACTCGCGGAACAGAGATTTTCTTCTTCGCGAACGCGAGAATCTCTTCGCGAACGCGAAGAACAAAATCCCAGAAGCCAAATCCTTCTTCGCGAACGCGAGAGGATCATCGCGAACGCGAAGAACAATATTAGACACTAGGATCAGCTATTGTAAAACAGCCCGAAATGATTCGAAACCACCCCGAAACACACCCGAGGCCCCCGGGACCCCGTCCAATCATACCAACCAGTCCCATAACATAACACAAACTTGCTCGAGGCCTCAAATCACGTCCGGAACCTATCAAATCACGTTCGATTGACCTCAAATTTTGCACACAAGTCATATTCGACATTACGGACCTACTCCAACTTCCAAAATCGGAATCCGACCCCGATATCAAAAAGTCCACTCCCGGTCAAACTTCTTAAAAACCTTCAAATTTCTAACTTTCACCAAATTATCCCAAAATGACCTACGGACCTCCAAATCCACATCCAGATGCGCTCCCAATACCAAAATCACCATACGGAGCTATTCCCATACTCGGAATGCCAAACGGACATTGATAACCTTGAAATGCACTTCAACCCAAATTTATGGAATTCTTCCAAAATGCTAACTTCCACAATAGGTGTCGAAACACTCCCGGGTTATCCAAAACTCGATACGGACATACGCCCAAATTCAAAATTATCATACAAACCTGTTAGAACCTTCAAATCCCAATTCTGAGATCGTTTACTAAAAAATCCAACTTTAGTCAATTCTTCCAACTTAAAACTTCCAAAATGAGAATTTTCTTTCCAAATAAACTCTGAACTTCCAAAATTTCAATTCCGACCACGCGTGCAAGTCATAATACCTGAAACTCTGAACCTTGTTGTGCTTGTTTGTTAAATCACATTACTTTGTATTTACAATATGAGAAATATATCTGATGGTGAAAGTGAAGGTGTTGAGAAGCTCTAGGTATGGAGGAAATGAAGATTCTAGAAGGTGAGAGAGGAATAAGAAGACTGGAAATGAAGCTCTCTGTTATTAACCTTCAAAGACAGAAAAATGAATAGTTGTACTATCACTTAGTCGGTTATACTATTTATACAAATCAGCTAACTACAATTATATATAAATAGCTAGACCCACAGTACTTAACATTCCCCCTCAAGCCGAGGGATGAAATACATCTTTCATGCCCAGCTTGTGTAACGACCCAACCGGTCGTTTCGACTTTTAGAATCCCGTTTCCTTAAATAAAACTCTCCGAATGTGTTTTTAATGATTTATGATTTGCGGGGATGGTTGGTTCGGGATTTGGATGTGTTTGGGTTGAAATCGGAACACTTGGTTCCTTAAGTTAACCTTAAAAGGTCAAGTTTGACTTCGGTCAATATTTTGAGAAAATAAACTCGGAATCGGGATTTGACGGTTCCAATAGGTTCATATGATGATTTCGGACTTGGGCGTATGTTCGAATCGGGTTTTGGATAACCCGGGAGCATTTTGGCGCTTAATAATGAAAATCAACTATTTGAAGGTTTAAAGTTCTTTAAAATTGGTTTGGAGTAGGTTTTTGAGTAATTGAAGTCCATTTGGAATTCCAAGTTTGGGAATAGTTCCGTATAGTGATTTAAGACTTGCACGCAAATTTTCGTGTCATTCCGAGTAATTTAAGTATATTTCGGCGCATTGGAAGTAAATTGAAGAACTTGAAATTCCTAAGTTTGAATCAATTTATTTTAGGGTATGATTCTTAGATTTGATGTTTATTTATGCGTTCCGAGAGTTCGAACGAGTCCATTTTATGATTTCAAACTTTTTAGTATGTTCGGGCGGGGCCTCGGGGGTCCCGAGTGTTAACCGGACGAGACTCGGACCAATTTTGGAAAATTGAGCAAGGACTTAAGCTCCCAGCTATTGTCATAATCGCACCAGCGCTTGGACAGCCGCAGGTGCGAACGAGAAGCCTGCCCAGCCATCGCAGATGCGAATCATTTGGCGCAGCTGCGAATGTGCATGTGAGATGGCCTTGTGCACAAATGCGGAAAAATGCGCAGGTGCGAAGGGATGGGCGCACCTGTGCTTGCGCAGAAGCGAACATTTCTTCCGCAGGTGCGGAACCAGGAAAAGAAGGAAAATGCGCACCTGCGAGGAATTTCCGCAGGTATGAAAGCCGCATGTGCGGTACTCCTTCCGCATGTGCGGTACTCCTTCCACAGGTGCGAAAAACCTGTCTGGACAGAACCTTAAAACGGACGAAAACTCAATCTATTTCTTTCTATTTTTCATCCATTGTTGGGCGATTTCAGAGCTCTTTGTGAGGAGTTTTCAACTATCAACTTGGAGGTAAGTTAATTCTACACCCCTTGAGTTAAATACATAGATTATAAGTAGATTATAACTAGTAAATCTTAGAAATCAAAGATTTAGATGAAAAACCTAGATTTTTATAAAAATGAGATTTTAACCACGAAAATAGTTATGGAATTGGGTAGAAATTATATATTTAAGTTCTTAAGATTATGGGTAATGTTTTCATCCAAAAATTTCCAGAATCTGAACACGTGGGCCCGAGGTGAATTTTAGAAATTTTACCATTTTGTATAAGGTAATTTATTTAATAGATAAATGTCGAATCATTTAGCATATATTAATTATTTTGTATAATATTTGGATAGTTTCGGATTTTTCAGCGTCGAATCGAGAATTCAACGCGACGTGGTAATCGAAAAGTGGACTTTGAGACAAGGTAAGTCTCTTGTCTAATCTTGTGAGGGGAAAATTACCCATAGGGATTAAATTGAATAATTATTGCTAATTGAGGGGGCTACGTACGCACGAGGTGACGAGAGTCCGTGCGTAGTTACTATTAATGCTAAAGTCCGGGTAGTTTAGGACTCAAAGCATGAACTACTTGTGTAAATTATATTTTTTTGTTTAATTAATATTAATTGATATATATAAATATATTATGAATTGTTAGATAAAGATATTAAAAGATGGAAATCTCATATGTTTGATTTTCTGTTTAAATTAATTAATTGTTAAAAGAAATTATTCTTTCTCCCGAATTTATCTTATAATAAATATACTCTCCTTCCGGAGGTACATAAGAAAATGTCCTCCTTTCTTGTGGAGCGGGCCGAACGCCTCGGCAGGATAGATGCATCTATGGATCGCGCCACACGTCCCTCGGTAGTGTACACGACACTCTGGATCAGGTCGTACGTCCTCGGCAGAAATCGTGCTTAATAATAATAATCACACGATAATTTAATAATTTATTTCAGCTTGCGAAGTTAATTAATAAATTGAAAAATCCTTGGAATTTAATGAATTATTATTCTTGCTTGTTAAGGAATTAATTGTTATTCCCGTAAATGAGATTTAATTGATGAATTAAAAATTTATTGAAATTGAATTGCAGCTTGTAAAGCTATTTGATAAATTGGAAGTTTTATTGAAATTGTATGATTTAAATAAATAAATTGGAAAATTTGAATAATCTTGACCTTATCCAAGGCATTCTGTACCAAATCGGTACCCAACAACCGAGCCTCTCCCGGTTCAAACCAACCAACTGGCGATCGGCATTGCCTTCCGTATAATGCCTCATATGGAGCCATCTGAATGCTCGACTGGTAGCTGTTATTATAAGCAAACTCCGCAAGTGGCAAGAAATGATCCCAAGAACCTCCAAAGTCTATAACACAAGCGCGAAACATATCTTCCAATATCTGAATAGTGCGCTCTGACTGTCCGTCTGTCTGTGGATGAAATGCTGTACTCAACTCCACCCGCGTGCCTAACTCACGCTGTACAGCCCTCCAAAAATGTGAGGTAAACTGCGTACCTCAATCTAAAATAATAGACGCATTTGAAGGATTTTTATTATTTCTACTAATTGAATAAAATTATTGTTAACTCTGTGAACCATGCTGATTTGAATAATTACAATTTATTTCAATTATTATTATTGACCCATAGTGAGTGTCAAAGCCGGCTATCTCGTCTCTACCACTTCGAGATTAGGCTTGATACTTACTGGGTACACGTTGTTTTAGTACTCATACTGCACTTGCTACACATTTTATTGTGCAAGTACATATATGTATAGCGGCCTTGTGGGCGCAGAGGTGTGGTTAATAATTGTGGGGACATAGGTGAGCTGCATTCTTTATTACGACCCGCAGCTAACAGAGTCTCCTTCAGAGTTATTATATTTTCTTGTCTAATTTGTATTCTGGACAGATGCTGTATTTTATTGTTAATTCCCTAGTAAATACTCATGCACTTGTGACACCGGATTTTGGGAATGGTTGTGAATTGTTTAGAAATTTAGTTGCTAAAAATATTTATCATTTACTCTATGAGTTTTATCTTTACAATTTCATTGAAGAAATGTTTATTTTAAAGATACTAAAATGGGTAATTAAGTTAATTGATTATGGTTGGCTTGCCTGACAGTGGTGTCCGGCGCCATCACGGTCTTTAATTGGATTTTGGGTCATGACAGCTTGCCTATGAGATACTCATGTTGTAGCTTGCACAAATTCTTAGTTAACAGATCTGCCCGTTGTTCTGTTGTTCTGATGTGTCATGTTTGAATTAAGCCTTGTACAATCCTTTCCCTCACAAAATGGCAATCAATATCAATGTGTTTGGTTCTTTCATGAAAGATGGGATGAACAACAATTTGTATAGCAGCTTTACTGTCACAATGAAGCTGTATAGGCTGCTCTATATCAGTCCCCAATTCCTTGAAGAGTCATGTTACCCACACCACCTTTGCTACAGTAGAAGCCATACTTCGAAATTCAGCTTCAACAGAGCTTTTAGATTCAGTTCCTTGTTTTTTGGACTTCCAAGATATACATGCTGCACCAAATTTTACTGCATATCCAGTCACTGACCTCCTGGTCTCCACACAAGCACCCAAATCAGAGTAACAATATGCAACTAACTCCTTGCATGCTTTAGCAGGCATGAACAGTCCAAGGCCAGGTGCAGTCTTGATATACCTTACTACTCTTAAGGCAACTTCCATGTGAGACAGCTTAGGTGCAGGTATGTATTGGTTGAGTAATTGAACCACAAAGGCAATGTCAGGCCTTGTCATGGTCAAGTACAACAGTCTGCCAACTAGCCTCTGATAACTTCCTTTTTCTTCAAGTTCATTATCCAATGTAGTATTGGCATATGGTATTTCCTTGTCAAATTCAATGGATGTGAGCTTATGATTGAATTCAAGAGGTGTGGCTGCTGGCTTACCTCCTGCTAGACCAAGCTCTGACACAAGTTCAAGAGCATATTTCCTTTGATACATTACTATGCTTTCTTGAGATCTAGAGAACTCAATGCCAAGAAAGTATTTGAGTTCACCAAGGTCTTTCATCTTAAATCTCTCTTGCAATCTTGTCCTGGCCTGTTTGATTAGTGCTAGACTACTTCCAGTTACCAGGAGATCATCCACATAAACTAGGATAACAACCAGTTATGAGTCTACTTTCTGTGTAAAAGGAAAGTAATCATAGTGAGATTGAACAAAGCCCATATCCACTAAAGCTTCAGTTAATTTCAGATTCCATTGTATAGGAGCCTGTTTCAACCCATACAGTGACTTATGGAGTTTGCATACCTTCTGACACTCCCCCTGGCTTGAAAAGCCATCAGGAACATGCATGTACACTTCCTCTAGAAGATCTCCTTGAAGGAAAGCATTATGAACATCCATCTGAAATACATACCAACCAGAAGCAGTAGTTAAGGCAACTATAGCTCTGACTGTAACCATTTTAGCCACTGGAGAAAAGGTTTCTGTATAGTCCAAACCTTCCTGTTGACTATAGCCTTTAGCTACCAGTCTGGCTTTGTACCTTTCCACTTCACCAGAAGATTTGTACTTAACTTTAAATACCCATTTGCAGCCTATAAGACCCTTCATAGGAGGCAAAGAGACAATGGACCAAGTATTATTTTCTTCAAGAGCAGTGATCTCATCCTTCATAGCCTCAACCCACTTAGGGTCATGGCTGGCTTCTGCAAAGGACCTACGTTCCACAATGGCTGAGAATGCAGCCAAAAAAGATCTGTAGCTAGGTGACAGATGATCATATGCCACATGATTATTAATAGGATAAGGACAAACTGACTTCTTTGGTGGAACTACATAGTCAGCTAGCCACACAGGTGGTTTAGTGAGTCTTGAAGACTTCCTGAGTGGCACAAAAAGGGCAGATGGTTCACAAGCTGAAGTGGTAGGAGACACTGGTGAGAACAAATAAGAGTGACTGGGAGAGTGAGATATTGAACTAGGGTCAGCAACATCAGTATTGTTAAGAGTTGGAGATCCTGCTGGTGAGGAAATGGCATCAGGAACAACAACTGACTGAGTTGGCTGTTCTACAGGCTCCAGTACAGGGAACAAAAGTGATGCACCTGAAGACATATGTTTGAATGGGAACACTTCTTCTTTGAAGACAATGTCCCTGCTGACAAAAAACCTTTTTGAGCACAAATCATAGATAACATAACCCTTTTGTGAGGATGAGTATCCCATATGCACAACAGGAATTGCTCTGGGAAAGAATTTATCACCTTTCCTCACCTGGGTAGCATAACACAGACTTCCAAAGACCCTCAGATGTTGCAGGAAAGGACTCCTTTGGAATAGTTTGTCAAAGGGAAATTTTCCTTGTAGCACAATAGTAGACAATCTATTTAGAAGATATACTGCAGTAGAGACACACTCTCCCCAGAACCTGAGAGGTAAGTGAGCTTGAAATCTGAGAGCTCTGGCCATATCCAAGATGGACCTGTGTTTTCTTTCAATAATTTCATTCTGTTAAGGAGTATATATAAGAGGTTTGATGTATAATGCCCTGAGTTTTCAATAAGGTCTGTAGTTGATCATTAAGAAATTCTATTCCATTGTTAGTTTTTAAGCATTTAAGCTTGCTATCAAACCGTATGGATATTAGTGCTACAAAGTTTTTCAATACTTCAACAGTATCTGCCTTAGAGTGCAGTAAGAAAAGCCAAGTGTATTTTGAGTAATCATCTACCAGAGTTAAGAAATACCTTTTCCATCATGAGTAGATACTCTATAAGGCCCCCAAACATCACCATGAACCATATCAAAAGCAGATTTAGAGTAAGAGGAGCTAACAGGAAAGGGTAGTCTTGATTGCTTGGCTATAGGACACACAGTACAGTGATGTTGGCGAAAATGTATATCATGCAAAACTTTCACAGACCTCAAAATCTTCAAGGGAACATGACCTAACCTCTGATACCATAAGGAGAATACAGTACATGACTTATTATCTGCCAAGTTACTATCTTTATTGATGTCATATGAAATGGTATTTACAGTTGAAGTAGAAAGAGATACTAGTTGAAAAGAAGCTTGTTGATTGAACACTTGTCTGCCATCTGCCTTGAGGATATACAAACCAAGCTCTTCCTTACAATACCCAATATCTTCCCACTTGAGAGTGCCTGAAATACACAGAAGTCAGGATAAAATATTGCAAGACATCTCAATTCCTTTGTGAGTTTAGACACTGAGAGGAGATTGTACTTAAACTCTGGAATGTGAAGGATGTTTTGAATTTTCTTATTCTTAAAGAAAGAACATATACCAACATGAGTGATAGACACATGTTCTCTAGTTGGTAAGTGAACCTTACTCCTAGCTTTCTTTGGTATTTCATCATAGGTCTCTAGCAGATTCAAACAATGAACCATATGGTTTGTGGCACCTGTGTCTACTATCCAATTATTATGCACTAAATTAGTCATGAATGCATGTACAGTACATGTTGGCCCTGCAGCAATAGCATTGGCTGCAGATTCAACCTCCTTGTCCTTGTTCAACAGATGCAAAATTTGCTGGTATTGTTCCTGAGTGAAAAAGTGAGCTGGAGCTGGAGTAGTTGTCACCTGATGTCCCTGTCCTTGTGGCTCTAAAATACCAGAATTAACAGAACTATTGGCTTGAGCATGTGGAGCTCCCCCTCTTCTCTTGTTCTTGAAATTAGATGGATAACGATGAAGCTTGAAGTAATTCTCTCTGGTGTGACCCTTGTATTTGCAATAATCACATTAGACTGTAGTTTTACCAGGTGAGTTCCTAGGTTTGTAACTTGCATTTGAGTTGTTTGAACTGATATTAGATTGTCCTCCACCATTGTAACCTCCAGTATACATCTTGTTACTCATCATTGCAATTTCATTGCCTTCAGCATATATACCTTTTCCACTAATCGTCTGACTTTCTACATTTACTATCATAGCATAGGCCTAATTCAGATTTTGTAAGGGTCGAGTCATAAGCACTTGATTCTTTGCATTCTCATAGGATTCATTTAATCCAGTGAGGAACTGATATAGCTTATGTATCTGGTAATGTTCTACATGTTTCCTTGATTCAGCACAGCCACAAGAGGGTGGTGGTGTTAGTGTTTCATACTCATCCCAGAGTTCTCTCAGTTTAGTATAGTATACTGAGACAGAGGATATACCTTGAGTCAATGTGGCAATTGTTTTGTGAAAATAACAAGCCCTAGATGCATTATCCTTATCAAATCTCTCCTTGAGGTCTTCCCAAACAGTGTGTGCATCGAAGGCATATATCACAAAGCTGATCAAACTAAGTGAAACTATGTTCATTATCCAAGCAAGTACAATAGCATTGCATCAATCCCACAATTCATGCAAACTAGCATCATATCTAGTCTTTCTACAAGTGCCTAGAACAAAGCCTAATTTGTTTTTACCATGCAAAACAATTTTCATAGATCTACTCCAAATTGAATAATTTTCTAAACCTTGAAGTTGAATGGAAGTGAGTACAGAACCTTGAGTATCGGAATGATGAATGTAAAGAGGATGATTGTGATCAATCAGCTTTGTAGTTGGCGTAGACATTGAAGCCGCAAATGGAGAATCACTATCTTTTTCATTGATCGCCATTGTAGTAGAGACAAATTGCTTCTGAGAGATAAACTTTCAATTTGTTGATTTCTTACGAAATTAGTCTCGATCCGACCGAGATTCAACCAGATAATTGAGAATTCCCAAACCCTAGAATGGGTAAGAAGTCGTATGTGTTGAAGAAATAGCTCGATCAATCGATGAGATTGAAAAACTACCAATGCAATCGAATTACTCCAATTCTATTACAGTTGAGCTTAGAGAAACGAGCACTGAGCTCTGATACTATGTTGAGAAGCTCTAGCTATGGAGGAAGTGAAGATTCTAGAAGGTGAGAGAGGAAGAAGGCTGGAAATGAAGCTCTCTGTTATTAACCTTCAAAGACAGAAAAATGAATAGTTGTACAATCACTTAGTCGGTTATACTATTTATACAAATCAGCTAACTACAATTAGTATATAAATAGTTAGGACCCACAGTACTTAACAGAAGGGCAATGAAATGAAAATTGGTGCTACTTATTCTTGTTTTGACAGTTAAAAGGTTTATTTTATTCCAAGCATGTATGCTTTCACTTCCAATGTTACGCCTGAGGATTACAGTTCTTGGAGATCATTCACAAAATTTGAAATAATGGTTCAGTGAGATTGTTTTAAAATTTGCTACCATTCCTATCGGAACGCTCAAGAAGAAGAAGGAGCTTCCCAATGTTTTATTTTGTTCTGAGATATTTGGTATTATTGTGTTTTACAAAAACTTAGCTCCTTTAGTAAACATCTGGTATATGTGGCAGCTTTACTTGATAATAGAGCGAATTTTATGGCCTAAAGCCAAACTTTATGAGGGGAATATTTTTTTAAAAATAGTTTTTCTTATTTGAAGTCTATTTTTCTAGCTTTTATTAGATGCAAAGTTATTAATAATTTTTTTATAATTAATTTCTCCTCATAAGTTTATCTCAATTGACAATATAGCTAATCCATTTAACCTTAGGTAAGATTTTATCAGTTTTAATTTTAAAAAATTTCTTTCCGCTGAAAACGGTTACAAAAGTTATTAGCATTATTCTATAAGCAATATAAGCATTTGGAAAAGAATTAAATATTTTTATTTGATTGAGTATATCAATTAAACTGTTGTCTTCTAATTGTACTATTTTTCTTAACACTTTTAATTCAAAGAATAAATCTAAATCATCAATATTGAACTGATTATTATTCTTTAAGGAATATTCAAGATTAAGACAATATTTTTAAAATTTCCATCATCTAGCGATCTCAGTTTTTTATTACTTAATAGAAAACCAAAATATTTTCATATACTTCAAATTGTTTAAATCTATTTTAAAATAAAAAAGATAGCCTTGTCTACTATGTATAAAAAGTAATCAACTCTAAAAGACTCTTGATAATCGGCTTAATGTATGCATATTTTGATATATATCGCCTCACATTTTACTCATGTCTCGACAATTTGAGATGTTTAATATGATTATTTGTGCTAAGTTTTGGTATTTCTATGTGTAGGAATCATTCTGATGCAATTTGGGACGAAAGGGCGCGAATTGGAGCAAAATCGGGACAAAATCGCAAAAAGGGAGATTTGAGGGCCACAACCAGCGTGGGGCGCTGGCTGTGGCGCAATTTACAGCAGCCAAAATATTTGAGCGCCAGGGCCAGCGCCCCACGCTGCCCTGGATGCTCAAGACGGGAAAGTGTCCTTTTTCGACTAGGACTCGGTTATTTCGACCCCTATATGCCCCCAACTCATATAAAAGCCAACCTAAACCTATTTTTGAGGGGAGGTGGTGATTTAGAGAGAAGAGGGAGGCGCCAAACACTCGAAAGCAAGGATTTGATCAATTCTTCCATCCCTTTCCTAGTATTCATTGATTTTATGTTTGAAAACATTATTTTTGATGATTGTATGAACATTAGTGGCTAAGAAACCTATTGTTCTAGGGTCATGGGTATACATGAATATTGATGTTTGAAGTTTAATTTGACGAAGTTGATTTTATCATATTGGGTTGTTTATTTAATTCTATTTTTAATTATTTTGTTGAGTAGTTAACTGTGAAATACTATCTACAAATCTAGAGTTGAACTCGAAAGTGGGAACTCTAGATTGCATATAGAATTAAATAGAGCAAGTTCTTAAAACCGGGCATCGGGGAACGGATTCGCAATTAGGATAGACATATACCTAATTGCCTTTCTCGGTTGCAATACAGGAATTGTAAATGCGTTCTTGTTAATCTTAATTCCATAGACATATAGGTATTAAGTTAGCTTAAATAGGCGAGTAAGGACTCGACAGATTCTTATGAGTAATATCAACCCTGTCAATCAACAATCCAGATAAATCAATTAGTTATTTTAAGCTAAGAATGCAACATGATTGTTAGATAACCCGTGACCCTGGAATATTATCTCCTATTGATTGTTATTCAAAACTATTTAAGTGTTGTGTTGATTTCTAGTATTTCATTACTTGATAGTTTTTAGGTAGTAAATTAAAAAATTATCTATTTTATAAGAAATCGCTTGAATCGATAAGCTATTTGAGTTTGAATTAGTCAAAAGTTAATCATAAGTCTTCGTGGGAACGATACTTTATTCAATACTCTATTATTTGACGACCACGTATATTTGCGTGAGTGTGTTTGGTCACAACAAATTTTTGGCGCCGTTGCCGGGGACTTAGAAATTATCTACTTGACTGAGTTAAGCTTTTATTAGTTATTTGTTCAAGTGTATAATTTTCAGTTTGCCTTGTTTGTGTTAATGCAGGATCTTCTCTTGAATGCGGAGGAGTAAAAGTGCAAACAACCTCCTTCCTTTTGATACTGAAATTGAATGAACACTTCATAGAGTGAGGAGGGAAGTCGAAACAAGAACTAGAATAGAGGGAGAGTTGGACATTGTAGTTCAACCACAGCCAATAGAGATGGCAGGTAATAAAGAGCGTGCGGTGATAGAAGCCGCAAGGCCCAATCTTGCGAATATGACTCAGGCTATTGTGAAGCCTGATATCACGGGGCATTTCGAACTCAAACAGTACATGGTACAACTGATTCAGTCCACAGGGCAATATGTGGGTCTATCTCATGAAGACCCGCAGAGGCATATTCAGAACTTCTTGGAAATTATGGATACTTACAATTATCCGAACGTTTCCAAGGACTATGTCAGGATGACACTATTTCCCTTTTCACTGTTAGGAGAAGCTAAGGAATTGTTGCAAAAGGAGCCCGCGAACTCAAGTTTTTCCCTACTAAGAAGACAAAGTCGTTGAGGAGCCAAATTCTTGGGTTCCAACAACCAGATGGCGAGACACTTCGTCAAGCTTGGGAAAGATACAAGAAGCTACTCATAGACTACCCGCATCATTGTCAGACTGATGAAGTATTGGGTCACACTTTTGTTGATGGGCTAGATGAGGCATCAAAGATGAATCTTGATTCAGCTTGTGGGGGTAGTTGCATGGCGAGGCCGTATAGTGAAATACAACTCTTGCTAAATAACTTCACTGCTAATGACCATAATTGGCAAGGAGATGGGGACTCACGAAGGGCAATTAAACAGAAGGCAGCCGGGTTGATTGAGCTTGATGACTTCTCAGCCATGAAAGCCGATATAGCAAAATTAGCAAATCAGATGAATAGAATGACAATGCAACAAACACAACAGATGCAACATGTACATCAGATGTCTATTTGCTGCGAACTATGTGGTGACAGTCATATGAGTGACATGTGCCCCACGAATCCTGAATCTATATACTATGTGGGGCAACAGAGCAGAGGTCCAATGAATCAGCATGCACAATATGGGAATACTTACAATCCAAATTGGAGGAATCATCCTAAATTCTCATGGGGAGGAAATCAACAGAATCAGAACCAGTATAGGCCCCAAGGAAATTTCAATCAACCTCAGAAACCACCCCTACAAACAGAAGAGAGTACGAATGACTTGCTGAAGAAGTTGTTGCTTGATAATCAATAGCTCAGGACCGATTTTAGAAATCTTGAAAGGCAAATGGGATAGTTAGCAACAAATCAAAACACTAGACCTGCAGGTTCTCTTCCCAGTGATACAGAGAAGAACCCTCAAGTTAATGCAGTTACACTCAGAAATGGGAGGGAACTAGAATAAGTGCCAAAGAAGAGAAGGGACAAACCTATACCTGAGAAGGAGCTGATCCCTAAGGCAATATACGAGTCAAAGAAAAATGATCCAGGTTCAGAGCCAGTGGAGGCTGCAAGGCCACCACCACCTTTCCCCCAGAGATTGTAGAAAAAAATGATGATCGCATGTTCAACAAATTTCTCTCTATGTTGAGCCAGGTTCAATTGAATATTCCATTGGTGGATGTACTTCGTGAAATTCCAAAATATGCTAAGTACATAAAAGATATAGTGGCTCACAAGATAAAATTGACTGAGTTTGAGACAGTTGCACTTACTGAGGAGTGCACTTCAAGGGTCCAAAACAAGTTTCCTCAAAAGCTTAAGGATCCTGGCAGCTTCACCATCCCTGTGCGAATTGGTAATATTGACGTGGGTCGTGCTCTTTATGATTTGGGGGCGAGCATAAATCTAATTCCCTTGTCCTTATTTAAGCAATTGGGTCTGGGAGCTCCAAGACCAACCACTATGATGTTGCAATTAGTTGATAGGTCCATAGCCTACCTTGAAGGAGTGATTGAAGATGTATTGCTGCAAATTGGGAAATTTATCTTCCCAGCTAACTTCATTATTCTAGATTTTGAGACTGATGAACAAGTTACAATCATATTGGGACGACCTCTCTTGGCTACTGGTGATGCAATAATTAAAGTGAGAGAGGGAAAAATGATTATGAGGGTGGACAACGAGGAAGCAATTTTTAATATCTACAAAGCGATCCAACTTCCCCGCCACTATGAGGAGCTCTCTATGATATCTGTTATGGAAGTGGATGAGAAACTTCTTGACACGAGTGTATATCTAGACGATTCTCTAGAAAAAACACTCATGTTGTTCGATAACTTGGAAATTGATGATAAGGTTGAGGAGATGATGCATATCCTAGATGCATCTTGTGCTTACATGCAAGGAATACACCCGTTTGAGCCCCTGAATAGGCTAAGTGGATCTCCTCCAAAGCCGTCAATTGAAGAAGCTCCAAAATTGGAGCTTAAACCCCTACCCCCTCACCTTCAATATGCTTATTTAAGTAGTTCTGACACTTTACATGTTATTGTTTCTTCTGACTTGTCTAAATTGCAGGAAGAAAAGTTGTTGAGAGTGCTACGTGAGCACAAGCGAGCAATTGGGTGGACGATGTCTGACATCAAAGGCATTAGTCCAGCTTTCTGCATGCATAAAATCCTCATGGAGGATGGACACAAGCAAAGTGTAGAGCAACAACGCCGCCTAAATCCAATCATGAAAGAGGTGGTAAGAAAAGAAGTGATTAAGTGGCTTGATGCAGGTATTGTATTCCCAATCTCTGATAGCAAATGGGTAAGCCCCGTTCAATGTGTGCCTAAGAAAGGGGGGATGACTGTAGTGGTTAATGAAAATAATGATTTAATTCCTACAAGAACTGTCATTGGGTGGAGAATTTGCATAGATTATAGAAAATTGAACAATGCCACCCGAAAGGACCACTTTCCCCTCCCTTTCATTGACCAAATGCTGGATAGGTTAGCTGGCCAGGAATACTACTGTTTCCTAGATGGTTATTCGGGGTATAATCAGATTGCTATAGCCCCAGAGGACCAAGAGAAAACCACATTTACGTGTCCCTATGGCACGTATGCGTTCAAGAGAATGCCCTTTGGTCTCTGTAATGCACCTGTGACTTTTCAAAGGTGTATGATGGCTATTTTTACTGACATGATTGAAAGATTTGTGGAAGTGTTCATGGATGATTTTTCTGTGTTTGGGTGTTCTTTTGATAATTGTTTAATGAACCTTGATAAAGTGTTTGCTAGGTGTGAAGAGACAAACTTGGTACTCAACTGGGAAAATTGCCATTTCATGGTATGTGAAGGTATAGTCTTGGGGCACAAGGTGTCAAAAGATGGTCTACAGGTGGATAAAGCAAAGGTGGAGGCGATTGAAAAATTGCCCCCACCGATATCCGTCAAATGCATTCGCAGTTTCTTGGGCCATGCAGGTTTTTATCGTCAATTCATTAAAGATTTTTCGAAAATTTCTTCTCCGTTATGCAGGCTTCTAGAGAAAGATATCACCTTCAAGTTTGATGATGCATGTCTGAAAGCATTTGAGGAGCTGAAGGGAAGGTTGGTGACTGCACCAATTATCATCGCCCCAGATTGGGGGCTGCCATATGAGTTGATGTGCGATGCAAGTGACATAGCAATCGGAGCTGTTTTGGGGCAAAGAAGGGATAAAATATTTCACTCCATTTATTATGCGAGCAAAACTATGAATCCAGCTCAGATGAATTATACATTTACTGAAAAAGAGTTGCTTGCAGTGGTGTGGGCATTTGATAAGTTCAGATCTTATCTAGTGGGAACCAAAGTTATCGTCTACACAGATCATTCAGCTATCAGATACTTGTTTGAAAAGAAATATGCCAAGCCGAGGCTGATTCGTTGGGTCCTCCTCTTGCAAGAATTTGAATTAGAGATCCGAGATCGAAAAGGGACAGAAAATCAAGTGGTTGATCACTTGTCCAGATTAGAAAGTCGGAACCATGTAGCTGAAGGAGGGTCAATCAAAGAAACATTTCCTGATGAGCAGTTATTAGCAGTCACCTCAGGTGAAGCCCCATGGTATGCGGATTATGTGAATTTTATTGCAAGTGGGGTGACACCACTAGAATTAACACCTGATAATAGAAGAAGATTCTTACATAATGTGAGGCTCTACATGTGGGATGAGCCATTCTTATATAGGCAATGCGCAGATCAGTTGGTACGAAGGTGTGTTCCTGAGGAAGAGATGAATGCAATATTGCATGGCTGTCATGCTTCTCCATATGGAGGTCATCACGGTGGGGATAGAACCGCCCAAAAAGTGCTACAATCAGGTTTTTATTAGCCAAAATTATTTAAGGATGCACATGACTTTGTTAAAAAGTGTGACAGATGCCAAAGAACCGGAACTATCACGAGGAGCACGAAATGCCTTTGCAAAATATTCTGGCAGTAGAGCTTTTTGATGTTTGGGGGATTGATTTCATGGGACCGTTCCCATATTCTAATGGTCACAGGTACATCTTGGTGGCGGTCGACTATGTTTCTAAGTGGGTGGAGGCCATTGCTCTTCCTACTAATGATGCAAAGGTAGTGGTAAGCTTTGTAAAGAAGCACATCTTCACGCGCTTTGGGACTCCAAGAGTGTTAATAAGCGACGGAGGAACTCACTTTTGTAACAAATTGCTGAATAATGTTCTTACAAAGTATGGAGTTAAGCACAAAGTTTCCACTGCCTATCATCCCAAAACGAGTGGTTAAGTAGAAGTTTCAAATAGAGACGTAAAGCAGATTCTGGAGAAAATAGTAAGTGAAAATAGAAACGACTGGGTAGGGAAGCTGGATGATGCATTATGGGCATATCGAACTTCATACAAGACTCCCATAAATACTTCTCCGTACATGTTGGTTTATAGGAAGGCATGCCATTTGCCCGTCGAGCTTGAACATAAAGCTTATTGGGAGATAAAAAAGCTAAATATAGATATGGACTCAGCTGGTGAGAATAGGTTGCTGCAGCTCAACGAGCTTGATGAATTTCGATTGCACGCATATGAAAATGCCAAATTATATAAAGAAAAGACGAAGAGGTGGCATGACAAGTGCATTTAACATCGAGAGTTTGAGCCGGGTCAAGAAGTTCTCTTGTTCAATTCAAGGTTGAAGCTATTCCCTGGAAAGCTTAAGTCTCGTTGGGCAGGTCCTTTGTTGTGGTAAGTGTGAGGCCTCACGGAGCGGTGGAACTGCGTGATACGAGCTCAAGTGGTACCTTCTTGGTAAATGGCCAGAGAATAAAACATTATTGGGGTGGTGACATTGCACGTCACAAGACCTCAGTGGACTTGGCAGATGCTTAAACACGTGTTGAGTTGTGCCGCGACGTTAAATTAGGCGCTCGTTGGGAGGCAACCCAATTTTTACCGCTTTCGAAGCATAGTTTTTTCTTTTATAGGCCATAATTTTTTCTTTGTAGGTTGAAATGGTGTGGAATGTGTGTAATGTATATATTGAGTGCTCGGGTAGTCAGGATTGTTTAATAAAATAAATAAATAAAAAATGAATTGAGCGCCCAGACCAGCGCCCCACGCTGCCTGGGGCGCACTTTGCAGTAGCTCGGGAGCTTCAACGCCAGCCCCAGCGTGGGGTGCTGGGCTAGCGGTTCAGGTAAGTAAAATTTTTTTTTTTTTCGTTTTCTTTGTTTAATTAAAAAATGTCCTACCCATATACACTCACAACCCAACCCATACCCAATTACCCAAACCCATCCCCCACCTAAATTAAAATAGCTAAAATCCAAAACCCCCCATTCTCTCCAAAAACACACGGTTTGCTCTTCTTCTCCCCCTTTCTCTCAAGTTCTCACCATATTCCTTGCTCAATTCTAACACAAGACTCTAAGGTATGTTCTTCTTCTTATCTTTTTTCTTGTATTTTGGAAGTTCTTAGAGTATTTGTAGTCTTCTTTCTCCCCCATCCTCAAACCCCCTAGGTCTCTTAAACATATTGGATGTTATTGTGGGTGGAATGATTATACACGAAATTGGTGCAAAAAATTGGTTGAGCAGTTGTGTTTGAAGTATTAAACTATAATTTTCTCTACTTCATGTAAATTTGGGAGGCCCACCTTCTCCCACCATTGTTGAAATAGAAGAGCAAAATTGATGCCTACAAGGTGTTTGCTAAAATGCTTAAGAGAGTAAATTTGAACACCGGTGAAGTCTAAGTAGCCGAGTGTAGTTGTATATGAGTTACGGTGAAGTGTGGGGTGTTTTGGGGTATTGTATCTTGTTGTAAACTTTTGTAAGTTGTAGTTAGTGTACTAAAATAGTGTAGTAATGTAGACTTTAGCTTTGTTGTGCTTGCACCATAGTTAAGTTACGGCCATGTTAGACTACTTGAATTTTATGGCATAGGGAAGTCTAAGTACCTATAGCCTTGTGATGACACATTGGTGCACATTGAATCAATATTATGATTCGATTATACATAGCCTTAGGTTTTAAGTGTGGGGTCATCTTGCCTCTCACGATGACCTTAGGCAACATCTCTTGATTGATTCTCATCTTTGTGTTTATCATGTGTAGGTTGCTATGGCTCGTGACGATACCGCTAAAGGAAAAGGGGTGGGGAAGTCCTCCACTACTGCTCCCCCTCCAAAGAAACGCAAGCAAGGCGAGAGCTCCTCCCGACAAGCCAAGGGAAAGCAACAAGCTAGCGGGTCTACGAGGCCACCACGGCCTCGAGTGGAACTTGTTCGGAATGACGCCATCAAATAGCATGATACTTTTGTTCCATATGGGAGATATGTGTCTGAAATGGGGATAAATGTGAAGGCTTTAGAACGGAACTTCCCAGATGTACTTGCTACATTGATTGAAAAGAAGATGGATAAGCTTCTCGAATGTCCGGGCCCGGCAAATCTCAGCATGGTAAGAGAGTTATATGCCAACTGGGACGAGAAAAATGACGAGTCGTAGGTTAGAGGAAAGGAAATTCCAATGAATAGGGAAGCCTTGTGTCATTTTTTGGGAGTTGATAGTCCTAACCCATGAAGGCTTCAAAAGTTCATCAAAAGTCCAAGCTACCAAGCAATACGTCACACACTTTGTGGCGTTGATTCTAATGCAAAATGGATGCGAACTAAGGGAAATATTCACCTTGAAATGCTCCGGTTCGACTTCAACAAACGGCCAAGGTTTGGCAAAACTTTGTGCAAGCTAGATTAATGCCCGTCGAATATAATAGTGAGTGCACTCGAGCTCGAGTGTGCGTGATCTACTTTTTGATGACCGGGCACCCCATAAATGTGGGTGAGCTCATGCTTGAGGAGATGACTCGCACCCATTTTGGAGGAAGGATCAAAAGGTTTGTTTTTTTTGGCAACATCCTGACACAATACATGCTCTCTCGTGGGGTAACAGAGTACCCTGGCTATGATGAGGTAGTGGAGGCACCCACAGCATTGTTAGACATCACATACATTCTAGAGTCCACATCCAAGCTCACCCAAGCTGCTAGGAATGAGAGGGATGAAAATTTCAACATGTATCTTTACAAATCCCTCAATGTTATTATGAGCAGGCTTGGGGTGTTAGATGAGGAGCACACGCAATTGCGAAGTGATCTCTCCAGTTCTTCCAAGGAGATGTTGGGCATAGCATCAGGAAGTCCCGTTCATCCATCTGAGGATGAAAACACTGACAAGGAATCTGATAATGAGGATGCGGATGATGATGAGGTTATGGGACCAATGGCTTTGGTACCCTTAGGAGATGATGATGAGCCCATTGCCGCAGCTGGTTGGCATCCTGATGAGGCAGACTCCGAATAACAGAGAGTTCTTTCTTTCCACCTTACTTTATTTTCGAATTTATTAAGCATCGGGGACTATGCATTGTTTAAGTGTGGGGTGGAGGGAATACTCCTTGAATTGTATAAAAATTTTAGTGTTATTATTATTATTTTTATTTTTTTTCTTTTTCTTTTATCACCTTTTTTCTTAGTTTAAGACTAACATAGTCTAATTAGCTAGAGTACATAAAAAAAAATAACAAAAACTTGGACCTTTTCCGACGATGGATCTGTTGGACAATTTTCTTGAGGGATTAAAGTCCTATTAAAAATACCAAAAATATTTTCTTTTGTTTTATTTTTGATAGTTAGGTAGTATCCCTTGGTTTTTCTTTGAACGCCGGTTCTTTTCCAAGGGTGTAGCTCGAACCGGGTGTTTTGTTTTATTTTTTAGGAGTAAGATAAGGGAGAAAATTGAGATTGCTCTGAGGTACCTGTTGACATGTTTGGTGTTGGCAAGTTAAGTTAGAGCATGCGCTCTGTCGTCCTGCATATATGATTTGAATTGTAATGCCCAAGTAGATTAAGTAGCCTACTCTTTGACGCCTTTTTCTCAGTTGATTGACTTGTATGCCACTAGTGCATTGTTGCTTAAAAATTCTCAACTTGATATGCTTGCTTGACTTGAGAGTCACACAGAACCGTCTTGAGTGAGTCAAGTGCCATGTGTGTGTAAGGATTGTTGATATTCTGTGCTACCCTGTGTAGTCTAGAACTTGCCCCGTGTGTTAATCAACGCGAAATCATTAAGTTGTGCTAGTCTAGGAGATGACATAGGCGTTTCTTGCTTGACCATAAAGGTGCTTGTCACTGACAAATAAAATTTTCCCATTGCTAGCCCCTTTGAGCTTATAGACCGTTTCCTTGGCAACCATATTACAAGCCGTACTCCTAGTTGTTCTTAATTTGAGATTATTGAACCTTTACCTCCTAAGGCACTTAGTCGCTAAAAGAAGTAAGGTGAGAGATTAGGAAGTGGCTTTCGAGTGGAACCATGGAAGGGCCCTTAAGGTGCACTAAAATTGAGAATAAATGTCACTAGCTTATGAACTTCAATGTATGGAGTGTGTAAAAAAAAAAGAAAAAAAAAGAAAAAAGAAAAAAACAAAAAAGAGGAAAATTTTTGCAAGAAAGAGCAAACAAAAGTTCAACTAATGTAGAAAGACACACCTCCTTATCCTTCTCACTCGTGCTAGTGAAACCATAGAAGTGCTTGATGGAAAAGAGTATCATGTTAGTTATGGTGTATGACAAGTGAATGGGTTGAGAAGATATTGCGCTTGAATTGTGAGTGTAGTGTATTAAAGTGCTTAGGAGGGTTAGTCACTATTCCAAAATGTATCCTACCCGTCCCTTAGCCTGCATTACAACCTTAAAGTCCTAATTGATCCTAGATTTAGCTAGCTTAGATTAGTAGAGATGTACACTACGGGCAAGCTTATGGTACGACCACGGGATGCACATGAATTCTTTGTGAGAGTGAGTGAATGTTGTTCAATTATGTGATGTCCTTAATTTATGTTCAATGACATATTTAATTTTGTGGACTACTTTGATATTCACTCTTTTGCTTGTGGTGAGGGCACTTGATCTCATGACGGATTGGTGAAATTGTACACTTTCTTGTGTTGGGTGAGTGCGTGTGTTGAGGATGCTTAGTGGTAACGAGTCGTCTCTTGAGGTAAGGTGATTGTGGAGAGGTTGCTTGAGTTGATTGAGTTAGTTGAAAAATATTGAGTATACTTGAGCTATTTAAAAAACGGGAAGAATGTAAAATTTATGTGTTCATGCTTAATTGCCGACATCGATCATAGTCAAAAGGTAGGTTGTTTAATTGAATTAATTGTGAGGTCCTCTTTCATAGTGCTAAGTACGTTTTGGGGGTGCTAATATAGTTCCATTGCTCGAGGACGAACAAGAGTCTAAGTGTGGGGTGTTGATAATCGTCTTAATGTATGCATATTTTGATATATATCGCCTCACATTTTACTCATGTCTCGACGATTTGAGATGTTTAATATGATTATTTGTGCTAAATTTTGGTATTTCTATGTGTAGGAATCATTTGGATGCAATTTGGGACGAAAGGGCGCGAATTGGAGCAAAATCGAGACAAAATCGCAAAAAGGGAGATTTGAGGGCCACAGCTAGTGCGGGGGCGCTGGCTGTGGCGCAATTTACAGCAGCAAAATGTTTGAGCGCCAGGGCCAGCGCCCCACGGTTCCCTGGACGCTCAAGACGGAAAAGTGTCCTTTTTCAACTAGGACTCGGTTATTTCGACTCCTAGATGCCCCCAACTCATATAAAAGCCAACCTAAACCTATTTTTGAGGGGAGGTGGTGATTTAGAGAGAAGAGGGAGGCGCCAAACACTCGAAAGCAAGGATTTGATCAATTCTTCCATCCCTTTCCTAGTATTAATTGATTTTATGTTTGAAAACATTATTTTTGATAATTGTATGAACATGAGTGGCTAAGAAACCTATTGTTCTAAGGTTATGGATATACATGAATGTTGATGTTTGAAGTTTAATTTGACGAAGTTGATTTTATCATATTGGGTTGTTTATTTAATTCTATTTTTAATTATTTTGTTGAGTAGCTAACAGTAAAATACTATCTACGAATCTAGAGTTGAACTCGAAAGTGGGAACTCTAGATTGCATATAGAATTAAATAGAGCAAGTTCTTGAACCCGGGCATCGGGAACGGATTCGCAATTAGGATAGACATATACCTAATTGCCTTGCTCGGTTGCAATACAAGAATTGTAAATGCGTTCTTGTTAATCTTAATTCCATATACATATAGGTATTAAGTTAGCTTAAATAGGCGAGTAAGAACTCGACAGATTCTTATGAGTAATATCAACCCTGTCAATCAACAATCCAGATAAATCAATTAGTTATTTTAAGCTAAGAATGCAACATGATTGTTAGATAACCCGTGACCCTGAAATATTATCTCCTATTGGTTGTTATTCAAAACTATTTAAGTGTTGTGTTGATTTCTACTATTTTATTACTTGATAGTTTTTAGGTAGTAAATTAGAAAATTATCTATTTTATAAGAAATCGCTTAAATCGATAAGCTATTTGAGCCACAGCCAGCGCCCCACGCTGGCTGTGGCCCTCAAATCTCTCTTTTTGCGATTTTGTCCCGATTTTGCTCCAATTCGCGCCTTTTCGTCCCAAATTGCATCCGAATGATTCCTACACATAGACATACCAAAAGTTAGCACAAATAATCATATTAAACATCTCAAATCGTCGAGACATGAGTAAAATGTGAGGCGATATATATCAAAATATGCATACATTAAGCCGATTATCAACTCTTCGAGAGATTTTGAGATTCCATTATCAACATTCTCATCAAATTATTTTTTCCTATATATCACACGTTTCTTACGAAATTAGGCTTCGATATTCATTTCAAATGCAATTTTCTTAGCAGAAATCATAGCAGTTGCAAATCCTTATTCTCTATATATGTTAAAAAAAGAATCAAACATTTTTACTTCACTTTAACTTTTTTTTTAAACTTATATATAGCCTATCATGTGTTCATAAATATGGGGCCTATATGGGGCCTAAGGCAGTTGCTTTACCTGTTTTAGGGAAGAGCCGCCCCTGTAATAGAGTTACTATTTGGCTTAAGTTTTGTTTGTTTGTAAAGTTTTTTGTTTATTTGAAACGAACTCTCAAAGTTGGGATTTGTTCGGTACAAATTTTTATTTGAAAATTATTGTGTTATTCTTTTCAATACGGATTTAATACTGCATTCCATGTAAATTTGTTTCTATTCTCTTCTTTCTAAAAGGCTACTTGTATTACTTGGTTGCACAATTGGTAATACTTTTGCTTCTGATCAATTAAAATATTTTAATAGACTAACTAAAATAATAATTGCTACTGCCACCATAAAATGTTAAATTATTTTTTTATTTTATATTTCAAACAAGAATATGGATCACGGTAGAAAGTACAAAACCTATCTACCATATATCATTACTATTATACTTCTTTTGCTTTCTCTACCTAACCATATCATGTTCAGTCAAAATGGCAAGCAAAGTAACATTAGCAAAATAATGTGTATCTATTAATAAACTACAAAAATATTTGATTGGGTGATAAAAGCATTAGTAATTCGAAGAGGTTTAGTAAGACCAAATGAAAATTCAAGACACAAAAGTGTTAGTCATGTAATAATAGTCGACGAAGAGGTAATACCATTTTAAATATGTTTTATACTTTTTACTTATTCATATTGTCTTTATTAATGATACTAGTTTTTTGCCCATATGAATTGATACAATTAAAAAAAAGAGTTATATTAATAAAAATCTATTTGAGTTATAAAATTAAAAGTAAAAGTATAAATTTTTTAAAAATATAAATATGATCTTATACAAAAAGTAATTTTTGTATTTGAGTTCCAATCGAGAGTGGGAAGTAATTAGAATGCTCAAGTACACATCGTCGTTCTGAACTTTGAAGATGGACCAAAATGCCTTTGCATTTTCTCAAATGCCCAATTCACATTCATAATGCTTGCTTTTAGGGAGGCGGACAATGATTTTGACAAGTTAAAAATGAAAAAATAAATAATTTTCAATATTTTACTGGTAAAATAAGCATTCATAAGGACATTTCAATTTATTTTACTTCAAAATGATCCTCACAATTTGTAACGACCCGACTTGTCGGTTTAAGAATTTACGCCTCGTTTAGCGACTTAAGGTCCCGAGCAACTTTGTAATATGTATTATGACTCGCATGTGGGGTCGAGGTTGATTTTTGGAAGGTTCGGAATTAAATTGAAAGAAAAATTCTCATTTTTGAATCTTAAATGGAAAGAGTTGACCAGAGAATTGACTTTTGAGCAAACGACCCCGGAATGGAGTTTTGATGATGTCAATAACTTCGTATGGTGATTTCGGACTTAGGCGTATGTCCGAATTTGGATTTGGAAGTCCGTATGACAATTCGACGCATTTTGGCGAAAGTTGGAAAATAGAAGATTTTTGAAAAGTTCGACCGATGGTTGAATTTTTTATAACGAGGTCGGATTTTGATTCCGGAAATTGGAATAACTCCATTACGTTATTTATGACTTGTGTACAAAATTTGAAGTCATTCTGGATTGATTGGTACGTTTCGGCGCAACATATAGAAGTTGGAAGATTTGAAAACTTATAATTCGATTCGATGCGGGATTCATAATTTCGGCGTTGTTTGGCGTGGTTTAAAGCCTCGGCTAAGTTCGTATTGTATTTTGGGACATATTGGTATATTTAGTTAAAATCCCGAGGGCCTCGGGTGGATTTCGGAAGGTTAACGGAATAATTTGGACTTGAAGGAAGCTGCTGGAAAATGGCAGCAGCTGTTGGAATCGCACCTGCGGAATTTTGGGATCGCAGAAGCGTTACAATCGTCGCAGAAGCGACTGGAAAGGGAGCTGGGCAGTGCTGGGCGTCCATCGCAGAAGCGGAGCAGTGGAGCGCACCTACGACATCGCATGTGCGATGTTGGCAGCGCAGAAGCGAGCCTTCACCTGGGCAGTGCACTTCGCAGAAGCGACTTCGCGGATGCGAAAATGCTATCCGCAAATGCAAAATCTGGGCAGAACTTAAAGACCCAACAATGGTTATTTTGCCACTTTCGTTTTGAAATTTTTGGAGCTCGGTTCTTGGGCGATTTTTGAGGATTTCTTCACGATGCCAACTCAAATTTGAGCTTTCCGGAGATCAATTCAAGCAAGAAGGCGATTTTGGAATATCGGCATAACCTCAAAAAGGTAAGTATCATGCCTAACCTTGAGTGGGGGAATTACCTCTTAGGCATTGAGTCTTATGTGAAAATTGTGTGATTGGAAGCCGTGTACGCGAGGTGACGAGTACGTACTCGGGCTTATATGTGCAAATTTTATTGGTTTAAAGTTTTAGGAATCTTTATGTATTAAATTGGATAATTGTTGGCATTTGGTAAATCCTTGAATTATCATGCCTCATTCTTTATTTGTCGAGTTTGTATTTTATATAATAATTTGGTGTTATTGTCACTTGGATTTTATGTGAATTCCGTGTGATTGTTGATTTGATATTTTTCTTGGAATTAAATTCATGATGGAATTCTTATCTGCAAATATTTATTAAATAAGTTTAAATTGAGGAGTTAATATAATTATCAAGAATTTGGATTAATGAAGGCGTTGCCCTATACTGAGTATTTTTCATCTCTGTTGATTGTTTTGAGGTTTGATATACGTTGTGTGGAGCCTTGAGCTATTTGTTGAGAAATTTATTGATTATGCTACATATTTGGAATTTGGTTGTGGCCAGTAGCAAATTGTGATATGAATTGTTGTATTGTGTTGTGGATTAAACACCCTCCTTGATGTTATTTATGCTTCCTACCTTGCTTGTACATGATATACATGTCTTAGTAAGGAAGAGTGTAAAGCACGAAGGGTGATGCCGTGCCATTTGAGAGTATAAAGCACGAAGAGTGATGCCGTGCCATTTGAGAGTATAAAGCACGAAGGGTGATGCCGTGCCATTTGAGAGTATAAAGCACGAAGGGTGATGTCGTGCCATTTGAGAGTATAAAGCACGAAGGGTGATGCCGTACCATTTGAATTATATTATCATGTGAGGGAGAGTGTAAAGCACGAAGGGTGATACCGTTCCATTTGAGAGTGTAAAGCACGAAGAGTGATGTCGTGCCATTGAGAGTGTAAAGCACGAAGGGTAATGCCTTGCCATTTCATTTATATTATCAGGTGAGGATGAGAGTAAAAGCACGAAGGGTGATGCCGTGCCATTATTTTTATATTATCATATATTCATGGCAAGAAGGGTATTTCCGTGCAGGCGAGGACGAGAGACATACATTATATTGTGATATCATTTTTTTTTATACATTCATGCCTTTATCTTGAGATGTTATTGTGCACCTTTGTTTTCTATGTGACTTGTAGTCGTCGTTGCTTCCTGTGTGCCTCCACTTTATTTCTTTTATTGTTATTAGCATTTCTCCCACCTAGTTGTGTGATGACCCAAAAGGTCATCTTATGTTTTAGAACTCGAATCTGCACTCTTAAACCTTAAAAATCTCATTTTTACCTCCTCGATTTGCGTGCGCAGTCCGGGCAGGTTTTCAAAAAGCTTTTATGTTGAAAACTGATGAAAATAAGAATTTTTGCCTTAAAAGTTGATTTTAGATGACTTCGGTCAATATTTTTGGTAAATGGGCCCGGATCCGTACTTTGACGGTTCCAGTAGGTCCGTATCGAATTATGGGACCTGGGCGTATGCCCGAAATCAAATTCGGAGGTCCCTAGCTCAAGTTATGAATTTTTGATGAAAATTAAAAGTCTAAAAATTAATTATTTTTAAGAATTGATTGATGTTTGGCATTGTTAGTACCGGGTACGTATTTTGGTTCCGGAGCCCGATATAGGTTCATTATGATATTTAATACATGTCTGTGAAATTTGGTGAGAAATGGAGTTGATTTGACGTGATTCGGACGTCCAGTGGAGAAATTAGACGTTTTAAAGTGTTCTTGAGAATTTCATTTGATTTGGTGCTAAATTTAGAGTTCTAGTGTTATTTTGGCGATTTGATCGCGCGAGGAAGTTCGTATGATGTTTTTGGACTTGTGTGCATGTTTGGTTTGGAGCCCCGAGGGCTCAGGGTGAGTTTGGAATAGGCCACGAGATGTTTTGGACTTGGGAAAAATCTAGTTTCTGCAGATTCGGGTGTGTGTCATATCCTTCTTCGCGTTCGCGAAGGTCCTCTCGCGAACGCGAAGAGTAATCTGATGAGGCTGAGACTTCTTCTTCGCGAACGCGAAGTGATGGGGGATTTACCCACCACGAACGCGATCGGCTCAACGCGAACGCGAAGCATGTGGGGACCTGGGAGGGGGGGTCGTTCCTTCAGCGCGAACGCGTGATATTCCTCGCGAACGCGAAGGCCAGAGGGGAGTGATCATCGTGAACGCGAGCTTGGCCTCACGAACTAGGGGTTAGGGCCTTCCCCAAATTGTTGGTAAGTGATTCTAAACCATTTTCTTTCAATTACCCATTATATTTCTTGAATTTTTAACCTAAAATCTAGAGTTTTCATTCTAGAATTAGGGATTAGGGTAGAAAATAGGGATTTCGGGAATTTGGGGATTTAGACCTCAATTTGGGTCGGATTCCAAAACTAATTACATATTCGGGATCGAGGGTGAATGGGTAAAAGGATTTTGGTCCGAACCTCGGGTTTTGACCAGGCGGCCCAGGGGTCGATTTTTTGACTTTTTAGAGGAAAATTTGGGAAATTTAATTTATGCAATATAATTGATTCCTTTAGCAATATTTGATATTATTGAGTCATTTTTGAATAGATACGAGTGGTTTGGAGGTGAATTCCAAAGGAAAAGTCGTGATTGAGAATTAAGTGGCCTTTGGAGCGAGGTAAGTGTTGTGTCTAACCCTGACTTGAGGGAATTAGGAACCTTAGATTATTTGCTAAGTGAAATTCATGTGAGCGGCGTATATGTGAGGTGACGAGTACCTATGCGCCGCCAATTTACCTGTTTTTCCATGTTTCTCTATTTTTCTGATATTGTCTCATTTCTATGCCAAATTGCTACGTATTATACTAGTGTTGTTCATATTATCGTTCTTATCATGTTTACGGAATTTTCTGGTGATAATTGAGTTTTTATTTCAAAGTTAAGATTGATATTATGGAACCAAATGTTGAAGTAAGGTTTGTACTTGTTATTCTATCTCCCTGTTGTTATTTATGTATTGCATTATGGTAAGGGAGAGTGTTAATGCACGAAGGGTGATGTCGTGCCGTATTGTGAGTATTAATGCACGAGGGTGATGTCGTGCCATATTGTGAGTGTTAATGCACGAAGGGTGATGCCGTGCCATATTGTGAGTGTTAATGCACGAAGGGTGATGCCGTGCCATGATATGAGAGTAAAAGTACGAAGGGTGATGCCGTGCCGTTTCTATTAATTTTATGGTGAGATTGAGAGTAAAAGCACGAAGGGAGATGTCGTGCATTCTTCTTTACTGTATTCACTATTCCTGTTGATTCATGGTATATTGACTGCTCCGGTGATCATTCTATTATAGTTTTTTATCTTGTATTCCCCTCAGTATGTCTCCCCTCCCGACATTTCCTGTTTAGTTCTTCATTCTTGTTATTTGCGTATACACTGTTAAATTGTACATGCTGATTGTAGGTGCCTTGCCTTAGCCTCGTCACTACTTCATCGATGTTAGGCTCGACACTTACCAGTACATGGGGTCGGTTGTACTGATGATGCACTCTACACTTTCTGTGCAGATATTGATACCGGCTCAGGTTGAATCGAGATTTGCTATTGGTCCGCTGTCCGGAGACTCAAGGTAGATCTGTCGGCGTTCACACACCTTGAAGTCCCCGTCTATCTTTTTATGTCCTACTATATTCTTTCATTCAGATAGTTGTATTTCTTTCAGACTATTACTTGTAGTAAGTTCTAGAATGCTCGTGAATTGTGACTCCAGATCCGGGTAGTAGTAGTTAATACAGATTTATGATATTCCGCACTTGTTATATTTCATCGTAGTTAATTATTGCTAATTACTGAATGGAAATAAGGAATTGGTAAATGATTCTCTAACGTTGGCTTGCCTAGTAAGTGAAATGTTAGGCGCCATCACGGTCCCGTCGGTGGGAAATTTCGGGTCATGACAGTTGGTATCAGAGCCTTATGTTGCCTAGGTCTCACGATTCATGAGCAAGCTTAGTAGAGTCTGGAGGATCGGTACGGAGACGTCTGTGCTTATCGTCTAGAAGCTATGAAGTTTAGGAACAAGTTTCACTTATATTCTTCTTTGTCGTGCGATTTTGCTTTCTCAATATTGATTGAACTCTTCTACTCTTATTCTCTCGTAGATGGCGAGAACACGTACCGCTTCCTCAGTTGAGCAGCAGCTAGAGCCTCCAGTGATAGCTCCTACACGGGGTAAAGGTCGAGGCCGAGGTCGTGCCAGAGGCTGAGGCAGGGGCAGGGCTCAGCCTAGGGCCCGAGCAGCAACCCTAGCAGTGGAGCCTCAGATAGAGATTGACGAGGAGAATCCAGCCCATACTGTTCCTATCGGACCAGCTCAGGTTCCGGAGGGGTTCATTGCTACCCCAGTACTTTAGGACGCTTTGGTACATTTGGTGGGCCTTATGGAGAGTGTCGCCCAAACTGGCATATTTCCCATGGCACCAGCAGTCTCTCAGGCTGGAGGAGGAGCCCAGACTCCTACCACTCCCACTCCGGAGCAGATAGCTCCCCAGTATCAGGCTCCAGCAGCTCATCCAATCGAATTAGCTCAGCCGGTTATTGCGGCGTAGGTCGGAGATAGGCCAGCTAGGTCTTCTGAGGCTTTATGGAGATTGGACAGGTTTACCAAGCTCTTTCATGTTCACTTCAGTGGTGCTCCTTCAGAGGACCCCCAGGAGTATCTTGACAAGTGTCACGAGGTTCTACGGAACATGGGTAGAGTGGAGACCAATGGGGTCGATTTTGCTGCATTTCAGATGACTGGTGCCGCCAAGAAATGGTGGAGAGATTACTTGTTAACCAGACTAGCTAGGTCGCCTGCTCTTACTTGGGACCAGTTCTCTCCGCTCTTCATAGAGAAGTTTCTGCCTATCACATTGAGAGAGGAGTGTCGCCGTCAGTTTGAGCGTCTCCAGCAGGGCGGTATGACTGTTACTCAGTATGAGACCCATTTTGTGGATTTGGCCCGTCTTGCCATTCTTCTGCTTCCCACCGAGAGAGAGAGGGTGAGGAGGTTTATTGATGGACTTGCTCAGCCTATCAGATTGCAGATGGCTAAGGAGACTGGGAGTGAGATTGCTTTTCAGGCGGCTGCTAATGTCGCTAGACGAGTCGAGATGGTTCTTACTCAGGGAGGTCAGGGGTCTGACAAGAGGCCTCGTCATTTCGGTGAGTTCAGCAGTGCCTCATCTAGAGGCAGGAGTACTTTTGGTAGAGGCCATCCTCCCAGGCTGTTTCATTCAGCACTCCAGGCATCCCACGGTACCTCAGGTGGTCGTGGCCCTCAGATGCATTATTCCGACCAACTAGCCTACAGTGCACCACCAGCTCCTATTAGTGCACCTTCACTCCAGAGTTATCAGGGTGGTCATTCAGGTCGACAAGGTCAGTTTCAGGGTCAGCAGTCACAGCATCCGAGGTTATGTTACACTTTTGGTGATTCGAGGCATATTGTTAGATTTTACCCTCGGGCAACGATCAATTCACAGCATCAGAGTTCTCGTGCCATGGTTCTGGCACCAGTTGCTGCACCACCTGCTCAGCCAGCCAGAGGCAGGGGTCAGGCAGCCAGAGGTAGGGGCCAGACAATTAGAGGTGGAGGTCAGGCCGTTAGAGGTGGAAACCAGCCAGCTAGAGGTCGTCCCAGGGACGTAGTTCAGGGTGGTGGGGCCCATCCCCGGTGTTATGCTTTCCCAGCAAGGCCTGAGGCCGAGTCATCTGACGCTATTATCACAGGTACTGTTTTAGTTTGCAGTAGAGATGCTTCAGTTCTATTTGATCCGGGATCTACTTACTCCTATATGTCATCCTATTTTTCTTCCTATTTGGTTGTGCCCCGTGATTCTTTGAGTGATCCTGTGTATGTGTCCACACCAGTGGGAGATGCTATTGTTGTAGATCGTGTTTATCGTTCGTTTGTGGTCACCATTGGGAGTCTTGAGACTTGTGTAGATCTTCTACTTCTCGACATGGTTGATTTTGATGTCATACTGGGTATGGATTGGCTACCACCTTATCATGCTATATTAAATTGTCACGCTAAGATGATGACCTTAGCCTTGTAGGTGTTGCCTCGATTAGAGTGGATAGGGAATCTTGGCCATTCTGCCAGCAGGGTTATCTCTTATGTGAAGGCTCGGCATATGGTCGAGAAGGGGTGTCTAGCTTATTTGGCTTATGTCCGCGATTCTAGTGCGGAGGTTCCTTCCATGGATTCAGTGCCAGTTATTTGTGAGTTTCTAGAGGTGTTTCCTGGAGACCTGCCGGGGATCCCACCCGACAGGGATATTGATTTTTGCATTGATTTGGCTCCGGGCACTTAGCCCATTTCCATTCCGCCATACCGCATAGCCCCGCCAGAGTTGAAAGAATTGAAGGAGCAGTTGCAAGACTTTCTTGATAAGAGCTTCATTAGACCTAGTGTCTCACCCTGGGGTGCACCTGTGTTGTTTGTGAAGAAGAAAGATGGATCGATGAGGATATGTATAGACTATCGGTAGTTGAATAAAGTCACTGTCAAGAACAAGTATCCATTGCCGAGGATTGGTGATTTATTTGATCAGCTTCAGGGTGCCAAGGTGTTTTCAAAGATTGATTTGAGATCTGTCTACCATCAGTTTAGGATTAGGGTATCCTATGTTCCTAAGACAGCTTTTCGGACTCAGTATGGGCATTATGAGTTTCTAGTGATGTCATTTGGGCTGACAGATGCCCTGGCAACATTCACGGATTTGATGAACCGGGTGTTCAAACCCTACCTGGATTCCTTTGTGGTTGTGTTTATTGATGATATCTTGATCTACTCCCACAGTCGAGAGGAGTATGAGTAGCACCTTCGGATCGTTCTTCAAACTCTGAACGACAGCCAGTTATGTGCTAAGTTCTCAAAATGCGAGTTTTGTTTGAGTTCAGTTACTTTCTTGGGTCACGTTGTATCAGTAGAGGGTATTCAGGTGGATCCTAAGAAGATTAAGGCAGTCCAGAATTGGCCTAGACCCATATCAGCTACAGAGATCCGTAGTTTCCTGGGTTTGACGGGCTATTACCGTCGATTTGTGGAGGGGTTTTCATCCATAGCAGCCCCGTTGACCAGATTGACCCAGAAGGGTGCCCCGTTCAGGTGGTCAGACGAGTGTGAAGCGAGCTTTCAGAAGCGGAAGACAGCTTTGACTATGACACCGGTATTGGTGTTACCCAAAGGTTCAGGATCTTATACAATATATTGTGATGCATCTCGTATTGGTCTGGGTGCGTTATTGATGCAGGGTGGCAAGGTTATTGCATATGTTTCACGGCAGCTGAAGGTTTACGAGAAGAATTACCATGTTCATGATCTAGAGCTGGCAGCCATCGTTCATGCGCTGAAGATTTGGAGGCACTATCTTTACGGCGTGCCATGTGAGGTATTCACTGATCATCGGAGCTTGCAGTATTTGTTCAAGCAGAAGGAACTCAATTTGAGGCAGAGGAGGTGGATGGAGCTATTGAAAGACTATGATATCACCATATTGTATCATTCCGGGAAGGCCAATGTGGTGGCCGATGCTTTGAGTAGAAAGTCAGTCAGTATGGGTAGCCTTGCATATATTTCAGTTGGTGAGAGACCGATTGCATTGGATGTTCAGGCCTTGGCCAACCAGTTCGTGAGGTTAGATGTTTCTGAGCCCAGCCATGTTCTAGCTTGTACAGTTGCTCGGTTTACTTTATTTGAGCGCATCAAAGATCGGCAGGATGACGATCCTCATTTACTTGTTCTTAGAGACACAGTGCGGCACGGTGGTGCCAAGCAGGTTACTATTGGAGATGACGGAGTTTTGAGGATGTAGGGTCGTATTTGTGTGCCTAATATGGATGGACTTCATGAGTTGATACTTGAGGAGTCCCACAGTTCCCGGTATTCTATTCATCCGGGCGCGGCCAAGATGTATCAGGACTTGAGGCAGCATTATTGGTGGAGGCGAATGAATAAGGACATAGTTGCTTATGTAGCTCGGTGCCTAAATTGCCAGCAGGTAAAGTGTGAGCATCAGAGACCTGGTGGTTTACTTTAGAGATTAGATATTCCTGAGTGGAAGTGGGAGCGTATCACTATGGACTTTGTTGTTGGACTCCCACGGACTCAGAGGAAGTTCGATACAGTTTGGGTCATTATGGACAGGCTGACTAAGTCAGCGCATTTCATTCCTGTGGCAGCTACTTATTCCTCGGAGTGGTTGGCAGAGATTTATATTCGTGAGATCGTTCGTCTTCACGGTGTGCCCGTGTCTATCATTTATGATCAAGGTACGCAGTTTACCTCGCACTTTTGGAGAACAATTCAGCGTGAGTTGGGTACGCGGGTTGAGTTGAGCACAGCATTTCATCCTCAGACGGACGGGCAGTCCGAACATACTATTCAGATCTTGGAGGATATGCTCCGCGCCTGTGTTATTGACTTTGGAGGTTCTTGGGATCAGTTTTTTCCGTTAGCGGAGTTTGCCTACAATAACAGCTACCAGTCGAGCATTCAGATGGGGCCTATGAGGCATTATATGGTAGACGGTGCATGTCGCCAGTTGGGTGGTTCGAGCCGGGGGAGGCTCAGTTATTGGGTACAGATTTAGTTCAGGAGGCCTTGGACAAGGTCAAGATTATACAGGATCGACTTCTGCAGCTCAGTCCAGGCAAAAGCGTTATGCTGACCGTAAAGTTCGTGATATTGCATTCATGGTTGGAGAAAGAATATTGCTTCGGGTATCGCCCATGAAGGGTGTTATGAGATTTGGGAAGAAGGGCAAGTTGAGCCCTAAGTATATCGGGCCATTTGAGATCCTCGAGAGAGTGGGGGAGGTAGCTTATAGACTTGCGTTGCCTCCAGGGTTATCCTCAGTTCATCCGGTATTCCATGTGTCTATGCTCCAGAAATATCATGGTGACCCGTCCCACGTGTTAGATTTTAGCTCTGTCCAGTTGGACAAGGATTTGACTTACGAGGAGGAGTCGGTGGCCATTCTAGACCGGCAGGTTCGTCAGTTGAGGTCAAAGAGTTACCCTTCAGTTCGAGTGCAGTGGAGAGGTCGGCCTATTGAGGCAGCTACTTGGGAGTCCAAGTCCGATATGCGGAGTAGATATCCCCACCTTTTTACCAGCCCAGGTATTTTTCTATGTCCGTTTGAGGACGAACAATTATTTTAGAGGTGGAGAATGTGATGACCCAAAATGTCATCTTATGTTTTAGAACTCGAATCTGCGCTCTTAATCCTTAAAATCTCATTTTTACCCTCCTCAATTTGCGTGCACAGTCCGGGCAGATTTCCGGAAAGCTTTTATGTTGAAACCTGATGAAAATAAGAATTTTTGCCTTAAAAGTTAATTTTAGTTGACTTCGATTAACATTTTTGGTAAACGGGCTCGGATCCGTGCTTTGACGGTCCCGGTAGGTCCGTATCAAATTATGGGACCTAGACGTATGACCGGAATCGAATTCGGAGGTCCCTAGCTCAGGTTATGAATTTTTGATGAAAATTAAAAGTCTGAAAATTAATTATTTTTAAGAATTGATTGATATTTGGCATTGTTAGTACCGGGTCCGTATTTTGGTTTCGGAGCCCGGTACAGGTTCATTATGATATTTAAGACATGTATGTGAAATTTGGTGAGAAATGGAGTTGATTTGACGTGATTCGGACGTCCAGTTGAGAAATTAGAAGTTTTAAAGTGTTCTTGAGAATTTCATTTGATTTGGTACAAAATTTAGAGTTCTAGGTGTTATTTTGGCGATTTGATCGCACGAGCAAGTTCGTATGATGTTTTTGGACTTGTGTGCATGTTTGGTTTGGATCCCCGAGGGATCGGGTGAGTTTCGGATAGGCCACAGGATGTTTTGGACTTGGGAAAAATCTAGTTTCTGCAGATTCTGGTGTCTGTCATATCCTTCTTCGCGTTCGCGAAAGTCCTCTCGCGAACGCGAAGAGTAATCTAATGAGGCTGAGACTTTTTCTTCGCGAACGCGAAGTGATGGGGGATTTACACTTCGCGAACGCGACCGGCTCAACGCGAACGCGAAGCATGTAGGGACCTGGGGGGGAGGGGATTGGTCGTTCCTTCAGCGCGAACGCGAGACATTCCTCGCGAACGCGAAGGCCAGAGGGGAGTGATCATCGCGAATGTGAGCTGGGCCTCGCGAATGCGAAGTCTTGGTAGCCAGTACCCTTCGCGAACACGACAGTGCTCTCGCGAACGCGATGAACATTGTCGCCCAGCACTTAAAAGAATCCAAAACGAGATTTTTGCCAAAAAACTCATTTTTCTCAAAAACCAAACGGTGAGGGGCGATTTTTCAAGAGTCATTCCTTCCCCAAATTGTTGGTAAGTGATTCTAAACCATTTTCTTTCAATTACCCATTACATTTCTTGAATTTTCAACCTAAAATCTAGGGATTTCGGGAATATGGGGATTTAGACCTCAATTTGGGGATTTAGAACTCAATTTGAGGTCGGATTCCAAAACTAATTACATATTCGGGCTCGGGGTGAATGGGTAAAAGGATTTTGGTCCGAACCTCGGGTTTTGACCAAGCGGGCCCGGGGTCGATTTTTTGACTTTTTGGAGGAAAATTTGAGAAATTTAATTTATGCAATATAATTGATTCCTTTAGCAATATTTGATATTATTGAGCCATTTTTTAATAGATACGAGTGGTTTGGAGGTGAATTCCACAAAAAAGCTGTAATTAAGAATTAAGTGGCCTTTGGAGCGAGGTAAGTGTTGTATCTAACCCTGACTTGAGGGAATTAGGAACCTTAGATTATTTGCTAAGTGAAATTCATGTGAGCGGCGTATATGTGAGGTGACGAGTACCTATGCGCCGCCAATTTACCTGTTTTTCCATGTTTCTCTATTTTTCTGATATTGTCTCATTTCTATGCCAAATTGCTACGTATTATACTAGTGTTGTTCATATTATCGTTCTTATCATGTTTACGGAATTTTCTGGTGATAATTGAGTTTTTATTTCAAAGTTAAGATTGATATTATGGAACCAAATGTTGAAGTAAGGTTTGTACTTGTTATTCTATCTCCCTGTTGTTATTTATGTATTGCATTATGGTAAGGGAGAGTGTTAATGCACGAAGGGTGATGTCGTGCCGTATTGTGAGTATTAATGCACGAAGGGTGATGTCGTGCCATATTGTGAGTGTTAATGCACGATGTCATGCCATATTGTGAGGGTTAATGCACGAAGGGTGATGCCTTGCCATGATATAAGAGTTAATGCACGAATGGTGATGCCGTGCCGTTTCTATTAATTTTATGGTGAGATTGAGAGTAAAAGCACGAAGGGTGATGCCATGCATTCTTCTTTACTGTATTCACTATTCCTATTGATTCATGGTATATTGACTGCTCCGGTGATTATTCTATTGTAGTTCTTTATCTTGTATTCCCCTCAGTATATCTCCCCTCCCGACATTTCCTATTTAGTTCTTCATTCTTGTTATTTGCGTATACACTGTTAAATTGTACATGCTGATTGTAGGTGCCTTGCCTTAGCCTCGTCACTACTTCATCGATGTTAGGCTCGACACTTACCAGTACATGGGGTCGGTTATACTGATGCCGCACTCTGCACTTTCTGTGTAGATTTTGATACCGGCTCAGGTAGAATTGAGATTTGCTATTGGTCCGCTGTCCGGAGACTCAAGGTAGATCTATCGGCGTTCACAGACCTTGAAGTCCCCGTTTATCTTTTTATGTCCTACTGTTTTCTTTTATTCAGACAGTTATATTTCTTTCAGACTATTACTTGTAGTAAGTTCTAGAATGCTCGTGAATTGTGACTCCAGATCCGGGTGGTAATAGTTAATACAGATTTATGATATTTCGCACTTGTTATATTTCATCGTAGTTAATTATTGCTAATTACTGAACGGAAATAAGGAATTGGTAAATGATTCTCTAACATTGGCTTGCCTAGTAAGTGAAATGTTAGGCGCCATCACGGTCTCGTCGGTGGGAAAGTTTGGGTCGTGACAAGTTGGTACTGTTATATGTATGCACGGTGAGAAAGATATAAATACACGAAGAGTGTTGCCGTGCCAATTGATTTGATCTACATATATATATATATATATATATATATATATATATATATATATATATATATATATATATATATATATATTGGGTGAGAATGAGATAAGTGCACGAAGGTATTGTCGTGCCATTTGATGTGATATGTTGAATATAATTCTCACGCCAGGAAAGTTAAATGAGGTGTCACATGATGACTGTTATTTGAAAGAATTATGTTAGAAAGATATTTACTTGAAAGAAGTATATTTGAAAGATATTTACTTGAAATAATTATATTTGAAAGATATTTACTTGAAAGAATTATATTCGAAAGATATTTATTTGAAAGAATTATATTAGAAAGATATTTACTTGAAAGAATTATATTCGAAAGATATTTATTTGAAAGAATTGTAATGGAAAGATATTTATTTGAAGGAAGTATATTCGAATTATATTTATTGAAAAGGATTATATTCTAGAGACTTTTATTGAATAACTTAGATAAAAGATGTATATTTTGAAGGACTTGATTAATTGGTTGTACCTGTGTTTATTATTCGTTTGAGCAATATTTATAGTGTATACCTTGCTGTTTAAATCTCTAGTTGATTGGTGTTGCTATCATTGTTATTTGTTTCCTATTATTTTTGCATACTATATTGTACAGGTTATTAGACTAGTGAGTGTCTCGACTATACCTCGTCACTACTCCACTGAGGTTAGTCTTGATACTTACTGGGTACTGACCGTGGTGTACTCATACTACACTTCTGCATATTTTTGTGCAGAGCCAGGTGTTGGAGATATCGGACTCGGACAGAGTTAAAGTGTGATCGCAAGGATTCAAGGTAGAGCTGCTTGGTCGTCGCAATCCCTTGGAGTCTTTCCATTTTATTGTACTGTTAATTATTAATCAAACAGTATTGAGTATTCTATCCTTGAGATCATTCCATGTATTCATTTAGAGTTCGTGACTCAGTATTACCAGTCTTGGGAGGTTTCTATATTTGTAATTATTTTCGCCGTTGGTTTATATATAAAAAATTTGGCTTGAATTGTTATTATAATCGGCTTACCTAGTCTTAGAGACTAAGTGCCATTACGACGCCTATGGTAGAATTTTGAGTCATGACACAATTCATTGAGATACTATCAATATTATATCTTGAAAAATTTAATGAACCAATCAATGTAAATAGATAACTTGCAATGCACTACAGGAATTGGATTTGCATCTCAAAGCATGAAATTCACTTTGACTTTTCACAGAGTATTATTGAGTGCTCACAAATAATTAAATCTTTTGCAATTTATTGGAGAAATATATGTTGAGTGTTTTGTCATGACCCAAAATTACACATGTCGTGATGGCGCCTATCTTAATACTAGGCAAGCCGACAACCTCCATAAACTATAATTTTTTTAAATGAGGAAATATAATAATTAATTTAAGAGAAAACCCCACACATACTGATATAAATACACTCCCAAAACCTGGTATCACTGAGTACATGAGCATCTATACATTACAAGTCTGGGAAATCCGGTCTATAATAATTCGAGATCAAATACAATAAACAAAAGGGTAGGGAGGGAGAGATAAGGTTTGCGAAACATAGCAGCTACCTCTGAATCTCCAAAAAATTAACTGTGTGAAATAATCAACACCTACTGTGTCCGAAATCACCTCGATCTGCACACGAAGTAAAGGGTGTAGTATGAGTACAACCAACTCAGCAAGTAACAATAATAAATAAGGAACTGAAAGTAGTGACGAGCTTCTCAGCAAAGTCCAAATACAGTACTTTCCAACATAAAATGGTAGGCATGCTCTCAAGTTCAACATTTAAGATTTCACTGAAATTTCATAACAAGTTTGACCGAAACAGAAAAAAATGTTTTTCCGAAAATTTCAAAATAATGATATATGACAGCTGAAATGCAGCAAATAATGAAATCAATGCATCCTCTCAGAGTAACAGTCACTCAGTCCTCCCATTCACTCCAACCTCACAGTCACTCATTTCTCACAGTCACTCATCACTCGGCACTCGCACTCAGTAGGTACCTGCGATCACTGGGGGTGTGTACAGACTCCGGAAGGGCTCCTTCAGCCCAAGTGCTATATCAAGCCAATCATGGCATAAATCAATAAAACATGCTGCGGCGTGCAGCCCGATCCATAAATATCCTCACAATTAGGCCCTCGGCCGCACTCAGTCATCAACCTCTCCAGTCTCTCGGGCTCTCAGAAATCATGATAATCAGCCCAAAATTGATAATATGATATTTTAATAAATAGCAACAGAGGCTGAGATATGATATGAAATGAATAAACATGATTGAGTGTGAAATTACAATTTGAACATATAATTCAACCACAGAAATGACCCCAGTGGGTACCAATAATAACAACATATGTCTAAGCATGATTTTTAATCAGCTCAATTTTCCCTAACACGTAGAGAATGTACGGATATTGATAGATAATTCAACTACACAGTTCCATGGAATTTGACCAAGTCACAATTCCTACGGTGCACGCCCATACGCCCGTCACCTAGCATGTGCGTCACCTCAAAACCAATTACGTAACACATGATCCGGGGTTTCATATCCTCAGGACCAAATTTAAAACTGTTACTTACCTCAAACTGTGTAATTTCTTATTCTGCTATGCCTTTGCCTCGTGAATTGGCCTCCAAACGCCTTGAATCTAGCCACAAATAATTCGATTCAGTCAATAAAAATTGTAGGAATTAATTCCATATGAAAATATAATTTTTCTCTAAAAATCCAAAATTTCATCCAAAAATTGCCTCGGAACCCGACAAAAGTTACAAAATATGAACGTCCATCCAACCACGAGTCCAACCATACAAATTTCACCAAATTTCGACATCAACTCGACCCTCAAATCTTCAATTAAAGTTTTCGACAAGCCCAATTCACTCATACATATCCCTTTTATTCTTAATAGATTTCGCCATTGGCCTTTAAGCCCCAATCTAGGTTATATGATTCAATATTTAATCAATATTAAGCTATTGAGGCACTAGAATCACCAACCATCCTAACAAGATTCAAAAATTCACTATTCATCTTCTTCTTCATTCAAGAACCCTAACTCACAATATCCATTTCAAGGACTAGCATAATTCTTCAACCAATTGGTACTTTCTACTTCACAATGCATTCCAAATATTTAATCCATAGTTGTATTTAAGTGTAGGGTGGAGAATTTACCTCCTGTAGATCAAACCCTAACTTGAACCCTTTTGAATGATTCTTGAAGATTAGAGAAATTCCTATGAATTTCAATCCATGTAGATGTTAATACTACCATTATCTAGTGTAAATCCATTATAAAAATATCATAAAACTCACCTTTGATGTGTATTTGGGTTGAGGATGCTCCACCTTCTCTCTAGAACCCAAAACTTAGCCAAAACTGTTATATTTTTTCTCTCTCCCCAAACCTCCCTGTTTTATAGAAAATGAGCTGTGTAGGCTGGTTGTGTAGCCTACGCAGATTGGCTACGCAGCTTAACCCTCCCCTTCACTTCCATGCTGATTTTGCATACGCAATGGTGCGTAGGCTACGCAAGACTCGTGTAGCTGTTCTGTCACCCTTTAGTAAAAAGGTCATAACTTCTTATAGAAATCTCCAAATGACGAACGGTTTGATGAGTTGAAAACTATACTCAAAGAGCTTTAATGTTATAGGTTATACACCATATAAATCTTCATATCTTGAGATTTATGCTCGTTTGAAGTTAGATCTTGTGCAAACTCACTTGAAACTTTATCCCATCATATAATTTTCAACTTGACTTAGCCTTAGGGATCTTCTTAGACCCTAAACCATTTTTAATGCACCTCATATATATATTATCATGATCAATTGATATCATTCAAATTACCAGTCTTGTTCATATCGGAATTGATATAATTAGCACCCACTAAAACTCTTAGAACTCTTAGAAATATTTTCGGGGTGTTACATTCTCCCCCACTTAAGAACATTCATCCTCGAATATTTTACAAGTTATTATTAGGCACAGTATTATCCTCTTTTCACCTTAACCATCATCTCTAATCGTTCTTGACTTCATATAGATCTTAGATATTCTTCCAACATTTCAACTTCCTTAAGGCCCCAAAATTTGGCTAACTCCCAAATTTTTCAGAAATTTCGGCAGAGTGTCCTCTACAATTGGCCTAACCACCTGCCAGAGAATCACTAAAATCAGTCCTAAAAACTATTCATGAACCAACGACACGACATAACTTTTAAAAAAATGCCAACCGTAGGTCACGAGCAGTATACTACCAAAAAGGAACACCTTTAACATCAGCTATACAGTTGATACATAATTCATAGAAGGTAACTCTTAGCATTTTTGTAGAACACAACTTTATAAATACATGACTATTCAAACAAATGAAGGTACTTCTTCTTCATTTCCTCCTCGGCTTCCCAAGTGGCCTCTTGTAACGACCCGGTTGGTCGTTTTAAGTATTTACGTTCCTTTCAACTATTTGAGATCTTGAATAACTTCCTACGAGGTATTATGATTTGTGTGAATTTTCGATTTTGGTTTTAAGGTATTTTAGAATTAGCTTGGAAGAATGAATTTCATGTTGGAAGTTTAAGTTGAAATAGTTGACCGGATATTATATGTAAATGACTCCGGAATAGAGTTTTGATGATTCTAATAGCTCGGTATAGTGATTATGGTCTTGGGAGCGTACCCGGAAAATATTTTTGAGATCCATAGTGGAATTAGGCTTGAAATGATGAAAGTTGAATTTTTGGAAAGTTTGACCGGGGGGTTGACTTTTTGATATCTGGATCGAAATCCGATTCTGAAAATTGGAATAGGTCCGTTATGTCATTTATGACTTGTGTGCAAAAGTTTAGGTCAATCGGACTTGATTCGTTAGGTTTCGGCATCGAATGTGGAAGTTGGAAATTTCATAATAGACTGTTTCAAGTGAGTTCGCACAAGATCTAACTTCAAATGAGTATAACTCTCATGATACGAAGTGTTTTATGGTGTATTACCTATCAAATGAAATATATTTGAGTCTAGTTTCTAACTCTTCAAACCGTTCGTCATTTGGATATTCCTACAAGAAGTTATGACTAAATTACCAAAGGCTAGAAAAATGAGATTCTACGATAATTGTGCGATCGCGAAAGTGCTTTTGCGACCGCAAACTGGTCGCAGAGTGGACCAGAACAGCCCAGTTCTGGGCACCAATATTTGCGACCATTTTGCGACCCGCATACCCATTCTGCGGTCCATTATGCGATCGCAGGCCTGCTTTCGGAGGGTTAATTTTTTTATTTTCATAACCCGACCCCATTTTGATAAATAGGCTTTGGGAATCATTTTGGAGCAAAAATCTGATATTTTTAGAGAGAAAGGAGAGTGTTCTAGATAGAGGAAGAACCTCAAGTGCTTTGTTCATCAAGATCTTATTCAAGCTTTGAAATCCAACAAGGAAATATCACAAGATCTTCACCCAAGAGGTAAGGTTCTAACCCATAGTCTTCAATTTTGAGTTTGGGTAAAGATGAGTGATTAAGAGTATGATTATTGGGTGTAATAGTATTATTTATACATATCAATAAGGTTTATAGAAAGATTGTTGAGTTCAAATGGGTAAAGATTGGGTTGAAAATGGTAACAATCTTCAATGACTTTAATTGAAGATTTGAGGGTCGAGTTGATGTCGGAATTTGGTGAAATTTGTGTGGTTGGACGCGTGGTTGGATGGATGTTCATATTTTATAACTTTTGTCGGGTTCCGAGATGTGGGCCCCACGGGCGATTTTTGAGTTAATTTCGGATTTTTATTGGAAAATTAGTATTTCCTTATGGAATTTATTACAATAATTGGTATTGACTGAATCGAATTATTTGTGACTAGATACGAGTCTTTCGGAGATCAATTCTCGTGGCAAGGGCATAGCGGAATAAAGAATTACGCGGTTTGAGGTAAGTAACAGTTATAAATCTGGTCGTGAGGGTATGAAACCCCGGATTTTGGTATTATGTGATTACTTTGGAGGTGACGCACATGCTAGGTGACGGGCGTATGGGCGTGCACCGAGGGGATTGTGACTTGGTCTGTCCCGTGGAAACTGTAAAGTTGAATAACTTGTTGTTAACTATGTGCTCTCTATGTGTTGTGGAAATTTGACTGTAAGTCATGTTAGAAATCATGTTTAGGCTATACGTTTGTACTGTTGGGACACATAGAGGTCGTGTACATGTTGAACTATCTGATTAATTGTTGTTTTGTACTCAGTCACAGTTTACTTGATTATTTTATCCTAGTCTCTATTGTTCATTATTGATGCATCATATCATTGTTGTTTGAGCTGATTTCATGATTGTTGAGAGCCCGAGAGACTGGAGAGATTTATGGCTGAGCGAGGCCGAGGGCCTGATTGTGAGATATTATACTATAGCACGTGAGTTATCCGTGCGAATCCAGATATTATACTATAGCACGTGAGTTGTCTGTGCAGCACGTGAGTTGGCCGTGCGGATCCAGATATTATACTATAGCACGTGAGTTGTCCATGCGGATCCAGATATTGATACTATAGCACGTAAGTTGTCCGTGTAGCACGTGAGTTGTCCGTGCAGCACGTGAGTTGTCCATGCAGATTATAGAACTTGGGCTGTAGGAGCCCCTCCAGAGTCTGTACACCCCCAGTAAGCACGGGTACCCATTGAGTGTGAGTGCTGAGGGCTGAGAGCCGAGTGGTTGAACTGTTATGACGAGTTAAGTGACTATTGCCCTAAGAGACTGTACTTGCTTTTCATTGGTTATTGCACTTAGTTGCTATCTGTCATTGTTGTGAAATACTTTGAAAGATTTTATATCCGGAGTACACGAACTTGAACTGTATAAAACTGATTTGACATAAACTGCTGGATTTGAAAGCATGTCTATTCTTTGCTGGAATTACTGAAAGTGAACTATAACTGTGTAGCTCGTCACTATCTTCAGTTCCTTATTTATTATTGTTACTTGCTGAGTTGGTTGTACTCATACTACACCCTGCACTTCGTGTGCAGATCTAGGTGATCCTGAACATAGTGGGTGTTGATTCTTTCGCACGGTTGATTTTTCGGAGATTCAGAGGTAGCTGTCGTGTTTCGCAAACCTTGTCTCTCCTTCCCTATCTCCTTGTTTACTGTATTTAGTATCAGACTATTATAGACCATATTTTCCAGACTTGTATTCATATTAAATGCTCATGTACTCAGTGACACTAGGTTTTGAGAGTGTTTATATTTGTACTTGTGATATATCTTCCGCTGAATTTAATCATTATATTTTCAAATTTAAAAGATATGTGGTTTATTGAGATTAACGGCTTGCCTAGTATTGAGATAGGTGCCATCATAACGGGTGAGAATTTGGATTGTGACAAGTTGGTATCAAAGCTCTAGGTTATATAGGTCTCACGAGTTATGAGCATGTTTAGTAGAGTCTTGCGGATCAGTACGGAGACTTCTGTACTTATCTTCGAGAGGTTGCCTAACCCTTAGGAAAATTTCACTTTCTTGTATTCTATCATGTGGAATTGATTCAGCTTGAAACATAACTCTTTGAATTCCTTCCACACATTCGCGTGCGCATGTGAGCGCTCGGTATCAGCTGTGCATCGCCGGCTTGTGATTCTATGAATGAGGTTCGAAAGGTGTATTCAGTGTTTTGGTGATGGGCCAGTCTGGAGGACTTGAGGCCAGGATTAGACCGCAGTTTAGGCATGGTAGTTTTAGTTGTGTGAACTTGTACTATTGGACTCATATGTCTGGTAGTGCCCCTATAAGTGAAATCTGTGGCTCGATGAATAGCTAGATGACTATATGATGATTATATTGTGATTGCGGGAGGTGTTCGTATGGTTTGAAAGTGACAAAAAAAATGTTTGCTTGAGAAGTAAAAAGGACTATTGGGTATTTGACTTCTGTCTCGATTTGACGTATAGTCTTGAGATGTGAGTATATTGAAGGATCTTTCACGCTGTTAAATTGTGGGACATATTAAATTCTCATATCTTGTTAATGAGTTTGGACTCATAATGAGTAAGTGATTGTGTAGTAATTGTGGTTGCGAAAGGGTATAATAAGATGCCAATTTGAGGCTAAGCAGGTGGGTTATCTCCTGCAGAGAAATCTATGTAGGTGTGTTCCTTATAATGTTGAGTGGAGAGTTTCTTTTCTACCGGATGGGCGTATGTATTGAGATTTGAATTTGAATCCGGTTGAGATGATTGGGGTATTTTATGGTGGGTATTGCATAAGCTTGAGAAGAATTTTTGTTGAACTGACTGCAGTATTATGGCAGTAATAAAGTATGGGTATTGTGAGTTATTGAGTGTTTTGTTGTATGGATTTGAGCCAAGTGGAGGGGCCTGCTATTGATAGTTCAATTTCAGGGATGTATGTTAAATTTTAGTTTTGGTCTGAGGCATACTGGTGGATTAGTTATGACTTGCAGAGGTGGAGATCGAGGATGACTCAGGTAAGGAAATTCCTGGATATGGGTTATATTGCACTTTATGAAACTATGAAAATTATGGAATGATTAAGTTGTTATTTTGAAGGATGTAGTGCGCACGAAGTATGAATTTGATTGGTCATATTAAGGCAAGGTTACTTCTTTGAGTGTTGGTTGTGCTAAAGGAGCACATGTCTTTCGGCCCGTTTAGGCGGAGCAAATTAGATTTGAGCTGAGTGGATGACTCTCAAGAGGGTTTTAATGGATTCAAAATGTATATGTGGCAATTGATTGTATATCACTAGAATCGATTACTTACATTGGATGGTATCGAGACGTGCAGTAATTCTATTTTACTATGGATTCTACATTTCAGTATAAGAAAGGAAAGAGGAACAATTTTAAATTCGCATAAGGTATTTTTAGAGTGAGTATTATGGTTGGGTATCTATGAAGGTGCTTAAGAAGAATACAATGGCTTATGGGCTTTAGGGCGGTGTAGTTTTATGTTAGGATGTCTTGTAGCGAGCTTTGGGTAAAGTAGTAGTGTTTTGACAAGGAGAAATGGCAACTTAAGGATAATCCAGAAGAAACTCGGAGAAAATAGGACAAATGGGTAACATGCTGGATCAATATGGTAATGGTATGCTCGATTTTTTGGTTCTTATGATGAGGTGACGCTTTACGGGTGTTTTGTGGCAATACTCTCGGATTTGGCAACATATGTGGCTTGGTCGAGTTAGAGGAATTCAGTTCTGATAGCTTGGTTATGTGCAAATGGATTTCAAAGTGTTCATGATGGTTTCTACCATGGTTTGAACCGGATATTTTCTACCGGTATGGGGAACGTGTTGTGTATTGTGATTTTCCCTTGAAAAGAAGCAAGAGAGAGGTTTCTAACTAATTTGGTATGTAATTTGCTGGTGACTCAGAGTTTATAATGAGATTCTCGTGCCTTTCACATGATAGAAGTGATGTATTGTGCCGGATTTAGATTTACATGTACAAGGTGGCAGTTCATTCTTGAAAGGAAAATCACGAATTTTGGACAGAATGGTCAGTTTTAGATATTTAGATGAATGTTATAACTGCTCGATAATCCCTAAGAATGGTGCATATTTCAAATGGCGCATTGTGTTTTGACTTACGGACGTTCATTGGTATTGTAGTACTCACCTGGTTGATAGACTGCTGATATTCAAATTATTGCTATGTGGAACGGAAGAATTATGAAAGTATTCCTCATGGGAAGATCGTGAATGGAAGCTGTGTTTGTCATTCTAGTGCTGGAGTTGGGATCAGTTACAGTGATTCATGTGTTTGATGAATTTAGAGACTGGGAGTTCTTAGAAGTATATTGTTTCATGTTGCGGCCTGTTTGAGGTGAGTATTTTATTTTAACTCAGTGGAGGCACTAGTTGCGTTAATTATTTGTGATAGCTATGTGCTATAAGTGTGCATATATGTGAGGTTTGAGCCAATGTGCGGGTATCGGGGCAAGTATTCATACTCAAAAGAATGCTTAGTCTATGATATGCCTAGAGTTGACTGTTAAGCGTAAAGTTATAACGTTTCTCATGTCCGTACCTTTGTTGAAAACTATCTAGGCTACATTTGAGGTTACAAAGAGGCTAATTCCCCTGAATAAACGGGGCAGTTACTATTTCTGCGTTAAATTGCTAATTTGAAGTGTGATAGCAGACTTTGCACATTCTTACACTATAGCGTGTTATTTATACCAGTCCAGGAGCATGAGAATATTATTTCATTATCATATACAAGTGTAATTGTTTAATTGCTCATGTATGATATGCTGGGACTGGAGGCCTGTGACCATGCCGGGCAATTCATATTATTGGCACGTGAGTCGTTCGTGCCGTGTGTAGGAATTTATTTCTATGATAATTTATCTGATTCATTAATTTCCTTCCTCTACAATTGTGTACATGCGCCTACAGTTATCCTCTTTATGAAATTTGAGGTGTTGGTTGTAATATTGTGGTTGTAGTGGTGCTTGTTGAACTTGCAATACAGTTCTCTTCCTTGAGATATCTCCCATATTTGGGTACACAGATTGCGCAATTGTGGCTTGAGTTATATTGATGTGGCGTGCATGTGGGATAGTTTTGTTTAATAATATAAGGTCATTGGACCTAGAGTGGGTACTATCAGGTTTGATTACGGTATATTTGGGAGGATAATATTGAAAGTTGGCTTAGAAAGTGATTATGGTTCTAGTTGGGGCGAGAGAGCTCCATGACTTGTTGCTCTGATAAGGGGTCATGAGATTTCTGCATGTTTCTTTTATTATCAGCAGTGTAGGAAGGTTTTGGAACGAGGTTTGGCTTAATATGAGGTTTAATACTTGTACTTGGTTAGTTTAGAGTAATTACTGTGATTGTAATCGGGAATGGTGCTGCGAGCATGTGAGTTGTGTAGTATGTAATGTGATTATATCTGGGGTTATGGCCATGGATTGATACAGCTTGTTCAGACTTATATGATGTAGATGTGAGATTTAGATCTTGGAAAGAATTCTGGGTGTTAGAAATTGGGCTCCAAGTTTTGGGCTAAGGTTAAATTAATGATTTTCAGTTGTGTTATGTTGTCATATAGAATAGGGTGACATGGGATCACCCCCAGGTATGTGCATGGTAATAAGGAACAGTGATTTAAAGGCTTAGGAACAACTCTAGGCACGTTCGACGACGAACGTATGTTTAAGTGGGGGAGATTATAACGACCCGACCGGTCGTTTTAAGCATTTACGCTCATTTCAACTATTTGAGGTCTTGAATAGCTTTCTATGAGGTATTATGACTTGTGTGAATTGTCGGTTTAGGTTTTAAGGTATTTCGGAGTTAGCTTGGAAGAATGAATTTCATATTGGAAGCTTAAGTTGAAATAGTTGACTGGATGTTGACTTATGTGTAAACGACCCCGGAATAGAGTTTTGATAATTCCAATAGCTCTGTATGGTAATTTTGGACTTAGGAGCGTGTCCAAAAAATAATTTTTGAGGTCCGTAGTGGAATTAGGCTAGAAATGGCGAAAGTTGAATTTTTGAAAAGTTTGACCGGGGGGTTGAATTTCTGATATCGGGGTCGGAATCCGATTCCGAAAATTGAAATAGATCCATTATTTCATTTATGAATTGTGTAAAATTTTTGAGGTCAATCGGACTTGATTCGATAGGTTTCGGCAACGAATGTTGAAGTTGGAAATTTCATAATAGACTAAAATTTCAAGTGAGTTCGCACAAGACCTAACTTCAAATGAGCATAAATATTATGATACGAAGTGTTATATAGTGTATTACTTATAAAATGAAAGATCTTTGAGTCTAGTTTCTAACTCTTCAAACCATTTTTCATTTGGATATTCCTACAAGAAGTTATTACCAAATTACAAAAGGCTGGAAAAATGAGATTCTGCGACAATTCTGCGATTGCAAAATTAGTGCTTCTGCGACCGCAAACTGGTCGCAGAATGGACCAGAACAGCCCAGTTCTGGGCACCAATTTTTGCGACCATTTTGCGACCCGCATACCCATTTTGCGGTCCACTATGCGACCGCAGGCCTGCTTTCGGAGAGTTAATTTTTCTATTTTCGTAACCCGACCCCATTTTGATAAATAGGCTTTGGGACTCATTTTGTAGAAAAACTCTAACACTTTTAGAGAGAAGGGAGAGTGTTTTATAGAGAGGAAGAAGCTCAAGTGCTTTGTTCATCAAGATCTTGTTCAAGCTTTGAAATCCAAAAAGGAAATATCACAAGATCTTCACCCAAGAGGTAAGGTTCTAACCCCTAGTCTTCAATTTCGAGTTTGGGTAAAGAAGGGTGATTAAGAGTATGATTCTTGGGTATAATAGTATTATTTATACATATCAATAAGGTTTATGGAAAGATTGTTGAGTTCAAATGGGAAAAGATTGGGTTGAAAATGGTAAAAATCTTCAATGAATGTAGGGTTTCGAGATTTGGGCCCCACAGGCAATGTTTGAGTTAATTTCGAATTTTTATTCGAAAATTAGTATTTTCTTATGGAATTTATTACAATAATTGGTATTGACTGAATCGAATTAATTGTGACTAGATACGAGGCTTTCGGAGACCGATTCTCGTGGAAAGGGCATAGCGGAATAAAGAATTACGCGGTTTGAGGTAAGTAACAGTTATAAATCTGGTCCCGAGGGTATGAAACCTCGGATTTTGGTATCATGTGATTACTTTGGAGGTGACGCACATGCTAGGTGACGGGCATGTGGGCGTGCACCGAGGGGATTGTGACTTGGTCCGTCCCGTGGAAACTGTAAAGTTGAATAACTTGTTATTAGCTATGTGCTCTCTATGTGTTGTGAAAATTTGACTGTAAGTCATGTTAGAAACCATGTTTAGGCTATATGTTGGTATTGTTGGGACCCACAGAGGTCGTGTACATGTTGAACTATCTGCTTAATTGTTGTTTTGTACTCAGTCACAGTTTACTTGATTATTTTATCCCAGTCTCTATTGTTCATTATTGATGCATCATATCATTGTTGTTTGGGCTGATTTCATGATTGTTGAGAGCCCGAGAGACTGGAGAGATTTATGACTGAGCGAGGCCGAGGGCCTGATTGTAAGATATTATACTATAGCACGTGAGTTGTCCGTACATCAAGTGAGTTGTCCGTGCGGATCCAGATATTATACTATAGCACGTTAGTTGTCCGTGCAGCACGTGAGTTGTCTGTGCGGATCCAGATATTATACTATAGCATGTGAGTTGTTCGTGTTGCACGTGAGTTGTCCGTGCGGATCCAGATATTGATACTATAGCACGTGAGTTATCCGTGTAGCACGTGAGTTATCCGTGCGGATTGTAGCGCTTGGGTTGTAGGAGCCCCTTCAGAGTTTGTACACCCCCAGTGAGAGCGGGTACCCATTGAGCGTGAGTGCTGAGGGCTGAGAGCCGAGTGGTTGAGCTGTTGTGACGAGTTCAGTAACTGTTTCCCTAAGAGGTTGTACTTGCTTTTCATTTGTTGTTGCACTTAGTTGCTATCTGTCATTGTTGTGAAATTCTCTTAAAGATTTTATATCCGGATTACATGAACTTGAAATGTATAAAACTGATTTGACTTAAACTGCTGGAATTGAAAGTATGTCTACTTTCTGCTGGAATTTTTGAAAATGAACTGTAACTGTGTAGCTCGTCACTATCTTCAGTTCCTTATTTATTATTGTCACTTGCCGAGTTGGTTGTACTCATACTACACTCCGCACTTCGTGTGCAGATCCAGGTATTCCCGGATATAGCGGGTGTTGATTCTTTCGCACAGTTGATTTTTTCGGAGATTCAGAGGTAGCTGTCGTATTTCGTAGACCTTGTCTCTCCTTCCCTATCTTCTTGTTTATTTTATTTAGTCTCAGACTATTATAGACCGTACTTTCTAGACTTGTATTCATATTAGATGCTCATGTACTCAGTGACATCGGATTTTGGGAGTGTTTATATTTGTACTTGTGAGATTTCTTCCGTTGAATTTAATCATTATGTTTTCAAATTTAAAAAATATGTGGTTTATTGAGATTGTCGGCTTGCCTAGTATTGAGATAGGTGTCATCACAATGGGTGAGATTTTGGGTCGTGACACCTCTTCAACCTGTTGGTTTCGCCATAACACTTTCACAGAGGCAATTTCTTTATTTCTCATCTTTTGAACCTGTCGGTCTAAAATAGCCACCGGCTCCACATCATAAGTCAAATTACCGTCCAGTTGCACTGTACTGAAATCCAAAATATGAGACGGATTCTCAACATACTTTCGGAGCATGGACACATGGAACACTGGATGAACACCTAATAGACTAGGTGGCAATGCAAGTTCATAAGCCACCTCTCCAATCTTCTTAAGTATTTCAAAAGGCCCAATATACCGAGGGCTCAACTTGCCCTTCTTCCCGAACCTCAACACACCCTTCATGGGTGAAATCTTGAGCAGAACCTTCTCCCCAACCATGTAAGCAACATCACGGACTTCCCGGTCGGCATAACTCTTCTATCTAGACTGCGTCGTGCGAAGCCTCTCCTGAATCAATTTAACCTTCTCTAAAGCATCCTGAACCAAATCAGTACCCAATAGTCTAGTCTCACCCAGCTCAAACCAACCCACCGGAGACCTACATCGTCTCCCATATAAAGCCTCACACGGAGCCTTCTGAATGCTCGATTGGTAGTTGTTATTGTAAGCAAACTCTATCAGTGGCAGAAATTGATCCCAAGAACCCCCGAAATTTATAACACAAGCGCGTAGCATATCTTCCAATATCTGAATAGTACGCTCGGACTATCCGTCCGTCTGAGGGTGAAATGTTGTACTTAGTTGAACCTGTGTACCTAATTCTCGCTGTACTTCCCTCCAAAACTGTGATGTAAACTGCATGCTAAGAGTTGTTCCTAAATCTTCGAACCACTATTCCAACTTACTACGCACATAACCGGGGGGTGATCCCACATCATCATATTCTATATAGGCATGACAACACAACATAACTGAAAATCATTAATTTAACCTTAGCCCCAAAACCTTGGAGCCTCATTTCTAACATTTAGAATTCTTTTCAAGACCCGAATCTCACATCCACACACTGTATAAGTCCGAACAAACTGTATCAAGCCATAGCCATAACTCACGATGTGATCACATGATATATCACACAACTCACATACTCGTAGCACCATTTCCGATATCGATAACTACTCCAAACCAACCAAGTACTACTATATTAAACCCTACATCCCACAAAACCTCGTTTCAAAACTTTCCTACACTGCTGATAATAATAGAAACACGTGGAATCTCATAACCCTTTATCAGATCTACAAGTCATGGAGTTATCTTGCCCCAACCAGAATCATAATCACTTTCTAGGCTGACTTTCAATGTCATCCTCCCAAATATACCATAATCAAACATGATAGTATCCATTCTAGGTCCAATGACCATGTATTATTAAATACAACTATCCCACAAACATGCCACACCAATCTAATCCAATCTGTAAACTGCGCAATCTGTGTACCTAAAAATGGAAAAATATTTCAAAGAAGAGAACCGTTTCGCAAGTTCAACAAGCACTTCTACAACCGACATGCTATGAGCTCACCATACATGGCAAAACCAAGAAACGCGAATCTAATAACGGTAACCAGCTCTCCTAGAGATCACATTAAGATCAACCCACACGGACAACTCACGTGCTATCGTATCAATATATGGATCCGCACGGACAACTCACGTGTCAATAACATAATCCGCCTGGAATGGTCGCAGGCCTCCAGTCCAAGCATATCATATAGGAGCAACCAAATAAGTACACATGTCTATAATAAATGAAATAAAATTCACATGCTCATGGACTGGGAAAAATAACACGCCATAGAGTACGCATGTGCAAAGTGTGCTATCACAACTCAAATCGGCAAGTGAACACAGAAATAGTAACTACCCAGTTTATTAGCCTCTTTGTAACCTCAAGTATAGCCCGGATGGTTCTCAACAAAGGTATGAATACGAGAAACGTCATAACTTTACGCTTAACCGTCAACTCTAGGCATATCATAGTCTAAACATTTTTTCGAGTCTGAATACTTGCCCTGATGCCCGCACATGGGCTCAAACCATATATATATATATATATATATATATATATATATATATATATATATATATATATATATATATATATATATATATATATATATATACTTGTAGAGATAGTCATCACAAAGACAACTAGTGCCTCCACTGAGTTAAAATAAAATACTCACCTCAAACAGGCTGTAACCCTGAAACAATATGCTCCCGAGAACCCTAGTCTCCACATTCATAAAACACAGGAATCGCCGTGACTGGTCCCAACTCCAGCACTCGAATGACTAACACATCTTTCAAGCACGATCATCCCATAAGGAATACTTCCACATTTCCTCCCGTGCCACATAACAATAATTGGAATATCAATAGTCTATTAACCATGTGAGTATCGCAGTACCGATGACATCCGAAAGTCAAAACACAATGCCCCTTTTGAAATGCACACCCTTCTCAGGGATTACCGAGTAGTTATAATATCCGTCTAAATATCTAAAATTGACCATTTTGTCCATAATTCATGGTTTTGCTTTCCAGAATGAACTGCCACGGTGTCACATGTACATGTAAGTCTTAATCTCGCACAATACACCACATCTATTATGCCCTCATGTGACAAGCACGAGAATCTCCTTATTAACTTTGAGTCACAAGCATATTACATACCCGATCAATTAGAAACCTTCCATTTCCTCTCATCCATGAGGAATTCACAATGCACAACATATGTCACACACCGGTAGAAATATCTAGTTCAAATCATGGTAGAAACCATCAAGAACACTTTCAAATTTGCACATAACCAAGCTATCAAAATTGAATTCCTCTAATTCGACCAATCCACGCAGGTCACCAAACCCAAGAATATTGCCACCGAAACATCTATAAAGTCTCATCACATCATAATTATCCCAAAAGAACCGAACATACCATTACCATACTGGTCTAGCCTACTACCTAGTTGTCCTATTTTTCTTCGAGTTTCTTCTGAATTACCCTCAAGTTGACACTTCTCCTTGTCAGAACACTACGATCCTTACCCAAAGATCACTATATTCTTCTTAAGCACCTCCATAAATACCATAACTGAGACACCCACTCTTAAGGACCTTATGTGAATTTAAAATTGTTCCCCTTTCCTTTCTTATACTGAAATGTAGAATCCATAGTCAAACAGAATTATCGCACGTCCCGATACTATCCAGTGTAAGTAACTGATTCTAGTGATATACAAATTCGAAAAATTTTCAATTGCCACATATACATTTTGAATCTATTAGAACCCTCTCGAGATTCATCCACTCTATTCAAATCTAATTTGCTCCGCCCAAACGGGCCAAAAGACACGTGTTCCTTTAGCACACTCAAGATTCAAAGAAATAAACTTGCCTTAACACGACCAATCAAATTCATAATTCGTGTGCACTACATCCTTCAAAATAACAACTTAATCATTCCATAATTTATATATTTTCATAAAGTACAATGTAACCCGTATCCAGGAATTTCCTTACCCGAGTCATCCTCGATCTCCACCTCTGCAAGTCATAACTAACCAACAAGTATGCCTCAGACCAAAACTAAAATTTAGCATATATCTATGAAATTGAATTGTCAAGAGCAGGCTCCCTCACTTGGATCAAAGCCATACAACAAAACACTCCATAACTCACAATATCATACTTTATTACTGCCATAATACCGCAGTCAGTTCAACGAAAATTCTTCTCAAGCTTAAGCAAAACTCACCATAAAATACCTTAATCATCCGCTAAGTTCGCATTTATTCTCGTGACAGTCAAGTCAACTTTCTCAATAGGATTCAAATTCAAATCTCAACACATACGCCTAGCTGGTAGAAAAGAAACTCTCCACTCAACATTATAAGGAACACACCTATGTAGATTACTCCGCAGGAGATAACCCACCTGCTTAGCCTCAAATTGACATATAGCTATGCCCTTTCGCAGCCACAATTACCACAGAATCACTTAATATTTCTGAGTTTGAACTCATCAACAAGACATGAAGATCTACTTCACTCCACAATTAAACAGCATGACAGATCCCTCAACGCACTCACAACTCAAGACTGTACGTCATATCAAAATAGGAATCAAGTACCCAATAGCAAACTCTTGAGTCACAAGTAAAATTTATTTGTCTCATTCAATCCATCTGAACACATCCCCCATTCACATCATACTTATCATATAGTAATTCAACCGTTCATCGAACCACAAATTCCACTCATAGGAATACTAACGAATGCATAAGTCCAATTATACTGGTTCTCACAATCGAAACTACCGAGCATAAGTTGCGGTCTAACTCCGGCCTCAAGTCCTCCAGATTGGCCCATCAACAAAACACAGAATACTCATCTCGAACCTCGTTCATGGAATTACAAGCCAGCAATACACAGTTGATACTGAGCGCTCACATGCGCACACAAATACGTGGAAGGAATTCAAAGAATTATGTTTCAAGCTGAATCAATTCCGCACGATAGAATACAAGAAAGTGAAATTTTCCTAAGGGTTCGGTAGCCTCTCGAAGATAAGTACAGACGTCTCCGTACCGATCCGCAAGACTCTACTAAACCTGGTCATGGCTCGTGAGACCTATGTAACCTAGGCTCTGATACCAACTTGTCACGACCCAAAATCACACATGTCGTGATGGCGCCTATCTTAATACTAGGCAAGCCGACAACCTCCATAAATCACAATTTCTATTAAATGCGGAAAATATAATAATTAATTTGAGAGAAACCCCCACACATACTGATATAAATACACTCCCAAAACTCGGTGTCACTATGTACATGAGCATCTATACATTATAAATCTGGGAAACCCGGTCTATAATAATCCGAGACCAAATACAATAAACAAAAGGGTAAGAAGGGAGAGACAAGGTCTGCGAAACATAGCAACTACCTCTGAATCTCCGAAAAATCAACTGTGTGAAATAATCAAACGCACTGTGTCCGGAATTACCTGGATCTGCACACGAAGTGCAGGGTGTAGTATGGGTACAACCAACTCGGCAAGTAACAATAATAAATAAGGAACTGAAAGTAGTGACGAGCTTCTCAGTAAAGTCCAAATACAATACTTTCCAACATAAAAGGGTAGGCATGCTCTCAAGTTCAACATTTAAGATTTCATTGAAATTTCATAACAAGTTTGACCGAAACAGAAAATAATATTTTTCAGAAATATGCAAAATAATGATATATGATAGTTGAAATGCAGCAAATAATGAAATCAATGCATCCTCTCAGAGTAACAGTCACTCAGTCCTTCATAGTCACTCCAACCTCACAGTCACTCTTTCCTCACAGTCACTCATTCCTCATAGTCACTCATCACTCGGCACTCACACTCGACACTCGCACTCAGTAGGTACTTGCGCTCATTGGGGCTGTGTACAGACTCCAGGGAGGCTCCTTCAGCCCAAGCGCTATATCAAGCCAATCATGGCATAAATCAATAAAACATGTTGCGGCGTGCATCCCGATCCATAAATATCCTCACAATTAGGCCCTCGGCCTCACTCAGTCATCAACCTCTCCAGTCTCTCGGGCTCTCAAAAATCATGATAATCAGCCCAAAATTGATAATATGATTTTTTAATAAATAGCAACAGAGACTGAGATATGATATGAAATGAATAAACATGACTGAGTGTGAAATTACAATGTGAACATATAATTCAAACAAAGAAATGACCCCAGTGGATATCAATAATAACAACATATGTCTAAGCATGATTTTTAATACGAGTATCAGCTCAATTTTCCCTAACACGTAGAGAATGTACGGATATCAACAGATAATTCAACTACACAGTTTCATGGAATTTGACCAAGTCACTATTCCTACGATGCACGCCCACACGCCCGTCACCTAGCATATGCGTCACCTAAAAACCAATTACATAACACATGATCCGGGGTTTCATACCCTCAGGACCAAATTTAAAACTGTTACTTACCTCAAACCATGTAATTTCTTATTCCGCTATGCCTTTTCCTCGTGAATTGGCCTCCAAACGCCTCGAATCTAGTCACAAATAATTCGATTCAGTCAATAAAAAATGTAGGAATTAATTCCATATAAAAATATAATTTTTTCATAAAAATCCAAAATTTCATCCAAAAATTGCCTGTGGGGCCCACGTTTCGGAACCCGATAAAAGTTACAAAATATGAACGTCCATCCAACCACGAGTCCAACCATATAAATTTCGACATCAACTCGACCCTCAATTCTTCAATTAAAGTCTTCAACAAGCCCAATTCACCCATACATATCCCTTTTATCCTTAATAGATTTCATCCTTAGCCTTTAAGCCCCAATCTAGGTTATATGATTCAATAGTTAATCATTATTAAGCTATTGAAGCACTAGAATCACCAACCATCCTAACAAGATTCAAAAATTCACTATTCATCTTCTTCTCCATTCAAGAACCCTAACTCACAATACCCATTTCAAGGACTAGCATAATTCTTCAACCAATTGGTACATTATACTTCACAATATATTCCAAATATTTAATCCATAGTTGTATTTTAAGTGTAGGGTGGAGAATTTACCTCTTGTAGCTCAAACCCTAACTTGAACCCTTTTGAATGATTCTTGAAGATTAGAGAAATCCCTATGAATTTCAATCCATGTAGATGTTAATACTACCAATAACTAGTGTTAATCCATTATAAAAATATCATAAAACTCACCTTTGATATGTATTTGGGTTGAGGATGCTCCACCTTCTCTCTAGAACCCAAAACTTAGCCAAAAATGTTATCTTTTTTCTCTCTCCCCGAACCTCCCCTGTTTTATAGAAAATGAGCTGCGTAGGCTGGCTGTGTAGCCTATGCAGATTGTCTACGCAGCTTAACCCTCCTCTTCACTTCCATGCTGGTTTTGCCAACGCAATGGTGCGTAGGCTACGCAAGACTCGTGTAGCTGTTCTGTCACCCTTTAGTAAAAAGGTCATAACTTTTTGTATAAATCTCCAAATGACGAACGGTTTAATGCGTTGGAAACTATACTCAAAGATCTTTAATTTGATAGATTATACACCATATAACTCTTCATATCATGAGAGTTATTCTCGTTTGAAATTAAATCTTATGCAAACTCACTTGAAACTTTATCCCATCATATAATTTTCAACTTGACTTAGCCTTAGGGATCTTCTTAGACCCTAAACCATTTTTAATGCACTTCATACATATATTATTATGATCAATTGATATCATTCAAATTACCAGCCTTGTTCATACCCGAATTGATATAATTAGCACCCGTCAATCTTCTTAATGGTCTTAAAACACTTAGAAATTTTTTCGGGGTGTTACATGTTTAAAGTTTGAAAATAGAAATAAGAGGAGGAGAAGAAAAGAGAATAGTAACGGAATAAGTTATTGAATGAAATTAGGCAAACAAAATATTCAAAGCGACACCTCAAATTCTCCAAATATTTTACAACAATAAAGAGAATATTGGTTAATGTAATTAAGTTTGCTAATATGCTTTTTTGTAAAGCGGTTATGGAATTATAAAAGCTAGCTCTTAAATGGTGATACATGCATAGAACGGGGGTTTTAGGCCTTCATGGCTTTTTACAATGTTAAATTTAAGAAAATATCTTTTTAGATCTCTTATGTGTAAAAGAAAGATCTCTTATGTGTAAAAGCAAATCTCTTATGTATAAAAAAAGAGATAGGGTCATAAAACTAAATACAAATTTGTAATGGGCACAAAACCAATTGACCCGATAGAAGGTTAGAAGAAGTTAATTTTCGAAAAATAAAAGCTAACCAATAAATCACAAATGACATAAGTAATTCTTATTAGTTCATTATTTAGCAGCAAAAACGAATGGAAAAAACAAGGGAATTAACGTCTAAACTTTATGGTTTACAACAAACTAACGTGTTGTTATAAGTCATCATTTAATAGGATTTTCAATTACCCATATTCATGTTAGTGGAGAATTATTTAACATTTAATAGGAGGTTACTTTTGACGATGAAAATCAAAGGGTTGCCAACTTTGTCTTTATTCAATTATATATTTTTTTTTTAATTAATTTTTGTAGAATGTATATTTACATCTTTATACAAAATTATATTTGAAGTAATTATGTTGAAGGGTATTATAGTCACTCAACTTTATAAGGTTATTTCGGTCTTTTAAGTTTTAGCTTGGATCTTCATAATTATAATATATTATAGTATGATAATTAGTTACTGGTTAAATCTTTAACAGGAGAGAAAGATTCAAGTATCCCCTATCAATAATCATGTGAAAAAGTTGAAGGACTTCTTTGAACCAAATAAGAGTTAATATATTATTAATGACTATTAAATTATTTTATTCCCTGCAAACTTCAGTGCACAAGGAAGCTAAAATAGTGTTTACTAACAATACCATATTAAAGGAATCATCTAATGACATTCTCACCCAAAAATATTTCAAATGATTTTGTATCATTGGAAGAGGCAAAAAATTTAGTGATGACACTATCTTTGATAATTAATAATTTATATGAATTTATGAATTATTTTTATACATAATTAATTGATACTTATCACTAATTTCTTAATCTCATTCTTTTTAGATGTAATTTGCATGTTGTAACACGAAAAATACTCCTTGAGAAGGATGGACCTGGAGAAGAGAGTACATTAATTAAGGTAAATTAAAATTACACACATAAAAATATTTTGATGTACTATATAAAATTATCACTTAGTTGTGATACACTTCATTAGATTGGACCTCATAAAATTAAAATTAAAATAAGTAAAAATTATCATATGTATCTACGTATATTTCAGGCGCTAACTAATCATCTTGACCTCGGCAAAGAAATTCTCCATATGATGATCTACATTGATTTTTTCACAGAAATTTAGTTATTATAATAATATTTATAGTATTTTATAAAATTATATACATATAGCTAGGCATACACGTGTCGAGAAACTAGTGCTATATTAAAAGTGAGAAAGCGTTAAGTCAAAAGTTAAATAACAAAAATGCCCTTCTAAATAATAATCTGAATATCTTACCTAAATGAAATACATTTCTTATGCGATGTGACTGTACTCTTGAAATGAATAGTCACCACTTCACAATTTCGTTTGACTCATGTTCCATGTACCATCGCGTTCTGCTTCTACTGATTTTCTCTGCCATTTAACGTTCTTTCCTTTCCTCCAACTTTCACTAAATTGATCAGTGGCCAAACATATTACTCTAATCTCTATTTTTACCCGAGAGAACCCACGGCAGATTTTAAAATTTCATGAAGTGAAAAGTAAGTCAAAATCGTTTTTTCTTTCTTTATTGGCTTATATTGTTGTGATCTCTTTGTGGGTGTTTGTTGATTTAGTTTCTTCTAGTTGCTTGAAAAAGTTTTGCATTTCTCCGATCGAAGATAATCTATGTGTTTGTCACAAGTGTTTATCAATAGTGATTTATCCATTGAAATCAATTAGAAAACATCCAAATGATTGTAACTGTCACTACCCGAAATTCCCACTGTCGGGATCGTGATGGCGCCTAACATTTTACTTGCTAGGCAAGCCAACGTTAGAACACTTTATCCTTTTTAACAATTTAAATTCCATTAATGAAGAAGAACTGATTTAACTGCAATAATCCAAATATAAATACGGAAGCTAAAACCGTAAAAAAAAATATCTGCTACAAATCCCTGAACCCGGTGTCACAAGTGCACGAGCTGCTAGAGTAATACATACAAGGGTCTGAAATAAATACAAACTGTCTGAATGAAAATACACAGCTAAATAAAAATAAAGACGGGGACTTCAGGAGTTGCGGGCGCTGATCAGCTGTACCTCAAGTCTCTGCAAGCTGTCCAATCCGAGCTCTCTAGTAGCCGCCGCTGGGACCGTCTCCAAAATTTGCACAGTATGCAGAGTATAGTATCAGTACAACCGACCCCATGTACTGGTAAGTGCCGAGCCTAACCTCGACGAAGCAGTGACAATGCTAAGGCGGGTCACCTACACTACAACCTGAATGCAGAATATAATAATGACAGAAAATGGGAATATTGAACAGAATTAAACGTCCAAGAGAAAATAATAACCACAGCCTCAAGAATAAACCAGTGTCGTCCAGAATCACCAATCTTTAATAATTCAGATACAAATACCAAAAGAAAACCAACACAGCTCAAGAAATGGAAACATATAGGTTGTTGCGGCGCTCAACTCGATCCCACCAGACAACACAAATTCCTTCATTATTTCACCGTAACGATATCAACAACAATAGATAATATATATATATATATATATATATATATATATATATATATATATATATATATATATATATATATTGCAGGGCGCAACCCGATCCCACCATATGTCAATATCAGAATCATAATTCACCCTTATTTTACTATGTTAATCCACCCTTATTCCACCTGTTGCAGCGTGCAACCCGATCCCACCGTATAGTACAAATTCACCCTTATTTCACCTCAACATATCACCCTTATTTCACCTGTTGTGGCGTGCAACCCGATCCCACCATATCAATATCAAGTACTCAATAAGCACAGTAAAACTCTCACTTCAAATCATAGAAAACCCCTTTACAATTCTAAGACACCAAACTGAACAAATAGGAAACCTTGTACAATATGATAATCCGAATAAGTAATACTATACAGCGAGACCAATCTAGAATTTATAACTACAAGGTACAGATAAACCAACTTGAGCAAATAGTAGGAGATTATGAAACTATGGAAAGAACTAATATCATAAACAGGAGAAAATAATAACTACAAGTGGCAATTAGGTATGGAAACATATTTAGAGCATATAACAACTAAGACAGGGAAAGAGATACTATAAGAAGAACGGGAAAGCAGGGAAAAATAGATAATTCGGTGGCACATAAGCACTCGTCACCTCACATATACGCCGCTCACATGAAACTCACATAGCAAATAGTCTGAGGGTTCCTAATTCTCTCAAGTCAAGGTTAGACACAATACTTACCTCGCTTTAAAGACCACTCAAAGCTCAACCACAACTTTGCCTTTCAAACCAGCCTCCGAACCAATAATATCTAGCAAATTACCAACCAAATGATTCAAATTAAGCCTTAGGGGATCACCCACGATTGCAAAAGATTCAATTTAGGTCATTATTGAAAAAGTCAACAAAAGTCAACTCCTGGGCTCGCTTGGTCCAAATCCAAAATTCGGACCAAAATTCGATTATCCATTCACCCCCGAGCCCAGTTATGAATTTATTTTGGAATCCGACCTCAATTTGAGGTCTAAATCCCAATTTCTCAAAAATCCCTAATTCTACCTAAACCCATAATTTTCCACCATGAAAACACTATATTTTAGGTTAAAAACTTATGAAATGTAATGAAAGATTGAAAGAAACTAGTTTAGAATCACTTACCAATGATTTGGGGAAGAAAGAGTCTTGGAAAAATCGCCTCTAACGTTTTAGGTTTTGAAAATTTGAGAAATGAACCAAAAATCCCGTCTAAGTCATATTTGTTCAGCTGCAGATGTCGCATTTGCGACCTGGGCTTCGCAATTGCGAAGCCCGCAAATACGAAGATTTCATCGCAAATGCGAGAAATATCACACCTCTGCAATAGTTCGCAATGCAAACTCAGGCTTGATCGCAAATGTGACCCAGTGATCGCAAATGCGAAGAATGGCTATGTCTGCTGCCTTCTCAAATCCGAACTAGTGTTTGCAAATGCGGACTGCCAGGATCGCAAATGTGATCAAAACTTCACAATTACGAAGGTCTTCCCCCCAGCCCACTGCTCGCAAATGCGATGGTCTCTTTGCATTGCAAAGTCTGCAGCTCAGTTGCAGCAGCTACTATGTTTTCTAAATTCAAAACACTCTGTAGCCTATCTGAAACTCACCCGAGCCCTCGGGGCTCCAAACCAAATATGCACACAAGTCCTAAAATATCATACGAACTTGCTTGCGTGATCAAATCGCCAAAATAACGCCTAGAGCTACGAATTCAACACCAAATCAAAGGAAATTTTCAAGAAGACTTTAAAACTTCTATTTTCACAACCGAACGTTTGAATCACGTCAAACCAACTCTGTTTCTCACCAAATTTTACAGACAAGTCATAAATATTATAGTGGACCTGTACCGGGCTCTGAAACTAAAATACGGACCCGGTATCAATAAATCCAAACATCAGTCAATTCTTAAATATCATAAATCTTTCAAACTTTCAATTTCCAACAAAAATTAATAACTCGGGTTAGGGACCTCCAAATTTGATTTTGGGCATACGCCCAGGTCCCAAATTACGATACGGACCCACCGGGACCATCAAAACATGAATTTGGATCCGTTTACTCAAAATGTTGACCGAAGTCAACTCAAATAAAGTTTTTTGGCAAAATTTCTTATTTTTCACAGTTTTTAACATAAACGTTTTCCGGGAACACGCCCGGACTGTGCACGCAAATCGAAGAGGGTAAAAATGAGATTTTAAGGCTTCGAATCACAGAATTAGGTTTTAAAACATAAGATGACCTATCGGATCATCACATTCTCCACCTCTAAAATAATCGTTCGTCCTCGAACGGACATAGAAAAGTACCTGAACTGGTGAAAAGGTTGGGATATCTACTCCGCATGTCCGACTCGAACTCCCAAGTAGCTGCCTCGACGGGCTGGCCTCTCCACTGCACCTGGGCTGAAGGATAACTCTCCGACCTCAACTGACGAACCTGCCAAGCTAGAATAGCCATCAGCTCCTCCTCATAAGTCAAATCCTTGTCCAACTGGACAGAGCTGAAATCTAACACATGGGATGGATCGCCGTAATACTTTCGAAACATGGACACATGGAACTCCGAATGAACTGATGATAACCCCGGTGGCAACGCGAGCCTGTAAGCCACCTCTCCCACTCTCTCCAGAATCTCAAAGGATACCTAGGGCTCAACTTTCCCTTCTTCCCGAACCTCATCACATCCTTCATGGGTGATACCTGGAGCAACACTCTCTCCCCAGCCATGAATGCAACATCACAAACTCTACGGTCGGTATAACTCTTCTGTCTGAACTGAGCTGTGCGAAGTCTATCCTGAATAATCTTGACCTTATCCAAGGCATCCTACACCAAATCTGTACCCAATAACCGAACCTTCCCCAGCTCAAACCATCCAACTGGCAATCAACATCGTCTACTATATAATGCCTCATAGGGAGCCATCTGAATGCTCGACTGGTAGCTGTTGTTGTAGGCGAACTCTGCAAGGGGAAATAACTTATCCCACGATCCTCCAAAGTCTATAACACATGCGCAGAGCATATCCTCTAATATCTGAATAGTACACTCGGACTGTCCGTCCGTCTGAGGATGAAACGTTGTGCTCAACTCAACTCGCGTGCCAACTCACGCTGTACTTCCCTCCAGAAGTGCGAGGTAAACTGCGTACCTAGATCAAAAATGATAGACACAGGCATACTGTGAAGAAGGACAATCTCGCGGATATAAATCTCTGCCAACTGCTTCGAAGAATAGGTAACTGCCACAAGAATGAAATGTACTGACTTGGTCAGCCTATCCACAATGACCCAAACTGCATGGAACTTCCTCTGAGTCCGTGGGAGTCCAACAAAAAAATCCATAGTGATTCTCCCACTTCCACTTAGGAATCTCTATCTTCTGAAGCAAACCACCAGGTCTCTGATGCTCATACTTTACTTGCTGACAATTTAGACACCGAGCTACATAAGCAACTATATCATTTTTCATCCTCCTCTACCAATAATGCTGCCGCAAGTCCTGATATATCTTGGCGATGCCCAGATGAATAGAATACCGGGAACTATGGGCCTCTTCAAGAATCAACTCACGAAGTCCATCCACACTAGGCACACAAATACGACCCTGCATCCTCAAAACTCTGTCATCTCCAATAGTAACATGATTGGCACCACCGTGCCGCACTGTGTCCCTAAGGACCAACAAATGAGAGTCATCATACTGCAGATCTCTGATACGCTCAAACAAAGAAGACTGAGTGACTGTATAAGCTAGAACACGGCTGGGCTATGAAATATCCAATCTCACAAACTGGTTGGCCAAAGTCTAAACATATGATGCAAGCGGCCTCTCACCGACTGGAATGAATGCAAGGATGCCCATACTCACTGCCTTTCTACTCAAGGCGTCGGCCACCACATTGGCCTTCCCGGGGTGGTACAAAATAGTGATATCATAGTTTTTCAATAGCTCCAACCACCTCCTCTGCCTCAAATTGAGATCCTTTTGCTTGAACATATACTGAAGGCTCCGATGATCCGTGAAGACCTCACACGACACGCCATAAAGATAGTGCCTCCAAATCTTCAGCGCATGAACAATGGCTTCCAACTCTAAGTCATGAACAGGGTAATTCGTTTCATGAACCTTTAACTGCCGGGACACATATGCAATTTGTCACGGCCCAAAATCCAACTAGTCGTGATGGTACCTAACCCAACCCGTTAGGTAAGCCAATTTACAAATATCTGATTCAAATAATATTTAACTAACTCTATTTACTCTCCAAGGACTGGTAGTACAAATCATGAGCTTCTAAGATTAGAATTTACAAAGCTGGTATGAAATAAATACATCATCTGTTCGAAATGTACATAAACAGACTTTCTTTATAAATCTAAGGCTACCATGAACAAGAGGCAGCTACAACCGGAACGCAGGTACATCTTCCGATCCAGCTCCCAATGAACATAGCATCATTAGCAGCCAACTTCTGCACGCAAGGTGCAGAAGTGTAGTATGAGTATAACCGACCCCATGTACTCAATAAGTAACAAACCTAACCTTAGGTTGAAAGTAGTGACGAGCTTGCACCAAAGTTAGAGTCCACTCCAATAACCAATAACATCTCATAACAATGCAATTTAAAGCAGCACAAGAAATAACTCAATAATAGAATGCTTAGCTCATATACAATTCTGAAAAATAAACATTTTCCTTTCAAGTATAACAGTAAAACTCAAATCCTTTGTCGAAAATCACCAAAAATATGAGTAAGTCTGAAAATTATGATTTTTCCAAAAATTCCTTTCAACAATAAATAAGATGTTTCATTTCTTTCCACATAGCCAGTGGAAAATACATCACTATGCCCATATGCAATATGTGTGAGAAGTCATGAATGACGTGATACCGTACAGCATGAGGAAAATGCATCTCTATGCATGTATGTCAAGTGTGCATGTCAATGCGATGCACCTCAGTGATAAAACCATATGCATGTGCATGTCAATGCGATGCACCTCAGTGATAAAACCATATGCATACTCTAAGAGTATCATTTCACTTAGTCCTCCCAGTTACTCAATCCTCTCAGTCACTCAGTCCTCCCAGTCACTCAATCCTCCCAGTCACTCAATCCTCCCAGTCACTCATGCCTCACAGTCACTCAATCCTCCCAAGTCACTCGGCACTCGCACTCAGTAGGTACCTGCGCTCACTAGGGGTATGTACAGACTCCGGAGGGGCTCCTTCAGCCCAAGCGCTATAACAAGCCAATTATGGCATAAATCAATGAAACATGTTGTGGTGCGCAGCCCGATCCCATAAATATCCTCACCATCAGGCCCTCGGCCTCACTTAGTTATCAATCTCTCCAGTCTCTAAGGCTCACAATGTCATGAAAATCAGCCCAAAATGATGATATGATGAATAAATAAATAGCAACAGAGACTGAGAGATGATATGAAATGAATGAACATGACTGAGTTTTAAAATTTCAATTCAAACAAATTCAACACCAAACACAAGAATAATGTAGAGATTTCCATGATTTCAGATAAGTTCACGTAATTACACAATACCACAAGAATAACGGAATCACAGTTCACACGGTGCACGCCCACAGGCCCGTCACCTAGTATGTGCGTCACCTCAACACCAAACATATAACACGTATAATTCAGGGTTTATACCCTCAGCTCCAAGATTAGAAGAGTTACTTACCTCGAACAAGCCAAATCCAATACCGAGCAAGTTGTACAATACTCTGAAAATTCCATTTCGCGCGTATCAACCTCCATACGCCTTCCTATCTCTTCAATTCAAGGCAAACGACTCGTATCTATTCAAACAATGTGCAAATTAATCATAACTTACTCTAATGCTTACAATTTAATAATTTACAAAAATTCTCAACTCCGCTCGAAAAATCGATAGTGGGGCTCACATCTCGGAATCCGACGAAACTCATAAAATCCGAACACCCGTTCCGATACGAGTCCAACCATACAAAAATTATCAAATTCTGACATCGGATTGACCTTCAAATCTTCATTTTATATTTTTGGAAGATTTTATAAAAATCTGATTTTTCTTCCATAAATTCACGGATTCATGATGTAAATAAATATGGAATCATGAAATATAATCAATATAGGATAAGGAACACTTACCACAATGCTTTCCCGTGAAAAGCTTCCAAAAATCGCCTTCACCGAGCTCCCCAAACTCAAAAATGAGTAAAAATGACAAAACTCCCCGTTTTATGGGGGTTTTACGTCTGTGGCGCCACAGGTGGTGTGGGGCGCTGCCTTTGGCGCCCTTTTTAGTACCTCCAGCAGTCCCAGCGCCAGGGATAGCGCCCCACGCTACCCTGGGTGCTGACGGCGATAGGAAATTATTCTCGACACGGAAATGGGCATAACTCTCTCTTATTATGTCTGAATTCGACGATTCTTTTTGCTATGGCTCCGTAATTTCAATACGGATCTAATGCTTCAATCAAAATTGAATTTGGAGTTCATTTTTTTAATGTGATACCACGTATTCTTGAAGAATCAACATCGAACATTCTAGGTTCGATGACGAAACCTATCAAATCAAGTCAGAATGAACTCAAATTTTGCGTACCAGTCATAAATGACATAACAAAACTATTCCAATTTCTAAAATATGATTCCTACCTCGATATCAAAAAGTCAACCCCCCGGTCAAACTTCCAAACTTTAAATTTTCTATTTTCGTCATTTCAAGCCGAATTTAACTACGAACTTCAAAATGAATATCCGGACGCACTCCTAAGTCCAAAATCACCATACGGAGCTATTAGAGCCATCAAAACTCCATTCTGGAGTCATTTGCACAAAAAGTCAAATCGGTCGACTCTTTTCATTTAAACTTCTAAATAAGGATTGTTCTCTCATTTAAATGCCGAATCATCTGAAAACCAAAGCCGACAATTCACACAAGTCATAGTACATATTACGAAGCTGATCAAGACTTCAAATTGTCGAAACGAACGTAGATGTTTAAAATGACAAGTCAGGTCGTTACACAATCACCCTGCCCTTCTGCATCAATACTGCACCGAGCCCAACACGGGGACACATCACAATATACCATATAAGATCCTGAACCTGTTGGCAACACCAACACCGACGTTGTAGTCAAAGCGGTCTTGAGCTTCTGAAAGCTCGCCTCACACTCGTCTGACCATCTTAACGGGACACCCTTCTGGGTGAATCTGGTCAACGGGGCTGCTATAGATGAAAACCCATCCACAAATCGACGGTAATAGCCTGCCAAACCCAGGAAACTCCAGATCTCCGTAGCTGAAGTGGGTCTAGGCCAGTTCTGAACTGCCTCAATCTTCTTAGGATCCACCTGAATACCCTCTGCCGACACAACGTGCCCCAAGAAATGAGTGAGCTCAACCAAAACTTGCATTTTGAAAACTTAGCATACAACTGGTTGGCTCTCAAAGTCTGAAGTATAATCCTGAGATGTTGCTCATGCTCCTCTCGACTGCGGGAGTAGATCAAGATATCATCAATAAACATGATCATAAAGGAGTCCAAATAAGTCTTGAACACTGGGTTCATCAAATCCATGAATGCTGCTGGGGCATTTGTCAACCCAAAGGACATCACCTTCATAATGCCCATACCAAGTCCGAAAAGCTGTCTTAGGGACATCGGATGCCTTAATCCTCAACTGATGGTAGCCAGACCTCAAATCAATCTTCGAAAACACCTTGGCACCCTGAATCTGATCAAATAAATCATCAATCCTCGGCAATGGATACTTGTTCTTGATGGTGACTTTGTTTAGTTGTCGATAATCTATACACATCCTCATCGATCCATCCTTCTTCTTCACAAACAACACTGGTGCACCCCAGGGCGAGACACTAGGTCTAATGAAGCCCTTATCAAGCAAATATTGCAACTATTCCTTCAATTCTTTCAACTCTGGCGGGGCCATACGGTATGGCAGAATGGAAATGGGTTGGGTGCCCGGAGCCAAGTCAATACAGAAATCGATATCCCTATCGGGTGGCATCCCCGGCAGGTCTGCAGGAAAAACCTCTAGAAACTCACAAACAACTGCCATTGAATCCATGGAAGGAACCTCCGCACTGGAATCGCGGACATAAGCCAAATACGCTAGACACCCCTTCTCGACCATACGTCGAGCCTTCATATAAGAGATAACCCTATTGGTAGAATGGCCAGGAGTCCCTATCCACTCTAATCGAGGCAACCCCGGCAAGGTTAAGGCCACTGTCTTGGCATGACAATCCAATATAGCATGATAAGGTAACAGCCAATCCATACCCAAAATGACATCAAAATCAACCATATCGAGAAGTAGAAGATCTACACGAGTCTCAAGACCCCCAATGATGACCACACATGAACGATAAACACGATATACAGCAATAGCATCCCCCACAAGTGTGGACGCATACATGGGAGCACTCAAAGAATCACGAGGCACAACCAAATATGAAGCAAAGTAGGATGACACATAGGAGTAAGTAGATCCCGGATCAAATAAAACTGAAGCATCTCTACTGCAAACTGAAACAGTACCTGTAATAATAGCATCGGATGACTCAGCCTCAGACCTGGCTGGAAAAGCATAACATTGGGGTTGGGCCTCACAACTCTGAACCACATCCATGGGACGGCCTCTAGCTGGCTGGCCTCCACCTCTAACGGCCTGACCTCCACCTCTAACAGTCTGGCCTCTACCTCTGGCTGCCTGACCCTTGCCTCTGACTGGCTGAGCAGGCGGTGCAACAACTAGTGCCGGAACCATGGCACGAGAACCCTGATGTTGTGGTGTGATGCCCAATAATCTCGGACAGGTCCTCCTGATATGCCCATAACCACCACACTCGAAACATCCATCCTGGTATTGTGGCGGTGAAAACTGAGGCTGACCCGAATGGGCCGAATGACCACGGTAGTAACTCTGAATAGGGGGTGCACTGATAGGAGTTAGTGGTGCACTGTAGGCTGGCTGTCCAGAAAGAGGCACATAAGGACCACGACTCTCTGAAGCACTGTGGGATGCCTAAAGCACTAAATGAAACGGCCTGGGAGGATGACCTCTACCAAAAGTACCCCTGCCTCTAGATGAGGCACCGCTGAACCCACCGGAATGATGAGGTCTCTTGTCAGACCCCTGACCTCCCTGAGCAAGAACCATCTCAACTCGCCTGGCTACATTGGCATCCGCCTGAAAAGAAATCTCACTCCAGTCTCCTTAGCCATTTGCAATCTGATAGGCTGAGCAAGTCCGTCAATAAACCTCCCCACCCACTCTCTTTCGGTAGGAAGCAGAAGAAGAGCATGACGGGCCAAATCCACAAAATGGGTCTCGTACTGAGTAACAGTTATACTCCCCTGCTGGAGAACTGACGACGATGCTCCTCTCTCAATGTGATAGGAAGAAATTTCTCTATGAAGAGATGAGAGAACTGGTCCCAAGTAAAAGCAGGCGACCCAGCTGGCCTGGTCAACAAATAATCTCTCTACCATTTTTTGGCGGAACCTGACATCTAAAATGCAGCAAAATCGACCTCATTGGTATCCACTATAACCATGTTCCGTATCACCTCATGACAACTGTCAAGATACTCTTGGGGATCCTCTAAAGGAGCACCAATGAAGTGAACTGGGAAGAGCTTGGTAAACCTGTCCAATCTCCATAAAGCCACAGAAGACATAACTGACCCATCACCGGCCTGTGCCGCAATAACCGGCTAAACTACTCCGACTGGATGAGTTGCTGGAGTCTGATACTGGGGAGCCATCTGCTCCGGAGTATGAGTAGTAGGAGTCTGTGCTCCTCCTCCAGCCTGAGAGACGGCTGGTGCCATAGGGAATGCGCCAGTCTGGGCCACACTCTCCATAAGGCCCACCAAACGGACCAAAGCATCCTGAAGCACTGTGGTGGCAATGAACCCCTCCGAGACCTGAGCTGGTCCGACAGGCACAGCCTGGGCTGGAACCTCCGCATCAAACTCTACCTGAGGCTCCACCGCTGGTGCTGCTGCTTGAGCTCTGGGCTGAGCTCTGCCCTTGCCTCGGCTTCTGGCATGACCTCGGCCTCGACCTCTGCCCCTCGTAGGAGCTGCCACTGGGGCTCTGGCTGCTGCTCAGCTGAAGATGCGATACGCGTTCTCGCCATCTACGAGAGAACAGAATAGAAGGGTCCAATCAGCAATGATAGAATAAAATCGCACGACAGAGAAGAATAGAAGTGAAAATGTTCCTAACTCCATAGCCTCCAGAAGATAAGTACAGACGTATCCGTACCGATCCTCCAGACTCTACTAAGTTTGCTCGTGACTCGTGAGACCTATGTAACCTAGGGCCCTGATACCAACTGTCACGATCCAAAATTCCCACCGTCGGGACTGTGATGACGCCTAACATTTCACTTGCTAGGCAAGCCAACGTTAGAACAATTTATCCTTTTAAATTCCATTAATGAAGAAGAACTGATTTAACTGCAATAATCTAAATATAAATGCGGAAGCTAAAACCGTAAAAAAAAATCTGCTACAAATCCCTGAACCCGGTGTCACAAGTGCACGAGCTGCTAGAGTAATACGTACAAGGGTCTGAAAAAAATACAAACTGTCTGAATAAAAATACACAGCTAAATAAAAATAAAGACGGGGACTTCAGGAGTTGCGGGCGCTGAGTAGCTGTACCTCAAGTCTCCCCAGGCTATCCAATCTGAGCTCTCTAGTAGCGGCCGCTGGGACCGTCTCCAAAATTTACACAGTGTGCAGAGTGTAGTATCAGTACAACCGACCCCATGTACTGGTAAGTGCCGAGCCTAACCTCGATGAAGCAGTGACGAGGCTAAGGCGGGTCACCTACACTACAACCTGAACGAAATATATAATAATGACAGAAAATGGGAATATTGAACAGAATTAAACGGCCAACAGAAAATAATAACCACAGCCTCAAGAATAAACTAATGTCGTCCAGAATCACCAATCTTTAATAATCCAGATACAAATAACAAAAGAAAACCAACACAGCTCAAGAAATGGAAACATATAGGTTGTTGCGGCGCTCAACCCGATCCCACCAGACAACACAAATTTCTCCTTTATTTCACCGTAACGATATCAACAACAGTAAATAATATATATATATATATATATATATATATATATATATATATATATATATATATATATATATATATATATATATACAACCCGATCCCACCATATGTCAATATCAGAATCATAATTCACCCTTATTTTACTATGTTAATCCACCCTTATTCCACCTGTTGCAGCGTGCAACCCGATCCCACCGTATAGTACAAATTCACCCTTATTTCACCTCAACATATCACCCTTATTTCACCTGTTGTGGCGTGCAACCCGATCCCACCATATCAATATCAAGTACTCAATAAGCACAGTAAAACTCTCACTTCAAATCATAAAAAACCCCTTTACAATTCCAAGACACCAAACTGAACAAATAAGAAACCTTGTACAATATGATAATCCGAATAAGTAATACTACACAGCGAGACCAATCCACAATTTACAACTACAAGGTACAGATAAACCAACTGAGCAAATAGTAGGAGATTATGAAATTATGGAAAGAACTAATATCATAAACAGGAGGAAACAATGACTACAAGTGGCAATTAGGCATGGAAACACATTTAGAGCATATAACAACTAAGACACGGAAAGAGATAATATAAGAAGAACGGGAAAGTAAGGAAAAACAGATAATTCGGCAGCGCATAAGCACTCGCCAGCTCACATATACGCCGCTCACATGAAATTCACATAGCAAATACTCCGAGGGTTCCTAATTCCCTCAAGTTAAGGTTAGACACAACACTTACCTCGCTCCAAAGACCACTCAAAGCTCAACCACAACTTTGCTTTTCAAACCAGCCTCCGAACCAACAATATCTAGAAAATTATTAACCAAATGATTCAAATTAAGCCTTAGAGATCACCCACGATTGCAAAATATTCAATTTAAATCATTATTGAAAAAGTCAACAAAAGTCAACTCCCGAGCCCGCTTAGTCCAAACCTAAAATTCGGACCAAAACCCGCTTACCCATTTACCCCCGAGCCCAGTTATGTAATTTGTTTTGAAATCCGACCTCAATTTGAGGTCTAAATCCCAATTTCTCAAAAATCCCTAACTCTACCCAAACCCCCAAATTTTCACCATGAAAACACTAGATTTTTAGGTTAAAAACTTGTGAAATGTAATGAAAGATTGAAAGAAACTAGTTTAGAATCACTTACCAATGATTTGGGGAAGAAAGAGTCTTGGAAAAATCGCCTCTAACATTTTAGGTTTTGAAAATTTGAGAAATGAATCAAAAATCCCGCCTAAGTCATATTTGTTCAGCTGCAGATGTCGCATTTGCGACCTGGGCTTCGCAATTGCGAAGTCCGCAAATGCGAAGATTTCATCGCAAATGCGAGAAATATCACACCTCTGCAATCTTCGCAAATACGAAGAATAGTTCGCAAATGCGAACTCAGGCTTGATCGCAAATGCGACCGAGTGATCGCAAATGCGAAGAATGGCTATGTCTACTGCCTTCGCAAATGTGAACTAGTGTTCGCAAATGCGGACTTCCAGGATCGCAAATGCGATCAAAACTTCGCGAAAGTCTTTCCCCCAGCCCACTGCTCGCAAATGCAATGGTCTCTTCGCAAATGTGAGGCTCGCATTTGAGAGCCAGACCTCGCAATTGCAAAGTCTGCAGATCAGTTGTAGCAGCTGCTATGTTTTCTAAGGTCAAAATACTATGTAGCCTATCTGAAACTCACCCGAGCCCTCGAGGCTCCAAATCAAACATGCACACAAGTCCTAAAACATCATACGAATTTGCTCGTGCGATCAAATCGCCAAAATAATACCTAGAACTACGAATTGAACACCAAATCAAAGAAAATTTTCAAGAAGACTTTAAAACTTCTATTTTCGCAACCGAACGTCCGAATCACGTCAAACCAACTCCGTTTCTCACCAAATTTCACAGACAAATTATAAATGTTATAGTGGACCTGTACTGAACTCCGGAACTAAAATACGGACCCGATATAAATAAATCCAAACATTAGTCAATTCTTAAATATCATAAATCTTTCAAACTTTCAATTTCCAACAAAAATCAATAACTCGGGTTAGGGACCTCCGAATTCGATTTCGAGCATACGCCCAGGTACCAAATTACGATACGGACCTACCGGGACCGTCAAAATATGAATCCGGGTCCGTTTGCTCAAAATATTGACCGAAGTCAACTCAAATAAAGTTTTTTGGCAAAAATTCTTATTTTTCACAGATTTTAACATAAAAGCTTTCCGGAAATACGCCCGGACTGCGCACGTAAATCGAAAAGAATAAAAATAAATTTTTTAAGGTTTCGGATCACAGAATTAGATTTTAAAGCATAAGATGACCTATCAGGTCATCACACTAACATGTCTAAAATAAACCAAAATCAATTAGCTTGAAGTATAGAAGAGTATTGATTCACCAAAGAAACAGAGGGGTGGCAGGGGGTGAGTGGTTGCAGGACACATTGTCCATTTGGAATGAAGAACTTGATTTATCAAAAAATTTAATGTTGTTACTTATTAGAAGAAGCAGAACTAAAAGTTGGACTAATTATAATTAACGATTAGTAGTCCCGTATTTACATGTGGCTACTTCCCTTCCAAAAAAAATCACTGTTGAGTGAAGATTCTGCTACTTGCTCATATTTCGTGAAATTCATATTTCGTGAAATTGAGGTATTATGTGCTAAAGTTTTAAAATGTTGGACTCTTTCTGGGAATTTAAAAATTAGGGGTGTCAAATGGGCGGGTTAGGATAATTTTGGGCCGATCAAAATGAACTGACTCAATAAATGAGCGAATCATTTGAGATGGTTGAGTCAAGTTGAATTAAAATTTTGATCATAGTTCAATCACCTGCCTCTTTCCAAACTTTAATTAATGTATATTATTTTCTTATGAATTGTTTAATTATCAAATAAGACTTTTTTTCTTTTGTTATAGTCATATATAACATATAAAAAAATTATTTTAAAGTTATTTTAACAAGGGTACTCGTGGATCAATTTGGACTAAAAATTAACCTAACTTTAGATTGGCTGAAATGGGCTGGATCAAAATGGGCTGGGTCAAGATGGGCTGAATTCAACAAATAGGCGGGTCAATGACCAGCCCAATCTTAAACAAGTTAGGCGGATTAAATGGGTTTGGGCTCACATGTCACCTCTATTAAAAATGCAAGAAAAGTTATGATTATTTTAAGGCCGTACCCAAATGGTCCATTTGAACTTGACTACTCATTTCGTGTATAGGAATTACTGGAGATATCCAGCGGCGGTAATTTGATACCAAAAAATTTTCACAAGAAATGTCAACTTGGAGGCAATCCAGGTTGATAAAGGTCTTAGCACATACACATAGAATCTAAATAGTATCTTTTAGTTTCTTTAAATTCTTGATTTTACTGCTTGAACCTTGTTTTTATAAAAATAAGGGGTTTGAGTTATGAATTGGTGGCTATTGTAATAAATGGGTGAGTGGTGCCCACAATCGGCTCTCAATGGTAATCGCTATTGATTTTTCAGGTATTTTTTAATATTAAATAGTCAAGTCTATGATGAATATGTATAAGGGTGACAACCAGACGCACAATTAAAAGGGAAGATAAAATTTAGTACATATGCAGTTCTTAATTAAAGCCAAAACGCAATTGAATACACAAAAATATATTGAAAAAAATTATATGTAGATACAATATTTTATAAAATAATTTTAAATTATGTCTATTTCAAACAAGAACGTTAATCATAATAAAAATTATAGAACTTATTTTATACCACTATAGGCTATTTTTTGGTTGTCAACCTAATCATATCAAGCTCAGCAAATATTGTAAACCATGTAGAATTAGCAAAATAATATGAATCTATTAGCAAACTATAAAACTATGGAGCAGAATGAATGATAAAAATATTAATAATTCGAAGAGATTCAATAATAACATAAAAATATAAAAACTATGAAGGTATATTTAGGTCTATAATATTAGTTAATGAAGAGGTAATATTGTAGGTATATAAATTCTATCGGAGTTAAATCCAATAAAATAACATGCATCGTATTTTAAATGCAAGATATATTAGGCCAAATAAATATTATAGGCTAATATAATTGAATTAATTATATAAATCCAATATATATGGGTTAAATAAATAGGTCTGAATCTATTGGGCTAAATGTGATGAGCCCACTTCACTAAACCCAAGATGTCATCTTTCTAGAGGCCTACTTCGGTGCCACGTGTCAAATGACATGATACGCCAAATCAAACAAAAGAGTCAATAGGCTCATGCCACGCGTCAAAATGATAAAGCATGTCAAGTCAAATTAAAAGGCCAATGAAATCGCTCCACATGTGCAAATGACATGTTCTGGCTAATCAAATGCGGCTTTGTCACTCTTCAATCTGATTGGTCCGAAAGAGTTTGTTCTTATTATAACTCTTCCCTCCCACAACTATAAATAGGGGTCTTCAAAATTCAGAAAAAAGACCATAAGTTATAACAAGAAGCAAGAAAGAGCTCGTGGATCAAACGCCGCAAATTTCTCTACAAGTTTCAAGCTTTAAGTAATCAAGTTCAAGTTCAAGAAATCAAGTTCACGCTCGAGAACGAAGAACAAATCAAGATTCAAGGAGTACGAGTTCAAACTAAAGTTCGTGCTAGTTGAATCCAAGATCATCATTCGTGGCAACAAATATAGATTCAAGATCAAGCTCAAGGGCCCTTGAATTTATTTACTATTGGAAAGAAGAATCAGAGGATTCATAGAGATTGTAACACTACTACGATTGTTGCAATATTTATCGGTCTTGATTTTATTTTCTCGATGCAATTTATTGTCTACAATTCCGGCACACCTAGTGGGACAATCTCTACCTCTCATCTCAACTTTTCCATTACTAAAGTCCAAGAACATCGAAATGACTTCAAAGAAAATCAACTCCAGATCAACATCCACCAAGGCTGCTAACTCCAGGTTCTATGCTGATGTGGAAAGCATCCTCGATATTACCTTTGGAAGCTTCGAACCAGTTACGAGGAGCAAAGCAAGCTCTTTAGGACAACAAGAACTCCAAGTGTCGTCCGCATCAATCCGTATTTTTGGATCTTCATCCTCAAAAGGATAAAGATCTTCCACAAATGCACCCGAAGGAGGAAGCGATGTTGCTGAAAAGATAAAGAAAAACTCTTGCTCTGCCTGACCTCTCCGGATCCAAGAATTCTGTTGTGAAGGAAGTTGATGATGCTTCAAGTCATGTATCTTCCCCACTTACACTGCATATCATGAACCATTCGAGAATCAATATGTGTGACAATCCATGCTACTGCCCATCATCTACAACAATCATGCAAGCCATGGTGACAAACACTTCATCTGTGGAAGAGCAGTTGGCAAACTTGACGGAAGCAATCGCTGGCTTGACAGACAGGGTGAGAATCTTGATGGAAGAAGAATCCACACATGCACCCGGCAAACTCCAAAAAGTTCAAGATATTTATCCTCTCCCGCGATAATTTGCATCCACTAAGGAAATTCTAGTCTATTCGAAAGGGATGATTCCAATCAATCAACTAAAGGAGTTCATTGAAGGGACTATAAAAAACAAATATGAAGTTGCTGCCAAGTCCTCCTTTACCTACGCAAAGTCGTACACTTCAAGGATCGATATGTTAAAGATGCTTGCTGGCTATCAACCTCCAAAATTTCAACAGTTTGATGGCAAAGGCAATCCAAAGCAACATGTGGCGCACTTCGTTGAGACATGCAACAATGTTGGGACTTATGGAGATTACCTCGTCAAGCAGTTTGTTTGCTCATTAAAAGAAGATGCTTTTGACTGGTACATAAAACTCGAGGCTAGATCTATTGATAACTGGATCAACTAGAGCAAGAGTTCCTCAATCGCTTTTATAGTATGAGACGCACTGTGAGTATGATAGAACTTACAAATACTCGTCAACGAAAGGGTAAACCAGTTACCAACTTTATCAATCGTTGGATGAATGCAAGCCTCAATTGCAAAGAGAGGCTTAGTGAAGCTTTTGGCATAAAGATTGCATCTAAGGCATGCATTGGGGACTGTGCTACATCTTGCAAGGTATCAAGCCTAGCCCATTTGAAGAACTTGCGACTCGTGCCCATGGCATGGAGTTAAGCATGGCCTCTACTGGAAACGAAAGGTTGCCTATCTATGAGCCTCACAAAGGGAACGACAAGCAAGAAGTTAGGAAATGGAGCAAATTTGCGCCCAATTCCAAAAACAAAGAAGCTATGAATATCAACACATCACCTGTGAAGTTCACAACGAAGGTGAGCAAGAAGTAGAGTATGAAATCCACTTCTTTTCAAGATAAACCAAGTGGGAAGTTGACTCTAAAAGAAATACAAGAGAAGGAGCACCCATTTCTGGATTCTAATGTGCCAACAATTTTTGAAGAACTCCTCGAGTTAAATCTCATTGAGCTTCCGGAGATGAAGTGGCCAAATGAAGCTGGTAAAATGAATGACCCAAATTACTGCAAATACCATCGACTTGTGAGCCATACTCTAGAGAAGTGCTTTGTATTCAAGGGCAAAGTTATGGACTTGGCTCGTGAAAAACAATCGTGCTTGAAGATGAGAAAGCAAGCACAAACCAAGTCTCTATCACCTTTGTCTCATTCAGTCCAGATGAATTATGTGGTTTTAAAGAAAGTAAAGATAAAGAATTACTGAAGAACAATAAGGAGCCCACGAAGAATCAATAGAATAACCAACAAGGAAAATGATGGTAAAAAGATCAAGGAAATAGAATCCAGTTAGGCATTTGGAAAAAGCAAAAGTGGAGGTACACCAACCTAAAAAGCCACGACATCCAGTGACCTAGGAGGATTTCTTGCCATGTTAGTTTCGCATGAAGATTTTCCATGATGGTATTGAGGCCTCTTGTTGTAATGTTGATAAAGGGGAAGAAAAGAGTAATGACCTACCGTCGGCACCATCTTCAGAAAAGATCATCGAGTCTATTCCTCAAGAAGTTAACGCGTGCGAAGAAAAAGTTATGTTCACAAATAACGATCTTCTACTAGGTGACATTCTTCATAATCGTCCGTTGTACCTGGTTGGCTATATGCGTGATGAAAGAGTAAATCAAATTTTGGTTGATGGAGGATCCTAAGTAAATATCTTGCCAATTCAGACTGTGAAAGAACTTGGTATTCCCATGAACAAACTCTCGAAAAGTCGTGTGATGATCCAAGGATTCAACTAAGGGGGCAAAGAGCCATAGGTGCGATCAGGTCGGGAATCACCATTGAAGATATGCAATTAAGTGAATGGCTGCATTTGATCGATGCAAAGACTTCATACAATGTCTTGCTTGGAACACCTTGGATATATGAGAATAAAGTGGTTCCATATACCTACCATCAATGTTTGAAATACTATGAGGGTGAAGTCGAGAAGAAGATAGTTGTCGATGATGAGCCATTCACCGAGGCTGAGTCACACTTTGCTGATGCAAAGTTCTACTTGAAGAACTGCATTGTGAAGGAGATAAAAGTTGATGATGTCATGAATGACAGAATGATGAGTCCATGACTAAAAGAGCTGAGGTGGTTGCCAACCAAACCAAAGATGTTGTCGAGGAGGTACACCCTAACCCAAATAAGTCTCATAAAGGAAACATTGTGTTTCACGACAAGAAAATAACTTCTGCGCTCCAATACGTCCCTAGAAAGAATAAAGATGAAAGTGAATTATCTAATCTCCAAACAAACATGCTAAAGGAATTAACTCTTCCGATCAAACTGATTGAGGAGATAAAGTTGTCCTCGAAGCTACTTAGAAAGTATGTGTCTCAGAATTCACCACAAGATATAGCACTTCCTACGAAGTGTACGGATGAAGGTTTTGATCCCAATGCTTACAAGTTATTTGCAAAGGTTGGATATAATCCCAATGAGCCGTCAAAGTTAGGGAAGTTCCCATCAGAAGCTGCTACGAGGCAACCACGTGAAGGTTTGGGATATAAACAACCCTCACAAGTGCGCATCTCCATAAGAAGGGAAAGCAATAATTATATCACTGTAGAAGATGAATCTACCACTTATAATATGCCTTTTGTATTTGATCGACTTGGAAAATCAACTGTGAGGACTTCCGTATTTGAGAGATTGGGGCCATTAAAGAAGGGGAACAAGTTCCAGAGAAATTATCAAAGCATAAGAACACCCGCTTCGCCCAGAATCCAGACGATCTCTAAGGATTTCCAAAGTTTGATTCCTTCCAGAATGAGGCGACAAACAAAACTTGTGGTTATTATGTAAAGAAGTATTGAAGGTAAAGCCATATATTGTGGTCTACACTAAGGAACGTGATAAAGATGAAGAAAGTGCGGGCTCTTCGTATCATGTTACTACACTAGGCGAGAATCTTGTTTCATCTCTAATGGAGGATGTTGAGAAATTGGAGGATTTTTCACCGTGTTATCATATATCCTTCAATGATGGCGACCCTCAAGAAGAAAGAACTTATATGGAGTTACTCAAGAAGTTTAAGGATGTCTTTGCTTGGAGTTACAAAGAGATTCCTGGCTTGGACTCTAAAGTAGCAGTCCATCACCTTGCAGTCAAGAATGGCTCTCGTCCTGTTAAGCAAGCTCAAAGGCGCTTTAGGCCGGACTTGGTTCCCTTGATTGAAAGTGAAGTTAACAAACTTATTGAAGCTGTCTTTATTAGTGAAGTTAAATACCCAACATGGGTCTCAAGTATTGTCCCTTTAAGGAAGAAGAATAGATAGATTCGGGTGTGCGTTGACTTCAGGAATCTCAACAATGCGTGTCCCAAAGATGAATTTCCGCTTCTTATTCCAGAGCTGATGATTGATGCTACTACTGGTTATGAGGAAATGTCTTTCATGGACGGTTCGTCGGGCTATAACCAAATTCGCATGGCACCAAAGATGAAGAGCTTACTACATTTCGTACCCCAAAGGGTATTTATTGCTACAAGGTAAAGCCTTTTGACTTGAAGAACGCCGGTGCTACCTAGCAAAGAGCTATACAGGATATCTTTGATGACCTTCTCCATAAGAATGTCGAATGCTATGTTGACGACTTGGTGGTAAAATCAAGAAAGAAGAGCGACCACTTGAAAGACTTGAGAATGGTGTTTGAGTTGCTCCGGAGGTACCAACTTAGGATGAATCCATTGAAATGCGCCTTTGGAGTTACTTCTAGAAAGTTCCTTGGTTTCATTGTACGGCATCGAGGGATCAAAATTGATCAAGCCAAAGTAGATAATATTTTGAAAATGTCCGAGCCTCGGGATATTCATGAATTAAAAAGTCTGCAAGGAAAGCTAGCATACCTTAGGAGATTCATCTCAAACCTAGCTGGGAGGTGCCAACCATTCAGTCGCCTCATGAATAAAGGCGTTCCTTTCAAGTGGGACCAAGCTTATAGCAATGCCTTTGAAAGTATTAAAACTTACTTGATGAAGCCTCCAGTTTTGGCAGCCCCTATACCTGGAAAGCCGCTAATACTATACATTTTGGCACAAGAAAGGTATGTTGGAGCACTGTTGGACCAAGAAAATAGTGAGGGGAAAGAAAACTCTTTTTACTACCTAAGCAGGATGATGACACCAAATGAGCTGAATTATTCGCCAAACGAAAAGTTATGTTTAGCCCTAGTCTTCTCAATTCAAAAGTTGAAGCACTACTTTCAAGCTCATGCCGTTCACCTTGTTTCTAGGGCAAATCTCATCAAGTTTGTAATGTCAAAACTTGTCCTTAGTGATCGACTAGCAAGCTGGTACCTCCAATTTCAACGATTTGAAATTGTGTACATCCCTCAAAAGGCTATAAAAGGACAAACATTAGCGGACTTCTTGGCAGATCACCCTATACCTGATGATCGAGAGCTAACTAATGAACTACCCGATGAGGACGCAATGGTCGTTGAAGCTCAACCTCCATGGAAGATGTACTTTGATGGTGCTGCACATCGCGGATGAGCTGGTGCTGGCGTAGTATTTGTCACTTCTCAAGGGGAAGTTCTGCCCTACTCTTTCACTTTGACACAACTTTGTTCCAACAATGTTGCCAAGTATCAAGCATTAATACTTGGGCTTGAAATGGTTGTCGATATGAAGCAGTAGTAATTGCAAGTCTTTGGTGACTCCCAGTTAGTGGTCAATCAGCTTTTAGGTAGTTACGAGGTCAAGAAATTTGAACTACGCTCTTACGATAATTATGCTAAGAAATTGAGGGTATGAATTAGTGATGTGATTATTCAACATGTGCCTAGGAAAGAAAATAAAAAGGCTGATGCTTTAATTTCCCTAGCTTCATCGTTAACCCTGCATGATCAAGCAAAAATTACTATCTGCCAAAAATGGGTAGTAACGCCGCCAAATGAGGGTAAAAGTGAAGAAAATGAACTCGAGCATCTTGTTGCTATTTCTGAAGATGAGAAGGAAGAATGGCGACAACCCATTATCGATTACTTAAGCTACAGGATACTTCCAGAAAATTCGAGGAGAAGGATTGAAATCCGTCATCGTGCACCTTGCTTCATATATTACAAAGATACTCTGTCAGAAGATCATTTGAAGGAGTAATCTTGCGATGCTTAGGAGAAGATGAAGCACTCCAAGCTTTGCAGGAAGCACATTTTGGGGTATGTGGGTCACACCAGTCTGGACCAATGCTCCACTTCCATATAAAAAGAATGGAATATTATTGGCCAACGATGGTAAATATTGCTTGGACTACGCTCGAAGATGCAAGTCTTGCCAATTCCATGCAAATTTTATCCATCAGCCTCCCGAAGTGTTGCACCCCAATGTTGCATCTTGGCCATTTGACGCTTGGGGACTGGATGTTGTTGGACCACTGCCAAAATTCTCTGGTGGGCACTTATACATCTTGGCTGCAACTAACTACTTCTCAAAATGGGTAGAAGTTGTTTCTCTTTAGGAAGTAAAGAAGAAAAATGTTGCAAGTTTCATTCGAGTAAACATTATCTATCGCTTTGGCATTCCTCGTTACATAATAACGGATAATGGCAAGTCGTTCGACAATAGGTTCATGAAAAAGATTTGTGATCTCTTTGGCTTCAACCAACGTAACTCTTCTATGTACAATGTTGTCGCCAATGGTCTAGCTGAGGCATTCAACAAGACTCTATGCAACTTGTTAAAGAAAATCATCTCCAAATCCAAACGATATTGGCATGACCGTATGGAAGAAGCTCTGTGGGCATATAGGAAAACTCACTGCACGCTAACACAAGCGACCCCTTATTTACTCGTCTATGGAGTCGAAGTCGTCTTGCCACTCGAGCGTCAAATACCTTCATTACGATTAGCTATTCAAGAAGGGATTACTGATGAAGAGAATGCTCGACTTCGATTAGCAGAGTTGGAGGCTCTTGATGAGAAGAGATTGGAAGCTCAACAAAGTCTTGAATGTTATCAAGCTAGATTGTCTCGCACCTTCAATAAATGAGTTCGCCTAAGATCCTTTCAAGTAGGAGATCAAGTCCTTGCCGTACGAAGACCCATTATTACTTCCCATAAACCCGTAGGGAAGTTTACTTCAAAATGGGATGGGCCATATATCGTGCAAGAAGTTTATTCAAGTGGGGATTACAAGCTGGTTGATGCAGATGACATGAGAATCGTCCCTATCAATGGCAAGTTCTTAAAGAATTACTATCCTTAAAGTTGAAACGCTCCTTGATGCATGAGCCTGAATTGCATGTTCCTATACTCTTGGCCCGCATGATTCTAAACTGTGTACGGCCCAAAAGAAAGTCTGCTAAGTTGAAAACCTCGAAAGAGGCGGCCTAGGCAAAAGTTAGGACATAAAAAAAATAAAAAACATCACCCATTCTGAACTACGATATGACTTGATCCTCTTCACTGATGTATGTAGGCAGCTTAGAGTTTCATTTTGAGTTCAGTCGCATATGTTCAAAAGATACATAATCCCCCAATCGTTGTCCGAATGAAGTACGATGGAATGTAATCCATTCAACCAACACTTGAAAATCGAGCCGAGATACCATTCTTCTGTTAAACTTTGGATCTTATTTGATTTAAAGAGGGCAAGCCGCTATGGTAAATTGGTGTCTTCAATGAAATGATTAATATCTTTTAAGAGTCTGCCAAGCATTTGCATTGAAGTCCATGGATTCGCTATGCCTTCATGTATGCCAAACCTTAAAGTTTTTTTTGGGTCTCCAAATCTCCGCTCTCGGCCCAAAATATAAAAAAAAAGAGGGGGGGGGGGTGGGAGGGGGGGGGAGAAAGAGAGGCATCAGAAGGGAACACAAGTATAAGAAGGAAAATTACCTGGCACGATGTTTCAAATTCAGTGAGACTTGAACCCAAGATATTTGGTGAGATTGAAGCTCTTGAATTTCAATTTCTGGCAATTAAAAAGGTCTTGCAATCTCGAGGCTTCCACGCCAAGATGCAAAACTTTTGATGAAGTCGCTATAATTTGGAGTTGTCGGCATATCAGAAACCAAAGTCGACTTCGAAATATCATCTGAAACTATCCTTAAGGAATTAAATTTTACATTTTGGATATGTTATAGATTTTGAAGTTTAGTTTTCAAGAAATCAAATGGTTCATGATTTCAACGTCCCTACATCAAAATATAAAACTTTTGGTGAAGTCGCGAAAATCTAAAATCGTTAGTGTGTCAGAATTTAATATTGACTTCAAAATATTATCTGAAACTATTCTTAAGGCATTAAATTTTGCATTTTGGATATGTTATATATTTGGAAGTTCAATTTCCAATAAATCAAACGGTTCATGATTTTGATATTCGTACATCAAGATACAAAAGTTTTGGTGAAGTCGCGCAATTCAGAAATCGTCGTCGTGTTAGAATTTAATATTGATTTCGAACTATTATCTGAAACGATAAGGCATTAAATTTTTTATTTTGGATATTTTATATATTTTTAAGTTTAGTTTCCAAAAAATCAAATGGTTCATGATTTTGACTTTTCTATACCAAGATATGATTTTGTTTGTTGAGACTGCGCAAATCTAAAATTTTCAACGTGGTGAAAACTAAAGTTGGTTTCAAAATATTATTTGGGGCGATTCTGAAGGTGTTTGATTCTAAGTTTTGTATATGTTTTAGATATTGAAGTTTAATTTTCAAAAAATCAAACGGTTCATTATTTGGACTCTCCCACAACAAGATATGAATCTTTTGTTACAAGCGTGTAAAGCTGAAAATTATACGATTAAGATAAAAGTTGGACAATGTAAAGCAAAAGAGAAGCAATCTTATTTAAGATGAAATATCCATTAGGTTAATCTAACATAAAGATAAAAGGGGAGATAATGCTAATAGCCTAATCTAAACAGAACTTGTAGTTGATCAATGCTTGACAACTAGTCTCCAGGTTCTTCTTCTTCTCCTCCAGATTGGCTGAATCATCAACAGTCAGCAAATTTACATTGTCATATGAAGAGATCTTAGTCTCGGCAGCTGAAACTTTTTCTTGAATCGCTTCAACCTCCTTTTGAGTCACTTCTATAACACCTTCGAGATTCTCCCTCTCTTGTTGTCATATGAAGAGAAGGAGATATGAAGAGACCTCCTTCGAGATTGAGTCGCTTCAACCTCCTTTAAGTTGTCATATGAAGAGACCTAAGTCTTGGCAGCTGAAACTTTTGCTTGAATCACTTCAACCTCCCTTTGAGTCGCTTCTATAACACCTTCGAGATTCTCCCTCTCTTGTTGTAATGTCTGCAACTTCTTCACAACTCTCTTCAGTTTCTTTTTACTAGAGGAAACTTTCTTGACTTTCTCACTTGCTTCAAGTTTGAACGATTCGAGACGCTCCTTAGCTTTGAAAATCAGCTCTAGCTTCTCATCTTCACTCGTCTTATCAGCCAAATTGGATTGCTCTTGGTTATATGAAGCAGCAAGCTCAAAAAGAGAATTCGATAAATACTCTAATGGAGAAAGATCTAAAATATTCGCCTTTTTCATATCCTCGAAAATATCAGAGATTTGCTCCTTATAAGATGAGAGAAATTCTGCACTAGTTTTGGAGAATCTATTGCAAATATCCTCCCAAAGTCCCAAGATGAATTCCTTTTTGCAATTAAAGACAATGCTTTTTCCTTCAAAAATAGATACTGATGCATTTGTCATTGGTGGAACGCGAGTTATCCCATTTGAAGTTTGTATTTTTAGGGCTTTGTCATGGAGAAGAGATAATTCCTTTGAAGATGGCTTCACTTTAGACGTAGGCCCTCCAATAGATTAATCACTCACTTGCAGCTTGTCATGTGGGGATACCATCAGATGGCCAATGGTATTTAACTACATAAGGAAAAGGCAAAGAAAGTAAGTAATTTTTAGTGAAGCTATTCGTTCAAAAAAAAGGGAAAAGGCGAGGTAATTGTAGTTTACCTCTTTGTTACAAGTTGTATGCGTTCTTGAGGGACTATCAACACTTGGAACCTCTACGATCTCTACTGGGTGAGGCCGTTTCTTTTTCCAATTTGGTTCTTCATTGGTACTCTGGCTTGTATCTCGAGGAACTCGCGTGCTAAATGGAAGAACTAGAGGGTGTTTCTCTATATCTGTTGAAGTGCACACCACCACTTTCAAAGCTGCCTTTGAAGATTTAAGCTTCCTTTTCTTATATTACGTAACTACTTTTGGGATTGAAGTAGGTTGTTCTTTGACTTTTGAGAGCGTCTTTCCAACACCTTGATATTCATCTCCTAAAGGAGTAGTAAATTTTAGCCCAACATTGTCTATCAGAGCTTGTAAATTATCCTCAAGAAACTTCCCATGCGCTTTCTCCCACCAAGATATATAATTGGTGGAGAGGAGCTTCTCCACAGGATCTCCCGTTGGGGAAAAAACCACACGTGACATAGACCTATACAGTGTGCAAATTCTCTAAAATCTGAGTCCTTCATCTAGAGAGGTACTACAGATATCATTCTCCAAAAACCCGGGGAGGTTCTAGTAAAACCCAAATAAACGACCAATACGATGCGGGCTATATGGCTTGATGATGAATGAGTTATCATACCTCAAAGGGAGGTAATTAAAACGTAAGCTCATGAAGTAATTTGACTCCAACTCTTGAGGGGCCTCAATATCCACATAATAATAAGGACGAGAATTAGTTAACATTGTTGGTGTCCAAACTATATCCTCTCCACTGTAGATGCGTTTTCTTACATCCTTCTTGTCAAAGTACCTCGTGGCTCCCTCTCCTGAGTATGCCACCATCAAGGGGACAGGTGGACCCTTAGCAAGTGGATAATGGGTTTTGAGATAATGTGCAAGCAAGCCATAAACATAATGGATGGGAAAACTAACTTTGATCTGATCAAGTTGGGAAGAACGCGAAATCTTATTCAAACTATGATAAATACTCGCCAAAACTGGGACCGCAAGGCTAATCTTTCGCCTGCTTGCAATCTTAAAAGTCTCGGAACTAATGAAGTTCTCTGCCTTATAAGGAAACACAAAAGCACATAGCCAACATGATAAGAAGGTTGCTATATATGTTTCATCTTTCTTATCAGAACTCACCCTAAGCTTGGAGAATATAGCTTCTTGATCATTCGTCCACCTAGTTGTCTCGGGAATAACTCTGTTAGGATTATGTGTCGACTTTAGGTGCGCAGATTTCTTTTCCTTTCGCAATGGGTCAGGTTTATATATTAAAGCTTTCTTATACCAAAAATTTGTCCACTTGCTCAAGGAGACCTTTTGGTTAACACTCATACCTTCCTTAAGGTGATGAAAGGCAGCAAATAAGTACTCGCAAGATCGAGGAATAAATCTCATCTGTTTTTCATCCAAACCGATGAGTTCTCTTGTCTCAGGTATCACTTATTCGTACGAAAAACTTAAAATGGGCATACCTCCAAGGATATGTAAGTCCCAAAGAGAGATAGATAGTTCCCCAACTGATGTAAGAAATGTGTTCGTCTTGGGGCAGCAAGCCTCACAAAATGCTTGCAAAATGTTTAAGTTTCGATCATAAGTGAAAAGTGAGGCATAGACAGCATCATAAATGCTTGTTGTACTTAGGGTTTGTTGGATTCCACCAAGTACATCTTCAGCCCATTCCCAATATCCTGGAATATGACGATACTAGCCCTCGATTGTTGTTGTGTTTCCCCAACGTACTTCTCCTTGAATGATGTGATGCCCTAAGTTTGGAAGGGTGCTTGCAATGTTTATATGGCGATGGATTGGCGCTTGGAGAGACCGCATCTTGGACAATGGATTAGAAATAAACTTGTGCTCCAAGGTCCAGTTTTCTACATGAAGCGAGTTCCTCAAAGAAGGCCACGAGGCTGCATACCGGTCAGCTTGTGGGGTGTGAACCAAAAGCTTGGTTTGTTCTATGCTATATTAAGTCTCGATTACAAGATATCTAAGTTTGGAGGAAGGTGAAGTATAGTCTCTGAAATTTGCCATCTCTTCGGGATGCAAAGGACAAGAAAAAAAACAAGTCATCGAGTCCAAATCAAGAACTGTAATGACCCGGCCGGTCGTTTTGAGAATTTAAGTCTCGTCTGGCGGCATAAGGCCCTGAGAAACTTTGTATTACGTGCCTTGACTTGCGTGCGGGTTGAATTCAATTATCGGGTGATTCGAAGTGATTTGGGACACTTAGTCCCTAAATGAGAGCTTAAGTCTTAGAATTTGGACCGTAGTCGGAACTGTGTGAAGACGGATCTGGAATGGAATTATGTCGACTCCGTTAGCTCCATTGAGTGATTTTGAACTTAGGAGCGCATCCAGAATGTGTTTTGGAGGTCTGTAGTAGATTTAGGCTTGAATTGGCGAAAGTTAGATTTTTGACGATTTCGGCCGATAGTAAAAATTTTGATATCAAGCTCGGAATGGATTTCCAAAAGTGGCTGTGGGTTCGTAGTGTCATTTGTAACCTGTGTAAAAAATTTGAGGTCATTCGGACGTGGTTTGATAGGTTTCGATATCGGTTGTAGGAATTTAAAGTTTCAAGTTCTTTAAGTTTGAATTGGAAGGTGATTCGTGATTTTAGCATTAGTTGATGTGATTTGAGGGCTCGACTAAGTTCGTATGGTATTTTAGGATTGGTTGGTATGTTTGGTTGAAGTCCCGGGGGGGCTCGGGTGAGTTTTGAGTGCTTAACGGATCAAAAGTTGGATTTGTGTTGCTGCTGAAGTCTTCAGGCATCTATCATTTTCGCACCTGGGGTGTAGAGACCGCAGGTGCGTGATCGCACATGCGGGGAGGCAAGCGCAAAAGCGAAAAAATGGAAGAGTGTCAGGGGTCGCAGGTGCGAGGTGAATTCCGCATCTGCGATGCCCGCAGATGCGTTAGGGTCATGCAGGCGCGGAATAACAGGGCAGAAAAGGGGCAGATTCGAGGGTTTGAAATTCACTTCACAAATTTGATTGAGAGCTCGGTAGAAGGCGAAATTTGGAAAGGTTTTTGGAGGAAGTTTTTGGGTAATGATTCTTAACTCCCTTATGGTTATATTCCACTAATCTATGCTAGAATTCATCGTTTAAATTCAGATTTGGGGTGAAAAATTGAGAAAAGTTCTTAGGCCGAATTTTGGGGTTTTGATCGAGATTTTGGTGTCGGATTTTAGTAAATTCGATATGGTTAGACTCGTGAGTGAATGAGCTTTCGTATTTTATGACTTTTACCCGATTGCGAGACGTGAGCCCGTATCGACTTTTTAAGGTGAATTTTGGAATTTTTGTTAAAGTATTGATTCAATTAATTAGATGAGTCTATTATGATTGTAAATATGATATGTAATTGCTTTTCGTTAGATTTGGGTCATTGAGAGTTGGATATTCGTGAAAAGGGCATTCTTACAGATTGATTGAGCTTGACTCGAGGTAAGTATCTTGCCTAACCTTGTGTGGGGGAACTACCCCTTAGGATTTGAGTCATCTATGTTGATTGTAGTCTGTGTACGCGAGGTGACGAGTGCGTGCTCGGACTTATTTGTGGATAGTTGGCCTTTTAGGGTTCTTATGTCCTTATATTCACTGTGTATGATGTTGTTTTTGATACGTTTGAATTCCTATTTGCTAGTTTCACCTCTACATGCTTTGATTAGATATAATTGCTTTAGGATTCACTCTTATTGTCTATTTGACCATTATTCAACTTAACCAAAGATTTTGCCTCTTCTATCATCGTGCTATATTTTTCATAACTGCTTATCTTTAATTTAAATCATTATTTTCTCATCCTATAATTGATTAGTCTTAATTGGAGTTATGATTATCTTCCCTGCTTATCCTTACTTGAATTGTTGAATTTTCCTCGTAATTGCTCAACCTCAAAAGGAGTTTAGATAACCTATATCTTAGTTGACTTGCCATTATTTGGAACTATTTGACTCGTTTTGGCTTCTTATTGTTGACTTGAATATTGTGGAATTATTGCTATATTTTTGTTTTGTTTTCCCTTATTAAGCTGTTCTCCTTGTGCCTAGCATTCTTTACTGTGGTTATTCCTTGTGAATGAGTTCTATCATTCTTGTAATTTAAATTCTTGAGTTGATTTGCTCGTCATACCTTGCATTTCTGTCATTGTTGCTTTTGTACTCGTTGTGGTGATGTACGAGGTTTCTGTCGTGTTATAGTTGTTATCTTTGTTGTTTGCGCTGCATATTTAAATTGGGACTACGGACGTATTCCGGGAGATCCCCCAACACTGCATATTTAAATTGGGACTACAGACGTATTCCGGGAGATCCCCCAGCACTGCATATTTATTTTGGGACTACGGACGTATTCCGGGAGATCGCCCAGCACTACATATTTAAATTGGGACTACGGACGTATTTCGGGAGATCTCCTGTCTTGCATAATTAATTCGGGACTACGGAACGGTATCCCGATAGATTTCCCCTGTGGTTATATCTGTATTCAGAGCTGCTAATCTTCCATGCTTAGGTGTCACAGGGTGACTTATACTCGAAGAATATTACTTGAAGAGTTTATATTTGAAAAGTATTTATCTTGAAGGAATTATGTTTGAAGATATTTATTTGAAAGGGTTATACTTGAAAACTATTTATCTTGAAAGAACAATGTTTGAAGGCTAATTATTTAAAAATTTTATATTTGAAAGGTTTTGTCTTGAAAAAACTATGTTTGAAAGATATTTATTTGAAGGAAGTATATTTCAAAAATAATTTCTTATTGGAAAGGATTATATTCTAAAGACCTCAATTTAAAAACATACGGGTGAAAGTTTACACTTGAAGCATTTGACTAATTTATTAGGGTTGTTGGCTGAGACCTGATGTGAAAACTATTGCAGCTGCTGGGTTACTACTTGCCTTTACTGTATTATGATTTCTGGATTTGGGTTGTGTTTTCGTTCATTCTTCTGTGTCTTATTCTGGTGTTCCGCTGTTACTTCCTGTTTTTCCTTCCTTATTGCAGTTGCTATGTCGTTAGCCATATCGCGGGGTCCTTAGATAGATGTCATGATCTGTCATCCCTATACTTTTGCTTGTTCAGTTTATTAGACCAGTGGGTGTCTTGACTAGTCCTCGTCACTACTTCACCGAGGTTAGTCTTGATACTTATTGGGCACCGCTGTGGTGTGCTCATGCTACTCTTCTGCACATTCTTTTTTGCAGATCCAGGTAATTGTTTGTTAGCTAGCTGTGTGGATTGTTGTTGCGGATATTCAAGGTAAACCTGCCGCTGCGTTCGCAGAATTCGGAGTCACCTTCAACTTTTTGTTTTGCACTGTTTATTCTTATTTCTGGACAGTTGTATTTAGAAATTTTTTAGCAAACACTCTGTAGAGCTTATAACTTGTACTACCGATTTTGGGAACTATAAGAGAATCTATTTAAATAATGTTGTTGTTTTAATTATTGTTATGCTTACCTAGTCCTTAAGACTAGGTGCCATCACGATACCCAAACGGAGGGGAAATTGGGTCGTGACAAGAACATTAGAATGGGCACAAAAGTCTAAATGGATGAAATGGCCTCTAGTTTTCAGGCGGAGATGAGTATCCATTCCTTCACACCTTGAGAGTAATCTCTCCAATCTTGGGGCCATCTTGAGAGTAATCACTTCGATAGTCGGGCCACCTTGAGAGTAATCTTTTCGATAGTCGGGCCACTTTGAGAGTAATCTCTTTGATAGTCGGGTCATCTTGAGAGTAATCTCTCTGATATTCGGGCGGGGGTGAGTGCTCATTCCTTCACACCCTAAGATTGTCTTTTTCATGCATGGATCATCCATTTAAACAAGAACATATCTTTCTCGCTTGACCTATAAAAAAAAAGAGGAAAAAAGAAGAAGACAAAAATGCAAAGAAAAAAAACTGTACATGTCAATGATTCACTTGGACAGGCTTGCGAGCTGCGACTGATGCCAATTGAAGGGAAGGCACATCCCTAGTTATAGATTCTCCAAATATGTCAGTTGATGGATTAATCGCGATGTGGGAGTAAAGATTTTCAGAGTCCAACATGAACTTGTTCTCCTAATTCAATTCGAATGAAGAAAGCTACAAGCAGAAGTCTTCTAACCAATTTGGACACTTACGGATTTTGACAAAACCGTATAAGGCCAAACCTGCTAAGGGGCAACGATTAAGGTCTCAGAAGTCCACTCTAATTAGGAAGGCAGGAAGTAAATTATATTTTTGATTCTTCTCAATTAATATCTCACGTGAATTTCAATTAGAATCTCAAAAGTTATATTTTTTATTCTTTTCAATTAATATCCTAAAGCATCTTTTTACGTGAAGATCAACGGAATGTTTGCAAAAATGGGTAAAATAAAATAAAGACATTTGTTATCTAAATACTTCAAGCCTAGTATTCAAAAGTTTAAAGATCTTGACGAGCCTTGAATAGGGAACATTTGTAGGTATATAAATTTTATCAGAGTTAAATCCAATAAAATAACATGCATCATATTTTAAATGCAAGATATATTAGGCCAAATAAATATTATGGGCTAATATAATTGAATTAATTATATAAGTCTAATACATATGGGTAAAATAAATAGGCCTGAATCTATTGGGCTAGCCCATTTAATTGGGCTAAAAGTGATGGGCCCGCTTCACTAAGCCCAAAATGTCATATTTCTAGAGGCCCAATTCGGTGCCACGTGTCAAATGACATGGCACGCCAAATCAAACAAAAGAGCCAATAGGATCATGCCACGCGTCAAAATGACAAGGCATGTCAAGTCAAATTAAAAGGCCAATAAAACTGTGCCACATGTGCAAAATGACATGTTCTGGCCAATCAAATGTGATCTTGTAACTCTTCAATCTGATTGGTTCGAAAGAGTTTGTTTTTATTATAACTCTTCCCTCCCACAACTGTAAATAAAGGTCTTCACAATTCAAAAAAAAAAAGATCAGAAGTTATAACAAGAAGCAAGAGAGAGCTCGTGGATCAAACGCCGCAAATTTCTCTACAAATTTCAAGCTTCAATCAATCAAGTTCAAGATCAAGAAATCAAGTTCAAGCTCAAGAACGAAGAACAAATCAAGATTCAAGGAGTACGAGTTCAAATCAAAGTCTATGCTAGTTGAATCCAAGATCATCGTTCGGGGCAACAAATATAGATTCAAGATCAAGCTCAAAGGCCTTTGAATTTATTTACTATTGGAAAGAAGAATCAGAGGATTCATAGAGATTGTAACACTCAAATATTTGAAATAAAATACTATGATTGTTGCAATATTTTTCGGTCTTGATTTTATTTTCTCGACGCAATTTATTTTCTTGACGCAATTGGCACGTCAAGTGGGACCAGTTCTGCCTTCATCTCTTCCTCCTGTAAATCGAAAACTCCATGTTTCAAAATCATTTGTTGCGATGGTCGAGTACTTCAAGTCTCGTCTTCAAGTTTCGACAAGCCTACAGCCCGACAAACCTTGAAGTAATGGGCATTTGTAGACATTAAAATTTTAACGGATCAAGCTAAATCATAAATTAAAGATACTATAGGACTCTTGAAATTCCAAGAGTCTATAAGGGTTGTTTGGAGGTTCTCTACCCTAAACCTAACTCACACCTATATAAAGAAATACATATTCCCTTGAAGAGGCGTCTCAAAATTCCCATAAACTCTTGGGATATTCACAAAGAGATCAAATATGACCGAATACTTCTTGACAATCAAATAGTTCAAGAAGTTGGAGATCATATACATCCCTAGGAGGTCTTTCCATCCTACATTCGAGAAATACGCTGCTTCAACCCTCGAATTACGGAGATAATCAGGAGAGGAGAATCAAGGGAGAAATAAAATTGTACTACAATTGATTAATAAAAATATTTTTCTCTTATTTTGTGATTGCGGTTTATTTTTCATATCACGAAAATTTGTTGCGAACAAACATCATTTTAATGTGTATTATATTCTTGCCTTATTTATATTGCTTTTATTAATGGCATCAACTACCGGATAAATTTTTAATAGGAGATAGGGATTTGAGTGATACTATTCAAATAATAATCATGTTAAAAAGTGTAAGGACTTCTTTAAATCAAATAAAAGCGATTATATTGTTAATAACTGATTAGATCGTGTTAAAATAGTTACTCTTTGTGCACAAGAAAAGTTGAAATGACTTTTTCTAACAAGTCAATTGTAAAGGAATATTTTGATGGCATTCCCACTCATAAAATTTCAAATGATTTTGTATTATTGGAAGAGGAGGAAATTTTTTAGTGATGGCACTGTCTTGGGTAATTCTTTTAGGATTTTATGAATTATTTTTTACATTATTACTTGATATTTATTACTAATTTTATTCTGTACTTTTCAGATGTAATTTACATATTAGTAATAGTGAAACCATTTAATGGAAAAAGACAAAGCAGGCGGATGAGTTATAATAGTTACAGATGAAAGGTAAGATAAAATTATACAAGTTTATTAAAAATATTCATTTGATATACAATATAAATAAATTAATATAATCCATATAACTATTATTTTAAAAAAATTAGGTATGATGATCTATTGTTACTTTATTTTGCTGAAAATGACATGGATCTAATTATATTCAATTATCTTGTCCCAAGTAACAAATCATTATCCTTTAATGTGTAGTTTTTTTCAAATCCTTATTTGGATAATTCGGCTAGACGAAAATCCCTTGAATTAAGAAAATTGAAATTGCAGAAGCCCCAAATCTTCGAGCAAATTGGAAAGTGAGGAGGAAATGGAAGGCAGCGAGAGCGAGAAAGAGTTCGATTCATTGAACCTAAATCCGAAACTCTTCGTCAACGAGGCCCTCAATATTGTAGACGAGTTAGTTGACGATGCTTTTGATTTCTTCCACCAGTAAGTAGGAGTTCCCTTCCTTCATGTCCAACTAATTTTCGTCCAAATTCTAGTGCTGTTTAGTTTTTCTTTATGACCTTCTGTAGAGAGGCAGCAAATCTTCTGAAAACTGAAGGCACTAATCGATCGGAAGATCTAAAAGAGGTTGGTTTTCATTGTTTTTTTTTTTTTTTATATGTATTGTTTAGTTTAAGCAGCTCAGGCCACTGACAGACAAAAAATTTCATTTGTAGGGTGTGGCTGAAATTAAGTAAATGATCCAATTGACTCTGGACAAGCGGTTGAGTTTATGGGAGAAGTACTGTTTGCACAACTGCTTTAAGGTTCCGCATGGGTTCTCTTTGCCTAAAGCTGTATGTTCTCTATTATTGATGTTTTTTCTTTACCTCGGTTGAGAAATATAACTTGTTTCATATCAACTGTAAAGCTTCATTTTCTGCATATTGGAAATCCAATCCCTCTCTTAGTAAATTTTAAACATGTCCGTTTTACTTATATATAATGGCGAATGCAGGAATTTCATCAAGGGAATTCAAAAACTATAAAAATTAAAGACGCGATGAAGCTAAGGGATTCAACATCTAATACATACACATAAAATAAACTTTTACCTTATATATACTGTGTACTTTTTCGTCGAGTGAACCCCCATTATGCTCCCTAGCTCCGCCCATGCTTATATACCATCCCTTGTTTAAGAATGCATATTTGAGCACTAAAATCTTTATTTTGGATGTGATCTGTTTAATCATTCTGCCTAATTTTGTTCAATTGCACATGTCAAGTTACAGATATGGAGTTTGAGAACAAAAATAATTTGTTTATAGTGAGATGATTGTCCATTGGGTCTTCAACCATCTCTGTCTCCCTAAGAAATAGGAGTGTCTGGACCAGTTGGTTAGAGTCTTTCCGTGATAGCATACAGATAGAAAGTGCTGTCATTCAGCTTGGTCCACTTTGTTGCCAAATAGTAAAAGGATAACTGTAGGAGTGGAGAAGATTGGTGCAAGTTGTTCATATGGATATGGGTCAAAGAGCATGCTTTCCATTCCACATCCTACTGAAAGTGCACAATTGAAGAGGCAACTATCGCAAACCTGCAGTTATATCCATGTACAATTATTAGAAAGTAGAAGGAATATAAGCATCAATCTTCTATTGATAATTCGTCTGATTGGGAGTAAATGGAGCTCTTTAGATGAGCAGAATGCCTGAGTGGTGATGAAATCTCAATCTCGGTGACCACTATTCATGGATTTTATTCTTTAAATGTTATTTATTAAAAATTGATTCATTATCTGCTGATGGCTACTTGACACTTTTATCTATGAATTAATATTACTTTTGGCATGTTTATCTAGGATGGACCGTCTGGTGACACTTCATTTGATATTAATGCTGTTGAGAATCCTGAACTAGATGAAAAGTTGGATTTCTTAAGGAACAAGATTTCTGAGGTAGGGGATCCTCAGCAAATTAGTAGATGCTTTATGTCTTTATAAATTGATAATTTTTTCCTTTGCAATTTATGATCTCTCCTGGTGGGAAAAGAGTCTGCTGAGCTCAACAGAGAACTACAAGCTCTCGAAAGGCAGTCCATGTTAAGTGACCACTCTGCTGCTTCTCTTACTGAAGCGTTGGAGTTGTATCAGCAACTGGCAGCGGATGAGAAGTTTGAAGGTAAATATTTTTCTGCAAAGCTTCAACTTCGTAAATTCTTCTTGACTTGAGGAGTCATGAAAAACCATTTTGGGAAAATAGCGACTTAATCTGATACCTTTCTGTGGATACAAGCCTTTATTACTGAAAATAGCACGTATGTGGCGTTTTATGACTAGATAATGCCACTTTTATTTTTCGGATCCGAACCTTCTGCAGATGGGCTAAATAAGGATATGTGTTACTGCAAATGATTCTGGATTTTCATATGAACTATACCTGCCTTGGATACAACAACAACAACAACCCAGTAAAATCCCACTAATGGGGTCTGGGGAGGGTAGTGTGTACGCAGACCTTACCCCTACCCCGAAGGAGTAGAGAGGCTGTTTCCGAAAGACCCTCGGCTCAAAAAACAAAAAGACAAAAAGGACAAAAAGAAGACAATATTAGTATCACAACAACAATCATAGGATAAATAGGAACACCATGAAATCCAGAAGAAAAATGCAAAGCAAAAGGAGACAATATTAGTAAATATTAGTATCACCACAACAGTCATAAGAAAAATAAGAATACCATGAAATCTAGAAGAAAGATAAGGCGGTGTTTGTTTTTTAGTTTTCTCTTTTCCAACTAATATAGGTTACCTTTCTTCCTTTGCCAAGACCTTGAGTGGCTTGGAATTTTCCACCTTGCTATTAATTGTTTCCTTGCTCTTCCATTCCAAGGGAGGTTCAGCCAACTATGGAAAATTAACTATCTGCACAGATTCATGGGTATGGTCAGTTTTTTGGGGTTCTGCACCTTGATATAGCTTCTAATGTCCTAGCAACAATAAAACAGCGAAGAAGGGAAGAAGATAGAAGGACGGCTGAAACTGGATGTCTATCTTTGGCCAAATAGAAGATTGAATTTGCAGAAGATGTGGTTGTAGCTTGTGAGAAAAGTAGGCATGTGTGTGTTTTTGCATAATGTGCTGATCATCTAATTTCTCTTAAATTTGAGAGTGGAATCGACTTAATCCAGCTTCTACTTCTAAACTTTTCCTACTTCAGCTTATTATGTAATTCCTTTATGGAATTGAAATGGTGATTGCACTCCAAATTTGAAATCCTTAATACGGGAATATCACCCCGAAATTTTCCGTTGCAGGGCTTTGTGCTTCTTAATGATATAATTCTACTAAATTCAAGTTATTGAATATGGTTCTTTTAATTGGCCATTTTTGCCAGAACTGGTACGAACTGCATCAGATTTTCAAACCAAAGTGGAGAATTTGGCAACCAGAATGGTGGAGGACACTGAGCACCGAAGAGCAAAAAAAATTCGCACTTCAAATGGGGAAATGTTTAGATTGAACAATGATGAAGGTGAGCATTCTGGCAAACTTAATTTTATTGTCTGACAATGCCCTTGATAGAATTTACGCGCTAAATATTGCATATTATCTTGTAGGCCTACTGAGTGCGACACTGGAGGAACTTCAAGTATTTGGGGATGATATAAAGACTCTTCGTGACTAAACGGTGGCTTAATTTACTGATGCTGTGAAGAAGTGTTCTTGTAGGTTCTTAGTAATGTAAGAATTTTTCTCTAGTTAATTGAAAATGCTGAGGCCTCAGAAAACCTATAGTAATGTTAGGAGGAATTTCTTCAGTTGAAGGCCTTGGCTTTCTAGTTGAAGTCTGATTTAGTCATCAAACCAAACTCTAAAACACCTTGCTAGGATGTTATTTTGCCAGAAGTATTGTCTGCACTTATTGAAGTTAGTATCTCCCTTCCTGAATCTTGTAGGACCAGTATGAAGAGATTGATATGATAACAAAGGGTGGAAACTATGGTTGGTCCATCTACGAAGGCCCTTATCCCTACAAACCAAGCAATGCCACAAAAGAAAGCACTTGTTCTAGCTCCAATAGTCTCATATTCACAGTCAGGGGATACAACCACTCTGAAGCTGATAAGACTATTGGTTCTGCTTCCATAACTGGTGGCTACTTCTGTAGGTCTCAAACTGATCCCTGTCTTTATGGAAGGTTTGCATCTTTTTCTTTGCTAACAAACTTGGTAGCTCGGTACATGTGTACTGTTTCATAAATTAGCTCAACCTGATTTTGAATTCAAATTATCAGGTACTTGTACATAGACTTACATCCAGATGGAATATGGTCAGGTACTGAAAATCCTGAAAATAGTAGAAATTTCACAAGTTCAAAAATCCAATATAGGTGCGTGCAAGATTCTCCAATACATTGTGAGTCAATTGCAGAGGGTATTATGCCTGCTATAGGATACGTTTTCTCCTTAGGGGAAGACAGTAGAAAAGACATTTATATATTGACAAGCACAGGCGTCTACAGAGTTGCACGTACAAGCAGGTGTAGTTACCATTGTTCCAAAGAAAAATTAGTAACCAGTAAACCTCCTCCTGCTGCTTCATTGTCTGGAGAATTATGGAAGGGCGTAAAACACCCTGCCCTTTGCATTTCTTCCATTGTGCTACTTCTATTGAATCTTGCTTTCTAAGCCTTGAAATGGGGATAGGTAATCTTGCTGTTAATAATTACCTAACAAGTTGCAAAATCTGTGCCTTTTTTCCTCTCTTCTGTTTTTGCTGTTTTTAATATACACTATTTGACATTGCTTTAAAGTTTATATATATATTGTGCAGACTAGCTTCTTTGTGAGATACAAAAATCTAAACCTTTCTGAATGTACCAATAGGAAATAGAGTATCATAACCAGTACCCATAGTAGTCGCACACTGCCATCGATGCAACTTAAAACTAAAACGAAAAAGGTCCAAATATGCCCTTGTACTATACGAAATTGAGCACATTTGCCCTTCGTTAATACTTTAGCTCAAATATGCTCTTATTGTCACATAGTTGGTCCATATATGCTCTTAGAGTTACACAGTTGGCCCATATATGCCCTTATCAAAACGGAATTCACCCAAACTAATTAACTCTTTCGTTAATTGTATTAAAGTGTATTACAAATACTATTTTCTTTTTATTAGTACTTTTTTCTTTATCTTTCTCTTTTTTTTCTTTCCTTTTTCTTTCTCCCATATCCGATTTCCTCCATTACTGATGTCTTCTCCATTTTCATCACCAATTTCACTTGACAAAACTCATAAATTTCAATTATTAAGAAAATTCTCCCATAAGAATATTTTTATAGATCTTATGTTTTTCAATTTTTTAATTTTTACTGAACATATATTTAGTTTTTAAAAATTTAACAAAGTAAGATTGAAATAATATTTATGTAACAAAAAATCCGAAAATCCAACAAAACCGAACAATCCAAACCGATATAATGGGTTTGGTTTGATTTTGATAAAAATCGAACCAACCCATTCCATGTACACCCCTAATTTACATAGTTAATAAAAAAATAAAAAATGTCCAGCCGAAAAAAGATTAACAACTCAAATTTATAACACTACAACTTGAACTCTAGGGTTTTAATCATTAAATTATCTTTCTAGAAACAATTTAAATATTTTGGTCTTTTGAGTATTGTTAAAGGTTGAGATTTTTTTATATTATTTTAAAGTTTAAACCATAATTTTTGGAATAATTTAATTTCATTTATTTAGAGGGCCAGTGAAATTGGAACTTGATTATCTTATGGGAGAATTTTCTTAATAATTGGAATTCATGAGTTTTGTCAAGTGAAATTGGTGACGAAAATAGAAAAGACATCAGTAATGGAGGAAACGGATAAGGGAGAAAGAAAAAGGAAAAAAAAGAGAAGAAAAGAAAAAAGAAGAAAGAAAAGAGAAAGGTAAAGAAAAAAAGTACTAATAAAAAGGAAATAGTGTTTGTAATACACTTTAATACAATTAACGAAAGAGCTAATTAGTTTGGGTGAATTACGTTTGGAAAATGGCATATATAGGCCAACTGTGTAACTCTAAGGGCATATATGGACCAACTATGTGACGGTAAGGGCATATTTGAGCTAAAGTATTAACGAATAGCAAATGTGCTCAATTTCCTATAGTATAAGGGCATATTTGGACCTTTGCCCAAACTAAAATAAATTTATCTCTTTATAAACCAAAACAACTCTCGTGTTAAATTTGGAGAAATTTCCCAAAAAATTCATAATCCATGCGGGCTTACTTTTGTAGGTATAACCACATAAAATGCCTTGGATTAAGTAGTATTTTCTTTTTAACAAGACAAGAGGAAACTAGTTATGTTATTGTTCTTTTGTCGAGAGTCTATCGGAAACAGCCTTTCTACCTTCACAAGGTAGGGGTTGGGGTAAGATCTGCGTACACACTACCTTCCCAAACTTCACTTATGAGATTACACTCCTATTTGTAAAGCAATTGTCAAGAGGCAATCAAATCCAACTGGTAACATAGTCTCTTAGCCACCAAACTTGTCCTTTCTAATCGAAAAGTTTTGCCTAGTCTAATACTAAATTATCCATTTAAAACACGAACATTAATTTGATGTTTCAGAAAAAAAATTTAGCAATCACGCTACATCGGAAGTTTGTACTTTCATCTATATTCCTTTGGGTTAAGGCAGCTTTGACAGAGAACTAATAATGTTCCGAGAGAATGAAAACCTGGTGGTTTATTTTTGAAAAAGATATAAGATCAAATAATTGTACATATAATAAATTGAAAGATGAACTGGAAACCGCAAGTAAATTGAAATAACTAGTATAACGAGTAAAAATATATCACCCAGCTTGCTATAGAAGTAATGAAAAAACATATTATTTGGCTTAATTACAGTCTACAAAATATTGGCTGGAACTAAAAAATAATCAAAAATTACATCGCTTTCTCTCCTCATTGTAATTAACTTTCTAGTTATGAATTAGCCGCTACTGGACTTCAGCCCTGTACCTTATACCTAAAACTGGTGTAAGGCAAACCCTGTATCGGCGTTCATCTTTACTTTGGCGTTTAGCCGTGGGCTCTTCTTCAATCTCACCAAATTTCCTCTGGTGCGCCGTCACAGCGTCTGTGGGATCCCAAGTAATAATCGCAATGCCCAGAACAATAGGAATCAGAGGGCGTCCGAAATTGGTAGGTTGAGACATCAGGTTCCGAGCAAAGGAAGAGACGCGTCGGATGATGGGCACCATTGAATAAAGCGGCACACCAACAGAGCATAGTATTTCGTAAATGCTATCATCGTCGTGCATCACGGCGTCACTCGGCAAGTAGAAAGATTTGACAGTTAGTGGACTGTCTGGTGCCTCCATTATAGAATCCCCTTCCTCTTGCAGATACTTAAGGAATTGTTGAACCCGAACTTGGATCATGAAAAACGTCTCAGAAGAAGGGTTGTTGCTGTTCTTCGTCCTTGGAATGATAGAATCGTCTGTTATAACTCTATATTCAACAGAAGTTTGTAGATTCACCATCTTCAATTTCTGTTGGGGCGATAATACAGAGAGCAATTTAGTAAGCCAAAAAGAATGCAAGAGAAGATGGTGATCAGTTGTTCAAGCCGTGTAACGCTTTTATAGACTTTGAGGAAAGCCTAGTTTGTGTAGAAATAGGATTCTCAATTTTCCTAAGTTCTTTCGGAAAATTTTGAAATAAGGAAATAAAATGGTAACTTGAGAAGCAGGGTAAGGGTTAGTATAGAAGAAGGAATCTCATATTTCCGAGATTGTCCAGGTTATGGAAAGTTTTGAAATAAAGGAAAATTTTGGTAACTTGAAATGCAAGTAAAGCAATTGTTGTCTAAATAAGTACGAGCGTTCGAAATCTTACTCAACAAAATTTTCTAACTAATGATTTCACATCAAATTTCAATCATTGAATTTTTTTGTTGTTCTGCATATCTTATTGCTCCTATTTGATTTTCAACTAGCTAGCTTTGTTGATTTAACAAAACAAAAGTTCCAATAAGAAGTGATATTGGAAGACTAATAAAGGCTAGCTGGACTTGCATAATTATTTAATGAGTTTGATAGACCATTGTAGCACCTAGCACTCATGGCTACATATTTGGATTGTTGGGAAGAAGAAAAAATAAAAAAGAAAGAAAATTAAGCAATTTCTAATTCATTCATTCCTTCTTTCTGAATACAAAGTAAGATAAATAGGGGATATTCAGCTAGCTACAGCTGTCTTCCTAACAAACTAGTATTATAATTGGACACTTGTCCTTAATTGAGGCTTATAGCCGTTTAGGGAATAAAGACCAACAAGATAAGAGCTAACTAATAATGGGCTCAATACTGCAATTGGCATGTCGCTTCTTCTCTTGAGAGGTTTGCCCATTGAACTAGCACTTGTACAACTACTTTATTTCCTTTTTTGACCATTTTTCTGTCCAGAATTGCAACTGGTTCAGCAAGGATTTGACCATCATCAGAGCAAAATGGAGGTTCTTGGGAGGGAATTACTCTGTCCCCAATCTTCTTCTTCAATTGAGACACATGAAATACTGGGTGAATCTTCGAGCTTGGGGGTAATTTTAACTCGTAAGCCACCGGGCCCAATTTACGAATTACTTCATAAGGACCGTAAAATCTGGCTGCCAATTTCAAATTCCTCCTCATTGCTACTGAAGTTTGACGATATGGTTGCAATTTCAGGAAGACCATGTCTCCTACCACAAATTCTCTCTCACTTCTTTTGGAGTCTGCGTACTGTTTCATACGGTTTTGTGCCTTGGTCAAATTCTCTTTCAATCTTTTGTAAATGATTTGTCGTTCCTTCAACAGCTGATCTACTGAGTCCAATTTTGACTAAGAAATTAGCTCAAAGGTCGGCAAGGGTGGTTCATAGCCGTACAATGCTTTGAATGGAGTCATACCAATAGTTGATTGGTAATTGGTATTATACCAAAACTCAGCATGTGAAATCCACTTGCTCCATTCTTTGGGTCTATGACCAGTCATACAACGCAAGTAAGCTTCCACACATTGGTTTAGTCTCTCTGACTGCCCGTCAGATTGTGGATGATACGTCGTGGTGAGTCTTTGTTCAACGCGCAAGCCTTTAAATAGCTCTTTCCAGAAATAACTTGTGAAGACGGGATCGCGATCCGACAGAATTGAGCTTGGGACCCCATGAAGCTTGCAAATGTGATCCAAAAATAAATGAGCTACTTGGGTTGCGTTGTAAGGATGAGTCCATGTGAATAGGTGAGCATACTTGGTGTACCTATCAATGATTATCAGAATAGTATCCTTTCCAAATGACCTTGGCAGTCCTTCAATAAAATCCATGGTTAGGTGTTCCCAAGCTCTTGAAGGAATTGGAAGAGGTTGCAAAAGTCCGGGATAAGGAACATGTTCTGCCTTGTTTCGTTGACAAGCCTCGCAAATCTTGACCCTCTCTTTTACTTCAGCCAGTAGCCCTGGTCAAAAGAACAAGGCCATTAACCTCTGTTGGCTGCCCAAAATTCCTGAGTGTCATCCCCAAGGGGTGGAATGCATTTGTTCGATAAACTTCTCTCGTAATTGACCCTTATTCCCAACAAATATCTTGTCATCTATTCTAATCAATCCATTTTGTAAGGTGGTGTTGGGTAGGGCATTTCTATCGACTGCTAGTTCTATTAGGATGTGTTGAGCCTCAGGGTCACCCTCATAGCTCTCCATTATTTCAGTGGCCCATTTTGGTTGCACAATTGTAAGTGCATTGCACTCTTCAGTGAACTCAAACCTACACGACAAAGCATCAACAACTACATTATCTACCCCTTTTCGGTAATGTATTTCATAGCTCAGCCCCATTAATTTTGTGATTCCCTTATGTTGAAGAGCTGTGGTGATTCTTTGATCTCTCAAGAATTTGAGGCTGAAATGGTCAGTACGAATGATGAAATGGTGGGGTTGAAGATAGTGCCGCCACTTTTCCACCTCTAGCAATAAGGCAATCAATTCTTTCTCGTATGTAGAGAGACCCAAATGCTTTGGGCTAAGAGCTTGACTCATGAAGGTAATTGCCCTGTTATTTTGCATCAGAACAACCCCCACGCCCGTACCACTCGCATCCATCTCTACTATGAATGGTATGAAGAAGTTAGGTAAGGCTAATACTGGGGCTCGGATCATGGCATTTTTTAGTTCATCGAAGGCCTCCGCAACTTTTTCATTCCAATTGAATGCCCCTTTCTTTAACAATTTAGTCAGTGGTTTGCTAATGATAGCAAATCCTTTAATGAAACGCATGTAGTATCCAGTGAGTCCTAAAAACCCACGCAACTCTTTGATTGTGGCAGGATAGGGCCAACTAACCATTGCCTCAATTTTTGTTTGGTCAGTACTTACTCCATCCCCTGATATAATGTGCCCTAAATACTCAACCTAGGCCTCGGCAAAGCTGTATTTAGATAATTTGGCGAACAAATGATTGGCCTGCAACACCTTAAAAATCACTTCTAGATGTTGGACATGATCATTCAGATTATCACTATAAATCAGGATGTCGTCGAAGAAAACCAGGACAAATTTGCGCAAGTAAGGGCTGGAAACTTCATGCATCAGGGCTTGGAAGGTGGCAGGGGCGTTGGTAAGCCCAAAGGGCATTACTTTGAATTCCCAAAGTCCATGATGAGTCCGAAAAGCAGTTTTAAACTCATCCACTGGCCTCATTCTTATTGGGTGGTAGCCCGACCTCAGGTCCAATTTGGAGAATATTTCAGCCCCATTGAGCTCATCCAAAAGATCTTCCACAACTGGAATCGGATACTTATTTTTTATCGTAATGTCGTTCAACCTACGATAATCCACACAAAATCTCCACGTAGCATCCTTATTCTTGACCAATATGACTGGGGATGCAAAGGAAGAAGTGCTAGATGAAATTGTTTGAGCTTCCATCATCTCCCTGACCATTTTTTCGATGGTGTTTTTCTGTTCAAAAGAGTATCTGTAAGGGCGAATGTTAACAGGCTTGGATCCTGGTAGCAGCTCTATTGCATGATCACAAGTCCTGTTTGGGAGAAGGCTTTTGGGCACTTGAAAAATGTCCACAAATCTGGACAATAAGCCTTGGACTGATTCTGGTGGTCCATCATTTTTGGACAAGGCTTCCATTTTTGTTAGTTGAGCTGAAATGATGCATTGGCCCATCCTTAACAACTTCTGAATAACCTTTTCGTCACAAGATTCACTCGGCCCAGAATTATCGCAACCTATCAAGGTAATGATTTTGTTCCCTCTGAAAAAGGAAATACTGTGTGATCTAGTGTGTAAAACAATTGGGGCCATCGTATCTACCCAATCCATGCCCAATATAATATCCGCTCCTCCAGCCTTTAAGAGTCTCAAATCAAAAGAGAACACTTCCTCACTCATTTTCCATTTGAAAATGGGGCACAATTGGGTGCAACTCATAATTTGTTCATTAGCTACCCGTACCCTCATGGGCTTAGTCATGGGCTCCGTTCTCCATTTGAGTTGCTTCACAATGGCTGGGTCTATAAAGCTATGCGTAAACCCACTATCGATCAAGACTGTAATGGGCTGCTTCTTGACCCATCTTCTGATTCTGATTGTGGAAGGGGCATGATTGAGGCCCAATAGTACATTTAAAGGAATTTCGGCCTCGTCCACTTTTTCCACCCTTTCAATCGCCTCTCCTGGTTACTCCTCCTCTCCTCCTGCCTTCTCCTCTTGCCCTTCCATAGCATTTAGTACCTTTGGTTTGCACTGCTGTCCCGAAAAATATTTGTCGTGGCACTTTTAACATAAATTTTGCTCACGGAGTGTTTAGAGGTTTGGGACCTTTTGGGCTATGGGTTTGTTGGGTAATGCAGGATTTTGGCCTTTGGTTAGTGGAAATGGGGTTTGGGTTGTGGTTTTATAGGAGGGGTTATATGTGGGTGGCTTAGAAAATTTGGCAGAGGAATTTTTTGCTTGGGCATTTAAAGACTGCTCATAGAGTTTTGCCATATTGTAGGCAGCAAGCCGTGTTTGTGGATTTGTGACCTTCACCAATGGGCCAATCTCCTCTCTGAGGCCCCCCACGAAATAGGTTATAAAATAGAGCTCATCGAAATGAAGTCTGACTACTTGGACTCGGCAGCGTAAATCCTCAAAATGTTTTTGATAACTTGTTACATCGACTCATTGTTATAGTCTATTTAAAACAATGACCACATCTAGCGGCCCAATACCATCATAGCGTGCACACAAGTCCACACAAAATTGGTTCCAAAACACCTGCCCTCCATGATCAATGGCGTATGAATCAAACCAGCTATCAAACTTATCCTTGACACTCACTGCTACATATATCATTTTGGCAGCATCTGGGACTTGGTAATAGCCAAAATAGTACTGGCAACGGCGTATCCAACCCCTAACATTGTTTTCATCAAATTTTGAAAAATCCAACTTAGCCTTTAGAAAACGCAAGTTAAGGGCCGTAAGGTCAGAGTGGGAAAACAGGGTTAGGAGTGTGAAATCAATATGTCGGGGTAATTAGGACATAGACATTGGTACTTGAGTGGTGAAAATTGACATTTGTGACATGAGGGCTGATGATAAAGGAACAGTAGACGTATAATACATTGATATATTAATTGCATCCAATATATTTTAAACTTACAAAGACGATAAAAGTATTTAAAATAAAATAATTCTCATAATATTTATCATGATTGAAGAGATATGGTGAGCGTTAACGATCTAGATCACAAAAATAAAAATAAAAAAATTCTCTAACGACAATGTAAAAGATATATGGGGTTGTCATCTATTGTAACAAATGCAAAAGGAGAGAAAAAATAAATGACAAATAAGTAAATTATATTCTATTATTTTATCCTTATTGCTTCAAGTCTGTATTATTTTAATTTGGCTCTTAATACTACATCATCGATTTTGTTTTATTTTTTTGATTGCCTTAACCACAAATTGCTCTTTTTTTAAGCCAACTTTATGTACTCTAAGAGTTTTTTCAATTGATTTTTTTCTATTTAGAAAATAATTGGCTGGCATTATTTTGTTAATTAGTTAATTCAAAAACTTAAATTTTTATTCTCAATAAGTAAATAATTTATTTTTTATTGATTCAAATTCTTGATATTGGCTCATCATCTCAATAAGGATTATTTTGTTATTTTTTAATTTTTGATATTTGTATTTGCAAAATCATGAGTGTTACCAAATACTACTTTTCTAGTCTCTCTCGCCCCTTCTCTGTTTATCTTCTATATTTTCAAAATATTATATGTCATTTGTTTTAATTATTGAGTGTAATTTTAAAGATATTATACATAAAAATTTACTAAATAGAAAAATATTGCTTGGAGAGAAAAGTAGTTCAAATATAATATGAACTATTATAGTTCACATATAATAACTTGAAAAGAATTACGATTATATTACATTATTCAAATAAAAAAATACTTTATGTAAGATAATAAAAAAAAATTAATCGGTTTTAAAATCCAATATAAAGATTTAACAAAAAATTAGGTGCAAAAAAGGGATAACTTCTTAAGTATTAACCATTATTTTACACATAAATTTGCACCTTTTATCCATAATAAAGTTTTCTTGTTATATATTTCAAGATCTCGTGGTTGATATTTTTATAACTTTTACAAGAACAAAATTTGCAAAAATATAATCTTTCGTGGTTGATATTTTTCAACTTCTACAAGAAAAACATGAAAAATTATATTACTTATTTAAAGTCCTAAATACGTGACCTTTTAAATATTAGGCATAAAAGTTGTATGATCTATTAATTACTTTAATATCGTTAAAACACAAACATTAGTTTACTTTTTCCCCTACATAGAATATGCATCCGCTAAAAGTAATATGAAAGATTTGTAAGTATTTAATAGAGTTTAAACAAGAAAAGAATTTATGTATGGTAAAATACCAATTGATTTAAAGCCCTAAAATTTAGAACTTCTTACCTACCTCAAATAAGGAAAGATTTAATAATCAAAATTATAGTCAATTTTAAAGTTCAAAATATTAGGGAATTAATTAAATGACTGTTTTATCTAATGTGAAATCTATTTTTAAAGGATAAAAAGACGAACGACATTTCGCTAAGGAACTTCAATAATATAAGAAATTTATACACTTTTACGGCTATCGGATATAAATAGTTTCGGTCACGGAGTAAAAGTGATCTCTACCCTCAATATTTTCGAAAAACATGGAGGGCCTCTCAAGAGAAAGGCCCCAGGCCTAAACATCCTCTAGTAGGCAAACAGGAAGCAGCATTTCAGGCCCAACGTACCAGAATTTCCAATTTCCAACCATTTCTTCTGGCGCGCATGGTAGCCGAATAAAATCTGAGATGCAAGCAAGGCAATTGTGGCCTTATGAAGTACAGTATACGAAAGGCTGTAAGGAATTGAATGGGGAAAAATAATATTCTAACTAATGATCTCGCATCAAATTCCATTGTTTAATTAATTGTTTGTTGTTTAGCAAAATAATATGTAGGAAAAAAAAATGGACTGTTTACGTTCATTTTGCTCTAGTTTGTAAATTTCCTACCATGTACTATGCTAAATAATTATGCTACGGCTATCACTTACTTCAACTCAACAGTGAACTTACTCATTCTTAGAAATCACAGAAAATTTCTTAAAATCACATTCTGCCTCAATAATATAATGGTAGTGGAAAAGAAGAAACCAAGAGCCCACTTAACTCTTTTTATCTGACCTCACATTCTGCATGGCCAGAAAGAAAGTGAAACAGAATCAGTTGACTCTCGAACATCCTCAGATATGATACAATCTAGAACAATTTGCGGCCATTGTAGCAAGACTTATGACTACCTTGTATCACACTCAGCAGTGAAGGTGTGCAGAGTTGCCCTAGACTATGTCCAACGGGTCCTTCATCTTGACAAGGGACACAATTTTTGGGGTCAATCTCTGTGACAAGGCAGCTAAAGGAAGAAACTCTTGCGCAGCTGAATGTAGTAAAGCCAGGGATAACATCAAACAATGCTACCATTGTGCTGGTGCGGGCAGCTTTGCCAACAGAGAATGAGAGTGAATTCTGTCACATCTTTGTTCTTATATGAGTACCTTTAACTAGAGTGCTGCAGGCAAGGGGTCGAGGAAGTCGTGAAGCATTTTCAGCTAGTTGAAAAGAGATATTCGTAGAACTTCATCAAGTGGCAGAACAAAGATGCAATCCTTGTTCTGGCTCTCTAACGCTGCATTATCTCTGCCCATATCAATGGAGCTTTCCTAGCCTGAATCCTTCAATTAAGACAAATCGTCAGCCATAAAAAAGAACTTACTTGTGAAGTTGTGATTGATTGCATGCAAATTTGCTAGTGTCTCGTAGTGTGATTGACACTGATTTTTTTACAGTAATTGGGAGAAGTATGATTTAATTGTACCATCACAAAGTTATCTGCTCTATAAACAATCTGCATAATTTAATTGTTAAAGCTTTATTATTGTGGCTTGCTTATATTATCATTAATTATCTGATCACAAAGCACATGAAAATGACAACTCGCATATGAAGTGTTTGTTGCATCTACAAGTTCGTTTTCTTGGTCGGTCATTTCGTAAACTTAAGGATGATTATAGGAAGGTGCTTTGGTACTAAGGAGACATTGGATGCTTTAGAAAAAAAGGCTATTAGCTCAAAACATGTTGCTAATGTATATTTTAATTATATGGTACATGAGATCTTGAAAAATTAGAAACATCTTCCATTAGTTAATCACATATACATGTGATCCAAGTTTTTCCGCCTAAATGGGCGGGTTTTGCTGGATTATAACAAGAAAATGAAATATCTCTAAGTTTGGTCCCCTCTCGGGTCCACAGGGCTAGGGTGGCTACAATAAGCAATGGGATCTTAATTCTCATTGATTCTAACATATGAAGAGACAAAACTGAGGGTAGTCCTCCTAATTCAATAACTCACAAAATTCAACTATCTGATGTTGGCCTTGACCTAAGCATAATCATTAATTTTTATGCAGTTGCCACAGTGCACATGTCAATTTTTTCTTTTCCCAACGAACAAATTGTTGAGAGTTTCAACGTGCAAGAAGATGGTAGTTCCAATTTTACGTATAAATACACCAACACGAAAGTATTACCTTCAAAATTGAGTCCAAAAGTTGAAGAAAAATGGATAGCCCAATTCCATCATTGACTAAAAAATTGGACAGCAAAATTGCCATCATCACAGGAGGAGCAAGTGGTATCGGCGAAGCCACCGCACGACTCTTTGCTGAACACGGCGCAAAAGTGGTAATTGCTGACATCCAAGAAGAAAAGGGTCGGTCAGTTGCAGAATCTATCGGCTCCAGTCACTGCAGTTTCATCAAATGCGACGTCACAGACGAGCAACAGGTCCAATCCTTGGTACAATCAACGGTGGAGATCCACGGTCGGGTCGATATCATGTTCAGCAATGCTGGAATTGCAAGCACCAACGATAACGAACAAGACATCCTAGGTTTTAACCTGGATGCATTAGACAATCTATTCGCGATCAACGTTCGGGGATCGGCGGCGTGTGTGAAGCACGCGGCGAAGGCCATGGTGGAAGGTGGCGTGAAAGGGAAGATAATATGCACGGGGAGCGTGACGGCGACGATGGGAGTAACCAAGCAAATAGATTACGCAATGTCGAAGCACGCAATACTAGGATTGGTGAAATCTGCAAGTAAAGGACTGGGTAAGTACGGTATACGCGTAAACTGTGTTTCTCCTGCGGCAGTGGCAACACCTTTGCTTGAGAAATCAATGAAGATGAGTGTGGAGGAGATAGAGAAACTGTTTGATTCCTTCAATTGCTTGAAAACTGGGGCGGCTATAAAAGCTTCTAATGTAGCTGATGCTGTTTTGTTTTTGGCTTCGGACGACTCACAGTTTGTCACCGGCCATAATTTGGTTGTCGATGGAGGTTTTCATCCTCCTGCCTGATCTTTCTCGGCCTTAGGCTTGGGCTCTAGTGTTTCATCCCCGTTAATTTGGGCTTAGATTTCCTCTTGTATCTTTGTTGGGCTAATGGGCTTGGGTTTGTAAATCTGTGTATTCCAAAATAAGAGAAAGTGAATATGATTTTTTATTTATTTATTGAATATGATTTCTCCGGTAACAGCTTGATGATCAAGATGTCACCGTTTGTCTACGGTCGAAATCGGGCATACTCAATTTCGTTGGCAGAGGAGTTGCCCCGAGGGTAACCTCATAATAGATCGGGCTCGAGCTCGAAGATAGAACATCAAGCCTAGAGATCGAAGTGTTCATTGAGATCGAGGCCAGCAACAATCGAGATCAAGCATGACTAACGTCGAGTAAGGCGTAATAACGGAATGGCGAGATATTAGTAACCGGTCGAAGATTACGGCGGAAATCCCGGAACAGATCAAATCAAAGCGGTTATTAGTGCCAATCATGGGATCTACTTCCGTTATTAGAGTTGCACCTTATTTAGGATTCCTCTATTATATAAAGAGGGATTCATTCACTTGTAAGCATAATAATCATTATTCACTGATAAGAATATACACATACACTGCTTTCTTTATTTTACTTACTGTTCATCACTGTTCATCGATGTGTGTTCTATCATCTACTGTTCTTATTAACTAACCTCGAGACTATCTCGAATCGAGGTCGAGGCATTGTTTGCAGACTGGTTTGATTTATTTTATTGTCCAATTTATCTATTTAATTCGTTGGTTATCAATTGGTACTGGGTTAAATCACATATCCTTAAAATCACAATATAAGTTTAATTGTTACTCAATTTTTAGAGTAAATACAAAATTTTAAGCTAAAAGTGATGTCCTTCTAGGGGCAGCGTGGTGGCCAAAATTATACAATCCGATCGAAATTTAGTTCAATTGAGTTTCCTCTCCTTTTCCTTGTATTTAAATTAAAAAGAACTCCTACAATTACGGAAAAGTATATTTAAAGAGCAAAATTAATGAAAGATAAATAGGGGAAAACGAAAAATAAATAGAATATAGGAGCAATCAAGAATCATAAGGTAGTGCTTATACAAAGAGGGAACTAGAGATAAATACTAATGCAATATTGAAGAACCTTTACATTTTGGTTTTCTTTGCATATTTTACCTCCTTAACAAATGTATACACCCTATTTATTATAAACCAAAATTATTTTAAATATTATTTTCTATAGCTACCTTTTATAGTTTATAGCAAATCATTACCTCTTTCTTTCCATTAACACACAATTCTCTCTCAGAATTTTTCTTCTTTCTTTCTCTTTCTCTTCGAGCAAAATAAGCCGAATCATAGATACACGAAAAAGAAACAAATCATGAAAGAAAGCTTAAAAATCTCAAAATCAGAAACGTGAAAGTAAACCTATAATCAAAAAAGGAAGCGGAGATACCTTGGGCGACGCACGAGATTGAAGAGAAAAAGGGATTCTTAGCACGGTAAGTAAGAGAGAAAAGAGGAAGAAGCGGTCGAATTGGAAGGTGTAAATTGTAATAAAAGAGGTAATTGTATTTTTATTTAAATACATTTTTTTTAGCTTGTGTTTATGTGCTTCGAATGTCTGTATTTTTTTAATACAGCTGAATACACTTGTACAGTATGCATGAATATATGATATAAACATTGAAATACACTAAATACAAACATTAAAATAGAACAGAATATAAACAGTGAATACATTTAATTTTAAAATAGTGAAATACAGTAAATACAAAAAAAAATATAGTGAATACAACCAATGAAATATACTAAATACAGCAGTAATATTATGTATTAGGAATAACTAAAATACTATTAATACAAATACATTTGAATACACGAAATATAAAATAACGAATACAGTAAATACAAACGTTGAATCTAATGAATGCAACAATAAAAAAAAAATTAAAATACACTAAATACAAAAGTTATATACAACTGAAAAATCATTCTAATTAGTTGGGTTGATAATGAGGCATGTTAGAATTAATTTTGTTGAGTTATATTAGGAGTGTATCACGCTAATTGATATTATTTCTGTTATTAGACAACTGGACATACATATTTTTAAGGTGATTGTCGTTACTGTATTTATGAATACATGGCGAGAATACATGTGAATACATGCGCGTACAGCTGGACTGCCCTAATTTTAGGCGCTTTTACTGCTGTTTTCATGAATACAGCAGAGCGAATACAAGTGAATACATGCGCGTACAGCTGGACTGTCCTGATTTTAGGCGTTTTTTGCTGTTGTATCCATGAATACTGATTTTAGGCGCTTTTTGCTGTTGTATTCATGAATACATGACGCGAATACATGTGAATACATGTGCGTACAGCTGAACTGCCCTGATTTTTAGGCACTATTTGTTGTTGTATTCATGAATACAACAACGCGAATACAGCGAATATACTACCGTAACAACTGAATAGTAGCTATAGAAAGTAATTATGTATATGATAGCTATAAGAAGTTAATAGCCACTAAACAATAGTGGTTTCTGAAAATTCCTCTTTTTTATTCTGCCGGCGTGGTATAAAAGTAGTTTGAAAAAGACCCCCCAAAAAAAGGCACGACGAAATTTCAAGAGTGCTGCATGTATTATTTTTGGAAATCTTCGAATAAATACTGGTCATCTGGATTTTTTAAAAAGATCTGAAGAAAATAATATATTTTGGAGAAAAAAGATTTCTTTCTCTTTTTTGGGAAGAGTTTTGAAAGGTTTATGAGTGCAGGAATATTTTTTTTGAACAGAAATTTTAAATATATTTTTAACAAAACATGGTCCCTCCAAGAGCGGCGAAATGATCTATATGCTTCAACTCCAAATGCTGCATTACGAGTATAAATCTTTTGCAATTGTTAAATCTTTTTTCTTCATCAAATAAAAAAAGTACGTATTATAGTTACAGAAATTCATCCAAAAAGAGGGATGATTGATAGAAATAAATAGAATATAGGAACAACCAAGAATCATAATTTAGAGTCCATAGAAAGAGGAAAATGAAGATTAATAGCATGTTTGGCCAATCTTCTCGTGCTAAAAGTAAGTGCTTTTTTTTTTTTTCAAAGTTAGAAGTGTTTGACCAAGTTTTTAGAAGAAAAAAAGTGCTTTTGAAGAGAAGCAGAATCAGTTTTGGAAAAGCAGAAAAAGATAGCTTCCCTCCAAGAGCACTTTTTTTGAAAAGCACTTTTAAGAAAAATACACTTAAAAGTAGTTTTTAAAAGTTTGGCCAAACACTAATTGCTGCTCAAAAATATTTTTCAAATAAATTAGCCAAACACAAACTGCTTCTCATCAAAAGTACTTTTGAAAAAAATAATTTTAAGAAAAATTACTTTTCAAAATAAGCTGATTTTTGCAGTTTGGACAAACATGATTTATCATTTGTTTTTCTTCGTGTTTTGTTTCTGCTGGTGTGTTTATATAGGTATTGTGAAAGGAAACAACAAGACAGGTTTTTGGGAGCACTACTATACAGTTTGTCAAATATTATCATATTTGTTATAAAATAAAAATTATAAAGTAAATAAATCGAAAACAAATATAAAGAGAGATTGATATATTATTCAACTTCAAACTAATGTACATAATGAACTGAAATCTCTTCTATTTATAGAAGAAAGGAAGATGCTACTGCAAGCTGCTTGTAAGCTCCTACTGCAAGCTGTTGTGTAAGCTTCTTGTAAGTTGTTATTGTACCAGTTATAGATAATCTTCTACCGGAGTAATAATTATTCACAACGGAGTGCCGAAACGATAAGCTTCTTCAGAAGGCTTATTTCCAATAAAGTACTAAATATATAAATATATTTACGGCAGAGTCCAATATAGATAAGCTTTTTCAGGAAGTTTATTTACAACAGAATACTAAATGGACATCCATAATATAATATATTTATAATACTCCCCCTTGGATGTTTATTAAAAGATAATGTGCCCCATTAAAACCTTACTAGGAAAAATCCCGTGAAAAAAAATTTTAGTGAAGGAAAAAGAATACACATATCAAGTAATACGCATTGTTAGCTGCCTCATTAAAAACCTTATAAGGAAAACCCTGTGGAAAAAATCTTAGTAAGAAAAAAAAAGTACAACGCGTTTTTTATTCCCCCTGATGAAAATTTTATTTCAAATATTAAGTCTCCGCATTCCAATCTTGTATACTATCTTCTCAAAAGTTGAAGTTGGTAAAGATTTTTTGAATAAATCTGCTGGATTGTCACTTGAACGGATTTGCTGCACAATGATATTATCATTCTTCTTGAGATCATGTGTGAAGAATAACTTTGGTAAAATGTATTTCGTTCTATCTCCTTTTATGAATCCTCCCTTTAATTGGGCTATGCATGCAGTATTGTCTTCGTATAATATTGTGATTTTTTTTATTACATTCCAACCCACATTTTTCTCGAATAAAATGAATCACTGATCTCAACCGCACGCATTCCATACTTGATTCATGAATAGCTATTATCTCAGCATGATTTGAGAAGTAGCAGCAATAGATTGCTTTGTGAAGCGTCCTGATATGACAGTAACTCCACATGTAAACACATACCCGATTTGAGATCGAACTTTGTGGGGATCGGATAAATAACCTGCATGTGCATAACCAATACGATATGCAACAGTTTTGTTAGCATTCGCAAGATACATAAGTGCACTAATTGCACTGAGATAGAGTATTTCAGGACCAAAGAGTTCCTCATCCTCTTCTGGAGGTCGGAACGTGTCACGACCCCAAACTGGAGGGTCATGACTGGTAACCGGCCATACTTGCCGAGCACCGACGTACATTTTATCTAACCTTTCTTATTATCTGTAAGGTCCAACGAGGTCAACATAAATGGTAGACATGAATCACAAACAGCCAATAATGATATATAACGACATAAACACATATAACATGGGCCGACAAGGCTATCGTAAAGCTATATACAACAAAACCGACCGACAAGGCTATCCAAAACTATATATGAGACGACATCTGTCTATGAGCCTCTAAAGAAACATAAGTGCTGGAACATTGTCGGAATAAGGCCCCGACTTACCCATAACGTATATAACAAAAATGCATACCAAGACCACGACACGTCCAAAGAACAGGTCTCGCCAATAACGCTGAACTGAGAACTCTACCCTGGTGAGGGAGCTTGTCACGACCCAAAATTCCAACCTGTTGTGATGGCACCTATCTCGATACTAGGCAAGCCGATAATCTCAATAAATCAAAACTTCTCTTTAAGATTGAAAATATAATATTTAAATACAATACAAACACTCCCCAAAATCTGGTGTTACTGAGTACATGAGCATCTAACATGAATATAAGTCTAAAAAATATAGTCTGTAATAGTCTGAGACCAAATACAGTAAACAAAGAGATAGAGAAGGAGGGACAAGGTCTGCGGAACACGGCAGCAACCTCAAAATCTCCTGAAAATCAACCACGTGAAAGGATCAACATACACTATGTCCGAAAATACCTGGATCTGCACAAGAAGTGCAGGGTGTAGTATGAGTACAACTAACTCAGCAAGTAACAATAATAAATAAGGAACTGAAGATAGAAATGAGCTGCACAGTTATGATTCATTTTCAGTAATTCCAGCAAAGAATAGACATGCTATCAAATCTGGCAGTTTAATGTCAAATCAATTTTTATACAGTTCCTGTTCATGTAATCCGTATATCAAAGTCTTTTAGAGATTTTACAATAATGAGAGATAGCAACTAAGTGCAACAACAAATGAAAAACAAGTACAACCTCTTAGGACAACAATCACTCACGGGGCTCCCAGCCCTCATCACTCACGGGGCTCCCAGCCCTCATCACTCCCTGGGCTCCCAGCCCTCATCACTCACTCTCAATGGGTACCCGCGCTTACTGGGGGTGTACAGACTCCGGAGGGGCTCCTACAGCCCAAGCGCTATAAACTGCACGGACAACTCACGTGCCATAATATATATATATATATATATATATATATATATATATATATATATATATATGATCCGCACGGCCAACTCACGTGCTATAGTATAATATAAGGATCTGCACAGCCAACTCACGTGCTGAATGGACAACTCACATTCTGTAGTATCAATATCTCACAATCAGGCCCTCGGCCTCACTCAGTCATAAATCTCTCTAGTGTCTCGGGCTCTTAATAATCATGAAATCAGCCCAAACAACAATGATATGATGTATCAATAATAATAACAGAGACAGATAAAATATGCAAGTAAAAGCTGAGTCTGAGTACATATAGCATTTAGCAAGCAATTCAATAAGTACGCGACCTGTGTGGGTCCCAACAGTACTATCACATAGCCTAAGCATGATTTCTAACATGATTTACAGTCAAATTTTATCAACACATAGAGAACATATAGCTAACAACAAATTATTCAACTTTACAGTTTTCCGGGACGGACCAAGTCACAATTCCTTCGGTGTACACTCACACGCCCGTCACCTAGCATGTGCGTCACCTCCAAAATAATTATATGATACCAAAATTCGGGGTTTCATACCCTCAGGACCAGATTTAAAACTGTTACTTACCTCAGAGCGTGAAATTCTTTACTCTGCTATGCCTTTGCCTCGCAAATCGGCCTCCTAATGCCTCAAATCTAGTCACAAATAATTCGTTTCAGTCAATAAAATTTATTGGAATTAATTCCATAAGAAAATGCTAATTTTTCATGAAAATCCGAGTTTTAGCTCAAAAATTGCCTGTGGGACCCACGTCTCGAAACTCGACAAAAGTTATAAAATCTGAAAGCCCATTCAACCACGAGTCTACCCATACTAATTTTACCAAATTCTGACCACAACTCTACCCTCAAATCTACAAATCTCATTTCCAAATTTCTAAGTTCCAATCTCCGATTTACACCTCAAAATCATGTAATTTAGTCGGATTATTCGATGATAATTCAATATTATGGAGTAGAAATAATCACAAGGGACTTACCTCAAGTTTTCCTTGAAAATATATCAAAAATCGCCTCTCGTCAAGCTCTAATTTGTCAAAAATGGCGAATGGGACGAAGTCCCTGTTTTTATAATTCTTCCCAAACAATCTCGGTTCTGCCTCGATCTTGGCCTTCAATGTTGGCATTCGATCAAGGTCCTTGATCCTAGGCCTCGATCCTGGGCCTCGATCCTGAGCCTCGATCCTAGGCCTCGATCCTGGGCCTCGATCGTGGCTTCGATCCTGATCCTCGATCATGGCCCTCTACCCTGGACTTCGATCATGACTTTGACCCTGCCTTCGACCGTGGCCCTCGATCGTGGCTTCGATCCTGATCCTCGATCATGTCCCTCTACCCTGGGCTCGATCTGGGCTTGATTCTGGCAGGTTCTGGGCTTGATTCTAGCAAAATCTGGGCTCGATTCTGAGAGATTTCTGGGCTCGAATCTGGCAGAAAAAATTTCCAACAAAAGGAAATTGCAGCAGCTGTTGTAGTTCAATTTTTGATCCGTTAACCATCTGAAACTCACCCGAGGCCCTCGGGACCTCAACCAATATACCAACAAGCCCTAAAATATCATACGAACTTAGTCGAATCCTCAAATCACCTCAAACAACGCTAAAACCATGAATTACGCCCCAATTCAAGCCTATTGACCTCAAATCACGTCCGATTAACCTCAAATTTTGCACACAAGTCATAAATGATATAACATACATATTAAAATTTTCAGAATCGGATTTCGACCCCGATATCAAAAAGTCAACCCCTCGGTCAAACTTTTAAAAAATTAAACTTTCGGCATTTCAAGCCTAATTCCTCTACGGACCTCTAAAAAAATTTTCAGACACGCGCCTAAGTCCAAAATCACCATACGGAGCTATTGGATGCATTAAAATTCAAATCTGAGGTCGTTTATACATAGGTCAATATCCAGTTCACTTTTCTAACTTAAATTTTCAATCATGAGACTAAGTGTCTCATTTCATTTCGAATTCCTTCCGGAGCCGAACCAACTAACCCAATAAGTCATAAATCGATTGCAAGACATAAATTGAGCAGTAAATGGGGGAACAGGGTTATAATATTCAAAACAACCGGCCGGGTCGTTACATTCTCCCACTCTTAAACAAATGTTCGTCCTCGAACGGGTTTAGAATAATACCTGGAGTCTCAAATAAGTGTGGATATTTGTTCCGCATCTCCTGCTTAATCTCCCAAGTAGCTTCTCCGACTGGCTGGCCTCTCCACTGCACCTTCACTAATGCTATGTTCTTTGACCTCAACTTTCGAACCTGGCGGTCTAAAATAGCCACCGGCTCCACATCATAAGTCAAATTACCGCCCAGCTGTACTGTACTGAAATCCAAAATGTGAGACGGATCCCCGACATACTTTCGGAGCATGGATATATGGAACACTGGATGAACACCTGATAGACTAGGTGGCAAAGCAAGTTCATAAGCTACATCCCCAATTTTCTTAAGTATCTCAAAAGGCTCAATATACCGAGGGCTCAACTTGCCCTTTTTCCCGAACCTCAACACACCCTTCATGGATGGAATCTTGAGCAGAACCTTTTCCCCAACCATGTGAACAACATCACGAACCTTCCTGTCGGTATAACTCTTCTGTCTAGACTGTGTCATGCGAAGCCGTTCCTGAATTACTTTGACCTTCTCTAAAGCATCCTGAACCAAGTTAGTACCCAATAGTCTAAACTCACTAGGCTCAAACTAACCCATCGGAGACCGACACCGTCTCCCATATGAAGTTTCATACGAAGCCATCTGAATGCTTGACTGATAGCTATTATTGTAAGCAAATTCTGCGAGTGGCAGAAATTGATCCCAAGAACCCCCAAAATCAATGACACAAGCACGTAGCATATCCTCTAATATCTGAATAGTGCGCTCGGACTGTCCGTCCGTCTGAGGGTGAAATGTTGTACTCAACTGAACCTGTGTGCCCAATTCTCGCTGCACTGCCCTCTAAAACTGTGAGGTAAAATGCGTACCCCGATCTGAAATAATGGACACCAGCACACCGTGTAGGCGAACAATCTTGCGAATATAAATCCGAGCCAACCGCTCCGAAGAATAATTAGTACCGACTGGAATAAAATGCGCAGATTTGGTCAACCGATCTACTATCACCCAAACAGCACCAAACTTTCTCAAAGTCCATGGGAGTCCAACTACGAAGTCCATAGTAATACGCTCCCACTTCCACTCCGGAATTTCAAGTCTTTGTAGCAATCCGCCCGGTCTCTGGTGCTCGTACTTTACCTGTTGACAATTTAAACACCGAGGTACAAACCCAACTATATCTTTCTTCATCTGCCTCCACCAATAGTGTTGCCTCAAATCCTGATACATCTTTGCGGCGCCTGGATGAATAGAGTATCGTGAACTATGAGCTTCCTAGAGAATCAGCTCACGCAAACCACCTACATTAGGCACACACAGCCTGCCTTGCATCCGTAATACATCATCATCTCCAATAGTGACTTCCTTGGCATCACCGTGCCGAACCGTGTCCTTAAGAACAAGTAGATGTGGATCATCATACTGGCACTCTCTGATGCGATCATATAAAGAAGACCGAAAAACCACACAGGCCAAAACTCGATTTGGCTTGGAAACATCCAATCTAACAAACTGATTAGCCAAGGCCTGAACCTCCAAGGCTAAAGGCCTCTCTTCTACCGGTAAGTATGCTAAGCTGCCCAAACTCTCTGCCTTACGACTCAAAGCATCAGCCACCACATTGGCCTTTTCGGGATGATAGAGAATGGTGATATCATAATCTTTAAGCAACTCCAACCACCTTCGCTACCGCAAGTTAAGATCCTTCTGTTTAAACAAATATTGTAGACTCCGATGATCGGTATATACCTCACACTGGACATCGTACAAGTAATGCCGCCAAATTTTCTAGGCATGAACAATAGCTGCTAACTCAAGATCGTGGACTGGATAATTCTTCTCATGTATATTTAACTATATAGATGCATAGGCAATCACCCTACCGTCTTTCATAAGCACTGCGCCGAGACCAATCCACGACGCATCACAATACACAGTATAAGACTCTGAACCTGTGGGCAACACCAATACTGGAGTTGTAGTCAAAGCTATCTTGATCTTCTGAAAGCTCTCTTCACATTTATCCGACCACCTGAACAGAGCACCTTTCTGGGTCAATTTAGTCATAGGCGATTCAATAGATGAGAAACCCTCCACGAAACGACGATAATAATCGGCCAAGCCGAGAAAACTCCGAATCTCAGTAATTGAGGATGGTCTGGGACAATTCTGAACTGCCTCTATTTTCTTCGGATCCACCTTAATTCCTTCACTGGACATTATATGTCCCAAGAATGCCATCGAACTAAGCCAGAACTCATACTTAGAGAATTTGGCATAAAGTTTCTCCTCTCTCAGCCTCTGGAATACAATACTCAAGTGTTGTGCATGCTCCTCCTGGCTACGTGAGTACACCAGAATATCATCAATAAATACCACGACAAATAAATCAAGATATAGCTGAAATACACTATTCATCAAATGCATAAATATTGTTGGGGCATTGGTTAGCCCAAAAGACATCACAAGAAATTCATAGTGGCCATAACGAGTCCTAAATGTCGTCTTTAAAATATCCGAATCCCAAATTTTTAATTGGTGATACCCAGACCTCAAATCAATTTTGGAGAACACCCTCGCTCCCTGAAGCTGGTCAAATAAATCATCAATACGCGCCAATGGATATTTATTCTTGATTGTAACTTTGTTCAACTGCCTATAATCAATGCACATCCGCATAGTACCGTCTTTCTTTTTCACAAACAGAACCGGTGCACCCCAAGGCAACACACTAGGCCTAATAAACCCTTTTTTAAGGAGTTCCTGAAGTTGCTCTTTCAATTCTTTTAACTCAACTGGTGCCATACGATACGGAGGAATAGAAATGGGCTGAGTTCCCTGTACCAAGTCAATACCGAAATCAATATCCCTGTCGGGTGGCATACCCGGTAGGTCTGCAGGAAATACATCCGGAAAGTCTCGCACAACCGGTACTGAATCAATAATAGGAGTATCTACATCAACATCTCTCACAAATGCCAAATATGACAAGCATTCCTTTCCAACAACACATTGGGCCTTCAAATAAGAAATTACCCTGCTAGGAACAAGATCTAGAGAACCCTTCCATTCAACATTTGGCAACCCCGGCATTGTCAACGTCAAGATTTTTGTGTGACAGTCCAGAATAGCATGACATGGAGATAACCAATCCATACCCAGGATTACATCAAAATTAACCATACTGAGTAATAAGAGATCAACTCTAGTCTCCAGTTCCCTAATAGTTACTACACATGACCGATACACCGATCCACAGTAATAACATCGCCCACCGGTGTAGATACACAAACAGGTGAAACTACGGACTCACAGGGCATATCCAGATAATGAGCAAAATACGATGATACATATAAATAAGTGGAACCAAGGTCAAATAATATAGAAGCCTCCCTGTGGCACACTGTAACAATACCTATGATCACTGCATCGGAGGCAAAAATATCTGGCCTAGCAGGAAAAGCATAGAATCGAGCCTGCCTGCCACCTGATCGGCCTTCCCCTCTTGGGCGACCCCTAGCTGCCTGACCCCCACCCTGAGATGGTAGGGCGGGTGGTGTAACTACTGGTGCTGGTACCGTCGGTCGAGAACTCTGCTTTGAAGCCCTACTCAACAGCCTAGGACACTGTCTCTTGAAATGACCAAATTCTCCGCACTCGAAACAACCCCTCCTCTGACGGAACTACTGCTCCTGATAACCCGAGGAATGACCTGCAGAAGCCTGTGCAGACAAGGCAGGATAAGAACTTTGCGCTGGAAGTGCACTGAATGAAGACTGGCCTGAGTGAGCACTGTAAGAACCATGGTTAGCTGATGCACTACGATGAGCTGGACGACCCATCTGAGCGTGTCTGTAAGAACGACCCCTACCTCGGTGAAACTGACCCCCTGAAGGAACATCGTTGTAATCACCCAGACCACGAGGCCTCTTATCCTCTCTCTCTCTCTCCATGTTCCTGGCTACGAACCATCTCCATCTACCGAGCAATGTCCACTACCTCATCAAAAGTAGCACCAGATACTCTCTCCCTAGTCATAAGTAACTGCAACTGATATGTGAGGCCATCAATGAATCTCTTAATCCTCTCCCTATCAGTGGGAACCAACCAGATTGCGTGACAAGCCAACTCAGAAAATCTCATCTCGTACCGCGTCACAAACATATCACCCTGGCGAAGCTGCTCAAACTGTTTGCGCAGCTTTTCTCTACGGGACTGAGGTACGAACTTCTCCAAAAAAAACCACGAGGAACTAATGACAAGTAAGGGGTGTTGCGCCAACAAGCCTACGCCTCTCGTAAGTCTCCCACCATCTGAGTGCAGCCCCAAAAAACTGAAAAGTAGTGAATGAGACCCCACTGGTCTCCAGAATCCCTGCTGTCCGAATCATCCGTTGGCACCTATCCAGAAAATCCTGAGCATCCTCTGACTCAGTACCGCTAAATGGTGGAGGTCGAAGCCTCTCAAATCTCTCAAGTCTTCTCTGCTCATCGTCTTCCATAACAGGAACTACCGGGGCCTGAGCAGCTGCTACCGGCTGGGCTGGTAGTGCCCCCGGTATCTGAAGTCCCTGTACTACCTGGTCTGGAGTATGGGCAACAGGGGTATGAGTACCTCCCCCAGCCTGAGAAGTGGTAGGTGCGGCCTGAGCCGAAACCACCTGAGCAAGACCAGTGCAGGCTGCCAATATCTGGGCCAAAGTCTCCTGAATGCCTGCAATCTCAATGGGCACAGTTGGTGCCTGAGCTGATCCTGTCGGCTCAACTATATCTGAAATATGCTCCTGAGCTGGAATAATTGGTGGTACTGCAGGTGCTATTCCAACTGTGGTACAAGCTACACCTTGACCTCTCGGCCCCGGCCTCTACCACGGCCCCGGCTTCTCGCGGCCCTAACTGGTGGCACTGGTGGCTGATCGTCCGATCTGGTAGTGCGTGTCCTCACCATCTGTGAGAGAATAGAATAGCAGAAATTTAGTTTCCAGAATCAACAAATTCGCACAACAGAATACAAGAAAGTAAAATTTTCCTAAGGGTTCCGCAGCCTCTCGAAGATAAGTACAGATGTCTCCGTACCGATCCGCAAGACTCTACTAAACTTGCTCATGACTCGTGAGACCTACGTAACCTAGGCTCTGATACCAATTTGTCACGGCCCAAAATCCCAATCTATCGTAATGGCGCCTATCTCGATAATAGGCAAGCCGATAATCTCAATAAATCAAAACTTCTCTTTAAGGTTAAAAATATAATATTTAAATACAATACAAACACTCCCCAAAACCTGGTGTCACTGAGTACATGAGCATCTAATATGAATACAAGTCTGGAAAATATAGTCTATAATAGTCTGAAACCAAATACAGTAAACAAAGAGATAGAGAAGGAGAGACAAGGTCTGCGGAACACGACAGCTACCTCAAAATCTCCTAAAAATCAACCGGGCGAAAGGATCAACACCCGTTATGTCCGGGAATACATGGATCTGCACACGAAGTACAAGGTGTAGTATGAGTACAACCAACTCAGCAAGTAACAATAATAAATAATGAACTGAAGATAGAAACGAGCTGCACAGTTATGATTCATTTCCAGTAATTCCATCAAAGAATAGACATGCTATCAAATCTGACAGTTTAATGTCAAATCAATTTTTATATAGTTCTTGTTCATCTAATCCGTATATCAAAATCTTTAAGAGATTTCACAACAATGACAGATAGCAACTAAGTGCAACAATAAATGAAAATCAAGTACAACCTCTTAGGACAACAATCACTCATGGGGCTCCCAGCCCTCATCACTCCCTGGGCTCCCAGCCCTCATCACTCACTCTCAATGGGTACCCGCGCTTACTGGGGGCGTACAGACTCCAGAGGGGCTCCTATAACCCAAGCGCTATAAACTGCACGGATAACTCACATGCTGCACAGACAACTCACGTGCCATAATATAAATATCTGGATCCACACGGCCAACTCACGTGCTGCACGGCCAACACACGTGCTATAGTATAATATAAGGATCTGCACGGCCAACTCACGTGCTGCACGGACAACTCATGTGCTATAGTATCAATATCTCACAATCAGGCCCTCGGCCTCACTTAGTCATAAATCTCTCCAGTCTCTCGGGCTCTTAATAATCATGAAATCAGCCCAAACAACAATGATATGATGTATCAATAATAATAACAGAGACTGAGATCAAATATGCAAGTAAAAGCTGAGTCTGAGTACATATAGCATTTAGCAGGCAATTCAACAAGTATGCGACCTCTGTGGATCCTAAGAGTACTATCACATAGCCTAAGCATGATTTCTAACATGATTTATAGTCAAATTTTATCAACACATAGAGAACATATAGCTAACAACAAATTATTCAACTTTACAGTTTTTCGGGACGGACCAAGTCACAATCCCTTCGGTGCACGCCCATACGCCCGTCACCTAGAATGTGCGTCACCTCCAAAATAATCACATGATACCAAAATCTGGGGTTTCATACCCTCAGGATCATATTTAAAGCTGTTACTTACCTTAGAACGTGAAATTCTTTACTCTGCTATGCCTTTGCCTCGCAAATCAGCCTCTGAATGCCTCGAATCTAGTCACAAATAATTCGTTTCAGTCAATAAAATTTATTGGAATTAATTCCATAAGAAAATGCTAATTTTCTATGAAAATCCGAGTTTTAGCTCAAAAATCACCCGTGGGGTCCACGTCTCAGAACTCGATAAAAGTTATAAAATTCGAAAGTCCATTCAACCATGAGTCTACCCATACTAATTTTACCAAATTCTGACCATAACTCGACCCTCAAATCTACAAATCTCATTTCCAAATTTCTAAGTTCCAATCTCCGATTTACACCTCAAAATCATGTAATCTGCTAGGCTTCGATCCTGGGCCTCGATCCTAGGCCTCGTTCTTGGCCCTTGATCCTGGGCCTCGATCGTGGCTTCGATCCTGATCCTCGATCATGGCCCTCGATCCTGGCCTTCGATCATGACTTCGACCCTGCCTTCGACCGTGGCCCTCGACCCTTGGCTCGATCATGGCTTCGATCATGGCCTCGACCCTAGGCTCGATTTGGGCTCGATTCTGGCAGGTTCTGGGCTCGATTCTAGCAGGTTCTGGTCTCGATTCTGAGAGATTTCTGGGCTCGAATCTGGCAGAAGAAATTTCCAACATAAGGAAATTGCAGCAGCTGTTGTAGTTCATTTTTTGATCCGTTAACCATCCGAAACTCACCCGAGGCCCTCGGGACCTCAACCAAATATACCAACAAGTCCTAAAATATCATATGAACTTAGTCGAATCCTCAAATCACCTCAAACAATGCTAAAACCATGAATTACGCCCCAATTCAAGCCTATTGAACTTTAATATTTCTAATTTCTACAAATAACGCCGAAACCTATCAAATCACGTCCGATTGACCTCAAATTTTGCATACAAGTCATAAATGACATAACATACCTATTAAAATTTTCAGAATCGGATTTTGACCCCGATATCAAAAAGCTAACCCCCGGTCAAACTTCTAAAAAATTTAACTTTCGGCATTTCAAGCCTAATTCCTCTACAGACCTTCAAAAAAATTTTCGGACATGCTCCTAAGTCCAAAATCACCATACGGAGCTATTGGAATTATCAAAATTTAAATCCGAAGTCGTTTACATATAGGTCCATATCCGGTCCACTTTTCTAACTTAAATTTTCTATTATGAGACTAAGTATCTCATTTCATTTCGAATTCCTTCCGGACCCGAATCAACTAACCCGATAAGTCATAAATCAATTGCAAGATATAAATTGATCAGTGTGGGGGAACATGGTTATAATATTTAAAAAGACTGGCCGGGTCGTTACAGAGCTTCGTCTACTTTTTTTATCAGGACTTGCAGCACGACATGCAACGTCCACAAATAAAAGAGATGTCGTACGAATAAAATACTGAGTATGTAAGGCAGGATAACATAACTAAGAACAATAATATAAAGAGAGATAGAGAAAATACCACCTGTAACATCTGAGTGCCTCAGAGGGTATATATATATATATATATATATATATATATATACCTTTAAAAACATACGCCTCCGTGGGCATCATCATCATATTGTACCCGACCATAATAGGCTCGGTAAAAATATACCCAGCCATCATAAGGCTCAGTAAAACCCAACTGATCAGTGATTGCACAATAGGTTCTATACCTGACCGACTATAGCGCGGATGAATGCTGGACTTATGGAATCACATTATGAACCTTTCGGAGTGACGTAAGGTCGGTAACCTTCGTATACATTATTAGAGGATCTAACTCGCCATCATACATATTATAGGATTCATGGAATACTAACAACATTTGGTACATAAAAATAAGAGAAGCAACATCCACACGAATCTTTCCATAAGAAGGGAAACAATGTAAGTACTGCTAGCTTCTATGAGTAGAGTATCTTTGGAAGCTCGTCCGTTTATGTTACGTACAATCGGAGCCGTGCAAAAGAAAGAAAGGGATAGCCTCACATACCTTGTATATACTGCCTAACCTCAAGCTATGCAAAGGTCATGACTCCTTAGTCTACAATAAGAGAAACGATACTATCGTTATCTTTTAAGCATCGTAACTATTATTTGTCGACCATGACCTATTTTATAATAAAACGGGTAGCACCTCCCCTATTTATATGACTTCCCACAAGTTATTATAACCAACAACAACCAATATACGCTCGTATATAATAGCTTTATACACTTTCTTCTTTCAAATTCACAAAGCATAATAATAACAACACAACCCCAACATCAACTAAAAACTACCGCTATGCCAACACTATCGTCAAGCAATCAAAGAGTGACAAGCTCCCGAGGCTCTATACATTGGTGTACTCCACACCCGACTTCCTTTTAACAACAACCAAGCTCTACACGAGCTACCACACCACCACCAATCTCCATACCATACGAAAGGAGCCCATAACCTATTTATACAATTACTATGACTTGAACTCACGGCTTCCGATCACCATCCTGTGAGTTCTCAATAATTATATGCCTTAAAATAAAACTTACCTTAACTAGATGTATGAAAATATGGAGAAGTTGTACGTAGAAGGAAACTTTGAGCTCTTCACTGCTTTAGGGGAAAAGGGATGAGCAAGAGAGAGTTTCTCCCCACGTAGTTGCTGGAGTGTAAATATATGTATCTAACGATTCCCCCCTTTCCCAATGATAAAGTGTCTTAAACACTATGTATATAGAGGATATGTTCAGCTGAAATACATCCCATCACCAAACTATTGCAAAAGTCTATTTCTTAGTATAGAAGAAGTCAAAGTATTTAGAATATATATATATATATATATATATATATATATATACAAATGATATATCCTACCAAATCCTCTACTTTCTAGTTGAGTAAAATATCATCACCTGTCACGCAGCACTAGGAAGTCTCTTAAAAAGATTACTATAACTACTTTGATAAAATACTTTATTCCAAAGAAAGTTAATACTTATCTAGTAAAATAAGTATCTAATGTTATTTACAAACTTATCTATTAATTGGCAATTATTATACTTGGTAACAAAATAAATATGTTAATATTTTATAAAGGTTAGAACATTGATTTAAAAAAAATATATCATATCAAATTCTAATTTTTCCCAACATAATATCAAAATACAAATTTTTCTACAAGTTTTTAAAATGATAAAAAAAATAACTTTCTCGCTTTATGAGAAAATAATTTCTATTTTTCTAATAAAGAAAAATCTCATTTATAAACTTTCGCATATCATGTACTTAATTTAATGCACATCCGAAAAGTAAAAATAACAATAACTACATAAAAGTAAACCTATCAAATCTTTAGTAAAAGGTTGTCAAAATTACGGGGTCTTTGTTAATACTATCATAAATCCTTTATAACCACATGAGTAACTTTAATCCCTTCAAGTTTATATGGATTTACTATGACGTATCCTAACGCCCATATGCAGTATGTTACAGAACTGATTCTTATTCACTTCAAATGATCGAACACCCATTGGTGTACTTAATGGGTGTGCTTATCCATGTAAAAGCATTTAAAGACCCTTTCTATATAGGCAGATTGATGGATAAAGATCTCGTCTGCTAAATATTCAATTTGCAGACCAAGACAAAATTTTATTTTTCCAAGATCTTTCATCTCAAATTCTTTCTTAAGATATTCAATTGCCTTTTTGAGCTCTTCTGGAGTTCCAACAAGATTTATATCATCAACATAAACAACAAATATAATAAATTCTGATGGCATTTTCTTTATAAAAATATATGGACAAATAACATCATTTATGTAACCTTCTTTAAGCAAATATGCACTGAGGCGATTATATCACATGTGCTTTGATTGATTTAAACCGTACAAACATCTTTGTAATCTGATTGAGTACATTTCACGATACTTTGAACTATATGCTTTAGGCATTTTAAATCCTTCAGGGATCTTCATATAGACTTAATCAAATGAGTCATATAGGTTATGACTTGCATTTAGATGGCATGACATCTTTAGGTGTCTGGTTTACAGGTCCAATCCTCACAATATTTTATAATATTGTGAACTATATTATATCAAATATATCGTTGATGATCATTTTGTATCGGTTCCTAAGCGACATAACTTATTGAGATCTCATCACTTTCTTTATTTTCAAGTACCTGAACTTCTTCTGGAGTTTCATGAAATATTATGTCGTAGGCTCTTCTAGAGCTTATTTCCTCCTCATTATGATCATTTTGATCATTTTCTCCTATCATTTGTCAAGAATTGTTACCTTTGGAACCGATTGGTTTACTACGCTTCATGCGTGCAGTAAACTTTATCCTTCAAGGACTTTAATTTTAATAGGAGCATTTGCAGTTGAAATATGATATTTAATTTTAATCAGCAAATGCTTCTGGCATTTGACTTGAATTATCTTCTAAGTGAGGATCATATTAATGATAATTCGATTCATATAGCATATTTTTCAGCTGTTTATTCTATCCCCCAAATGTTAGAAAAACTAACACATATTCCCAATCTTCTTTGGAAAACCTATCTTTATGCATTGTGGCAGAGAAATTAATTATATACCACACATCAAAAGTTATTAGGAAAGTAAAAATATTTGGTTTCTGATCCTAAACCAATTGTGAGGGGAGGAATTATCATATTTTGTTGGTCTGATGCATACAAGTGCTGTTGCATGCAATTTAGAAAATCTTAGACCAACACATAAGGCTTTGTTCTCATAAGCAATAGTTTAGTAATTAATAGGAGGCATTCAATGCTAAACTAGCTTGGATATAAACCAGCATCATCAAGATGAACTATCTTGATTTCATAATTTGAAAATTATGTTTTTAATTGATAAAAGCAATTTCAAATGCCAAACTGCAGGTTGACAATAAACACACATGTAAACATCTCATATATGCGTCTATAAGTGATTTATATGATAGGTGAATGGGCCCATATTCACCTTTTATATATTCTAGAATTCAAGGGTCTTAGTCCCAACTTTAGCTGGTATAATCAATTTATTATGAGAACAAGCGATACAAGAGAATTCTGGAAGAATCTTCTAGTTCTTCAGTATATGCTTATCCGAATTCTCAAATAGCTCATTTAAAAATGGAAAATGAAAACTTCAAGTTTATCATGACATGTGCTATCTCTTAGTAAGCTTCTGGTTTACTATGGCATAAACTTTTGCATTAGTAAACTTCTGATTTACTATGACTATTTTTGTATCAGCAAATTTCTGATTTACTGTAGCTACTTTTGCCTCAGTAAAATATCTGATTTACTGTGACTGCTTTTGCATTAGTAAACTTTTGGTTTACTGTGATACATGATATAGTATAAATTGAAGAATAAGGCAGTTCACTTCTCACGTACATAATATTTTACCTCCTATGATTGTAGAAACATGAAGATTTTCAATCTTCCAATCATTTGTAGTCTCAATATGATAGCTATTTGTATTAGTAAACTTCAGGTTTCCTACAACATATGTTTTGACTATAATCATATAATATGAGTGTCATATTTGTATATAAGCTCTTCGAGAGCCTTCGTTTATTATCCACAATCTAATATTTATCGGATACTACTGGTGTCATGTGTCTTCTAGACAAACAGCTAGCTCTTCAGGAGTTGTTGATACATTTTGTACTATCAAATATTGCTTAAACACTTCTGGTATCATGAGAGAAAATTATAATCAAATAAACAATATAAAACAATTGTTTAAGCACAAGAAAATACCTCTTCATAATATTTTCCAACTTTATGACGAAATTTCAATTGTGTTACTTCTTCAGGAGCAAATTTAAAATATGAAATATTGAGTATATATTCTCTCAACCATATTACCTCTTCTGGAGGTGAATTGTAATATATTTACATCACGAGCGCGTTTATATTTATGAGCTTTATTAATATTGTCACATTCACTTTGGGGAATGGATTAATATTTATCAAAAGTTCTCATCTTTCAAGGAACGGAACATAATTATCTGAACGTGCATTAATCACACCAAATTGTGTGATGTCTTAGAACCTCTTTTAAGATAATGCTATTTCAGGAGCAAATCGAGGCATGCATGTAATATAGAGAATATTTCTCTAGCTTATCTTCAATTGTAACGATAAAAAGCCTAAATTACTACTTCTAGTGGTCATAGGCATATACCATTTCTGGTGGTTAACAAAATTTAGTTACAATAAGACGATATAAAATATATAATCACTTCTAGTGATCTTACATTTCTCGTGAACTCTACTGGAGTTCAAGCGATGCTCTACAGGAGCAAATTTGCTGCCTCTCAAAATATTTATCACTCCTAGTGATAATAGGAAGATTGGATGGATTTAAAAAAATCACCTTTTGAAGGTGACAAATCTCTTTCAATCATTAGCTATACGCATGCACCAATGCAAGTTTTCTCTCTTACATGTTATACATGATTGCTCTTTATAACACTTTTAATAGCTAAGATGAGTAATTAATGAAATAAATAATACTTGATACCTTCGAGCAATCGGTTCTTCGGCGCCAAATAATCATAATAACTGGAAATACGTAAGCTAAGCCTTTGATTTCTCCAACTATGTAGAGACTTGCTTTTCTTCCAGATTTTCTATGTTGGGCACCATCTATTAGTTCCTTCAGTTTTGTGACTTTGAATTACTTCTTATCCTGAAATAGAAAAACTAAATTCAAAGTAAGTGCTCGATATGGTAGAATCTTGTGCTGACAACGTGTTATAAAATAAAAATTGTAAAGTAATAAATCGAAGACAAGAAATGATAAGTTTCTTGAGAAAGTTTATTTCCAATAGAGTACTAAATATATAAACATATTTACGGCGGAGTCCAATATGAATAAGCTTTTTGAGGAAGCTTATTTACAACAAAATACTAAATAGATATTCATAATATAATATAATATATTTATTACAGAGTTATCCTTTTCTTATTCTCTTTTCTCAATTTCTTGAATTACCCCCCCCCCCACCCCACCCCCAAACGTACGGTTCATGTCCAAACACGCAAAAGGTTAGCGATTATGGCAGTAGCGATATGTCCAAGTAATTGACGTATGATAAAATTTTTCATTTTTCTCTTCCTTGTCAAGATTAACAAAAACAGAGAGATTCTTATCTTTGCTTTCCATATATAGGAATATTTATGATCGTTTAATTCACATATCAGTTATGTATAAAATCAAAATATATGAATTACACGTAATAAATAATAATAATAATAATAATAATAATAATAATAATAATAATAATAAAAAAAATTTATAAGTGATTTTAAGAATATGTGATTTCACTTGGTACAAACTGATAAATGTTAGAATTAATGCTAGGGATTAATTGTAAATAAAGCTAATCAATATGATGAACAACCACGGCCCTCAAGCTAGACCGCCATCGAACCAACTAAGTATGCTATTAAAAAGTATGGACTTTAACAACATAGCTTGCAAGAGAAAATATGATATATATTGCCTTGTCGTGCGTGAATGTATGTTGGTTACAAAATGATTAAGACCCTCTTTATATAGCAGATGAACCCTATTTATGGTATATTTATAATTACAGAAGTAAATCCCATGATAGGCTAAATATCTGATCCTAACTCGATATGTGCCGAGATTCCCGCCACGATCCTCGCCCGATCACGGATATCTCGGCTTTCCGTTATTCGGCGTAGCAGGCCTCCTTCGATCTTGCTCAATAGCTTTCTCGCTTCGGTCTCGAATTGACCTCGATCTTGATCGGCCAGTGATCCACGAGCTTACCAATCTATCTTCGTACCATGTTCCGATATAACTGGGGCCGGGCCTTGATCTTCCGTCCCGATTTCGGTTAGTCGTATGAAATTAGGCAAGCCCGATTCTGACCGTATACAGATAGTCCCCTCGTTTTTTGGAGTGCAATGACAAGAAACGAATTGAGTCTTCGAATCTACCCTCGATTTATCATGTCGTAAGTATCGTGACGTAAGCGGCAGGGGTAACCGAAACGTCCCATCGATTCAGTTTTCCAGGCATTTATGGCGCGTCAGTTATCGGTCGACCACTAGAAACTTTGAACCATCGTTGTGGAACCCATAGATAGTCCTTTTTTCCACTCCTTCAAATTTTACTTTCAATCTCTTCTGCTCTAATCTTCAAAGCTTCTTGCATTCCTCAAGTTCCTCATTTGCAAATCTTCAAGTTTTATTGCTAACCTCTTTTTAAAATATCAAATATCCTAATCCATGTTCTTCCTTGTTCATAAAAATGGCTAAGACCTCTAAAACTGTCCCTCATAAGGAAACCGCCTCTTCATCAAAGTCCGCCGGTGCCGCGGCCACAGCAAAACGTCCCCTTGAGGACTTCGTTCCGACGAAGTATGCTAATGCTGCTGATTTCAAGGTGGAGAACACACCCCCGATTCCGGGTCGATGTGAGCCGATGTTAAGGTACGTGTGTACGATTACGGAAGGTCTCCTCGAGAAGGTGAAGGAGGAGTGCAATTGGGTAGGAAAGGATGTAGTAGTTCCTGCCCCCGAGGAATCCATCACAACTCACGTGGAGGGGTATCTAAGTGTCTATACTTACCCCTTCACGATAGCTCTCTTAGATCCCATCATCGTCACCTTCTGCAAGAGGTACAATGTCACTCTAGGCCAAATTCATCCGTCGTTCTGGTGGATCATAATCCTTTTTCAATTCTTTGTAAGCAAGATAAAGGGCCATCATTTTACCCTCAATCACCTCATGCGCCTTTACGATCCCCGGCTTTATCGTTGAGGCATGATTAAGCTTCACCGCCGAGCCACCAAACCCCCGTTCTCGAGCATAGATGAGACTCGCGACCGAGGTTGGATTGGTAGATTTGTCCGAATAAAGACTACGGATCTAATCCCTGCCGAATACATGCCATTCCCCGAAAAGTGAAACATGAAACGTAAGTACTGTTTTGCCTTTGAATATTCATTTCGCCATTTTGCTTCTTGCCTTCCCCTTATCTAAGTTTTTTGTGTTGTAGCTATGACCGTTGTGCCGGAAGTGATCCCCGACCTGAGGAAATGGGTCGAGGGGTTAGTATCGCAAAAATCTTACTCCGAGCGTGCCTGAATAGAGTTATCAAAGGGCCAATGGGAGGCCCGTAACCATGGTAATTTTCTTTCCTTAGAAAGGTTTCTATTCGGGTTTTGTTATTGTATTTACTTATATTTGTCATTTTGCAGGTCTCGGGAAGATTGCGCCCATGAGGCCCCCCTCTGCTGACAGAGAGGCACTTCTCCCCCTATTCGCCCCGAAGCAGAGCAAAGAGAAGAAGAGAAAAGAGGTTCTAAGTCCTCCCGGCTCGGAAAAGAAAAAGCCGATCAAGAGGCCCGTAAGCCTAAGGGGAATGTCATCCACGTATCCCTGGAGTCCTCCCAATGGATAATGGATGGGACTGATGACGAAGACGAAGAAGAAGAAAACTCTGAATTGATGACTCGTGTGCGAGCTGGCACCGAGCTTCAAAGAACTATTGGACAGGCGGGAGCCGAAGCAACTTTGCCCCGATCCGACGAGCCCGAGACAGAACCCGATCCGACGAGCCCGAGCCAGAAAAAGTCGAAGATGCCTTACTTTGAGGCGGGGAGGCTACCGAGGAGGCGATCGAGCTCGGTGAAAAAACCAAGCTCGAGGCTTCCCGGAATGAAAACGATGCTTCTAAAGACCTACTTGGGGTAATAGTGATCGGGGACTCCTGCTCATTCCCCCTAGTTCCGAATTTGATGATACGAGATGCTCGAGCTGCGGAGACTTGTCATGGAGAGGGAGCCCACGGAGAGGAAGATTTTTTTTTGTGGCTGTTTCGCTGACATGGAAGATGTCACCGGTTTGGGCGATTTGGACGTACCGAGAAAGAACTCGAATGAGGCATCCTCGAGCTATACACTGACCGACCAATTCCCGGCCCCCAGCGTTGACCCCGATTGTAAGCAGCCTCTTATAATCTAGATCCCGAAAGATACTCAAGTTTTCTCTGCCCCCGTAGGGGTGGCAAGCTGTCTTTGATGCTTAGTCACTGAAGAGGACCAAGCAAAAATAGATGCAGTGGACATTGCATGTTTGTTCAACGAGGCCTAGCATGCTATGAATCGGGTAAGTTTAAGGGCCGCTTTTTTTTTTTATGACTTTGAATTGCAGATATCTCTAACATTTTTTTTCCTTTCTCGTAGGCTTCGGTGTTGCACCACGAGGTCTTTCTCCGAATCCGAGAGGAACGCAAGGCCGTGGTCCAGGGCCTCGCGGAGAAATGTGATACTTACAAGCTTCTTAGTGAGAAGCTTCAGGTAGAGTTGGTAGAGGCTCGAGAAGAGCGTGCCGAGATGGCCGAGCAGGTATTCTGAGTTCTTCCTCACAATGAGGCTAAGTTGGAGATAACGTGTAACTATCTATTTCTATAGGTCTGACAAAGGTTTGAACAGATCAAGGACTTCCAAACGCAAATAGATGCAGTGCGAGCTTAACCTGAGGCAGTTTCTGATAAATCGGAGCCGAGTGAGATCATTTATCCGGACTCAAAATAAGGTAATCTTTGAATTTGATGTTCGAGTGAGAATGTTATCTCGAATTCAAAATCCGGTTGCCCTTAGGCTCGAAGAACAGTTCCCGAGTGGGAATTTATTCGAACTCGAGTTAGTAGCCGAGTAAGAGTGATATTTCGAGCTAGAAGTGAGAATAGCCCTTAGGCTTTCATATTTGGCCGATCTGGCCTTTGTAGAACGATCGTTTTAACATATATAAGGCTTTCTACCCCTTTTTGGCTTTCAAGAATTCATGTTCGCAAAGGTTGTAATGCCTTAGCATGAAATAATGAAGTCGTGTTCGAGAGTTTGAACAAATTCTTGCTTTAATTGCCTTTCTGGGTTAAGGAGTTATCGGAGTTCGATATTTATTGACGTTTTTCCTAGAAAATATCTTAAGTATTAGGATTCCGCCGAGGGTAGCCTTTTAGAACCGGTTGTGAAAAACTTTGAAGGCCTGTTTTATTGCGAAATTCGGACGTCTCCGAGCCGTGTTAATTTGGACGTAGCCTTTTAATTCGGGATTTGCCCCTTGGGCTTATTTTTCCGTTTTACTTCGAGCTTGCCCGAATTATCAGTCCCTGAGTGGGGCAGCCGTGGCCTATAAAAATCGAGGTTTGCCTTTTTAAGGTCTTATAATCTCGAGATTTTAATAATTTGATCTCTTCTGTTTATCTCGTCTATTCGGACGACAGTCCCCGAGTGTGGGGTTAGTTGTTCGAACTTCAGTTGTGATCGGCCCTTAAGCCTGTTTACAAAATAGATCAAAAGTATGAATTTGTAAAGTAAATTGTTTTTAAGGCATGAGATATTTGGCAAGGAAAATTTACTTCTTTTAATAGATACACACGTACATGTTTGATGTCAGGGCTTGAGCAACCTATATGGGCATGGTTCACTCGACCGTTTGGCCCTTACAAAATTTACCTATCGAGACCGTGCTGTCACGAAGTGATTTCCTTGCAACAAAGTTGACATTCGGCGGTAATGCCCCCCAGTATTCGAGGTTGATTATAGAAAAGCCTCGGATACTGTTAAATTGTTCTATGTTATCACGAACAATGGTTGCCTCGTTAAAAACCTCGCCGGAAAAAACCCATTTGGGACAAAACAATAGTCTAAGGGAAAAATAGTGCAACGCGTGCTTTCAGACCTAAAGACTCCGTGTTGAAGGATCCATCGTCGTCCTCGATCGAACACCTGCAATTGGTTAACTTAAAATATAAATGAAAATAGAGAAGGTCGTACCTTAGCAGTAGTATCGCTTTAGGAGTGATACGTTCCAATTTTTTGGTAATTGTTTGCCGTTCATCGTGCCGAGCCTGTAGGATCCTTTTTCGATGATATCGAGGACCTGATATGGCCCTTCCCAATTTGGACCCAGTTTTCCTTCATTCGGGTTTCGAGTGTTGAGGGTGACTTTCTTTAGCACCAAGTCCCCAATTTTAAAGTGTCGAAGATTGGTTCTTCTGTTGTAGTACCTTCCGATCTACCATTTTTGTGTGGCCAATCGAACGAAGGCGGCCTCGCGTATTTCATCCAATAAATCGTATTCATGGCCTCGTTATTCGATTCTTCTGTTGCATATCGAAACCTGAGGCTAGGTTCCCCGATCTCGACCGGGATAAGAGCTTCGGCTCCATAGACCAAAGAGAACGGTGTTGCCCTTGTGCTAGATTTCGACATCATGCAGTATGCCCAAAGAACCTCAGGCAATATCTCTCTCCATTTTCCCTTAGCGTCGGTCAATCTCTTTTTAAGATTTTAAATGATGGTTTTGTTGGTTAATTCGGCTTGTCTGTTCCCGCTGGGATGGTATGGCGTTGATAGGATCCTTTTAATCTTGTGATCCTCGAGAAATTTAGTCACTTTGTTGCCAATGAATTGTTTCCCATTGTCGCACACAATCTCAGCAGGCATCCAGAATCGACATATAATGTGGTCCCAAATGAAATCTATGACTTCTTTTTCTCTGAGTTTCTCGAAAGCCTGTGCTTCAACCCACTTAGAAAAATAATCAGTCATAAATAAAATAAACTGAGCTTTACCTGGAGCCGATTGTAGAGGGCCGACGATGTCCATTCCCCATTTCATGAACGACCATGTGGATAAGACCTAGTGGAGCTGCTCCCCGGGCTGGTGAATCATCGGCGCATACCTTTGGTATTTGTCGCATTTTCGGACGAACTCTTTGGTATCCTTTTCCATATCAACCCAATAATACCCTGCTCTGATAATTTTGTGAACCAGTGACATTCATTTCTCCTATAACTTGGTTCCCACAAGTGCCTTCGTGAATCTCCCACAGGACATAGTCGGTGTCTCCTGGTCCTAAACATATCGCCAATAACCCATCAAACATCCTCCTGAATAGCGTTCCATACTCGTCCAAGGTGAATCGTGCTGCCTATGTGCGTAGAGTCCTTGACTCCTTCGGATCTGATGGGAGTTTCCCGTTCTTTAGGTATTCAATGTACTTGTTTCTCCAATCCCAGGTCAGGCTTGTAGAGTTTATTTCAGTGTGGCCTTCTTCAATTATTGTTCTCGAGAGTCATACGAGAGTCCCCTAGTTATGTTTGTCATCCTCGACCGATGATCCTAAGTTTTCAAGGACATCGGCCTCACCGTTTTGTTCCCGAGGTATGTGTTGTAAGGTCCACTCGTTAAACCGGTGCAAAGTTACCTGTAACTTGTCCAAGTATCTCTGCATTTGATCTTCTCAGACTTCGAAAGTTTTGTTGACTTGATTTACCACAAGTACAGAATCACATTTGGCCTCGATGACCTCTGCTCCCAAACTTTTAGCCAACTCGAGACCTGCATTCATGGCCTCATATTTGGCCTCATTGTTAGTTAACTTCGAAGTTCTGATAGATTATCTAATTATGTCACTCATGGGTAGCTTCAAAACGAGGCCCAACCCGGACCCATTCGCATTCGATACGCCGTCTGTGAAGAGGGCCCACACCCCCGATGACATACCTGAGTTTAATAATAGTTCCCTTTCAACCTCGGGCATGAGGGCTGGCGTGAAGTCGGCCACGAAGTCTGCCAAGATTTAAGATTTGATGGCCGTTCGGGGTTGGTACTCGATATCATACCCGCTGATCTCGACGGCCTATTTGGCCAGTCGACCCGAAAGTTCGGGTTTGTGCAGGATATTGCGAAGGGGATAGGTAGTTACAGCACAAATCGGGTGACATTGAAAATATGGTTTTAATTTCCTAGAGGGGCTTATTAAAGCAAGCGCTAATTTTTCTAAGTGTGGGTACCGGATCTCGACCTCACCTAAGGTTCGACTAACATAGTAAATAGGGAATTACGTACCTTGCTCTTCTCGAACTAGGACCCCACTTATTGTTATTTCTGAGATTGCTAAGTATAAGTAGAGTTGCTCGTCCGCTTTCAGGGTGTGAAGCACTGGTGGGCTCGACAGGTATCGTTTTAATTCTTCCAAGGCCTGCTGACATTCTGGGGTCCATGCAAAATTGTTCTTCTTCCTAAGCAACGAGAAGAATCGGTGACTCCGGTCTGAGGACCTCGAAGTGAATCGCCCCAGGGCGGCTATGCGTCCGGTTAGCCTTTGCACGGCCTTTACATTATCTACGACCTTGATATTCTCGATAGCTTTGATTTTATCGGGGTTAAACTTGATTCCCCGATTGGACACCATGAAGCCGATAAACTTGCTCAAGCCAACCCCGAATGTGCACTTTTCTGGGTTAAGCTTCATATTGTACTTTCTCAGTATATCGAAGGTTTCCTGCAAATGCTTTAAATGGTCCTCTGCTCGCAGGGACTTAACTAGCATGTCATCAATATAAACATCCATAGATTTCCCTATTTGTTCTTCGAACATTATATTCACTAGGCGTTGATAAGTTGCACCATTATTTTTTAGTCCGAACGACATTACGTTATAATAATAGGTGCCGTATTTAGTGATGAACGAAGTCTTTTCCTGATCCTCCGGGTTCATCTGTATTTGATTGTACTCGGAGTAGGGATCGAGAAAACTGTGAATCTCATGGCCGGCCGTGGCATCGATCATGCGATCGATATTCGGCAAAGGAAAAGAATCCTTAGGGCAGGCCTTGTTCAAGCCCTTATAGTCTACGCACATTCTAAGTTTATTTCCCTTCTTCGGGACTACCACTACGTTTGCTAGCCATTCGGGATACTTTACTTCCCGAATGGATCCTATTTTGAGAAATTTGGTTACCTCGTCCTTGATGAAGGCATTTTTGATCTCGGATAGGGGCCTTCTTTTTTGCTTTACTAGGCAGAAATTTAGATCCAGACTCAACTTATGAGTGGTAATTTCCGGCGGGATCCCTGTCATATCGAGGTGGGACCAGGAAAAACAATCCACATTAGCTTTAAGGAATTGAATAAGTTTTTTTCTGAGCTCGGGAGTTAATCCCGTGCCCAGGTATACCTTTCGATCGGGCAGATACTCGATCAATATGATTTGTTCCAGCTCTTTGACCGTTGATTTTATGGCATCAGAATCATCGGGGATTATGAAGGATCGGGGAATCATATATTCATCATCCTCGTAAATTTCCCATTCCTCTGGTTGGGCCGAGGCTGATGACTGTGGTTGCTATTTGACTTCCAGCTTTCCTTTTGAATTCGATCCATTTGATGATGAAAGTGTTGATATCGGTGTCACCTCATCGATCACAAATATCTCCTTGGCGGCGGGTTGCTCCCCGTACACTGTTTTGACTCCCTCCGACGTCGGGAACTTTTGAACTTGGTGAAGGGTCGAAGGCACTGCCCTCATGTTATGGATCCAAAGCCTTCCGAGCAGGGCATTATACCTCATGTCGCCCTCGATTATATGGAACTTTGTTTCTTGGATGGTCCCGACCACGTTCACTAGCAAGATAATCTCACCTTTGGTGGTTTCGCTCACCATATTGAAGTTGTTAAGTACTCGAGCTGCGGGCATAATTTGATCTTGTAGGCCGAGCTGTTCTACGACCCTTGATCGAATAATGTTGGCCGAGGTACCTGGATCAATCAAACCACGTTTAACTTGAATTTTATTCATAAGGACAGATATTACCAATGCGTCGTTATAAGGTCGTTCGATACCTTCCGCATCCTCATCGTTGAAAGACAAAGTCTCTTCTGGTAAGTAATCTCGTGCTCGCTTTTCTCTTGTGATCGTCACTTTGGTGCGTTTAAGCACTGGTCTTTGTGGAATATCGACCCCTCCTACGATCATGTGAATCACGTGTTGTGGCTCTTCCTACTCGTTCTGCCTGTTTGAATCTCTGTTTTTAAAGTGATTCTTGGCTCGATCACTTAAGAGTTCCCGAAGGTGCCCCTCGTTGAACAATCGGGCAACTTCCTCCCTTAGTTGTCTGCAATCTTCTATTTTATGGCCATGGGTACCATGATACTTGCATATTTGGTTGGGATTTCTCTGGGCCGGATCGGTCTGCAGAGGTCGAGGCCATCTAGTATCTTTGATATGTCCAATGGTCAACACTATGACAGAAGCATCTACTTTGAAGTTATATTCTGACAATCGAGGTGCTTCTTTAGATCCAACATTATTATCGAAACCATTCTGGCTCATGAACCCTCAGGAGCTCTGTCCTCGATCATTCCTTCTATCATTCCGAACGGGGTTTCATACAGGGCCATTATCTCTCTGATTTCCACCGTATGGCTGATATCGATCTCTGTTCGACCGCGGTTCCCGGTTGAAGTCCCTTTTAACTCTTTCCACGGGCCTGTTAGGATAAACTGAACTGGTTGGGCCCCCAATTGATCATCCTCGACCCTGATCTTTGACTGATACTGATTATGAACATAGGCCCAAGTGACAGCTGGATACTCTATCAAATTCTATTTCAGCAGTTGTGAAGCTACGAAACTTTGAGCATTGAGGCCTTGAGTAAAGGCTTAAACGGCCCAATCGTCGGTGACCGGTGGAAAATCCATCCGTTCCATTTGGAACCGAGACACAAATTCCCTGAGCATCTCGTTGTCTTTTTTCCTTACCTTGAAAAGGTCTGATTTTCTTGTGGCTACCTTAATAGCTCCGGCTTGTGCCTTTACAAAAGAATCTGCAAGTATAGCGAGCGAATCAATAGAATTAGGTGGTAAATTATGGTACCATATCATAGCTCCATTCGATAGAGTTTCCCCGAACTTCTTCAGCAACACGGACTCAATCTCGTCATCTTCCAAGTCATTTCCTTTAATGGCACACGTGTATGAGGTAACGTGCTTGTTTGGATCTGTTGTCCCGTTATATTTCGAGATCTCGGGCATACGGAACTTCTTGGGGATTGGTTTCGGAGCCGCACTCGGGGGAAAATGTTTTTGGACAAACTTTTTGGAATCAAGCCCTTTCAACACCGGTGGTGCACCTGGGATTTGGTCGACCCTGAAATTATAAGTTTCCACTTTCTTATCGTTTTCCTCGATCCTTTTTTCTCCTGTTTTGATTCGCTTTGTTAGATCCTCAAGCATATTTATGATAGCAGGATTGGTCTCCGGTTCTCCTCCATTTGATTTCTTTGATACCGATTCGGCTCTATGAATAATTTCTTGCGATGACTCGATCTCGATCCTGCTTGGTGTACGATTCTGATTCTGAAGTTGCGCTATTGCAACTTGTTGAGTCTGCAACATTTCGAATATCATTCGAAGGCTAATACTGCCTTCTCCACTGCCCTGTGCATTCTGATCAGCTGTTCGAACATCTCTACGGACGCTATTTTCAGGATCGACGCCCAAATTCCCATTAATAGCAATATGGGAGCTGACGTCGATTGGATCCATGGCCGAAGCTCCATCGGAGTTTATTGGAGGTACTCCGTTTCTTGGGGCGGCTATGTTATCACTCTCGCCATAGAGACCGATGCCATCGTCTGTGTGTGTGGGTACTATTTGAGAGTTTGACATGTTGATCCTGGAATCAAAGACACTTCAAAGAACAAGCATAAAATTATGTGTGTTACGAAAAATTGTACCAAACAATCACTATTATCCTTAGCCCCACGGTGGGCGCCAAACTGTTTGCCTTAAAATCGGAAAACAATTAAACTTATAAGTGATTTTAAGGATATGTGATTTCACTCGGCACAAACTGATAAATGTCAGAATTAATGCTAGGGATTAATTGTAAATAAAGCTAACCAATATGATGAACAACTACGGCCCTCGAGCTAGACCACCCTCGAACCAATTAAGTATGCTATTAAAAAGTATGGACTTTAACAATAGAGATTGCAAGAGAAAATATGATATATATTGCCTTGTCGTGCGTAAATGTATGTTGGTTACAAAATGATTAAGACCCTCTTTATATAGCAGATGAACCCTATTTATGGTATATTTATAATTACAGAAGTAAATCCCATGATAGGCTAAATATCTGATCCTAACTCGATATGTGCCGAGATTCCTGCCACGATCCTCGCCCGATCACGGATATCTCGGCTTCTGTTATTCGGCGTAGCAGGCCTCCTTTGATCTTGCTCAATCTCTTTCTCGCTTCGGTCTCGAATTGACCTCGATCCTGATTGGCCAGTGATCCACGAGCTTACCAATCCATCTCCGTACCATGTTCCGGTATAACTAGGGCTGGGCCATGATCTTCCGTCCCGATTTTGATTAGTCATAGGTTAGATGTGCAGTGTAGCAGTATATAATAATAATAATAATAATAATAATAATAATAATAATAATAATAATAATAATAATAATAATAATAATAATAATAACCAACTTGTCACGACCCCAAATTCCCTCCGTAGGAGGTCGTGATGGAACCTAGTCTCTAAGACTAGGTAAGCCTATCAATGCGGAATAATAATAGATATCTCAAATAAATAAACTATAATTCAAATAATTATAACTCCCAAAACCCGGTAGAAAATAAGTCACAAGCTTCTAAGAATTTATTCTCTATGTCTCTATACATCAGAGATTAAAGCAAATAAGGAAGACAACTGTAACGACCCGACCGGTCGTTTTGAGCTCTAGCGCATCATTCAACGGTTTGAGACCCTGAGCAGCTTCACTTCAGGTATTATGACTTGTACACGTAGTCGGGATTGAATTTCGGGAAGTTCAGAGTTGACGTGGAAAGCAAATTCTCATTTCGAAAGCTTTAAATTAGAAGAATTGACTAAGATTGGGTTTTAGAGTAAACGGCCTCGGAATCGGGATTTGAAAGTTCCAGCAGATTTGTATGATGATTTCGGACTTGGGCGTATGTTCGGATTGGGTTTTGGATACGTCAGGAGTGTTTCGACGCCTATTGTGGAAGTTGGCAGTTTGGAAGAATTTCATAAATTTGAGTTGAAGTGCATTTCAATGTTATCAATATCCGTTTGGGATTCCGAGTCTGGGAATAGCTCCGTATGGTGATTCTGGTATTGGGAGCGTGTCCGGAAGTAGATTCGGAGGTCCATAGGTCATTTTGGAGTCATTGGGCTAAAGCTAGAAATTTGAAGGTTTTTGAGAAGTTTGACGAGAAGTGGACTTTTTGATATCGGGGTTGGAATCCGATTCCGGAAGTTGGAGTAGGTCCGTAATGTCAAATGTGACTTGTGTACAAAATTTGAGGACAATCGGACGTGATTTGATAGGTTTCAGCATCGATGGTAAAATTTGAAATTCTAAAGCTCATTAAGCTTGGAATGGGGTGCGATTCATGAATTCGACATTGTTTGATGTGATTTGAAGGCTCGACTAAGTTCGTAATGTGTTTTGGGACGTGTTGGTATAATTGGTTAAGGTCCCGAGGGCCCCGGGTGAATTCCGGGTGGTTAACGGATCGAGTTTTGGACTTGTAAGAAAAGATGAGGCAACTTATATCTGGTGTGATCGCACCTGCGCAATAAGGGCCGCAGATGCAAGGTTGCAGGCACGGTTTGGGCGAAGCTGGGCAGTGACAGCAGGTGCGAAGGGTTGTCCGCACCTGCGAGGTTGCAGGTGCGGAGGTGCGTCGCAGGTGCGAGAGTTTGAGAAGAATCTGGGAGTGCAGGTGCAAGGGTATGTCCGCACCTGCGAAGGCGCAGATGCGGAAGGAAAGGCGCAGGTGCGAGGTTTTGGCCACACCTACGAAACCGCAGATGCGACGAAGAGTTCACAGGTGCGGAAGTCGGGGCTGGGCAGTGTCTCTTTTAAAGCGAGGGTTTGGCTCCATCTTATTTCATTTTCGCCCATGGGAGCCGATTTTGGAGCATATTGGAGTGCCATATTCATCAATCATAATGGGGAAAGTGCTTTCTTCACAATTTCGAGTTAAATACATGAGTTTATTTGGATTTGAACATGAAAATTAGTATAAATTGTGGGATTTTTGGTAGAAAACCTAGAATTTGGTATTTTGGATTTTGACCACGAATTTGGGCATGGAATTGGAAATAAATCATATATTTGAGTTCATAAGGTTATGGGTAATGATTATCTTCAAAAAATTTCGGAATCCAGGCACGTGGGCCTGAGGGTGATTTTTATCGACTTTTCGATCGGGGTTAGAAATTGCTATAAATTAGATTATAATGAGTATTCAAGTGTATAATAATGGGTTTGCATAATTATTGGCTAGTTTTGGGGTGTTGTGCATCGATTCGAGTTATTTGAAGGGCTCGGAAGCCGGTTATGGAACTACGGAGCGAGGTAAGTCTCCTTTCTAATCTTGTAAGAGGAAATTAACCCCATAGGTGAACTAAATTATTGTGTGCTTCTATTTGTGGGGACTACGTACGCACGAGGTGACGAGAGTCCATGCGTAGCTACTAGCTATGCTTATGTCCGGGTAGTTTTAGGCTCACATTATGCCTGGTTGATATTGTTATTGATTTATGTTTATTGTTTGCCTTGAGAGGGAGCGAGATTGAGTCTGCTTATTAAATGTTTTGAAAGGAGTTGGAATTGAAAAACTTAAGATTTAAAAGGTTTCATTTGAACTTCGTAATTTCGAAAAGAATTGAGGAATATCATAAAAGCTGAAGAAATCTATGTGTAACCGCGCCGCACGTATGATTCGCGAGCGGGGTAATTTCCTTAAAAAGCTACAAGCTGAATTTCTCTTGTTTTGAAAAGAACCAAGAAAGAGATATGATTTTAATGTTAAATTTATATTTGACCACGTCACAAGTATGTTCCACGAGTGGGGTGATTCCTTAAATTTATGTTTGACCGCGTCACACGTATGATTCGCGAGCGGGGTATTTCCTACTACTCTTATGGGATCAGGTCGTTCACCTCGGCAGGATTTATGTACCACACTCTCATGGGAGCGGGCCGTTCGCCTCGGCAGGTTAGTAGATGCATCTATGGTTCGCGTCGTTCGACCCTCGGGAGTGCACAGTTTACTTTTATGTTGGATCGCGCCGTATGCCTCGGCATTTCCTATATATATTATACTCATGGAATCGTGCGTAATATTTGGCAAGAGGCCAGTGTATCCGAGGTTTTTCCCTGATTTGAATTATGAGAACCTCTTTGATGAAATCCACCATCTCTATATATGCTCCGGTTACGGAGGGACTTGCTAGTTGAGAGCTCGAGTAAAATTTTAAAGAGGGGAATTATGCCACGTATTTTATACATGTTATTTCATATATTTACTCGGTTTCATATCTATTCACTTCTTTACTATACCTGATATTAATTATAGCCCATAGTAAGTGTCCGAGTAAACCCCTCGTCACTACTTCTTCGAGGTTAGGCGGGATACTTACTGGGTACGCGTTATTTTCGTACTCATACTACACTTGCTGTATATTTTGTTGTACATGTACATGTATGGCTAGTGGCCTTGTGAGCGTAGCAGCATGGTTGATACGGGGACTTAGGTGAGCTGCATCTTGTGAGACGATCCACAGCGAGCAGAGTCTTCTTCAGAGTATTTGTATTTTCTTTTCTGTCCAAATTCGTATTCCGGACAGTTATTGTATTTTATTTTGTTCCCTAGTAAATGCTCATACTCTTGTGACACCGGGTTCTAGGATGATTATGGGATTATTCAGTATTGAAATTTGCGAAAAAACATTATTATTTACTCTGTGAAGTTCATCATTTATTATTTAATTGAAGGAAATTTACGATTTTAGAAATATTAAAATGAGATTTTACTAATTATTGGTGTTGGCTTGCCTGACAGTAGTGTCCGACGCCATCACGACCTTTCAGGGATTTTGGGTCGTGACAATATGGTATCAGAGAACTAGGTTCACTTAGGTCTCACGAGTCATGAGCGAGTCTAGTAGAGTCTTGCGGATCGGTATGGAGACGTCTGTAATTATCTTCAAGAGGCTATAGGACTGTTAGGAGCACTTCCCTTCTTGACTCTTATCGTGCGATTTGATTCCTTTGAGGCTTATGCCTTCGTTTCCTTTCCATTCAATCTTATGCGACGTGAAGCGCTTGCTATCGATCAAGAATTGAGGAATTGTAATGGTACTACAGATGTGGTGTGGGATGTTTCTCCCTGTGTGTTGTTTGGACTATTGTCGTCGCCTTGCGAAAGGATATTATGTCATTTCAGCTCAGTAACTGTACTTCTGAGATGCTTTGAGGCTATGCACAGGTTGTTATGATGCTCATGAGTTGTAAGCGCATGGTATTGATGTGATGGTAGGATGCTTGCCTATGTGTCGGGGCAGTGAATGACTTGGAAGGAGGTTTACTCAGTGCATGGTTCCGAGATTTAGTATCTTATTTCCGGCGGAGGAAAAGCAATTGGCCTATGAATGTGCAGATTTGGGTTGATGGAGTAATGAGGCTTGGTAATTTCGAGCGTAGTAGAGTTCTCAAACTGTGATGTGGTGTCATCGTCCTTGTTGAACGCGTTAAGGTTCGCCGATGTTATGGCCTTTTTCAATTTGCCTTTGGGGAAGGGGCACTATGAAATGGTGCTTGAGATGCGGTTGTCAGAGATAACGGAGTGTAGTGGTTTCAGAATCAAATTGGTACTTCTAGTATTGATGGCTCAAGGAAGATGTTATTCGAAAATGTTAAAGTCGGTAGCGATCGATAAGTTCAAGTGCTACAGAGGTAGATTTTGATTTAAGGCAACAATTGGGCAGCGAAGGATGAGGAAGAACATGTGGGAAGTGTCTTGTCACGGTTAAGTTTCTAGAAGGCCAAATGTGAGAAGCAGAAATCGGATAGTTGGTTAAAGGAGAGGGTTTGACCAAAGTGGGAGAGTGGCAGAGTAGCATATGGGTTACTGATTTCGTAGTAATTGTACCTAGTGCAGCGGCATTGGATGATGTCGACATGGAGTTTCCACAGGCGGGTTATCTCTTGTGAGCAGGTTAGCGGTCGCGTGGTCTTGATGAAGCTTCAACGAAGAATTTCTACTGACTATTCAGGAAGAGGTCGAATATGTGCGTGTGGCTAGTGATTCAGAGTGGCTATGAAGAGTTTAATAGAAAGTTTTCGAGGAATGTAGTGGGTTGATTGTGCAAGATCATGTCAACGATGAAGAAAGAATCTTGGCGGGTTATAGAGTTATGCAATGGTGGCTTCAAGCTAAGTGGGAGAGTCCCACCGCCTACAGTTGTATTGCATGGTCGTCTATTTGTAAGATTTTTTGTTATCGGCATATTGATGGGTTATTACGACTAAGGAAAGGGAACATCAGGGGTAATTCGAGCAGAGAAATTGATCAATGTGTACTATATTTGGCCTTATCGATTCATGTTCAGGCTTTGGGAAGACTCAGAGTTTATGTTTCGTGTAGATATGTTTTACAAGGAAAGTGATTCAGCCGGGTGCTTGTTGAGAGAGTGTCCATGTGCTAGCAAAGCCTTGGAGTTGATTATATTCGAGACCAGGTCAGAATGGGTGACTCTCAACAACGATCCTAGTGGATTCAAAAGTTAAAGTGCGGTGCCTAAGGATTTCGAGCTTGTAGTATGGTTAAGTATCGAGCTTTTGCAATAGATTATAAAAGGGGCTTGGAGTCTTCTACGTTATCTTCGGGTTGCAGTGTAGCATTGGAGGAATGAAAGAAAATAACTTCGGATTCATAGAGGAATTTTCCAGAATAGGTGTACCAGTTGAAGATGCGAACATGCGCACAAGGAGGGTATGAGATGGTTCGTGGGATTTAAGACAGCGTGGTCTCGTAAAATAAGGTCACTCGGGATGAGTGCGGAATTAGATTCGTGATGTAATGATTGGAGCTATTATTATTTCTAAGGCAAGTTAAGAATAAATTAGGAAAGGACGGGTCGGCTAACAATGGTTGAATTGGCATGATGGTGGCAATGATCAGTTCTTTCAGCGTATTGAGTTATGCATCTGATTTTTGGCGGTGCCTAAGGATTTCGAGCTTGTAGTATGGTTAAGTATCGAGCTTTTGCAGTAGATTATAAAAGGATCTTGGAGTCTTCTACGTTATCTTCGGGTTGCGGTGTAGCATTGGAGGAATGAAAAAAAAAATTCGGATTCATAGAGGGATTTTCCAGAATAGGTGTACCAGTTGAAGATGCGAACATGCGCACAAGGAGGGTATGAGATGGTTCGTGGGATTTAAGACAGCGTGGTCTCGTAAAATAAGGTCACTCGGGATGAATGCGGAATTAGATTCGTGATGTAACGATTGGAGCTATTATTATTTCTAAGGCAAGTTAAGAATAAATTAGGAAAGGACGGGTCGGCTAACAATGGTTGAATTGGCATGATGGTGGCAATGATCAGTTCTTTCAGCGTATTGAGTTATGCATCTGATTTGTGGCGGTACGTGCGAGGCTTGCCGGCCGCCGTAATTGATTTTATTAGGAGGAATTCAAGTATTATGGTATGTTATGTGTAGATGGATCCCGGAAGAGTTATGGTGGTTTAGACCACTACTTGAGGTTGGTATTTTTTGCGGATATGAGAATTCAGACACGTGTTGCAATGGTTATCTTGAAATGAGTTAAGTAGAAGGTTTCTATATGATGAAGTGTTTACCCTATTAGTAGTTCAAGAGTTATGATGAAATTCTTGTACTCTTGCTTGCGCATTGGCGTGATTTAGTGCATTAAGTAGCATGGGATTCGAGATTGTGGTTCAGTGTTGACAAGGATGTCATTAGCTCGGATGAGCAGGGAAAAAAGGTATTTAGATGTCTAAAGTAAGATGGTATTGTTTTCGGCGTCACCTAAGGCCGATGTCATGTGTAAGAGGCCTTGTGTATTGATTTGTGGATTCTTGATTTGCTTTATATCTTTAGTGCGGTCGATAGTATGGATGTGTAGACTTGTTACCTGGTGCGGAAGGTCGTGGGAGCATGTCCCATGGGAAGAAGGTATAAGTGTGACGTGTAGTCACTTGATTGAGTGAATATTGAAACCAAGTATGAAGATTGTGGCGATACCGCTAATTCGAGAATTTATGCCTGGAGGGCACTCGTTTCGTATGGTGGTGGACTGTGGAAACTTGTTCCGGTTATGATGGTTGCTCTTATGGACCCTTGAAAGGTTACTAGACTAGTACAATGCGATCTAAATCGGCTTGAGGTCCGTGGGTGGATCTAGATATAAATGTGGGCTCTATGTCGGGCCGGAGGTGTTCATTTCAGCATAGCGCTCCTCGTAGAGGAGTATTCGGACGTTGGATGTTAATTCATCGCCAGCCATTTCATGTAATACTATATTATTCCGTGTGAGTTGTGAAACGGCTTGATGATTGCATATGTGTTGAGGTTCCGCGTAGCGATGATGTTATGTGAGCAGGATGGCTCTCGAGATGCAGATCATATATCGTACCTTAGTCGTGCTTGGATTTTGTAGCGTATGGCGCTATCTGTCTCCCTAGGGATGGTATTATGCACTTAGCGTGCTTGTGACCTGTATTCAGGTATTTTGTAGTGATGAGCATTCTAGCTCAGTAAGTATCTCTTTATATAGATTTTATGTGTGGATCGGGTGGCACGCCGCCACAGGTATGTTGTTTGGATCGGGTTGCACGCCGCAACAGTGTGAAGTTGAGTACAGTTCCCTATATCCATTCTTGTATGTTTTGTTTCTCATTTTCTGAGGAAGGTTCATAACGCATTTTCGGTTGTTTAATTAGTTACGTGGGTTGAGTAGTTCTTTCCAGAGTTCGTTTTCCTAATGTATCACATTCAAGTTTGTAGCTTATTTTCACATTGTGGCATCACATGAGATTTGTTTTGGCAGAGTCTGAGGTGGCTTATTGCCTAGGCAGCTTATACTGGGAGAGACGGGATTATTGGACATGAGATCAGTGTGATCAGATCGGTATGAGGCATAGTTAAAGAGTGAATATCGGTATTCAATCCAGAATGGGGTAATGGTTCTTGTCAAGGGGAGAAACTCAATGAATGGTTGACCCGGAAGATAGTTATAAATTTCTACGCATCGTTTCCGCTGCGGCAGCATTACAAGAGTTGGAGCGGGATGTGTGTGGCATGAGGTGTGTTGTGGACATCAGGTTCGTAGAATTTCGGCTATTGTTATCAGAGGATGTTATTATGGTAATGTGAATTGTGTGGTGCATGGTGTGAATTCAGCAAAGTATGCAGTCATGTTTTGGTACATCGTGTGGTGATTGATGCAGTGATCGTATGTTGGAAACAGGCCTGGTAGAAGATTCTGGATGTTGGAATTTGGCTCTAATGCTATTTTGACTAAACAAAAGGGGAATCTTCAGATTTACTCGAGCCAGTGTTCTCAGCTGAGTTGTGGTAGCACGGGTAGGTGCACGAGGTGCTAAACAGTGATTTCAGACAACTCCAGCGCAGTTCTTAGCACGTTCGCGGACGAACGTATGTTTAAGTGGGAGAGAATGTAACGACCCGACCGATCGTTTTGAGCTTTAGCGTGTCATTCAACGGTTTGAGACCCTGAGCAGTTTCACTTCAGGTATTATGACTTGTACGCGTGTCGGGATTGAATTTCGGGAAGTCCAGAGTTGAAGTGGAAAAAAATTCTCATTTCGAAAGCTTTAAGTTGGAAGAATTGACTAAGATTGGATTTTAGAGTAAACGGCCTTGGAATCGGGATTTGAAGGTTCCAACAGGTTCGTATGATGATTTTGGACTTGGGCGTATGTTCGGATTGGGTTTTGGATACCCTGGGAGTGTTTCGGCACCTATTGTGGAAGTTGGCATTTTGGAAGAATTTCATAAATTTGGGTTGAAGTGCATTTCAATATTATCAATGTCCGTTTGGGATTCCGAGTCTAGGAATAGCTCCGTATGGTGATTCTGGTATTGAGAACGCGTCCGGAAATGGATTCGGAGGTTCGTAGGTCATTTTGGAGTCATTTTGCTATAGCTAGAAATTTGAAGGTTTTTGAGAAGTATGACCGGAAGTGAACTTTTTGATATTTGGGTCGGAATTCGATTCCGGAAGTTGGAGTAGGTCCGTAATGTCAAATGTGACTTGTGTGCAAAATTTGAGGACAATCGGACGTGATTTGATAGGTTTCGGCATCGATTGTAAAAGTTGAAATTCTAAAGTTCATTAAGCTTGGAATGGGGTTCGATTCATGAATTTGACATTGTTTTATGTGATTTGAAGGCTCGACTAATTTCGTAATGTATTTTGGGACGTGTTGGTATAATTGGTTAAGGTCCCGAGGGCCCCGAGTGGATTCCGGGTGGTTAATGGATCGAGTTTTGGACTTAGAAGAAAAGTTGAGGCAACTGATATTTGGTGTGATCGCACCTGCACAATAAAGGCCGCAGGTGAGAGCCAGTAGTCGTAGGTGCGGTTTGGGCGAAGCTGGGCAGTGACAGCAGGTGTGAAGGGTTGTCCGCACCTGCGAGGTCACAGGTGCGGAGGTGCATCGCAGGTGCGAGAGTTTGAGAAGAATCTGGGAGCACAGGTGCGAGGGTATGTCCGCACCTGTGAAGGCGCAGATGCGGAAGGAAAGGCGTAGGTGAGGAGTCAAGCTAGGCAGAGGGAATGCGCAGGTGCGAGGTTTTGGCCGCACCTGCGAGACCGCAGATGCGACGAAGAGTCAGCAAGTGCGAAAGTCGGGGCTGGGCAGTGTCTCCTTTAAAGCGAGGGTTTGGCTCCATCTCATTTCATTTTCGCCCATGGGAGACGATTTTGGAGCACATTGGAGTGCCATCTTCATTAATCATAATGGGGTAAGTGCTTTCTTCACAATTTTGAGTTAAATACATGAGTTTATATGGATTTGAACATGGAAATTAGTATAAATTGTGGGGGTTTTGGTAGAAAACCTAGAATTTGTTATTTTGGATTTTGACCACGAATTTGGGCATGGAATTGGGAATAAATCATATATTTGAGTTCATAAGGTTATGGATAATGATTATCTTCGAAAATTTTTGGAATCCGGGCACGTGGGCCTGAGGGTGATTTTTATCGACTTTTCGACCGGGGTTAGAAATTGCTATAAATTGGATTATAATGAGTATTCGAGTGTATAATAATGGGTTTGCATAATTATTGGCTAGTTTTGGGGCGTTGTGCATCGATTCGAGTTGTTTGAAGGGCTCGGAAGCCGGTTATGGAACTTCGGAGCAAGGTAAGTCTCTTTTCTAACCTTATAAGAGGGAATTAACCTCATAGGTGAACTAAATTATTGTGTGCTTCTATTTGTGGGGGCTACGTACGCATGAGGTGACGAGTGTCCGTGCGTAGCTACTAGCTATGCCTATGTCCGGGTAGTTTTAGGCTCACATCATGCCTGGTTGATATTGTTATTGATTTATGTTTATTGTTTGCCTTGAGAGGGAGCGAGATTGAGTCTGCTTATTAAATATTTTGAAAGGAGTTGCAATTGAAGAACTTAAGATTTAAAAGGTTTCATTTGAACTTCGTAATTTCGAAAAGAATTGAGGAATATCATAAAAGCTGAAGAAATCTATGTATAACCGCGTCATACGTATGATTCGCGAGCGGCGTAATTTCCTTAAAAAGCTACAAGCTGAATTTCCCTTGTTTTGAAAAGAACCAAGAAATAGATATAATTTTAATGTTAAATTTATATTTGACCGCGTCGCAGTATGATCCGCGAGCGGGGTGATTCCATAAATTTATGTTTGACCGCATCGCACGTATGATTCGCAAGAGGGGTATTTTCTACTACTCTTATGGGATCGGGCCGTTCGTCTCGGCAGGATTTATGTACCACACTCTCATGGGAGCGGGCCGTTCGCTTCGGCAAGTTAATAGATGTATCTATGGTTCACGTCGTTCGACCCTCGGCAGTGCACAGTTTACTTTTATGTTGGATCGGGTCGTACGCCTCGGCATTTCCTATATATATTATACTCATGGAATCGTGCGTAATATTTGGCAAGAGGCCAGTGTATCCGAGGTTTTTCCCTAATTTGAATTATGACAACCTCTATGATGAAATCCACCATCTCTATATATGCTCCGGTTATGGAGGGACTTGCTAGTTGAGAGATCGAGTAAAATTGTAAAGAGTGGAATTAAGCCACGTATTTTATACATGTTATTTCATATATTTACTCGGTTTCATAACTATTCACTTCTTTACTGTACCTGATATTAATTACAGCCCATAGTAAGTGTCCGAGTCGACCCCTCGTCACTACTTCTTCGAGGTTAGGCGGGATACTTACTGGGTACGCGTTATTTTCATACTCATACTACACTTGTTGTATATTTTGTTGTACAGGTACATGTATGGCTAGCGGCCTTGTGAGCGTAGAAGCGTGGTTGATATGGGGACTTAGGTGAGCTGCATCTTGTGAGATGATCCGCATCCAACAGAGTCTCCTTCAGAGTATTTGTATTTTCTTTTCTGTTCAAATTCGTATTCCGGATAGTTATTGTATTTTATTTTGTTCCCTAGTAAATGCTCATGCTCTTGTGACACCGTGTTCTGGGATGATTATGGAATTATTCAGTATTGAAATTTGAGAAAAAAATATTATTATTTACTCTGTGAAGTTCATCATTTATTATTTAATTGAAGAAAATTTACAATTTCAGAAATATTAAAATGAGAATATACTAGTTATTGGTGTTGGCTTGCCTGACAGTAGTGTCTGATGCCATCATGACCTTTCCGGAATTTTGGGTCGTGACAACAACATAGTAAGATAGAAGGGGACTCCGGAGTCTGCGGACGCTGGCAGATATACCTCGAAGTCTTCTCGTACAACTAGTTTACTGATACCTGGTCTAATAGGATGTATATGGATCTGCACAAAAAGATGTGTAGAAGCGTAGTATGAGTACACCACATCGGTACCTAGTAAGTGCCAAGCCTAACCTCGGTAGAGTAGTGACGAGGTCAGGTCAAGCCCTACTGAAAAATAATTAATGGCCTAGTAAAATGTTTAACAATATAATAAAATAATATGACAATGGAAATGAGTCAAGTAGTATGTCACCATTTAATTACACCAAATAATAGAAATTAATACCTCGTGAAAACAAAATAGAATTCTTTTCAACTTTAAGAAAATTACAACAATAATCAAAGGCAACTGCGGCCATAAATCAATATCAATAAGGGCACTCCCGAGGTATCGCCTCGTAGTCCCAAATCATAAATAAATTCACAATATCTCATTTTCTTATATCACCGCGGGAGTCTTCACGATTTATTTTAAAGAAAACATTTTTCCCGAAATAGCATCCGGCGTTTTAGCCATCCTTATCACACCGCATGACTTCTAGTAGTTTTCCCTACTAGCCACGCGTATCAAACCATCCTTATCTCACCGCATGCGTTTCAACACCCAAACCTTATACCACCGCATGTGTATCAATATCACAATATATCACAATTTGCATCTCAAGTGGCCAAATATTTCAATTTGCCAAAATAAATCAACAATAATATTTTTCTACAATAAAGAGCTCACGGCTCCATCACAATGAGTACAAAATTCTCACCAAAATATTCGGAAATAAATAACTCAAAAAAATAATATTTCAAATTTTTAATACGTTGCTTAAATTCCAAATTTAAAATGTCAAATAATTCATATTAATAATATTTAATTTAAAGAAAATCAACCTTCCAATAATGCACCGAATAAAAGAAACCAAGTTTCAATTAAACAGGTAAAACAATTAGCAGGAAATGATCAAGCAAATTTAAAGTATAAACATTTAAATCAATGATGAAGAATATAAGAAGGTAAAATTATTTAATTGATATGCAACAACGATCTACACAATTTAAAGAAATAATCTTTCACATTTAGCCCGTGTACATACTCGTCACCTCATGTATACGACTTTCAACACATTTTAATTTATCACTTCAACACCAATCCTAGGGGAGATTTCCCCCACACAAGGTTAGAGAAGTCACTTACCTCGACTTGCTCCAATTTAATCATGTAATATGCTTTTTTCTCGATTTTTCGACTCTGATCGACTCGTATCTAGTCATAATTAATTCGATACAGTAAACAAAAATTATAGAATCAATTCCATAAGAAAATACTATATCTTTCAATAAAAAACCGAAATTAACTCAAAAATTGCCTGTGGGGCCCACGTCTCGGAATCCGGCGAAAGTTGCAAAATATGAACGCCCGTTCTACCGCGAGTCTAACCATACCAAAATGACTAAATTCCAATAATAATTCGACCCTCAAATCCTCAAATCTATCCAAGAGGGTTTTCAAAATTTTTCCAACTTAAATCACCAATTAACTGATAAAAGCAGTGATGGATTTGGGTAATCTAACCAAAATTGAGTTAAGAACACTTACCCTCATATTTTCTCTGAAAATTTCCCAAAACTCGCCTCAATCTGGGCTCCAAATCGTTAAAAATGGAAAATAGGACGAAGTCCCATTTTTAGAACTTAAGCATACTGCCCAGACTTTTACTCTTCGCGATCGCGAACATCCACACGCGATCACGAAGTACAAATTTTCACTGCCCAGATTTAACTCTACGCGATTGCAGAAAATCCCACGCAATCGCGAAGCACAGTCTCTGCAAGCCTACGCGATCGCAAGCCTTCTCATGCGATCGCGAAGCATTAAGCGCGTGGCCCAGCTTCTACCTCATTTCTCTACGCGAACACGAACCTCTTCACGCGTCCGCGAGTCACAAAATATCAAAAATACGCGATCGCATCCTGCTTCACGCGATCGCGAAGCACAAAACTCAGCAGCCCTCAATTAACCTTACGCAATCGCAAACAACGCCACACGATCGCGATGCACAGACTTGCCCAACCTACGCGATCGCGGACTCGCCCACGCGATCGCATAGCACAAAATTCCAGCTGCCCAATTAACCCTACGCGATCACATACCTTCTCACATGATCGCGTAGAAGGGAACCAGAACCTGCAGAAACCAGAACTTCAGCTATCAAGCTAAGTCCAAAAATGATCCGTTAAGCATCCGAAACTCACCTGAGCCCCTCGGGACCTCAACCAAATATACCAACAAGTCCTAATACATCATACGAACTTAGCCGAGTCCTCAAATCACATCCAACAACACTAAAAATATGAATCAGACATAGATTCAAGCCTAATGAACTTTGAAACTTTCAATTTCTACAAACGACGCCGGAACCTATCAAATCAAGTCCGATTGACCTCAAATTTTGCACACAAGTCATAATTGACATAACGGAGCTATAAAAATTTTCAAAACTGGATTCCGACCCCGATATAGAAAGTCAACTCCCCGGTCAAACTTCCAATAGTAAATTCCTATTTTAGCCATTTCAAGCCTAATTTAACTACGAACTTTCAAATAAAATTTCGAATACGCTCCTAAGTCCAAAATCACCATACGGAGCTGTTGGAATCATCAAAATTCCATTCCGGGGTCTTTTTCTAAAAAATATTGACCGAAGTCAAACTTAGCATTTTAAGGCCAACTTAAGGATCCAAGTATTCCGATTTCAACCCGAACACTTTCAAATCCCGAACCAACCATCCCTGCAAGTCATAAATTAATAAAAGCACATCCGGGGAGTTTTATTTAGGAGAACGGGGTTCTAAAAATCAAAATGACCGGTTGGGTCATTACATTAATTGTCTACTTTACCATTATTTTTATTTTTCGGTGTTTCTTATTCAAGTATTACGAATATTATATTATATTTTTATTTTTATTTTTTATCTTGTACATAAAAAAAAATATATAAAATCATGTTGAAATTATGAATTTTAGTAATCAAGAGTTAATATAAAAATTAGGCATTAGTCATGCAAAATTTGTAAATGTTATATTAGTTATGTAGAAATTACGTTATTGATATAGAATTTATGTTATAAACGGCATTTTATATGTGATATTGGATTTATTTCTCGTGGACATCAATTAAACGACTTGATGCGACAAATTTAGGTTATGAAAATATGACCCGCTCAATCACCTAGATTGCGGGTTGGATTTGGTGTATATTCATTGTCAACTATCTTTAGGCACAGCTATGGCTGTCCAAAGGGACGGGACGGGACCAAATAAACGGGATGGAACGACATTTAGTCGGAACGGTGGCGGGACAGACCTAAATGGGATGGGATAAACAGGACGAAACGGTAGGCCCATCCCATCCCGCTAACAAACGAGATGGGACGAGACGAGACGGGACGGTTCATGGGCTTTAAGTGGGCCTTTTTTTAATTTTTTTAATTATTTAAGCATTTAAGTTTGGCAACAGCTAGTTTTTTTTAACAATGACTAAGTTTTTTAAGTTTGCAACGGCTAGTTTTTTGACTTATTTAATAAACTTAAACTTAATAAATTATAAAGAAACTAAGTAAATAATTATAAAATATTAAAACAAAAGACTTGTAATGAAATATTTTAGTAATTATAAAAGAGTTGTAATTTATTTAATATAATTTCAAGCCGTTAAGTGATGTTTTGGTATAAGTGATATTTAAAAAATTTTCATACAAGTGATATTTTGGTTCGTTCAACCTTACGCTTACCCCTTACCGGAGGTACAGGGGGTAAAGCTCCAGACCAAGATTAACTCTGAGTTGGAGCTTGTGTTGCGGGACTAGTGGGTGTTTCATCTAATTCTTCTTCCTCATTTTCTTCTTCCTAATTTTCTTCATCCTCAATAAAAATATCATTGCCAAATTATCTTTGTAAAGTTTCATGATTTATTTGTTCTCCGAAATTAATATTATAACATGCGGGGGTTGGGAAAATGAAGTTTCATAAACATGAGTCATTTCATCTATATTTTTTCTAATTCTAGGAGAAGGATTAGGATTAGTACTGGAATTAGGATTACTAATACTATCACCTTTACTACTTTTTTAAATATGCCAAATACATTTTTAGGAACCATAATTTAAATACAAAATTAAATTTAAAAAGTTAACACAAAAATTAAACACACAAATGAAATACGAAAATAGAACATGTAAAGTAAACACAAAAATTAAGCACTAAAATGATACGCAAAAATTATATATTAAAATTAGGATATGGAACGAGTGCACCGTGATTAAATATTAAAACTTGAAGAAATTGCCCAGACGGGACATACGGAACATGCGGGATGGAACGGGATAAACGGAACGAAATGGGCAGCCCGTCCCATCTCGTGTACCATTTAATATAGGATAAACGAGACGGGACGGGATCGGGACCGGGACGGGATAGCCCGTCCCGTTGGATAGCCTTAGGCACAACCATAATTATTCTAGCTAAAAGCTTTGGTTTATAAGAAAACAAATCAAAACATAAGAAATATTTGTTGAATTTAGTTTGTTTGATATTATAATGACAAATCAAATTGTCCTATAAATTGAATCTGATAAGTCAATAAATTATAGTAATAGAAAATCAAATAAATGAGAAATTATTTTGAGTTGGGTGAGTTAGATTATTTAACCCAGACTTAGGGATTTTTTTCTTCCTATACAATATTTGAAACTTATTTACCAAAATTGTCCTAGTTTTTTATATTACCCGTCCTAAACAAGGATTACTAACAAATAATATAGAATCCATTATTAGAGCCTTAAATTAGGGGATTCGGTTACACATTTTTTCCCTTTTTTTCCTCCTCTCCTCTTTCCTTATTTTTCTTCCGGCTTAATTGCTTGTAAAATTAACGCCACGACCCAAAATCCATAAAGGTCGTGAAGGCGCCAGACACCACTGTCAGGCAAGCCAACAATAAGTACTTAATTGGGTTCTCATTTTGTTACTTTTGAAAACATATTTTTCCTTCAATTTAAATCATAAAAGGTGAAGTTTACAAGATAAATAATAATATCTTTAAAATTTCCAATACAGCACAACCCATAATCCTCCCAAAATCCGGTGTCACAAGTGCATGAGAATTAACTAGGAATGTACAATAAAATACAATAACTGTCCGAAATACAAATTGGACAGAAAAAATATAAGTACTCCGAGGGAGACTCTGTTGGCTGCAAATCGTCGTATAGAATGCAGCTCACCTAAGTCCCTGCCATAATAGCGCCTCTGCGCCCACAAGGCCGCTAAACATATGTGTACCTGTACAAAATATGCAGCAAGTGTAGCATGAGTACGTAAATCAATGTGTACCCAGTAAGTATCCCGCCTAACCCCGAAGAAGTAGTGACGAGGGTCGACTTCGACACTTACTATGGGCTATAAATAAATGGAATAATATTATTAAATTAGACATGGATTAATTAATACGGTTGCAAGCCCATTATTCTGAGGTAAGTAAACAGTTCTTTCATAATTTAGGAATTTCCAAATTTTCATCTCCCATTATTTAATGATTATATCTCCTGCCAATGAGGCCATATCAAATTATCAGTTATCTCACACTAGGGAGGCAATATCGTTATTTATAAATTTCAAGGCAAGCAATACAAGCATGCGCAAATAATGTCGAGGACGTACGGCCCGATCCAACAAATATTTAAATTGTGCACTGCCAGAGGGTCGAATGGCGCGAACCATAGATGCATCTATTTAATCTACCAACGCGTTCGGCCCGTTTCACAAAAGATAACACATTCAAATAATCAATCAAGAATTTATCAAGGGGCAATTAGCCAAGGAAAAGGCAGTTTCTCTTTTAAAAGTCAAGAAAATGATGTTTAGCCTTTTAGAAACTTATTAGCAAAGTTCGATATGATTTAAGCATTTTTAAATTGACAACAAGATTGCAAATATTACAAGTAAAGCATGCTTTTGGGTCCTAGACTACCCGAACTTAAGCATAATAGTACCTACGCACAGACTCCCATCACCTCGTACGTACGTAGCCCCCACAAATAGGAGCACACATTGATTTATTTCACCTATGAGGTAAATTCCTTCTTACAAGGTTAGAAAGGAGACTTACCTCGCTCCGAAGTTCCATAACCGGCTTCCGAGCCCTTCAAACAACTTGAATCGATGCACAACGCTCCAAAACTAGCCAATAATTATGCAAACCCATTAATATATACTCAAATACTCAATGTAATCCAATTTATAACAATTTCTAACCCCGATCGAAAAGTCGATAAAAATCACCCTCGGGTTCACGTGCCCGGATTCTAAAACTTTTTGAAGATAACTTTACCCATAACCTCACGAACTCAAATATATAGTTTATTCTCAATTCCATGTCCAAAATTCGTGGTCAAAATCCAAATATACAAGATTCTAGGTTTTTCCACCAAAGCCCCAAATTTTACTAATTCCCATGTTCAAATCCATATAAACTCATGTATTTAACTCAAAATTGTGAAGAAAGAACTTACCCCATTATGATTGATGAAGATGGCACT